>NC_047041.1:77157806-77793474 GCF_011762595.2 Tursiops truncatus
ATCTTAGAGTTTAGCAGATGCTACTGGCATTTTTGACACTGAAGTAAAATGTTTTCCATTAATGAATTTTAAAAAAGCCATCTGTAAAAAGAAAGGGATCCTGGAGCAGGCACAAAGATTAAAGAAACTACTACTCTTGTGGAACCTGGGACCTTGGAATCTGTCCTCTTTGTTTGATAGGGTCTTAAATTGGTACTGGGTCAAAACAGGCAGACAAGAGGGGAGGCTTTTACTGGAAAAAATAGCATTATCTAACCATTTGTTGAATACTATTATACTTAATAATACTATTATTAAGAATCATCTCTAACGCTGTGTGCTTCTTGTTCATCATTACTTAATGCAGTTGCCACTGCCCTGCAGATGCCGACCTGATTCGCAGGGACTCTTTCATGACTCACAACTGTTTGGCTTTCAGAGTCTCCAGAAATTCAGTCACCACAATTCTTTAGCCCAAACACCATTGCATTCTTTATTCCTTCACCATGGTTGTTCCTAATAGCAAGAGGTTAAAAAACATCAAAACTATAGCTGTTCAAAACCCTACATGAAAATCAGGTTATTTATCCTATTTAAACTTATTTGCTGTGAGAAACTCCATCCCCCCAGTCAGGAGATGTTCTGCCTTGAAGTAAGAGAAACTTTATAAAAATCATGACTTATTCTGCCTTCCTCCATATATATAATTCATTTCTCAGCATCTCCTTTTTATCATAAGGGAATTATGGAAATGGTGGAACAGAGTTACTACACAATTGGGGATTTTTGTGTCACTGGGTTATGATTTTAAAGGTCATATATAAGTTCTGAGAATGAGTCATCACATGGATTTGCTAAGTCTCCTATCTGATCTGTCTAGCTCAGATACACCCCCCATATAGCAGGCACTAGACAAAGCACCACACAGACGTTGTAAACAACAAAGATGTGGTCTCTGTCTTACTGCAACTGACAGTATAAGCAGTGGTGGTAAAGAGCTCAAACATTTTTTTTGCTGATTTCCATGGTGGAAAAACAACAAACCCACCCCCCGCCCCGCCTATTCAAGCTCTCAAAGTGAGGTCAGCTAGTTCATAAAATTTCCCAAAATTTAAAAATGGGCTCTTGTTGGCTGGTACAAGCTGGCTCTGAATGAGGGAAAGATCTCAGTGTAGAGAAGGGTATGCAGAAAATGGAGGCTGTGTATCAGAGTGTATCTCTTCATTACCAAGATACCGTAAGAAGTCTCAGAAGAACAGAAGTAACAGTGTTTCCCTGTTTATTTTTCACCAGTTTATTTTTACTTTTGATTATGAAAAAATAACCATAAGAAATCCTGATGTTTGACACAATTCATCTATAACTTCTCCACACCCAGAGGGGAAACAGATGAATTTTAACCGACTCTTTCCACAGCCCCCACCTCCACTGCCACTTTCATCTTCTTCCAAACAGCGTTAGATTTAGAGATAAGTAAAATGGATAAGCAAAAATGTATTGAATGTGGACCACAGACCATGGACCATGCACCATGGCATACAAAAAACTTAGTTATCTAGAATTAAAATGGTGTTTGATAAAACTGGGTTCTCTCAAGGCATTGGAATGAGATTAAGCACTAGTGTTTTATTAATGAGTTAGGGAGCTGAGATGTGTGTATCTTTTGCTCTACCTCAGCGCTGCTGTTGCACTTCTAGAGTATTCATAGATGCTTTTGCCTAAATGGTTATGACACTATCTGATCTTTTTTTTCTTATATGTTGTCTGATTAGTAAAACCTATCTTTCCAGTTAGGCTACCTTTGGTCAGCACCAACTACCGTGGTAGCTTCCTGTATTTAAATTCTGGGGTAGCAGTTGTCTATTTAAACATATGATTTTAAATGCTTATTATTTTTCAGACAGTCATTTGTCATTTAATGCCTGCCACTTATTTTATTAAACTACTCTTCTCTATGTGCATGTATTCATCATCTTATCCTCCATTCAGATTATCAGTATTTAATAATTACAGCAATAAGTCCACTGTATCAACTTCCCACTAATCACTTTTAGATAAATCCACTCATTTATCCCCATGGCTGGACTGTAAGGCCATGTCCATTTTGTTCAGTGTTTTTCACCCATGCCTAAAATAGTGACCAAGACAGAAGAAGAACACTAAATCAATACTTTCAGTGAATACTTAATTCTGTATTGTAGGGGATATTTGTTTCCTACTTTATAAATTAGGAAACCAATGAACACAGAGATTAATGTGCCCAAGTCCACGTAGCTAGCTGAGAGGCAGGGCCAGAAATCAAATTCAGGTAAAGAAAAAGGCCCACTTGTCAGCACATAATGGATGCTTAATAAGCATTTTCTTATGCAAACTGGAGTATACAGGACTTCACTTTAGTACGCATTTTATTCTCCTGATTGCTGTTCACCGCTCTATCCCCAATGACTGGAACAAGTGTCTGGAACTGAGTAGGCAGTAAAAAAATATTTGTTGAATAATAGATGCCTCTTTGTTTCTTCAGCATGTAGCTCAAAGTAGTTGCTAAGAACATTAGGGGTGTGTGTGTGTGTGTTAGGTTATGAAAGTTGCACCTCTGAGTATTAATAATCTGGCTTTCATAAGATGTGATTTGTTTCCATCTGTTTTGTGACATATTTCTTATTGTCCATAGAGAAGCATGCTAGAAAGGACTGCTGTGGGCAGTTCTAGGCAATATTGGCTAAAAGATAAGCAGTGCCTTAATGACCTCCCAAATTCTTCACAGAATTACAACTTTGTGTGTAACTTCTAAAAAGGGGTGTGTTATTAAAGATTTGCATCAGTAAATCAGCAATTGAGAGCCATTTTTCTGCCTTCCAAGCTAACCATTCCTGCCTTATGTTTTTTTACTTTTTTTAAGTGATAAATTATCTGTTACTTTTTGTTAGCTTTAGAATACTGCCCCCTTTAAATAGAGATGCAGCTTTAACCTGCTAAAAATGACAGGAGCTTGTCCAGCTGTGGACAGTAATCAGTGTCATCAGTCTTTAAAATTCATGCATCTTCTGTCCTGACCTCCTCTCCTTCTTCTCCTTGCTCGAAGCCCTCAGGGACTGTAACTCACTGGCTGAATGTCAGATGCCCGGGGTACTGCCACCTGGACTCCTCAAGGCATTTCCCACCATCAAAACTTCAACCACCTTGTCTCCAGTCTTGCTCTTTGCCAAGGAAAATAATAAACCCAGATTAGGTTTAAGCTAAGGTTTAGTGGCTTGCTATAGCTGCATGTTTCCTAATCATAGTTTTCAAAATAATTTTTAAGCTGCACAGAAACAACTTCAAAAAAGTTAATAGATACGACATCATTTTAATATGTGTTAGAAAAAAAAACATAACTAGCACACCAAACTTGTTATTTTTAGGTTAAAATTATTTTGGCAAAGCCTATTTTTTTAGAAAGAGTGCAATCTAAAGAAAAACTATTTAATAGGTGGTCTGTAGCCGTGGCAAAAAATATAGATATATGAGTAAAGTTTGAGAAACAATGCCATATTGTATCTTGTCTAATCACTTCCCAGATGACAGTTGTCATTAATCTAGCACCTAAGAAGTCTGGCACTCACGCTAGTTGTTTTATACACATCAGCCACCATCTTCACAATTTTTCAGGGAAATAAACCGGCCTTATTATTACCATTTTATAAATAAAGATGCTGAAATTTAATTAAGTATTTGTGCACAGTAACACAAGATAAGAAGTTGAAGTGAGTCCTCATCTCTGGTACCCCAACTACAAGTCATGTTGTCTTCACAAAATTAAAGAAATACAAAATGTCTCCACTTACTCGCTTTCAAACATGAGGCATTGTTTTGTGTTGGTTTTTCATAGCGTCCAAAAAGGAAAGATTAAGAGGGGAAAAGAAATGTTGTGTACCTTCACTAACACACACTTCTTTTATAAACTCAAATGGCCACACTTTTAGTTTAACTGTGAGCTTCCAAAGTGCTTGGAGGATTTGCTGTAAGAGATGCAGCTTCTTTCTGCCAAGGCTTGCCAAGGGGAGTTTAGTTTACAGAGGCAGGTGTTCCTAGAACTGGGAGGATTCTGAGACTGCCTGATGCAGAAGTTCTCAGCCTGGTGTCCCGGGAGCTCTATGGAGGCTTCCACATGAGTTCCAGGGGACCCATGAACTCTCTGAAAATATATGTATAATTATATGAATATGTAAGTATGTGCCTTCCTTTTTTCGCCAGATATTGTCTATTACCAAAGAAGAGTTAAAAACCACTAGTCTTGTCTTGACCTATCCTTCTGCAGTTTAGGGAACTAAACGACCAACGCTGGAGAAATCTATACAAATACAAACAGCCAGGGCCATAATCTTAAATGACACCCATGGGTGCCTCAGAGAGTTCATCTTTCTATCTGTTTATAAATATCTAAATCTTAATAGCAAGAGTAACTCTGGTACTGGAAAGAACTAAATCCGTGGTAAAATAGGCATTCATATTCTATGTTATATTTTCAATGCTAACTTTCTAGAGTTTCCAACATGACCCAATTCATTTTTACTCTAAGTAGATTATTTGTAGCCAATGTGAAAAGATCATGTGCTTTATTATATTAGCAAAAATATTTGCATGATAATTCTTCGTCCTCTTACTGTGTCTCAAGAGATTCTTGTCTTATTGAGCTTTTAGGGAGAAGGCAAGAGGAACATAGGAGCACTGGATCATGAAAAATAATTTTCTTCAAATGTAAGGAACACAACCTAGGGCTCTTCTTTTCTGCAAGAGTCAACACATTTCTCATCAGAACAAATCCATCTTGCTGTAAAGGTTATGGGAGGCTTTATTCTCTGCCTTCTTAGAGTATATGATTGATGACAAATAAACACCTAGTAGTTTAGAATAGTTTGCTTTGGAGCATTATGTGAACTGTCCTAATTTCCACATATGGTCAAGGACAATGATGATGATACTAAGCAGTTATTCAGTGCCAGAAACTTTGATACCCTGATCTGAAGGTCTGCTATTTCAAGTTAAATATTCAAGTGAAACAGTAGCCTTTGACCAGGGTAATGTTCTGGGCTATTCCCCTCTTTCAGAGATAATGTTTTCCCATTTCTATATTTTGACTTGACAATTTTACTTCTGCATTTGCAAAACCGCAAATGAATTCATTCTGGCCTTGCATAATTTGACCTCTTTGTGTTGACCTTCTCATTCTTTTTAGCATCTCCCTGCCCTTCATCTGCTATGAATTCAGAGCCAAAAGAAGGGAGTATCTTAATATTTTAAGTACACTTACTACTGAGGCGTCCTGGGCTGTCTGGCCCATTCACCATTGTATCCCTGGCACCCAGCACACAGAACTGTGCTAATATGGAAGCTCACACTTGTAAGATCTGCAAATGTCCTTGAGGGCAAAAGCAACTTAAGTGCTCAGGTATGCAATTTACCTCTCCACTTCTAATTTCTGCAGTCCTGAACTTAACATAACAATTCCTCACTATCTTTCCCTATCAAAGACGCTTTGATCTTCCATGTGAGGATTAGCTTGTTAAGTTCTATACAGACACACAAAACTCGTTGAGATCTTCATTTGAATGATATCAGCTTTATAGATGAATGTGAGATAATGGGTATTTTTACAATACCGAGTCTGCCTGTGATGAACAGATGCTTTTTACATGTAATGTAGGCAAATTTATCCATTTTTTCTTTTTCTGTCCTGTTTTAGAAATATTCGCCTACTCTGAGTTCCTATGTTAGCTTCTAAAAGCTATATTCTTATGTAGTTCACAGTGAATAATCCATCTGTAACTGATTTTTAATGCTTTACTGAGATAAAATTCACATACCATACAATTCGTGGCCCATTTAAAGTGTACAGTTTACTGTTTTTGGTATATTCATAGGGGTTGTGTAGTCATCACCATAATATTATTTTAAAATATTTTGTCTCCCCCCAAAAAAACCTGTACCTGTTAGCAGTTACTCTCCATTCTCCCACTCCTCCAATCCTAGGAAATGATTAATTGATACTCTGTATATATTTGCCTACTATTGAATTTCATATTAACAGAATCATATAATATATGGTCTTTTGTACCAGCTTCACTTTGTATAATATTTTCAAGGTTGATCTATGTTGTAGCATGTGTCAATATTTAATTCCTTTTTAATGCTGGATAATATTTCATTATATGGATAATACCACATTTTATTTATGTATTCATCCAGTAGACACTGCGTTGTTTCTTCTGTTTTACTATTTTGAATAATACTGCTGTGAATGTTTCTGTACAAGTTTTTGTATGGATGTGTGGTTTCATTTCCCTGGGTATATACCTAGGAATGAAATTGATGATTTGGTAACTCTATGTTTAACATTAGGAGTAACTGTCAAACTGTTTTCCAAAGCTTCTCCACTATTTTACATCCCCACCAGCAACGTAAAAGGGTTCCAATTACTCCATATCCTTGCCAATACTGGTATAATTTTTGTCTTTCTGATTATAGCCATCATAATGGGTAAAAAATGGTATCTCACTATGGTTTTTATTTGCATTTCTCTGTAACTTTCATTATGCTGAAAACCCTTGAATGTTTATATGGCCATTTTTGTATCTTCTTGAACAAATCCCTGTTCAAAACTTTTACCCATTTTTAAGTGAGTTATTTGTGTTTTTGTTGAGTTATTTATATTCTGTGAATGCAAGTACCCTATCAGACATATGGTTTTTCAAATATTTTTTTCATTCTGTGGTTTGCCTTTCACTTTCTTGATGTAATTATTTTGCAGCACAAAGTGTTTAATTTTGATATAGTTCTATTTATATTTTGTTTGTTTAACTGTCACTTGTGCTCTTGGGGTTGTATCTAAGAAATCATAACCTATAAACCCAAGGTCCCAAACATTTACTCAAATGTTTTTAGTCTAATAATTTTATAGTTTTCTCATTACATTTAGGTCTGTGTTCCATTTTGAGTTAATTTTTGTGTATGGTTTAAGATAGGGGTCCACCTTCTTTTGCACATGGATATACAGTTGCCCTAGCACCATTTTTTGAAAAGACCATCGTATTCCCCATTGAATTGCCTTGGAACTGTTGTTGAAAGTCAATTGACCATAAATTTATGGGTTATTTCTGGACTAGAATTGATATTTGACTAGAAAATCAACTGAATTGACTAGAATATCAGTTCTAAAAAGTCTATCAAGTCTAAAGTAGGAGTCAAATTAATCTTTTTCATATGGATATCCAATTCATCTGAATCAGCATCACTTATTAAATAGACCATATTTTCACTTTCAATATTTTCTAACTTTCATAGAATTTTATTGTTTTAGTTTATTAGTTATTTAGATGTTTTATTTTTTAATGTATAAATTTTTGCCCACTATTGTTGTTGTTTTTGTTATTAATTTCTAGATCTTACCCAGAGTAGCCACACGCTAGCTTTCCAACATGTGTTACAGTTTTCTACCTTTTTTTTCTATCTGGAAGCTAGAGTTTTACATGCTTTCCTGCTAATTCCTCTATGAATTTCAAAAGATGTATGTTTTATTTTATCTATCATTTCTAGGTTTTTTATTGTATGAGGGTTTTGAAATTATGTTGTTTGCCATGTTGCTGGAATCACAGCCCTGCTTTTCTATTTTTATGCCCTATTTCTGAAAATTGGTGCTAGATTTTCCTAGGTGACTTTTACATCTCTGCATTTTCCCCTTCAGACTTTATTTCAGTGGTCAAAAAAGAGTGCTACATTCCAAAGTATGTGTTTTGTATTCCAGCTGATTTGTGAAATTTGATAACACTGGTAAGATACTGCTTTTTATTTTGGCATAAGAGCAGCCTTTGTCTCCTGTTTTCTCCTTCATGATGTTAAAGGTGCTTACTGAGGCAGAAGTAAAACAGAGCTCAATTGTCATATACAATTTTCCCTGAAAAGACCTTTGCTTCACTTCAGTGAGTGAATTCAGCTGCCAGATATTTATGTGAGCATCATTCTGAAGGGGAATAAAAACCCTAGACAAAGTTAGTTGAAAAACCTGAATGATCTTTAAAAAACAGCCTCTTGGAGAAATATTGGAATAAAGAAGAGCATCATGAATGTCAGAGCTATAGGAACCCTTACTTGTTTTGCACCCACTCTTTGATTCTTGGTAGAGGAACTGAGCAACCGGGAGGAAAACACAACTGTCTGAAGACATTCTATGCAGACATAGAACCATGAGTAAAATCTAAATTCTTTCATTTCCTTATTTTTATGTTTTTTATTTCCTCCTGACATTTCCTAAACTGACATATTATCGCCCAGTTGTTCCATTGAGGAGTTTGGTGAATGAGACCATAAGCTTTCCTTCCCTCATATAGTATTTCATAAGATTCCTTTTAAAAATCAACCTTTTAATCTTTTAAACCAGATCTTTAACTTTTATCTAATTCATAAACTTTACTGTGACAGACAGCCTCTTGGATGGCCTGAATCATCTTTGCCTCTTGGTGTTTACTTTCTTGTATAATCCTCTCCCCTATATACTTGCTTCTAAATACTAGTATAAGGCAAAAGAGATATGTTCCTCCTGGGATTATGTCACATTACGTAAGACTCTGTCTTGCTCTCCAGCTCACTCTGGAGACTTTTCTTGTGTGTTTGATGAAGTAAGCTGCCATCTTGGGAATGCCCACATGTCAAGGAACAGTAAGAAGCTACTAGAAGCTGAGAATGACCTCCAGCTAACAGCCAGAAAGAAGTCAGATACTCATTCCTTAGCCACAAGGAAATGAATTCTACTAACAGCCTGAGTTATCTTAGAAGTGGATTCTCCCTAGTCAAGTCTAAAGATGAGAGTACAGCTTTGCTAACACCTGATTGCAGCTTTGTGTGGCCCTGTCCCAAAGACCCACTGAGCCGTGCCTGAACTCCTGACCCACAGAAATGTAAGATAATATATCTACATTGTTTTTAGCTCCTAAGTTTGTATTACGTTTTTAATGCAACAATAGATAACTCATACACTTACCATAAAATCTGCTATTCTGATACATTAAAATGCAGCCTCATCAATGAATTTCTGGTATACCGTTAATGGACCAAATTGAAACTGAAATATACCAGCAGGTGCTTGTCAGCAGGCCAGGGAAATGTAATCAACAATATCCTTTCCTGACTGACCAAAAAAGATTTGAAGTTTTGCGTAAATTAATTTTGTATAATTCATAAGCATTCATTGAATTAATTCAATAAAAATTTAGTCAGCAAGATGCTCTATCAGCACAATTCCAAGTATTTGCCTTGACAAAAATATAAGGGCCTAATCTCATGAATCTCTTTAGTGTAAGAAGCGATATTTTCAAAAATCACTTTTCTTTTGTACTTATTTACTTCCCTGGCTACACAAAGGGCCCCCTTCTTCAGAACTTTCTCCCTCTCCTCTATATTTCTACTTAATAATATTGAGTAAAATAATGGTAATAATATTGAGTAGAGTAAATAATAACATCACATAATTATAATAGTAGTAGTAATAATAAGTTTACAATATTTTACATAATTTTTACTCCTGTCATTTATGCATTATCTCAGTTAACATATTTATTGTATCCTGTGTGTAAGGATGGGGTGTTAAAATGAACAAGAGATCATCCTACTTATGCACATTGCCTTATTACTTAATCATCCCTTCACAATAATTATGTGAACTATTGAACTATTCCTTTTATAGAAAAATGAATTTGACTGCTCTCTGTAACTTGAATCTTATTGCCCCAACTGAAAATCCTACATCTTTATTTCTGTCCATTAAAGTGGTCTTTACTGACGCTCCTCCAAAACACCAAACTTCTTTTTACATAGTACTTGGCACTATCTGGATTTTATCATGTATTTATTTCTTTACTGTATCTTCCTTACAGGAGGATATACCTCATTTTGCCTTGTTCATTGCAATATTCTCAGAGCCTACAAGCATCCTTATCACATAGTAGATAAATAAATAAATATATATGTATATAAACATTGTAAAGTAAATATTTCTTGAACAAATACATTGTCTTATTAGAGAAAAAGGATCATGCAGCAAAATGAAAAGAAACAAAGTCCTTCAGTTTTTACTTTTTTACTTGAAGATGTCTCTTTTTTCCCCAAGATGTAAATTTAATATTGCTAGGAAAATGGCAATAAGAGACATAGAGTAGCTTGTAAGGTATATGACATTTAACTCGGTGTTTTAAAAAGACTTTCTTTTTAAAAGCAGTTTTAGGTTCACAGAAAAATGGAGCAGTCAGAGATTTCCCATATACTCTCTGCCCCCACTCACACACAGCCTCACCTATTATCAACATCCCCACCAGAGTGTACGTTTGTTACAATTGATGAACCCACATTAACATATCATAATCACCCAAAGTCTGTAGTTTACATTAGTGTTCACTCTTGCTGTTGTACAATCTCTGAGTTAACACAAATTTATGATGATATGTATCCATCATTATAGTATCATTCAGAGTAGTTTCACTGCCCTAAAAATCCTCCTAACCCGTGGCAACCCCTGGTCTTTTTACTGTCCTCATAGTTTTGCCTTTTCCAGAACGTCATATAGTTGGAATCATACAATATGTTGCCTTTCCAACTGGCTTCTTTCACTTGGCAACTCAGTCACTTCTAAAGCTGAAAAAATTGGTATGATTTAAAAACAAACCATGAAACTCTGAACCCTGTGAAGTTATCAAGAAATAAGAAAAACAGGAAGCTTTAGTCCTATCTTTTCCCCAAGTGACTCACTTCCTCTAAAAGTCCTCTCCCTGGGAGAGTGAGATTCAAAAATTAGATCTAGGTCCAGATTAGAGTAAGGTCCAGAATTTTTAGGGTGCTTTGTTATCGAAGCTACCATTTGGAGCAAACAGCTTTGTCTCACCAACTCCATGTGCTGTGGGCAGGCAAGGCTGCTGAATCCATGTGCACCTCCCTCTAGGTCAGGGTAGAAGGCGGGGGCTTGTTTCCTTCCCTATTTTCCCAAAAAGCATGAGCAGTGGGAAAGAGGAGGCACTGACTGCTTCTCCCAAACCTCTTTCCTTAATCTGGGGGTTACACAGAGCCACACAGCTTGTGCGTCCACTAAGTCTCAAGTGAAAGGGAGATGAAGAGACTCCCCATGGGAATCCCAAATGAGACAAGTGGCTCTTAGACTGCCACTAGAGAAGAAGCTTATGACTGATTTCTGAATCCTGCTTTGAGCTCAGCTTGTTGCCCTAGCTCTGCCTCTGAAAGAACAATCAGTCAGCAACATCTCTCTCTTCCATGCCCTGAGCTCCATGTATACTGTTATCTGCCAGGCCTCAGAGGGAGCCTTCTGTGGTTGGGTGACAAGGCACCCTTTGGGTTCTTTGAGTGATGCACTGTCTTGTGAATCTTAAAACATTTGTTTTCAAAGTCAGTGTGGCACAGCTTGCTAAATACTAAGCCGATCATATTATGGAGGCCCCGCTGCCAAGATATCACAAGCTGTCTCTGGGGGTTAATGAAATCAATACCTTATTAGTTATAAATTGATTGAATTCCATGGTTAATAATGATTTTTAATCAGTAGCATGCCATAATTATGAGATATACACATGCAATACAGAATAAGAGTCAGGGTGAAGAAAGTAAAATGAAAATAGGAATAGCATCTCGCTGAGCAGAGGGGGATTATAAAATGCAGCTCTATTTACAATAGCCAGGACATGGAAGCAACCTAAGTGTCCATCATTGGATGAATGGATAAAGAAGATGTGGCACATATATACAATGGAATATTACTCAGCCATAAAAAGAAACGAAATTAAGTTATTTGTAGTGAGGTGGATGGACCTAGAGTCTCATACAGAGTGAAGTAAGTCAGAAAGAGAAAGACAAATACCGTATGCTAAAACATATATATGGAATCTAAGAAAAAAAAAAAGGTCACGAAGAACCTAGGGGCAAGACGGGAATAAAGACACAGACCTACTAGAGAATGGACTTGAGGATATGGGGAGGGGGCAGGGTAAGCTGTGACAAAGTGAGAGAGAGGCATGGACATATATACACTACCAAACGTAAGGTAGATAGCTAGTGGGAAGCAGCTGCATAGCACAGGGAGGTCATCTCGGTGCTTTGTGACCGCCTGGAGGGGTGGGATAGGCAGGGTGGGAGGGAGGGAGACGCAAGAGGGAAGAGATATGGGAACATATGTATAACTGATTCACTTTGTTATAAAGCAGAAACTAACACACCATTGTAAAGCAATTATACTCCAATAAAGATGTAAAAAAAAAAAAAAAAGCAGTGCTTAAGAGTCGGCACTTCATCTCAGCCTGCCTGGATTCTAATCCATACTACAGCTGACTGACTCACTGACCTTGGGCACTGTTGCCTTATACGTGTAACTGGGCTAATGATAAAACTGCCGTATTGGGTTCTTATAAGGATTAAATTAGTTGGTATATATAAGTGCTTGGCTAAATTCTTGGCTTATAGAAAAGCTTTGATAAACGTTAGCTATCATTATGACTATTGAGTCAATCTATCATTAGAAATAGGTATCTCAAATCCTAATAGTACAAGATTAGAAAGCTAATTCAGCAAATGAATTATTCTTTTAGTTCTTTAATTAAAATTATTAAAAATTCTCTATTTCCATAAGTGACAACATCAGTGGTGGTAATTATAACAGTGATATAAAATGTATGATCCTTTCCTGTGCCCTTGGTTTCCTACCTCAGCAATAGTTAAGAATATAGAGAATGAAAAGCCCTTTCCACCCATTTTAAAGTCTGCCTCAATTTTAACATCTGTGATATGGGAAAACCAGTAGTTATCTCTCAGTTTCCGTGAGCATGAAATGTGTTAATATATGCAGAGTATGTAGAGGAGTACTTGTTTTCTGCTTAGCTTCTATTAGTAGTATTATTTCTTTAAATGTTAATTAGTTGTTATTTTCTTAAATGTCTGCCAGACTGTAAATAACAGGAGTTGGAATGCAATCAGTTAGAGACTCTGCCATCTGATTAGGGTACTCCAGAGTTACCAAATAGAGGTTTGTATATTTCTGATGGCTGTGTGGACTAGAGGTGGGGTTGACTTTCTGTTAAGGAGGCGGTAAGACAAGCCTGGCCAGGTTTTTACCAGCAGTGAAACCACACTGTGTAACACTGAGGTCAGATTTTTTGAGATTCCTCAGACTCATAATTAGAGAAGATTTGCATAGAAACATTTGAATAGTAATAACATTTCTGGCACATTTTAAGTTAAGGTTGGTGCATTAAAATATATATATATATGTATGTATGAATATATTTTTTATCCCCCAGGAAACTCAGAAAATTAAAACATTTTTCTTCTATAAGTACCACTTTAAAATTAAAACTTTCTCTGATAGAAGAGCCAGAATTTTAATTAATCCAGTAGCACTTACTAAATTTACACCTATGTGTGGAATTTCTTTTGAACCATAGTGTAAGATGTGCTTTCTGTTAATTTGTTTTTTTTAATAGGGATGTTTTTTGTTGTTGTAAATATGTGATTTTTCTTGACAAAACTGCTTCTCATTTGTCTGAAATGGAAAAAAATATTAAAAACCTTTTTGTTTTTCTCTGTAACAGGTAAGGCCAATTACAAGAGCTATTATGAGGAATGGTTTTACTCTGAAATAAATTACACTTACATATAAAGGCTGCTTGGCTGTTTCTCTAATTAAGGAGTGTAAAGCTAGAACTTCTGAGTAAAACATGGCATGAGAGTCACAGTGTCTGGACTGTGCTCTCCCAAGTTTTCCATTAGAGACTGCCAAAAAAGGATACAGAAACACAAAAGCAAACACCACCGCTGGAAACTAATGAAAAAGATTTTCATTATTTGAAGATTTGTAGGATAGGATTAAGAAACGCAAGCCTGGAACAGACACTTGGCCTTATTAACTGAAACCAGCCTAATGGCACCGAAATTACAGAGGAGACTTGGGCTAACCTGGCCCACAGTCTTTCCTTAATTTGGGGTTGCAGTGGTCACACACTCTAGGAAACTAAGCATCTGCTACCCTTCTCAACAGGTGCAGTCTTTTGAGTGGGCCTGAGTCATACCCTGCTTCCTCTGCCCTTCCGCATCTGTGCCTCTCTCTCTAAATCCAAACAAAAGCAGAAATACCCGGTAAATGAGCATGGCAATAATTTGTTGCATTCCAAACACCGAAATTTGGATAAACGTAGTGTTGTGGGTAGGAGTAGATACTAGTAGCACCTGAGACTCTTGCATACTGAGAAGAGTGTTTTCTTCTCATTTCCACATATTATGGAAAATAAGTCCAATTTTTAAGAATAGACCAGGATGTCTAAAAAAAATAGTAATAATTATTATTTCTAAAAGACTGGGAAGAAGTTATAAAGCAGGGGTAATTTAAATACTACTGGTAGAGATTTAAATTGGTTTAGAAAGTAGTTTGGCATTGTCTACTAAAGTTGAAAACAAGCATTCCCTGTGAATCAGCAGTTTTTCTCTTAGGTACATACTTGATAGAAACATATGGACATTTGTATTACAAGATATACACATGAATACCTATTTTAGCTTTATTTGTAATAATTAAGACTAGAAACAGCCCAAATATCCATCATTAGTAGAAAGCATAAATAAGTTTTGTTGTATTCATAGGGTAATATATTATAACAGTGAAAAAATAAACTACATATATATGGAAATCAGGGATGGATTTCACACCCATAGTATTACATGAAAGAAGCCAGACACAATAGATTACTCATTATATATTTGCATTTACGTAAAGTTTGAAAAGGACAGAACTCAAATATAATGTTGAAGGATATATCCTTTGGTGATAAAACTGAAGAAAAGTGGGAAAATAGTACCATAAATGACAGGATTATGATTACCTTGGGGGAGAGGGGTGCAGAGGGCATCATGATTGAGAGAAAGGATAAAAGGGGGGCATCTGGTGTTTCATGACTTAGGTAGTAGTTATAAAGGTGTTTGTCTTATAATAATTGTTATGCTTCTGTTTGTTGCACTTTTTATTTTGTAATAAATCATGTTTCATAAGTATATATAAAGCAGATCTGCTTTCCTTTGCTCTAATTCCGTATTCACACTAACATCCTTTGGCTTATTTTTCTATGTTTCTATCTGTCTTTGTCCTGAGAAAGATAACATTCCAAAATGTGAAAGGTGTCATTTGGATCATTAGAAAACAAGAAAAATTCCAACAGGAATTAATGCATTGCATACATTTTTTACCTTGTTTTCTTGTGATAATAGCTAACTTTTTCTTAAGTCTTGTAAAGTGAGTCAGATTATATTGAGAATGCTCTGTACGCATTATCTCATTTAGTCATAACAACAATCTTACAATGTTGATAATATTATCTTCACTTCAAAGCTACAGGAATTGAGGCTGAGCAATGAAGTTAAATTACACGTCTAAGAACACAGTTAATTAAAACCCAGCTCTGTCTGATCCAGAGCTCAATACCTTAACTGCGTTGTACTACCTCAAAGATATGGTTAAAAGAAAATCAGCAATCACTTGCAGATTAGTGACAAGATCTAATTTTGCAGTGGCCTGAGGAAGGACTGTGGTAAATTCACCTAGCTAATATGACCCTTGATGGCTTCTGATACCCATTAATCAGGTTTCCTCCGGCTATACCCTGACATTCTTCAACTCTGTAACTCAGAGTTACTGCACATGTAAGATAGCAATGTAACTAAACATTTGCAGGCCTATCACTCCATATGTATGCTAAAATCTCTGAAAATATTCAGTGTCTACTTATTTTTATCCCTGGAGTTTAGCACAGCACCTCGCACACATTAGGTGTTCATTAGGTGTTCTTGTTAGATTGAGAAGAATAAATGCTAGAAAATGTATGGATCTCACAAACAAGCAGTTACTGCCGTAATTTTATTTGAAGAATACCCTAAAAGGCATTCTCATGCAAATAGGCAGACTTCTATTGAAGTTTTGCAAATGGTCTAAAATCTTTGCAAACCTGAACCTTAACTTGGGTATTCTCAAGATACTCTTTAGGAAGACAAGCTTTTCTGAAAGTCTCTGCGCTTCATGGTTTACAATGCCTTAAATAATTAAGTGGTTTTCGAAGCTGTTGAAAGATTAGGTACCTGATGGATGATCTGCATCCCAGTTTCTCTGAGAAAAGCTAGTTTTATTCTGTCTTCTGGGAAGAATAAACATGAAAAACCTGGTATAAAATGGAATGCATTCCACATTGTAACTGGAAAACCTTTCACTGTTCCAGATGAGTCTTGATTTCATGTTTGAACAACCGTTATTATATCAAAAAAAGAGGTGGTTCTTTTGTTGTCTAGATAATAAATTTCCCATCAATTCTGCTTTTAGGCAACAGATTTGAACGTGGGTTAATCAACATCTTGGTTAATGGTTGCCAAATAGGTATTAAAATAAAATGTAATATTCTTAACCTTAAAATTATGTAGAACCTATATTATGTTCTTTATACGTAATTCAGAAGAGATTTCCAAATCTTTCCATGCTTCTTTATTACCATTTTGAAAACTACTTTTCTTTTTTCCTGATAAACTGGTAAAACTCATTATTCATAATTTAGAATGATAAAATAATTAGATAGTAAATTAGAATGCTAGCTAATAGAATTTGTGAACATGTTTACACAGACAGAGACAAAACCTGTGAATAATACCGAAGGTCACTTATCATAAAAAGATGTAGGTTTTTTGGTTTTTGGTTTTTAAATAGTTAGGCAGTTGCTTCTCCGGGCGAGTTTAACATTTATTTTGCTTAATCTAACAGATTAAGTAACAGATAACAATACCTGTCAGGATTCTACTTTCAGTCCATGCTACTCTTAAAATAGGGAAAGCACATAAAATATTTTAAAACTATCTTATCTTCTCATAGTTTTCCTACCAACCAGTCATGTGATTTCTGGGTCTTCTCATTGAAGGATTTTACCTTCACCTGGGATTAAATATTTTATTATTAATTTAAGATTCAGGTGATACTTAATAGTGGACTGGTATTAAGAGAGTGGTACACTTTAAGAAAAAGAAAATGCAGAGGAAAAATTTTATATAATCTTATTTTAGCTCAATCTTTGTTTACATTACCATGGAGATGCCTGGAGGCAGTGCGTCATGGTATAACACAAAGGGAAAGCCATGGCTATTGCAGTTCTGCTACAATTTTGTGATCATTCGTCTTATTTGATTATAATTTGATTTGTGTTAATGTTGGAGGGGAGAGGATGAGAAATGACCACATGATATTTTAATGGCCTTAAATTTTTGAGGTTATTCTTACCTGGATACACATAACTATAGATTATTCCCTTCTTTCCTTTCACTTCTTTCCTTCCCTCCTTCTTCCCATAAATACTATTAATGCTTACTATGTGTCTGGCCCTGGGTTAGATGTTTGAAATACTCTGTGAACAAAACAGTAAAAATTTATCACCTTTGTAAAATTTATATTCCAATAGAATAAGGTAGACAGTAAACAAAGGATAATTAATAAGTAAATTATTTAGTGTTATATAACATGTTGGAATTTAACAGTTGCTAAGGTAAATAGATTAGGAAAAGTAGGATCAAGAATGGAATATCGTGGAAAGCAGCTGTAGGGTCTTGAAGAGAGGAGTTATATAATGTCGTTTAAAATGCGGAGGATCACTCAAGTGTCTTAACTGTCATGTTGAGAATAGACTTTAGAGGAGCAAAGATAGAAGCTAGGAGATGAGTCAGACTATTATAATAATGTAGTCAATATATGATATACCTTAGAAAAGAGTAGTAATGAAGGTGTTAGAAAGTGGTCAGATTCTATATATATTTTGAAGAATTTTCTGATGATCTGAATATTAGATGGGTGAAAAGAGAGGAAATAAAGATTACTCGAGATTTTTGATCTGAGCAATTTAAAGGTTAGATTTGCAACCAATCAGAATAAAGAGGGTTTGGGGAAATATCTGCTTGGATAAAATAAGGAATTCCATTTTGGACAGTCAACTCTGAGATGTCCATTAGACATCCAAGTGAAGAAATCAGGAAGGCAGTTGGATACACAAGCCTATGAATATTAATTATGTAGTCAGCATATAGATTCTTATTTAAAACCATGAGACTGAATGTAATCACAAGGAAGGGAATGCAGATAAAGAAGGCAAGAGAATCAATGACTGGTCCTTTAACAAATCAGAGGAAGAAAGAAACAAAAGCTGAGAATAAGGAACCATTTAAGTAGGAAAAAATCCAAATAAATGAGATGTCTTGGGAGTGCAAAAGAAAAAAATGTATTTCAAGGTGGAGTGAGTGATTCAACTACTGAAAGGTAAAGAAGAGGATAGAAAATTGATTAATGGGATACATCAATGAGTATGTCTTTGGTGACGCTGGCCAAAGAAACCTCTGGAGTGGTGGAGGCAAAAGCACTCTAAAGTCTGAAGTTAATTGTGTCTTCTCTGGCCATAAATCCCCAGTGTCTCCATCCTATAGGACCTGTAAATGGCCTTTTGGCCAGTTAGCCTTCTATTACTGCTCAAACCCCAGACCTAGTAATGTGCACGTATATATACTTCCTTGTCTTTTGCAATATAGTTGTCAAGACCACCATCAAATAGGTGAGAGTTCTAGTTTCACTATTGCAGTTTCCATGACATCTGGGATGTCACTTAACCTCTTTGGCTTCTGGTACTCATATCAATATCTACCTTAAAGAATTATGAGAATAAAGCACTTGGCACACTGCCTGGCACCATAGTAAGTGATCAGTTAGTGATAGCTATTATTATCATCATTATTATGCAACCGCAAGGCCTTGATGACTCTGCTGGAGTTTAGTCACTTTATAGTAACCAATAAAATAATCCTGGGAATCTCAAAATCTTTTCATTCATTGAAGAAAAGGCTATGCAAACCTTCTTGTCCTTGAACGTGGGAGTCTCTAATACCCCCAGATTCACACACATGAACCTATTCTTTCTAAAAAGACAGCTCCTGAGCAGCCTAACCTGTCCCTATAGGATGACAGTCACTCAGATATCTTTTTTATTGCTTCACCTGGATGACTCCTTGGCCACCAGGTTACTCTGGTCCTCACTTTTTTACCTCGAGCTGCATGTATGTCCCAAGTAGGCTCCTCCAAAGAAGTTGGAGATGCCTTTGTCTGAAATTATCAGATAGCTCTCCAAATGTTAAGACATTTTTGAATCTCAAGAATGCCTGTATGGGGAAAAATGGAATAGAGAGTTGGTACAGATATTTAAATAGTTTGATGGAAAATGTGGAGAAAGAAGGATAATGTATATAATAGTTAAGAGCATGGACTAGGAGTCAAACTTGAATTCAAGTAATGCGGAACCGTTTCCTGGCAAAGTGCCAGCCCCCAAAAAAGACCATCATGAAAATCAGTTGATCATAAAAACTAATTTTATTAAAGTTACAGCAAGTAAGGATACCACCTGGGTAGTCTTAGTAGTGTTTTAAAAAGATGAAGTTAGGGAAGAGTTTTCAGAGGGTTCTAGGACCTGGACTGGAGGATTTTAAGGTAAATCTTGCAAGGGAGGAAGTTGGTTGAAAATTGGTCGGAGTATGGGAAAAACAGCTGGGGTAGGTGGACAGAGCAAGGGGAGGACCTTAAAGAAGTCTTAATAAGCATGCAATTAGTCTTAATAAGTAGGCTGTTTTAGTTGGATCACAGTCTTGTATTCTGGGAGCAAGTATTTCTTGGAACAAGCAGCCCAGGAATTGTTTGGTTTGGTGGTGTTGAACATAGGTTTAGGAAAATAATGTCTTATCTGAGTATTATTTCATGTAGGACATTATGTTAATTTCGGTTCTCAATGCTTATGTTGTTTAAACCTTGTTGTCTTTATCTTCAAAATGAAAGTTTGAATATTAAAATATGTAAAACATTTATGTCTGGGCCTGATTTTGAGCAAATATTCAGTGTATGTTGGCAATTATTTTTGCAGGGTCTTATTGAATAAAACATACACATTTTGATGCTAACATCAGAGAATCCATGTTCTGGTGTCAGACTGCCTAATTTCAAATCCTAAAACGTCACTTGCTAGCTTGTCTCCTACTGTAGATTGCAAACTTTTAAAATGATCTTTTCTTATCTCACAATTGGAATGTAAAAAACACATTTTTATATTGGATTGCCATTATTCAAATGGAAGTGACTGAAAGCAAAATGTGTGTGCTTATCTAACCCACACTATTAACAACCCTTGCTTTATTTGCAGAATGACATGAATTACATAGCATCCAGTGGACTTCTATTCAAAGATGGCAAAAAGCGGATTGATTACATCCTGGTTTATAGAAAGTCAAATATACAGTATGACAAAAGAAACACATTTGAAAAGAACCTCAGAGCAGAAGGCTTGATGTTAGAAAAGGAGGTATGTGCTTTAACAGTATTAGCTATGTGGTATAATATGCTGGAAGAGATATGATCGTTTATGTTTTAGTATAAAAGTGTATAACACGTGGCTTTTTAAAATGTATAGCAATTATCTCCCAAATGTAAAAGAAATGCATATGTATAGTACTATTTTAAAATATATTCCTTTTTTACTCTACATGTTTCCATAAATTTAAATATTTTTCAAAGGGCATAACTATTTTTACAATTTTAAAAATTAAAGAAGGAATGATTCTTTATAAAGTACAAAACTCTATGAAAAGAAAGACAAAATGTTGAAAGAAAAGAGTTTGCCAAACTGTTAATGTCTAGGTTTTAATATTTTTTGTTTTTAAATTTTTATTTTGCATTGGAATACAGTGGATTAACAATGTTATTGATAGTTTCAGGTGTACAGCAAAGTGATTAAGTGATTCAGTTAAACATATACATGTGTCTATTCTTTTGTGCATGTATCCTTTGAACCATGTTTTTCTCTGGATATATGCCCAGGAGTGGGATTGCTGGATCATATGGTAACTCTATTTTTATTGTTTTAAGGAACCTCCATACTCTTCTCCATACTGGCTGTACGAATTTGCATTCCCACCAACAGTGTTGGAGGGTTCCCGTTTCACCACACCCTATCCAACATTTATATTATTTGTAGATTTTTTGATGATGGCCATTCTGACTGGTGTGAGGTGATATCTCGTAGTTTTGATTTGTGTTCCTCTAATACTTAGCAATGATGAGCATCTTTTCATATGCCTCTTGACCATCTGCGTATCTTCTCTGTAGAATTGTCTATTTAGGTCTTCTGCCGATTTTTTTGCTTGGGTTGTTCTTTTTTTGGATATTGAGCTGCACAAGCTGTTTGTAAATTTTGGAAACTAATCCCTTGTCAGTAACATTGTTTGCAAATATTTTCTCCCATTCTGTGGGTTGTCTTTTCGTTTTATTTATGGGTTCCTTTGCTCTGCAAAAGCTTTTGAGTTTACTTAGGTCCCATTTGTTTATTTTTGTTTTTATTTCCATTACTCTAAGAAACAGATCAAAAAAAGATGTTGCTGCAGTTTATGTCAAAGGGTGTTCTGCCTGTTTTCTTCTAAGAGTTTTATAGTGTCCAGACTTACATTTAGGTTTTTAATCCACTTTGAGTTTATTTTTGTGTACAGTGTTAAAGAATTTTCTAATTTCATATTTTACGTGTAGCTGTCCAGTTTTCCCAGCACTATTTATTGGAGATACTGTCTTTCGTCCATTTTACAGTCTTGCCCCCTTTGTCATAGATTAATTGACCATAGGTGCATGGGTTTATTTCTGGGCTTTCTATTCTGTTCTGTTGATCTATATTTCTGTTTTTGTGCCAGTATCTTACTGTTTTGATGATTCTAGCTTTGTAGTATAGTCTTACATCAAGGAACCTGATTCCTCCAGCTCCATTTTTCTTTCTCAAGATTGCTTTGTCTATTCGGGGTCTTTTGTATCTCCACACAAATTTTAAGATTTTGTTCTATTCTGTGAAAAATGCCATTGGTAATTTGATAGGGATTGCATTGAATCTGTAGATTGCCTTGGGTAGTATAGTCATTTTGACAATATTGATTCTTCCAATCCAAGAGTATGGTATATCTTTCCATCTGTTTGTTTCATCTTCACTTTGAACTATTTCTTCTTAATCCTGTTCCTTATATGCTTTTATAAAAGACTTTATTTTTTAGAGCAGTTTAAGGATCATAGTAAAATTGAGAGGAAGGTACAGAGATTTCCCATATACCACATTAACCCACACATGACCCTCTTATCATTATGTAAAGCCCTTCTTTATCCCTCATAACTTTCCTTTCTTCAAATGTTTTTTTTAGTGTTCTTTAAGGAAAGCTATTTTTTTCAAGTGAAACAATAAAAGTAACAATGCTCACTAGGCAAAAAATGAAAAATAGAAAGGAAATAACACATAACCCTCACTCTTATTATCCAAAAATAACCACTCGTGCTGTTTTAAACATTCTAGGGTTTTTTTAAAAAAATGTATTTATCATATTACAGAAAGAAAAAAAGTGTAAAAAATCAGAAGTATAACAATGTACAAAATAAAAAGTCAAAGGGCACATCTACCATCTCTCAAATCATACCCTTTTCTCCTTTGGTAGCCTTGCTAATAATATCTTGAATTATACTGTTGTGTCCCTCAATATATTTTCTATGTATATACAAACACATATAAATTTTTTACATAAAATTAGTCATGATATACTTACTATTCTGCTATTCAATTCTGTTGTTTAACAATGTATTATGGATATCTTAAATTGCAGTGTATTTAGAGCCAACTCATATTTTTTACTCAGGTGCATAGTATTACAGTTTGGTGATTTAGCCAACTGTTCTCTTACTGATAGAAAAAAATTAAATTAAGGATTTGAGGGACCCCTAAATTACTACTGGTTGGATTTAGCTACTTTATCAATAAGTGGATTGACAAGGTCAAAAGCTTTGATGATTTATTTGCTTAAATATCTGGATAATTTGCTAATAAGCTTTATCAATGGAATAAAGTGGTCACCCATATTTTTATATGTTATTGGAAACCACCCCTACTTTTTTGTTCCCACAGGACATGTCTTGTGATTAGTTATCTGAGGAACATCCATAGGAAGTACTGAACTATAACTCAAGGTGGCCCTAGCAAAACTAATCCATTTATATTTATTAAAACTCTTTTACTATGTATAAAATAACAACCATACACTGCCTTACCTCTTTATGAGGTAAGGATTTATTCACACACTGCCTAGTGTTACAGAATTGGGCAAGTGGAATTCTGATCTCAGTGTCGACTGACTCCTTTAGTTGTGTTTCCTCTGGGAATTTTAACCCAGAATATCCATATCACTAGCGATTAATTCAATTAGGAAGTATTTATTGAAAAATCTTACAAACTCAAGTCTTGTGATAGGTTTTTATTAATTTAATTTCCTTGTGATTTCTCAGAATCTCCATACAAACAGAATCAATCAAGTGACTGATTGTCATCGGTTCCCAGAGCAGTTTATACCTGCTTGCTATTATAATGCTGGTAGTTATTTTGCTCATGTATTTATAATTATTTCTTAATTCAGCAAGTAATTTTGACAGATTCCATGAAGGTGTTGGAGATCAGGTGAGTTAAGCAGACCACACTCCTGCCTTCACTGAACATACAGTCTGTGGAGGAGTCAGTCATGAAAATGGTTTACTTGTAAAAGAGATATAACTTGGCTCACAGTCTCCACCTAGTTTTCTTGGTGGAAAGTCCAGATTCTCTTGTGTGTGTTCCTCTCCCTCACTCCTCCAAGTTTTCCCAAGAATAATACTGGATGTTATTCATCCAAAAGGGGTTTTATTTTGCTTTTAAGGGAAATCCATTCATTCTTGAGCTCCCACTCTTCAGTTACTGCCAAAAGATTCCCATTTTTCTTTAAAAAAGCATCATGTCCCATTTTTTTCTATTTTTTCTAGAAAAAGAGTACACATGTGTACCTTTGTTCCTGGACAAATGGCTTTTCATTCTAGGTTCCATAATTACAGCTCTTTTAAGTTCACATTCACATGATTAGGATTTGGTCCCCACAGTTCAATAAAGTACCAGGACAGCTGGCCAGAAAGAGTATTCAACCTCAGCTGCACATTTCATTGGAATGACCATCCCCACAAACTGTAGCCATCGTGTTCATACAGGTTACCAGGCTCTACTTCCCCTTTCCTTCTATTTATCTCCTCATAGAGATAAATGACTTATTTTTCTGACAATGGGAAGGGTTAAGGCTACCCCAATTCTGCAGAATAGATGATATTAGTTTTGTATCAGAGTTGAGGAATTGGTATATCTTCCCTCCAGAAAGGCCCTAAAAGCCATATGAAATTTGATCCAAAAATCTCTAAGGAACTCTGCCAACCCAAGCAAAGGAGAGTGCTGCAAATTTTTTTTAAAAAGTCTTGTTATTACTCTTTCCACTTGACTAGTACTTGCATATCTAAGAGGATATTTAGGTGGCTTTGCAAAATAAAGCTATTCTAATCCAAGGTGATTTTCAATCTCCACTTATTAGTATAAAGTCTAAAATCCTTCCTTAAAATACCCTTTATAAATTCAAATCATGTTAAGTGACCTAAAAGAGAAGCAAATGGTGCTAGAATGGCTTATGAGGAGGTCAGTAATCTAATCTTGAGGATGAGGGAAGACAAGAAGGAAAGGGAGAAGTAAAATCAAAGAAATAAACTTTGAACTGAGATTTGGAAAATGAAATAGTTAAAGTAGGTGGATAAAAGGGATAGATGTTTTCATCTATGAAACCAGTATTGAAATCTGGTTTTCAATACTGGCTGCACATTAGAAACCCCTGGGGATCTTTTAAAACCTTGATGCCAGACTCCACCATAGCGTGGATCAACTGAATATCAGTATGGTGGTGGGAGGAAGAACACTGGTATTTTTAATACCAGAAATAAAATGTACTAAATGAGTTTGGAAAGAATGGTTAGGGTTAAGTAATTCCATTTTGTAGTTTAAGACTTTTGATGATTTTCTTAGAAAAAATGGGAAGCTGCTGAAAAATTTAAGCCAGCAATATCATGACCATATTTGTTTTCAAAAATGAAACTTTAGATTGCTGAAAAGAGTATAGATTTAAAAGCAAGACTGGATATGCACAGAGATCATGGGTGGCATTAGAAATGGAGAGAAATGAATAGATCTGATAGATATTTAAGTTAAAATATAGATATTTGGTGGTGGTTTGGATATGGTAGAAATAGAAAAGATTTCAAGGATAACTTGGACTTGTGACTTGAGCAATTTCTTTAATCATTCAAGGAACATTAATGAAGTACCTATTATATGCTTCATTCTGGGGACATATAGAAACCAAGATAAAAATGGGCCACGTTCTCATGGGAGGAAAGAAACCATAAATATACAAGAAAATTAAATAGTAAGGAATATTACCAGTAATTAAAACAGAATAGTATTATATAGAGAGTGTGACTAAGTAGCTATGTTAGCATGTGTGATGTGAAAGAAAGTTATCTGAATGAAAAGGAGTCCATCATGTGGAAGATAAGGGAACAGAAAACTATTTGCAGAAGGAATAGCCAGTATAAAATTGCTGGCCATCAGAAGAGAGCTAATTTGGGGAGAAAGTGGAATGGGATTTTGGGACTGAAGATCCTAAGCTTGTAATTGAGGTACCAGTGAGAAGTAGAAGTAAAAATGTTTGAAATTTGTGTCTAGAGCCCAAATTAGGAGTCTAAACTGAAGGTAAATGCTTTAGCCTTTATAATATAGATGGTAATATAAGCTGTGTATTAGTACGAAATCACTGGAGAGAATGGAAAAAAAAAAAAGAGCCTAGGAGTGAGCCTGTAAAAAGTAGGAAAGGAAAATAGACAGTTAAAGGAGTTGGATGTAGGTGGAAGAAGAAGCGATGAGGAGTCGCAGGGAAGATTGGTTTTCAGGGTAAAATACGCTAAGAAGTCAAGTAAGACAAGAAAGAGGCCCAATTAGTTGGAGAATGTGATCTTTGGTGAAATCAGTGAGAATAATTTCTCTGAGGAGATGGACTTGGAAGCTAGACTGTCATGAATTGAAGAGTGACTAGATAATGGAAAAATAGAGGCTGCAGCAAATATCATCAACCAACTTGCTCATCTGTGAATGGGAGGATGAAGAGCAAGAGCCAGAGAGGGAAATGAGGTCTCATGAGGTTTCACTTCTTTCTTCCTGTTTTCATTTTTTCTTATATGAGATGTTTAAATGATGATGGGGAAGATCTAGGAAAGAAGGGTGAATGGAGAGAGGCAGGAAGAGAAGGGAAGAGAAGGAAAGGGAAGATACGGAAGAGAAAGATCAAGGAAACAGAAGACAGATGAGATAAAAAATTAAAAGGCTTTTGGGGAAGGATGAAGGGGGAGATCCAGTAGAGAGTTAGAATACCAAGTGTAATATCAAGGAAAATTAAGATTTCTAAATTGTATATTAAAGTTAACTTTCTACAGTTGTTTTAGTTGCCAAAGATATTTTTACTTATGTTCCTAATTCTAAGAGTAATGACATTGATTTTTTAAATGGTTGAGTTAATTAGGACTAAATTAATTATCACAATGTTAACGTGTAAAATCAACCTGCTATGACAAACACAGTTTAAGTGAACAAAACATGTTTATATAATAAGCGTGCTGGGGCTTCCCTGGTGGCACAGTGGTTAAGCCTCTGCCTGCCAATTCAGGGGACACGGGTTTGAGCCCTGGTCCGGAAAGATCCTGCATACCGTGGAGCAACTAAGCCCATGTGCCACAACTACTGAGCCTGTACTCTACAGCCCACAAGCCACAACTACTGAGCCCACGTGCCACAACTACTGAAGCCTGCATGCCTAGAGCCCA
Source organism: Tursiops truncatus (assembly GCF_011762595.2). Lineage (NCBI taxonomy): Eukaryota > Metazoa > Chordata > Mammalia > Artiodactyla > Delphinidae > Tursiops > Tursiops truncatus. The sequence continues at coordinate 77,184,640 of NC_047041.1, forward strand.
TGCTCTGCAACGAGAGGCCACCACAATGAGAAGCCTGTGCACTGCAACAAAGAGTAGCCCCTGCTCACCACAACTAGAGAAAGCCTGTGCGCAGCAACAAAGGCACAATGCAGACAAAAATAAATAAATAAATAAAATAAAATAAAATAAGCATGCTAACATTATATCATGAAAAAGTATTGTCTTAAAATTTCCACAAGATTGTTCGACACTGTTTATATTGACTTTCTATTTCTGCTTAACAAATCACCACACATTCATCAGCTTAAAATAAAACCCACTTGTTAGCACACAGTTCTGCAGATCAGAAGTTTGGGCATGGCATGTCTGAGCTCTCTGCTCTGTTTCTCACAAGACTTAAATCATTGTGTTGGATGGGCTTGCATTCATACCTGGAACTCAGGATACTCTTTCAAGCTTATGTGGTTGTGATAGGATTCAGTTCCTTGTGGTTGTAGGACTGAGTTGCCCATCTCCTTGCTAGCTATCAGCCAGGTACCTCTCTCAGCTCCTAGAGGCCATTCTCATTTCTTGCCACATGCCCCCCACCGTTTTTCGCAAGGGAGACTCTCCCTTGTGTCCCTCTGCTCTTTTGAATCTCTCTTGCCAGGAAAAGCCCAGTCCTTTTTAGGGACTTATCTGCAGTGGAAGACAATATCTCTTTTTTAAAAGCAAATGTGCCTTATAATAGAACTTAATCATGGGAGTGAATATGCCATAATATTCACAGATCCTGGAGATTGTACAAGACAAGGACAGTAGGGCATGAGGATCTTAGAGGACTTCTTAGTATTCTGACACTATTAAAAAAAATCAATATCATGTATCGCCCTTTTAAGCAAACAGACATAGAAAGATACTTAACTCCATGATTACAAGATAGAAACTAGATATATTTTTAGTTTAAACCTTATGTTAATTGATGACTAACTGGTATCTAAATACTTGTAACTATCTGAACTATCAAATCCAGCGTTTTGCATTATCATAAACATTTATTTCTTCTTAAAGTTTCTACTATTATAGGCTGTGGGCTTTGTTTGCAACTTAATTTTAATAACTATTAAATTGAAAATATTTAGGGCTTGTGGCAGGTGGAAAGGGAAAATGAAATTGTGAAAATGTCAGCAAGTATTGGATTTGTTAGCTGAAAAAATGGGAGTATTCCCTAGGGAACAAGTTCCCATTTTTAAAATTTATATTCCCCAGTTAAGCACTGAGCCTGATACAGAGTGCATCTCAAATCTTCATTAAATTGTATGTTGATGTGGACAGTTTCTAGATAATCACATCATCAGAGATAATGATCCATATTTGAAGACTGTATAAATGAATAGGTAGATGATCTGTAACTGTCAGGATAGGTGCTTTGTTATCCAAGTGTATTTCCAGATTATATCAACATTTTGTCTTTATCTTAGACTTAATACGTGAGCTACCATATTCTTTTTTTTCTTTTTTCAGCTCTCTGCCACCAACTTGTAAAGCGACTGTGTAAAAACACATTTTAAAATTTCCTTTTCTCTCAAGAATGAATTTTCTACCTCTTGGGAATTTTGGATGGAATAATTAAATAATAATGTGATGTGTGAAGGCGGTGGGTGCTTTGTTCCCTTGGAAAAGCCTGCCTGCATCAGAGCTAAACAGAATAGTGCCAGATTGAGAGCTTCTGATTCCAAGGGTGAAAGTGATTTTTCTCCCTGCCAACACCAGCCCTTCGCCAACCTCCTGCTCAGTAGCTGCAAGAAAATAAAACTACTTTTGTTTTTTGTTTTTTTGGTTTTTAAGTAGAGGTACAACAAAAGAGAAATTAAGTTGAGGAAATTATAAGAGAAGACAATTTACGTTGCTTGGAAAAATATATATATTTTTTTTAAGTTAAGACATACAAAATTAGAAATGTTCTAGCTGTATGTGCACTCAGCTTGACGTTTCATTCATCAATGGTAGAATTAATGAAGTAACATCCTTCTAAAGTATCTCCTTTATTTGAGTGTAATAGATTTTTTCATATCTTAAGGGTTGACAGGAATGAATTAATAATCAGTGATAAGCCAGCTATTCATGATGCTAATTTGAATCCTGACGTAGGACCTCTTCCAGAATAATTCTGGTTTATTTGCTTTCTTGTCTTCATCATCTCTTGCTTAGGTACACGTTACATAGAATGTGTACTCAAAGTAAGTTAACTCATTCATTCATTCATCCACTCAACAAATGCTTAGTGACTACTATGTGCCTGGCATAGAACTAGGTGCTCAGTAGACATAAATGAACAAAGTGAAAATCCCTTCTCTCATGGCATTTACATAAATAGACTCATTCATTAGAAGATAATAAGTACTATGGGAAAAAATAGAGCAAGGTTAAGAATGATGGGGTGAGGGCAGGAAAGTCATAGTAAGTGACCAAATGATGGAAGTAGAATGAATGAGAGGGAGATTAGTAGGAGAGTGGGTTCACAAGATATTGAAGGTGAAATTATAAAAGGCTGAGTAGGTCATTGGAAAAACTTTGGCTTTCACTCTAATTGAAATGGGGTTCTGAGAAGTTATATGATTTGAGTCACGTTTTAAAGAATAACTCTGGCCATTGTGCTACGAATAGACTATTGGGGGCAAGAATGTGAGCAAAAGTTATATACATTATTTCCTCAAGCATAGCTAAAGTGTGTAAACTTAGTCTGAATTCAAAGGCCTTTAGATATTTAACACCTAATATGACTTCTGTCATTGTTAATTTTTTTTATCATTCTTTATCTTTAATTTAAAACAAATATATTTGAAGTAGGAAAGTCCTTTGGAAATTGCACAGGAAGCACCTTTTGCTATTTCCCCCTGGTGATTTGAAAAATACCTAGTACCTCAATAAACTATAAAGAAAAAATAACACATGGTCTAAAATTTTGGAAATTCTGTTTACTTTATTTACCTTCTCGGATATTTTAGCAAGTACATGCATATTAAAATGTCTCACAAGTCCTCTAGTGAGAAACCCTAAATTGTCTTGACCTTGGAATGATCCCCCCTTTTTTCATAATACTTCAGGGAACAAACACTTCCAAATGCTAGTCTGTGAAAGTGCCTGTCCAGTGTCAATGGTGATCAGCCTGCTGTCTACAGCTGAGTATTATTCCAATGATTGTCCCGTGGCTCTCTAATAATACTGTTTTAAAATGTGGGTACTACAAATTTGAAATATGTTCTGGCAAATTCATGAAATTAGCCATATCTAAAACATAGCTTTTTGAATATATGAATATAAAATTGTACAGTTTAATTTTTAAATATATAATTTTAAATTAGACTGATAAATTTCTTCCATACGTTTGAGCTTTTAAGATTGTTATGTTTCTGGAGATGTTCCATCTAGTTGAAATTTAAAGGAAAGATGTTAACCAAGTGGAGTCCAGTTGTAACCTGACATGTTGTGCCTAAATGGAAGCGAAGAGCAGTTCTTCCTTGACGTAATTCAGCTTCTCTAATCATTTGAGGAATATGCTCTGTGGAATTCAGTGCTACAGTGGCCACAAACTTCTTTCTTGCTCTATGGGCCTCAGATATTGTAGGAATTTAAGAAAATAACTGTCTAGGCTTTTTTTTTTAAGTATAATATGAACATTAGTGATATATAATGACAAAATGGTCAGTTATTTAGTTACTTATTTTAGACTACTGGACCAGATCTAGGAATCTTGATGATTATCTGGTTCAGAAAGGCATCTGATTCTCTGTTAGTGGTATGAGAAAAATATTCAGAACGATGGAATCCAATTCTGGGAATTCTTAAGAATTAGACCAGAGTACTCAATTTTGTTAAAAGCTCCTTAGATAATTCTGATGCACACTTGATTTTGCTTAAAAACCTCTTGTCTAGATCGAAGACACAAAGTCTTATGATCTCTTGCAGGAAACAGTATACTAACCTGTTAAGGTTCGAGTAAGCCTGCAAATTTGACAGCTCTGTAAGGCTATGGACTTGTAGGATTTATACTCTGTTTATCCCCAGGATTTTCACAGGACCTCGTTTTAATTACAGGAGTAATTACTCAATAAAATGTGCTAGAAGAATAAGTGAATGAATAACTGGTAGCAACTGTCAGTGTTGTTTTTACCACTACCACCACTGCCCTCCACCCTGCCACCCCAGAGCAGGAATGAGAGGATCATGAGAAGGTGTCAAACAAGAATAACTTCAGATTCCTAATTGGCTCATGATTGTTCTGATTAGGGATTCTGGATCTTGATAATGATCAAAGGAAGAAAATGCACTAACTCACATGGATGATTATTTCTTGCATTCAATGGCATTATTACATTTTGATTAAGGTATTTCTGTATTAAGAAATTTTATTCATATAAATTCCTTTTAAATGGGTGATGATGATTCACGTGTAGGCAAGGGGAAAATGTCCTTCCCTCTCAGATCAAATTGTGGCATGATATTATCAGCTCTAAGTGGTGTCTGTTCTGCTGTCCTTTGCAGCCAGCTGTTGCAAACCCTGATATCATGTTTATTAAAATTCATATTCCATGGGACACGCTGTGCAAGTATGCAGAGAGGCTGAATATCAGGATGCCCTTCAGGTACTTTCAAATTTTATTTCATTCTCTCTCAATGTATATTAAGATGAGCCTGTTTTTTGAAAAACTTGAGAGCAATAAATGTAATTCTTTCTACAGAAGAAATGCTTTTTCTTCCAAAGTTTAGCTTACCTTGGACATTTATCTTTCCTTCTAATTTGCTTGCTTAATGTGGTAAGTGTTCTGGTTCCCAGCTATATCATTTCTAGCCGGACTTGACTAGAGGGAGGGGAAAAATAGTTGTTTTCAAATTTTAACTTATAATTCCCAAGATCAATTTCACTTCTTATTTAATATAGGTAGATGGAACTCTTATTTTTGTGAAACTCAGGAAATGTAAGTGTGTAGCATCCTTATGTGTACAAATACAGTGTTCTTTTTCTCTATAGCAGTTAGCAAGAATCATTCCTCAGGTGGAATTCAACCAGATGGTTTCTTAGCTCTGTCCTCAATGCCAAAGGATAAATGGTAATACAAGGCCTTCTCAGTTCAAAGATTTTCCAGCCCTTCCTATGGGCAAGCAAAAATTGAATAGATGTGTTTCCCCATATTGTGTGTTTTGTGTTATATGCAGAATCTATCATTTTCCTCCATGATCTCTCACAATAAAATTCAACTGTTTCTACTATGTGCAAAGTTTTAACTCACATTGAAGATATGAACATTTACACTTTTTTGGAGCTCAGTATGCTTTATCAACTGCTAAGAAGGTTTAAAAAGGTCTAGGGTAACAAGATATCAAGTAAAAGAACCTCTAGATAATGAATATGAATGAACAGTAAGAGTGCAATTCAAAAATATGGAGAAATTTCTCAGACCTGGTGGCATGGAAGAGGCCAGCTCTGTAAGAGTGCTGACAGCCTCAGGTCTCATGACAAGCCTCTGCAGTATTCAAGATGAAATATGGGATGTTGATCACTGTCTTTTTAGTCACCTGAAACACCTCAGGCTTTGGAAGATGCAGCCACAGTCATTGCCCACAAAACAGAAATTGATTAAGTGTTGGCAACTACAGAGGAATCTTACTGTGACAATATTAGAATTAGATACCTAAATTGACTCCCATTCCTGCTTGGGTAAAAGTTTCAAAATTCTCTGTACAGATGATATTTATAAGATAGGTAAATAATACCTTGAAGAGCTTGGCAAAAATAATAATAATAAAATAAAAAACAAAAGAAAATGAGTAAAGTCTTTTGAATTCTCTGGCACCTTATATAAATTATTAATAAGATACCTACAAAAACCTGAAGTTTGTACATTTTTATGAAACTTGGTCCCTGAAAGAAGCAAGTAAGGACCTATGAGATATTATTTGTATTATGATTAGATATTTTGGAGTCTACAGAGGACTGTTTTTAATTCAGGTCATTCTACTGAACCAAACTTGAGAGTACAACTAGGTAAGTATACACTGTGCAACTCTTCATGTCTTGAGTTTTGAGGAATTTTTTTCCTGCTGACACTACGTCTCCTTCTAAAAAGTCTTGTGAAATAACATGCCTGTGACTTATTACAAGCTGATAATGGGAGAATACTTGCCTTTGCTCTATCTGCTTTCTTCTTGTTTGGTCTGTATATATACATGCTACACAAAATCATGCAGAATTAAAACAATGAGCTTCATTTTAACTTATGAAATTATCAAAGACTTTCACAAGTAGTACTCTTCAAACCTCGCATAGATATGGTGAATAATCACCTCTGTTGATTTATGGGTGAGAATCAAATTTCATAAAATATTCTGAAACTGAATTTAAAATTATTTTCTGTGAGACTTAAAACTTTTCATAACCACTTTTTATCTTAAGAAGATAATTGAAAAATATGTAAAAACATTCCCTGAAGTACTATTTATAATTATGAAAAATGGAAATATCTCCTATGTTCAATGGTAGAGGATTTAAATAATTTATATATACCCTTGCAATGCAATATAATTCATTTATGAAACAAATGGGTACAAGGATTTATTGATTGTAGTGAAATAATAAATAAATTTAAATAAAATGTGAAGGATATGCATGTATTCATACAATGAGATTTCAACAATGTAAAATGAATAGAAATAAAATTAGAAGAAAATATAATATGCTAAACATGATTGCTTCTGATGGGTGGGATTGTGGGTCCCTATTATTTTATTTGTTTGCATTCTTACAAAATTATTTTAAACGAGTTCTATTTTGACTGCAGGATATAAACAAAGATGCAAAAGAAGTGTGACACCCAAGACAATAACCTACTTTCTGATATCAGGGTGAAATTGCTAAAAAATTCCAAATTAAGCCTGATTTTACATACCTTTATCCTGCCCCTATTCCTGTGATTTCACCATTGTTTCTGAGCAGAGGTATAGTTGAATTTTTGCACAAACTAATTTCCTTGTAGATCTAAAAGGAGGAAACCCTTAGAGACCATCACAAAGTGTGCCATTTCAGTGGATTTCAGTATTCAGTTGCTCTTCAGGTTAACTGAACATTGTGTTAAAATATTCCATCAAAAAAAGGAGCATATCTTCCACTTATCTCCTCTGGACTTTATACAAAGCACTTGTTTGCCAGGGGTCCGAAAGATTGAATCCTTTTTTGCTATCCAAGGGGGAATTTGTCATCATTTGATTCTTAGTCCCTGGCAAAGACACATTATTAATTTGAAATTATACTTTCATTCAGTGAAAACATAAATGTTGGTTAACATGTTTGCTTTACACCAAATATTTGACATTCATAATTTCAAAGATGATTTTCCTTTCTTTGTCAATATACTTTCAAAGTATGTCCATTCTGCTGTAGTTTATAGGGGAAAAGTCTTACAAAGACGATGGCAACAGAATCTACAGCATCACACATTTCATACAGCTCATTCCACCATCTCAGTTGGATTTTATTAATTTTAAAAATTGAAAGTCTGTTAGAGCACACTGACCTTTTTCTCTCATTTCCCTTACTCTTGACTTTTTCAGATAAATTTTGAGGAACTCTGACTTTAATCAATATTCTCATAACTTTGTTTTTTTAAAAAATCTGTATCAAATTTAATTATTTGTATCTTTAACTTAGCAGTTCATTAAAAACAATTCCCTTACCAGACTGTGTCTCCAGTTTGTATAAATTAGATCCTAGGTCTCCAATCTGTGTGCCATAGTGTCCTATTTCAACGGAAGTTCTGAATAAGATGTTTTCTTCAGTTGATGGTTTTGCTTTTTATAAATGATATTCATTTTTATTTTCTGGTAAGATTGCATTTGAAAGAAGAGTTCTGATACATCCAAAGAAAGAAATATGAAAACCATGAAATGTATACACTTACTGTCTCTTTTTATTGATGATGTGGCTCAAATTTCTTCTTTATGATATGTTTTTCAAGATAATGTTCACAATTTCCACATTACTGAAATTTTGGAAAATGCCATTGTGACTCTTTTGATTTAATAATATAAATATTAGAAAATATACAGCTTTTCCTCAAAGTTTGTCAAAGGAACACTGGTTCCAGAGGATGTAAAAGAAAAATATCCTGTGACCAAATATGTTCCTGAATTTCTAAGTTAAACAATAAGTTTATTTACTGTAGGAATTTTTAGAGAAGTGGTTCTCAGTCTTCAGAATACATCAGAATCACCTGGGAAACTTAGTAAAAATGAAGGTCCCTAGAACCTACATCCAGAGATTCTGGCATATTAGGTCAGGGATAAGATTGTTTTTTGTTTTTTTTTTTTGCGGTACGCGGGCCTCTCACTGTTGTGGCCTCTCCCGTTGCGGATCACAGGCTCCGGACGCGCAGGCTCAGCGGCCATGGCTCACGGGCCCAGCCACTCCGCGGCATGTGGGATCTTCCCGGACCAGGGCACGAACCCGTGTCCCCTGCATCGGCAGGCGGACTCTCAACCACTGTGCCACCGGGGAAGCCCAAGATTGGGTATTTTTAACAAACATCCCTAGTGATTCTGTTACAGTTGCTAGAGAAATATTGTCTTGAAGATTTTTAATATTTTAATAATTCTTATAATTTTTATAAATTCCAACAGACAGTTACACAGAGAAGTCTTTCCTTAATTTCCATCTGATGATGGATTTTTTAAAATCTTAATATGATGATGTCCTTGGGAAAACATTTTGAGAAATGCTGGAACTCAGAGTTCTTTTATAACATATTTACAGATCAGTTTAAATAATAGATGTAGCATTAACTAACTCCTTAGTAACCAACTTCTGATTTATTTATAAGGTACACCTAAAATTTGGGATAGCAGTCAGCTCATAAAAAGAGAATGTTATTCAAGCATAGAATAAGTGGCAAAGTGTTTTCATGATTACCAATTCATTTTCCAAATGTCAACTGTTATATTTAGGAACATATATATTGTGTTAAAAGTAAAATATACAAGAATAACAAAGAACTTAAATAGGAAAAATACATATCTTTTTTCAAGACAAGATTTTTTAAAGATTTATGCATAAAAACATATCCGTGCTTGACTATTCCATGTATTTATTCAGTGTTGAAACCTATATATTGCATTTCAGAAAGAAAAACTGCAAATTTATTCAGAAAAAAATTATTAGAGTTATAACCCTTCCTTCAAAAGTTTTCTGGTAACTTACTGTATGAACTTGAAACTTCAGCATTTTATCTACATTTTATGCTTGATATTCTGCATGTGTAGAATTTTATATACATAAATTTTCTAGCTATTTCTTTTCTTGATTATTTTTCCAAAGTAGATATGGCTTGCGTATTGGACTTGATGTTTCCAAACTAACCAAGAAATTTTAGAGAGTTAAAATAGTCCACATTTTCTAGTTCTTATTCTATCAGGAAAGACTTAGCCTGTGTCCTGTACATTCCAGAAATATCAATTCCCACATTCATTACTTTTCTTTTGATTCAAAGGTGATTCTTATTCATTCTTACCCTTCTCTCACATTAAATTGGTCAAACATATTTTAAGGTGATTCAGTCACCCTGTAGCTTCTCAGGTTGAGTCCAAAGGTGGGGTCAACCTTCCATCTTTCCTCAAGCTCCTCCTCCCACAAATATTTTAATCATAGCAAATTTGGGGGAAAATGTTTTAAAACATTAAGAACAATCTTTTATCACAATTGGGATTAAACTTAGATGACTTTTTTATGCAAAGGATATCTCACTCAAAAATAAAATAATGTAACAACATACAGGGAGCCCAATATATAGAATAGATAACAGTGCAGTAGCTTTGCTTGACAAGGAGCAGGGACCCAGGGTCGCACCCATGTGACCGTCTGTCCTTCTCATTTGGCCACACAGACATCTCCACAAGTGGCCACTGGCTGTGTGAAACAGTGGTTGGAAACAGTGATGGAGATAAGCATTTACTTATAATTTTGAGCGGTTGTTGTAATAGATGGGTAAGTAGGTAGGTAGATAAATGCTGTCTTGATGCAAGGTGTAGAATAGAAGAATCTTTCAAATGAAAAATTAAGGGAAAATAAAGAAAGCTCTATCCATGAACAATATGCAGTTAATAAATTATGCAGTGAGGATAGTGGGTAGGAAATAATTTGGTCCTGCAGGCTCATTTATGCAGAAGAACTAAGGAAAACTGCAAGTTATTATTGACTGCATGAACTAAAGGTACACTTGTATATGTTGGGGAAATATAATTAAAAACAAAATCTCCACCAACCAAGGAAACTTCTCCACAAACATAGAAGAGAAAGATAACCCTTTTATCACTGAATAAACATTAAATCAGAATGCAACATGCATCACAGGCAATTCACTGAGGTTGCAAATACAAAAAGAAATCTCACCCTTTTCTATAGCCAAGCAGATACACCCATTACAGGCATGTCCTCAAGATAAACAATAACCTAACCGTCCTCAAGTAAGAGGACTTGACAGCACTAATTGTCACACATAGTTCATCCTAGATTTGACTGGTAACTAGGGTGTTAGTTAATTAGGAAAAATGAGTCTCTTAATTTTATTTGTTCTTATAGTATAAGCAGTTTAAAAAATATGTGTATTCATCTTGTATGACTTTCTTCCTTCACTTGTTCTTATTTCTCCCAAAGCATTTCAAAAATAAAGAAAATGTTTAAGAGAAATATTTCAAAATAGCAGCAATAAAAAGAATAATGTTTTATCCAAATGCCACCTTGTTCTTTTATATTATTCCTTACCATATCCACAACTGATCATTATAACCATAATCTTTATCTCCTCTTAATCACATTCCTAGATTTTTTTGATGCTGAAAATTATTTTAAACCAATTTCTACATTTGTAGTTTTTCAAAGCGATACCTTATTTAGTAAATGTTTACTAAATTCAAAGTGCCCTCAGGCACTGAAGGAAATAAATGCAACTGTGAATTAAACAAAAGCCCATTCATTTATTCATCAGCCATCGGAATGCTTACTATTTACCAAAGAATGTGCCAAGTATACACAAAGTCAGATGAACTGAAGCTACCGTCTTCAAGAAACCCAGTCTCCTATAGAAGATAGTCATTGAACAGTTATATAATACGGGGTAAATAGTGCAAGAGAGTACTTTGTAGAGGAGGTTCAGAGAGAAGATGGGTTTATAGTACAATAGGGATTTTTTTAAACATCTTCATTGGAGTATAATTGCTTTACAATGGTGTGTTAGTTTCTGCTTTATAACAAAGTGAATCAGCTATACATATACATATATCCCCATATCTCGTCCCTCTTGTGTCTCCGTCCCTCCCACCCTCCCTATCCCACCCCTCTAGGTGGTCACAAAGCACCAAGTTGATTGAATGATGTATGCACACAAACCTGTGTTATGTCTGATAAAATGAGTGGGGGGGTGATATTTAAAGTGTGAGTTTAGGCTAGACAGAGCAAACCTTGAAACTCCATATCTGAATTTAGTGTTAGAGTATGTCAGAGACAACTTAAAAATTCTTTTCTAGGATTATGACTGGTGATTGCAATGAAATATGGTAGCTCAGAAGGCTTTTCAAGTTTTCTAAGCAGTTAATAACACAGGACTAAATATCAATTGTCCTGACTCTCGGCCCTGCTTTCTAGATACCACACCATGGAGGAGTTTTCTGATTCTCTGGAATGGGTTTTGGTGGGTGGGGATAAAGAAGCATTTTAGAAGGCCCTGAATGAGATTCCTGAGCTCCAAGATGTGGATTTATTGAGAATCTTTTAGAAGGTGAATTAACCTCTGTCACTAGAATATTTAGTTTCTCTAAAATCAGAATGCTACACACTTACTTAAAACACTCAATATCTTCCTATAACTTTTCACCCAAAAACCTTGGCATCAGTGGTAAGACCCCTCATCATCTGTGCCTTGTTCACCATCCCCTCACCTCTTTTATTATTATCCTCAACTTGCAATTTATACCCCAGCAATTACCAAATTAGTCAAAGTTCCCTGAATCTTACCATGTTAATCTTGCTCCCATAACCATTTCATATGCTGCTACCTCTGTCTAAAATGCCATGTCCTAAGTACTCCATTCAGACGACTACTGCCGTTCATGCTTCATGATTCAACACAGATAACACATCCTCTGGGAAAGCTTCCCTGTCTCCTTTCTCCTCCATCTATGAAAACTAATTGAGATCCCTTCACAGGTACTTCCATAGCCCTCTCTGTTTTACTGCATTATCACACTTTGTTATAACTATCACTTGTCTCCTCAACTGAAAAGTAGCTTTTTGAGGATAAAGACCCTGTTTTTTTTCTCTAAATTTTTAGTGGTTATAACTTAACGTTCTTTGCCAAGTCATAAATATTCATTACATATGTGTTTAGATCAATAGCTGACTTCATATAACATACAAGCAAGTGATCTGGTTAATATGCATTATGTAGCAGAAGACAAACTTTCAAAAAAGAATTAAAAATCAAATATTCAAAAGTGATCTATTGATTTATGAAAGTGTCTTTGTTATTAGTAACTTAGATTCTGAAACTGAAACAATGCAAATTCAGAGTTCTTCCTATTATACTGGTTCATTTCGTGTCTTTCTTTAGCATGTGGAAGTTAGAGTATTGAAATGCTCAGTGTAATTGAATGTTGTCACTTGCTGGTTTCACTATTTTCCTGTGACTTTTCTCAGCTGATTTCTTTCTTTCTTTTTTTGTTTTTTTCAGGAAAAAATCCTATTACACTGACCAGAGGAGCAAATCAATGGGCAGGTTGGTGGGTGATATGAAATTTGTTTACGACCAATTTGTCATTTGGGAAAAAATTAAAAATGCATTTGATTACCCATATCAGCAGCTGTAAATTTTAGAAAGAAAAACTTTACTGATTTGTTCAAGATATTTTCAAAATGACTTATGCCAAATTTGACAATGTTTAAAATCAGATGATCCCTTTTTTTCTATTTACCATTGCCATTCCCACAGTCCTTCCTTGATATAATGTTATGGAGCAAGGATTTTAATTGCAAGTTCGTGTTTCAGGAGATTTTAATTTTAAAAATAGTTATAAAACCAGGATTGATGGGTAAATGATGACCCACTAGAGTAATAGAACAATAGACACAGCAGAGGCCTCTTGGATCATTTAATCCAAACCTCTTATTGATAAGATGGTAAAGAAAGACAGAGTGATGAAGTGGTTTACCAAGGCCATACAGCATCTTTTGTATTACGGACCTACTCTTATTCCACCAGTTGAACCTGCCTCTCTTTCAATTGTGGTATTGAAAGGAAACTTCTTTTCAAGAGCTTTATCTCAAAACAACATCTCTTTGCCTATTGTGGTAACAGTAGCTATGGCAAAGGAATTAATTAAAATACAACCCTGAGACACAAGAAACTCTCCCACCTGAATTGCCTTGACCCCGTTTCACTGGAGAAAATGAGCTTCCATTTAATGAACTCTACAAACAAAAGGCTTGTAATAATTCGCTGTTTTTCTGCTCCTTGCAAAACAATCAATTAAAAAAAATAGAATGTGAATGTCGTAGAGGAGACCCTATTGAATAATGTTGCAGGATATTGCAAATCAGAATGACACAAAAACTAGCAAAATCATACAGTGTAAATATGTGACCATTTTAGGAGAGAATTTAATAAATCTACTTCTTTTACCAAAGAAAATGTCTGAATATAATTTAGAACTCTAAAATAGGAAAAGTTTGAATTCTAGAAGAGAGTATTGTACTCTATTAAACATTAAATTTAGGTTGGTAGGAATGAGTGACAAGAAAAGGAAATCATGAGGGGGAAAACTTGAAATCTGAATGAATGCTAAAGGAATTAGTACTCAAATGGCTCTTAAAAAATTAATGATGTTCCTTAGCCAGTTGGATTCCTCTGTTTGTCAGGTTGACATGCTCAGATTTACAATGAGCTTTCATCATTTCTCTTGTGCTCATTCGTTTCTGGTCTATATAAGCAAATTTCCAAAGTTATTTTTGCATAATAAGGTCAAATTCATTGGGATGTTATAATATATAAATTTACAACCGCAGGTTTTCCATATTTTTCTCTGCATGTGCCTGTTTAATATTGGATGTGTTGATAAAACATGTTTAGGTTTGCTTCTGGGTGCTGTATAGAATTAGTGAGATTTGCCACTGTATAATTAGTGTGTTTTCTGCTAAATAGACATCTTCCTTTCAGAGACTCACAGAAGGACAAAATCCTGTATATTAAATTGGCAACCAATGTCTATGTAATACTGTCATAATTTAGTTTTAGAGTAAACTTGTATTTAGAATTCCTGATAAATATGTATATTCTAAATCCTAAAGAAACATTTTTAATAGTGGAAAAATGTTTTTCTTTAGTATTTTGGTCAAACAAAAGTAAACTAGAAAAATGAATGCTATATTATGTGTCATAATATGTTTTATTATCTTTTGTGTTTATTATTTTTTGTTTAATTTTATGAAATGAAAATAAGGTTGTCAGTTATTCCAAACAATTGTTAATGTACCTTAAGCATTACTATAGTCTACTGCTTTACAGTTTACATATTACAAATAGTTCTCTTTGTTCTTTGAGTTAGTGGATGCGTATGGGGAGGGTAACAAATAAATAGGAAAGGCATTTATAAAATTATATGACATATTAAACTGTAAAAATGACTGTCTTGGTATTTGCCTGAGTTTATACTTTCAATTAAGTAAATGACTGATTTTGATTTTTTTTAAACTTGGCCTTGGGAAAAGAAAATTTAAATGTTGTGTGTGTATATGTACGGGCATCAATGTTATAAAATTATAAAACCCAATTTTTAGACAATTAGAAAGAGGGAAGCAAAAGTCTAATGTGTGTACTTAGATGTCACTTGTGCTTTCCATTTCCTGACATGGGAAAGATGTTTTGTGCATGGGTAATTTGACCAGTAAACATTAGGGGTAAATATGTACAGGCAATTATCCAGGTTTCAAAGATCATCGTTTCTCCAGGCAGGTCAAAAGGAAATGCCTATAGTTTTATTATTGCTGCTATCTATCATTAGCTTACAAAATACTTTCATATTCAATTATCAAAGCATCTTCAAAAGGACCATTCGGGGGGCAGAACAAAGAGTAACTGGTTTGCAGATCAGGGAAAATAAATGACTCCATTATCACCACTCCTTACCACCCCACATCTCATCCCCTAGCTTTCACAGCTGGTGTGATAGAGTTTGTGCTCCGACCACGTTCTTTTGACCCTTTAATCCAGATTTCTTTTCAATTTCCATTGAATTCTCTGCGTTCCACTGATTTTAGCAAAGGAATTTAAAGCTCTGTTAGAGGTCATCTTCACATTATGCCATGAAATCTTGAGTTTGCAAGACTGCTAACGTGATAAAAGTTTGGTAGAGTGTAGGTAATACGTTAGATCATGTTGGTGGCATGGTGGTGGTAGTGGTGGTTGTAGAAGTAGTAGTGATACTCCTTTTCCTTATTATTATCACAAAGATTTATTGAGTGTTTACTTTGTGCTGGGCACTGTGGGATCAGTCATTACCTATTTAATTATCAGAATATCCCTTCATTTAAGAGATGAGAAAACTGAATGAGAATCGAAGAAATTAAATAATAAGCTAGATCTTCACATCCTGTGATTCAGATCCAGCCCTGACCACATTTCACTATTAAACATCATGTATTCCTTCATAGGAAGTATGTGAAAAGCCTAAACTGATAATATGGTTTATTTTTCTGTAAAAGGTCAATGATGGTCTACAAGTCATTTTATTTCATTTCTTTAATTTTTTTGATTGGCATTTATTTCTAGTATGTTTGCAATTTTGTCAGAGATAGTAAGCCCTTGGGTGCTATAGCTATCAGCATTTTCTAAGTGTCATCAGATGCCTCCTTTTATTTGATCCTCCTAGCTACCTAATGAAGTAGGACAGATGGAATTACCTTCTGTCTTTACAGATGAGGAACATAAAGCTCAAAGATTGAAAATGTTTGGCTCAATTTCAATGACTGGCAAATTCATCCTCTAATTTTTTATCCCATTGTTTTCTCCACTAGGCTAACTTTGAAAAGTTGGAGTAATTGCTATATAATCCATTCAGTGTTTTTACATGTCTGTGCACTAGTGGCTGGAATACAGCGATATTTTGTGATTTCAGAGGCTTTCTTTGTAATAAGAAGAAGCAAAGTGGACACTTCAGATAACACTCATTTATTATTTTAGGCTAGAAAGAAATGCTCTGGTCCCTCCAAAACCAAAAAAGACTTGGCATCTAAATGATAACATTACTTGGCAAAGAAAATGTCCAAACTCTTCACATGCTAAAAATCAAAACTTGATGCTTATTTCAAATTATATAGACGTGGTAATTTTACCATAATAGACTTGGATGAAATCATTTTTAAGATACAGTCTGCCTGCACATGGCTGTACTAAATTTTTTAAAGTTTAAGCAGAGTTGGCCAAATATTAAGATGCATTGTACTTCTCTAGGAAAATATTATATCCTGCCACTTTGACTCACTATTGCAGAAGAAGTCCAAAAACTGCCAAAGATAGAACCTCATAAATAGTGTGTAAATATAGCACATTTTTAAAGTAAACACAGCTGTTATTATAGCAACTCAGAATCTCATTTTCAGAATCAATCTCTGGAGTCAGTATC
This sequence comes from Tursiops truncatus, assembly GCF_011762595.2. Taxonomy (NCBI): domain Eukaryota; kingdom Metazoa; phylum Chordata; class Mammalia; order Artiodactyla; family Delphinidae; genus Tursiops; species Tursiops truncatus. The sequence goes on from NC_047041.1 coordinate 77,201,299, forward strand.
TCTTTTGCTTTCATTTTTGTCTTTTGAAAAATAAATATGATTCCAATCAGTATATATACCACATAGAACTGGGTTGTGACTGTAATCTAAAGCTGAGGCCAAAGTATCCTGATGTGAGATTTCCTGAAACAGTGTTTTAATGTTCTCTAACCTGGAGTCTATGCTAAATCCACCCCTCAAAGCCCAGTCAGTGGATAGCAGGATGAGCACCCCCGGGAACTAGTTAGAAATGCAGAATCTCAGACCCCACCCTAAATCTATTGAATTAGTATCTGCATTTTAACAAGATCTTCAGGTGATTTGCAAACCTGTTAAAATCTTAAAAGTACAGCAAAGACTCCTTGACTCAACTCTCCTTATTGTTAATCAAGTTTAATGTAAAGCACCAACTCACAACTCTCCAGCAATGTCAATATTATTACTTTTATTTTATGGGTGAGGAAACAAAGGCAAGAAATTAACTAACTTATACAAGTTTCCATAGTTACTATAATGCAGAGCTGCCTTTGAACCCAGTTTTTCTTGACTCCAAACGCTTGCTGTTACCATAGGACCTGTGGCTCCCAGAACTGAATGCATTGAGTGCATTGTAGCCATTTCTTTCTTTTCAGTCTCCACTTTTCTGGAGCCACATTGCTATAGAGTTTTTAAAGTGATCTATAGCCACACATATATAGATATAGATATATACATACATACACTCAACTTTAATAAACAATCTTGCTGGTTTTATTCTTTATGCTTTTTCCTACCCCATCTTTATGTATGATGATTTTCTAATATTTTCCACAGATTTTTCTTATGAGGATCACCTAGTTGCCCTGAAAGAGTTTAAATAAATGCCAGATTTGGTTTGCTTTGGAATTATTTCCTTTGTGTGGGTACAGGAATAATGCATGTATGTGTGTGTGAATGTGGGTGTGTGTATGTCTTTTGGGAATCTTTCAGAACGGTAGTGGAAGGTAGGCATGGCTCTGGAGTGCAACCTAATTCAGTTCTAAAATGTGACTTTGTTCCAGGGTGCAAAAATATTTTAGAAGAATCAAAAAATGGATGTCCCAAAACCCCATGGTTCTTGACAAGTCAGCTTTCCCAGACCTGGAGGAGTCAGACTGCTATACTGGCCCCTTCAGCCGTGCACGAATTCACCAGTGAGTTCCCATCTCTTTTCTCCCATCACCTCTTTTTTTAAATTATTTTTTAGTTATTTAATTTTTTTGGCCATGCCTTGTGGGATCTTAGTTCCCCGACCAGGGATTGAACCCAGGTTCTTGGCAGTGAAAGCATGGAGTCTTAACCACTGGACCGTGCCAGGGAACACCCCTCCCACCTCCCACCACCTCTTGAAGTCACCCTTTTGCTCTTTACATCATTGGCTCTCATGTTTACTCCATACAACTCTTTCTACAATGGAACAGTAGGATATGAAGGGGAAGGGAGAAACATTGCTTGTCGCTGAAGTACTGAAAACAAGCTAGCTCGGAAAGTGCAGTATTAGGGAATGACATCAATTGTTAATGTGTTCTATTTGGAATCACATTGCTTAAGGTAGTACAAAATTTATGGAAGCCAGTGGACAATCTGTTCTTGTTCCATGCTCAATAAGAAATATGAGGACATTTAGGCTTCCTTATAAACTGAAGGATATTAAAATGAATATTTGATAATGCCCTGTATTATTTATAATTTTTATTTATTTTCTCAGCCAAATGATTTTTTTTAAGAAGATAGTTTCTCTTCTGATTTATTTTACTTTACATGCATTCATTTTAATGGAGAAAATACATGGATGACTACCCAGGAACTTGTAACTGTTGCTAGATTCTGTGGTCTGCATTGAATATTAAAACCAATCCGCTTATCTTCCCAGCTTCATAATAAACAATAAGGACACCTTCTTCAGCAATGCTACTCGAAGCAGGATAGTCTATCACATGCTGCAGCACACCAAATATGAAAATGGAATATCAAAAGTGGGTAAGAACACTAATTAAAAACATACTATGGAATTTACTTTTACTGATTACACTCAGAAGTATTTTTTAACAACTGAAGCTTTGCCTTCCTGCATTAGATATGAGGATATAATTCAGTGAACAAACTCTAAACATTGTATTTTCAGCCTTTCAATGAAAGAAAACAAAATAAAACAAACAAAAAACTTTTTCAAGGGCACTTGGCAATGTGTATCAAAATGTGAAATGTGCAAGAACTTTGGAACAGAAATTTTATTTCTAGAAATTTATCCCAAAGAAATAATCAGACTTTTGAATAACAATATATGTAGATATTTGTTCATTGTGGCTTTGTAGACAAAGAATAGAATAGAATAATACTGGAGATACTTTAGCTGTCCATTAGGCTATATGCACACAATGCATCCATTAAAAATGATGTGATTTTATTCACTCTTAACTCAAATGTATTCAGCATCTATTATACACTATATATTACGGAAAGTATATGACACAGACCCTTTACTCATGGAGATTGAAAATTAGTATCAGTTCTCTAATTATTGACTGCAAAAGATATCCGTAAAGCATTATTAAGTGGGAAAAAAACAGATTACAAAACTGTAAATTTAATGTGTAATCCCATTTTCTAAACACTCACAAAAAAAAAAGAAAAAATCTAGAATTTATATGAAACATTTTAGACATTATCTCTGAGAGGTGAGATTACAGCTAATTTTAAATTTCTAAATGTCTCTGTTGTTTGAATGTTTAGCAGTATGCTACAACATGTCTGATGCAAAAGAAAACAGAAAGTTTCACCTGGGAAAATTAAGTAAAATTGACAAGTTTACACAGAGCAGAGCAGAAAACAACAGGTAACAAATGAGCTGGCCTTTTGTTAGTGTGAAAAATACAACATGGCTGAAGAAATAAAATGCTAGTCATGTTCTAAAATTCCTTCAAATAAAAGAGTTGATAGCCAGTGGAAACTTGTACCAATATGTACGGATTTGCATTCAAATAGATTACCATATTAGTAAAATGAGCTATGTTTCAAGTCATCCGAAGAGGAATGTTCAGACTTTGGTTCTCTTCTGATTAATAATTCATTTATTACTGAGCAGTCAAAATAATTAATTCAAAAACTAAATCCTTATAAAAAATTTGACACTTAATCAGAAGTTTTCTAAACAAGAAATAAAGATAGAGAAATCCAGAATGTAAACTACAAATGTGTCTAAATGGTAGCACTATGTACTTATGTAGACTTTAAAAAATAAAATTGACATTTAAATGATTGTAAAGATATCATGCCCGTTGTCAAACATGCAATAAACACAGAAGGGTATAAAAATAAAATTTTAAAATCCCTACATTCAATTTTCACTGTACCAAATTAGTACTGAATATATATACATATACATCTCATAATTAGAAGCATGCAATGTTTACAATTTTCTATCTTTTTGAAATTACCATTATGAGTACTTTCTCAAGCCCTTTAGTATGTCTGAAAACATTTTTAAATAGCTGTACAATATTCTATTGTAAGCATTCATCAAATCACTGTCATTTACCAAGCACTTATATAATTGATTGAACCATAATAATGAAACAATTACCCAATTTTGGATGTACAATTATTTCTAATTCTTTACTAATATAAATAATATTGCAATGAAAATTGCTCTTCATAAGAGTTTTCCAAATATCTAGTCTTCCCAGAACTATATGAGACAGTCCATTTCACTACACTCTCATTGGGATGGAGAGATTTTAAGAAGGGTCACATATCGCTATTTATTCTCTTTGGATCAGTATTAAAGAATTAAAGATTTCTCAATACCAATCTCCTTTGAGACATTTTGAGGAGTGGGGAATTCCTCTGCTTCCTTGACCAAATTTTGTTTTGAGTAAAAAAAAAAGTTGTTCCAGGCTCATGTGCCCCCAAATAAGTGGGTATTAAAATCCCCACATTTCATGATATGGCAAAGTGTCATATGTTGGCACCTTGCAAACCCTTTATTAATCTTGTAAGGATACAATTAGACTCTTAGAATCAGTCTCTTTCACAACCTCACTGTCCTCATAGGTGATAAAGCTATGGAAGTCATTTGGGTTATTTTGTTTTTAAATTAATTTATTTTCCCAAGTATTATGTAGGTTGCTTCAGAGGGAAGTCTTCAATTAAACTAACTCAAGCACTGTTCTTTTCTTCTTTTTCCAGGTATCTGTAAACTTATAAACAATGGTTCATATATAGCAGCTTTTCCCCCACATGAGGTAATTTTGAAGTACAATTTCCATTTAAAAAATATGTTTCTCCTGCTCAATGCTTGATCTTATTTTTTTTTTTTCACTTAAGTCTAGTTGCCTTATTCCTTATTTGAGGGTTCGTCCAGTGAGTGGCCTTGGACCTTTGTGAGACCCCGTGATAATCTGTGGCTGCACACTGGCTCCTGTGCTCCAGAACCCTTCTGCAATTTGCTCTGTACCAGGAATCCCACCCTCAGAGGAAACTCATGGACATTGCTCAGCCACTCTGACCAGACATAGATAGCCCTCTGCTCCAACACAGCTCCATGCTTGACTCAGCTTGGGATTTACACAACTTCCAAACAGGGCAGGTTCTGGTCTGTGCCTATTACTTTGGGATACCTAAAAACCTAAGACAAACCGAAACCAAAAATCTACACTCCATTATTTACTTGATTTTCTGCCAGATTATTACCTCTCTTCCACTTTTAAGTAGGTCATGTTGTGGTAACTCTGCCTGCTGAGTCATGAATGACATGTGAATCAGTTTTAAACTCCCCCCCAATACACACACATACTATATTCTTTTTTTTTTTTAACATCATAATTGCTTTACAATGGTGTGTTAGTTTCTGCTTTATAACAAAGTGAATCAGTTATACATATACATATGTTCCCATATCTCTTCCCTCTTGCATCTCCCTCCCTCCCACCCTCCCTATCCCATCACTCTAGGTGGTCACAAAGCACCAAGCTGATCTCCCTGTGCTATGCGGCTGCTTCCCACTAGCTATCTATTTTACGTTTGGTAGTGTATATATGTCCATGCCACTCGCTCACTTTGTCACAGCTTACCCTTCCCCCTCCCCATATCCTCAAGTACATTCTCTAGTAGGTCTGTGTCTTTATTCCCATCTTACCCCTAGGTTCTTCATGACATTTTTTTTTTCTTAGATTCCATATATATGTGTTAGCATATGGTATTTGTCTTTCTCTTTCTGACTTACTTCACTCTGTATGACAGACTCTAGGTCCATCCACCTCACTACAAATAACTCAGTTTCATTTCTTTTTATGGCTGAGTAATATTCCATTGTATATATGGGCCACATCTTTTTTATCCATTCATCCGATGATGGACACTTAAGTTGTTTCCATCTCCTGGCTATTGTAAATAGAGCTGCAATGAACATTTTGGTACATGACTCTTTTTGAATGTTGGTTTTCTCAGGGTACATGCCCAGTAGTGGGATTGCTGGGTCATATGGTAGTTCTATTTGTAGTTTTTTAAGGAACCTCCATACTGTTCTCCATAATGACTGTACCAATTCACATTCCCACCAGCAGTGCAAGAGTGTTTCCTTTTCTCCACACCCTCTCCAGCATTTATTGTTTCTAGACTTTTTGATGATGGCCATTCTGACCGGTGTGAGATGATATCTCATTGTAGTTTTGATTTGCATTTCTCTAATGATTAATGATGTTGAGCATTCTTTCATGTGTTTGTTGGCAATCTGTATATCTTCTTTGGAGAAATGTCTATTTAGCTCTTCTGCCCATTTTTGGATTGGGTTGTTTGGTTTTTTGTTATTGAGCTGCTTGTAACTTTTGGAGATTAATCCTTTGTCAGTTGCTTCATTTGCAAATATTTTCTCCCATTCTGAGGGTTGTCTTTTTGTCTTATTTATGGTTTCCTTTGCTGTGCAAAAGCTTTGAAGTTTCACTAGGTCCCATTTGTTTATTTTTGTTTTTATTTCCATTTCTCTAGGAAGTGGGTCAAAAAGGATCTTGCTGTGATTTATGTCATAGTGTTCTGCCCATGTTTTCCTCTAAGAGTTTAACAGTTTCTGGCCTTACATTTAGGTCTTTAACCCATTTTGAGTTTATTTTTGTGTATGGTGTTAGGGAGTGTTCTAATCTAATACTTTTACATGTACCTGTCCAGTTTTCCCAGCACCACTTATTGAAGAGGCTGTCCTTTCTCCACTGTACATTCCTGCCTCCTTTATCAAAGATAAGGTTACCATATGTGTGTGGGTTTATCTCTGGGCTTTCTATCCTGTTCCATTAATCTATCTTTCTGTTTTTGTGCCAGTACCATACTGTCTTGATTACTGTAGCTTTGTAGTATAGTATGAAGTCAGGGAGCCTGATTCCTCCAGCTCCGTTTTTCGTTCTCAAGAATGCTTTGGCTATTCGGGGTCTTCTGTGTTCCCATACAAATTGTGAAATTTTTTGTTCTAGTTCTGTGAAAAATGCCAGTGGTAGTTTGATAGGGATTGCATTGAATCTGTAGATTACTTTGGGTAGTACAGTCATTTTCAAAATGTTGATTCTTCCAATCCAAGAACATGGTATATTTCTCCATCTATTTGTATCTTTAATTTCTTTCATCAGTGTCTTATAATTTTCTGCATACAGGTCTTTTGTCTCCTTAGGTAGGTTTATTCCTAGATATTTTATTTTTATTGTTGCAATGGTAAATGGGAGTGTTTTCTTGATTTCACTTTCAGATTTTTCATCATTAGTGTATAGGAATGCCAGAGATTTCTGTGCATTAATTTTGTATCCTGCTACTTTACCAAATTCATTGATCAGCTCTAGTAGTTTTCTGGTAGCATCTTTAGGATTCTCTATGTATAATATCATGTCATCTGCAAACAGTGACAGCTTTACTTCTTCTTTTCCCATTTGGGTTCCTTTTATTTCCTGTTCTTCTCTGATTACTGTGGCTAAAACTTCCAAAACTATGTTGAATAACAGTGGTGAGAGTGGGCAACCTTGTCTTCTTCCTGATCTTAATGGGAATGGTTTCAGTTTTTCACCATTGAGGACGATGTTGGCTGTGTGTTTGTCATATATGGCCTTTATTATGTTGAGGAAAGTTCCCTCTATGCCTACTTTCTGCAGGGCTTTTATCATAAATGGGTGTTGAATTTTGTCGAAAGCTTTTTCTGCATCTATTGAGATCATCATATGGTTTTTCTCCTTCAATTTGTTAATATGGTGTATCACGTTGATTGATTTGTGTATATTGAAGAATCTTTGCATTCCTGGAATAAACCCCACTTGATCATGGTGTATGATCCTTTTAATGTGCTGTTGGATTCTGTTTGCTAGTATTTTGTTGAGGATTTTTTCATTTATGTTCATCAGTGATATTGGCCTGTAGTTTTCTTTCTTTGTGACGTACTTGTCTGGTTTTGGTATCATGGTGATGGTGGCCTTGTAGAATGAGGTTGGGAGTTTTCCTCCCTCTTCTATATATTGGAAGAGTTTGAGAAGCATAGGTATTAGCTCTTCTCTAAATGTTTGATACAATTCGCCTGTGAAGCCAACTGGTCCTGGGCTTTTGTTTGTTGGAAGATTTTGAATCACAGTTTCAATTTCAGTGCTTGTGATTGGTCTGTTCATATTTTCTATTTCTTCCTGATTCAGTCGTGGCAGGTTGTGCATATCTAAGAATTTGTCCATTTCTTCCAGGTTGTCCATTTCATTTGCATAGAGTTGATTGTAGTAATCTCTCATGATCTTTTGTATTTCTGCAGTGTCAGTTGTTACTTCTCCATTTTCATTTCTAATTCTATTGATTTGAGTCTTCTCCCTTTTTTTCTTGGTGAGCCTGGCTAATGGTTTATCAATTTTGTTTATCTTTTCAAAGAACCAGCTTTTAGTATTATTGATCTTTGCTATGGTTTCCTTCATTTCTTTTTCATTTATTTCTGATTTGATATTTATGATTTCTTTCTTTCTGCTAACTTTGGAGTTTTTTTGTTCTTCTTTCTCTAATTGCTCTAGGTGCAAGGTTAGGTTGTTTATTCGAGATGTTTCCTGTTTCTTAAGGTAGGATTGTATTGCTATTAACTTCCCTCTTAGAACTGCTTTTGCAACATCCCATAGGTTTTGGGTCATCGTGTCTCCATTGTCATTTGTTTCTAGGTATTTTTTTATTTCCTCTTTGATTTCTTCAGTGATCACTTTGTTATTAAGTAGTGTATTGTTTAGCCTCCATGTGTTTGTATTTTTTACAGATCTTTTCCTGTAATTGATATCTAGTCTCATAGCATTGTGGTCGGAAAAGATACTTGATACAATTTCAATTTTCTTAAATTTACCAAGGCTTGATTTGTGACCCAAGATATGATCTATCCTGGAGGATGTTCCATGAGCACTTGAGAAGAACGTGTATTCTGTTGTTTTTGGATGGAATGTCCTATAAATATCAATTAAGTCCATCTTGTTTAATGTATCATTTAAAGCTTGTGTTTCCTTATTTATTTTCGTTTTCGATGATCTGTCCACTGGTGAAAATGGGGTGTTAAAGTCCCCTACTATGAATGTGCTATTGTTGATTTCCCCTTTATGGTTGTTTGCCTTATGTATTGAGGTGCTCCTATGTTGGGTGCATAAATATTTACAATTGTTTTATCTTCTTCTTGGATCGATCCCTTGATCATTATGTAGTGTCCTTCTTTGTCTCTTCTAATAGTCTTTAAGGTCTATTTTGTCTGATATGAGAATTGCTACTCCAGCTTTCTTTTGGTTTCCATTTGCGTGGAATATCTTTTTCCATCCCCTTACTTTCAGTCTGTATGTGTCTCTAGGTCTGAAATGGGTCTCTTGTAGGCAGCATATATATGGGTCTTGTTTTTGTATCCATTCAGCCAGTCTGTGTCTTTTGGTGGGAGCATTTAATCCATTTACATTTAAGGTAATTATCGATATGTATGTTCCTACTACCATTTTCTTAATTGTTTTGGGTTTGTTATTGTAGGTCTTTTCCTTCTCTTGTGTCTCTTGCCTAGAGAAGTTCTTTTGGCATTTGTTGTAAAGCTGGTTTGGTGGTGCTGAACTCTCTCAGCTTTTGCTTGTCTGAAAAGGTTTTAATTTCTCCATCAAATCCGAATGAGATCCTTGCTGGGTAGAGTAATCTTGGTTGTAGGTTTTTCTCCTTCATCACTTTAAATATGTCCTGCCAGTCCCTTCTGGCTTGCAGAGTTTCTGCTGAAAGATCAGCTGGTAACCTTATGGGGATTCCCTTTTGTGTTATTTGTTGTTTTTCCCTTGCTGCTTTTAATATGTTTTCTTTGTATTTAATTTTTGACAGTTTGATCAATATGTGTCTTGGTGTATTTCTCCTTGGATTTATCCTGTATGGGACTCTCTGTGCTTCATGGACTTGATTAACTATTTCCTTTCCCATATTAGGGAAGTTTTCAACTATAATCTCTTCAAATATTTTTTCAGTCCCTTTCTTTTTCTCTTCTTCTTCTGGAACCCCTATAATTCGAAGGTTGGTGCGTTTAATGTTGTCCCAGAGGTCTCTGAGACTGTCCTCAGTTCTTTTCATTCTTTTTTCTTTATTCTGCTCTGCAGTAGTTATTTCCAGTATTTTACCTTCCAGGTCACTTATCTGTTCTTCTGCCTCAGTTATTCTGCTATTGATCCCATCTAGAGTACTTTTAATTTCATTTAATGTGTTGTTCATCATTACTTGTTTCATCTTTAGTTCTTCTAGGTCCTTGTTAAATGTTTCTTGCATTTTCTCTATTCTATTTCCAAGATTTTATATCATCTTTACTATCATTATTCTGAATTCTTTTTCAGGTAGACTACCTATTTCCTCTTCATTTGTTAGGTCTGGTGGGTTTTTATCTTGCTCCTTCATCTGCTCTGTGTTTTTCTGTCTTCTCATTTTGCTTATCTTACTGTGTTTGGGGTCTCCTTTTTGCAGGCTGCAGGTTCATAGTTCCCATTGTTTTTGGTGTCTGTCCCCAGTTTAAAGTTGGTTCAGTGGGTTGTGTAGACTTCCTGGTGGAGGGGACTAGTGCCTGTGTTCTGGTGGATGAGGGTGGATCTTGTCTTTCTGGTGGGCAGGTCCACGTCTGGTGGTGTGTTTTGGGGTGTCTGTGGACTTATTATGATTTGGGGCAGCCTCTCTGCTGATGGGTGGAGTTGTGTTCCTGTCTTGCTAGTTGTTTGGCATAGTGTGTCCAGCACTGTAGCTTGCTGATCGTTGAGTGAAGGTGGGTGCTGGTGTTGAGATGGAGATCTCTGGGAGATTTTCGCCGTTTGATACTATGTGGAGCCGGGAGGTCTCTTTTGGACCAGTGTCCTGAAGTTGGCTCTCCCACCTCTAGGCACAGCACTGACTCCTGGCTGTAGCACCAACAGCCTTTCATCCACATGGCTCAGAATAAAAGGGAGAAAAAGTAGAAAGAAAGAAAGAAAGAAAGAAAGAGAGAGAGAGAGAGAAAGGAAGGAAGGAAGGAAGGAAGGAAGGAAGAAGATAAAATAAAATAAAGTAAGATAAAATAAAGTTATTAAAACAAAAAATAATTATTAAGAAAAAAATATTTTTTTAAGTAAAAAAAAACAAAAAACGGATGGATAGAACCCTAGGACAAATGGTGAAAGCAAAGCTATACAGACAAAATCTCACACAGAAGCATACACATGCACACTCACAAAAAGAGGAAAAGGGGAAAAAATCATAAATCTTGCTCTCAAAGTCCACCTCCTCAATTTGGGATGACTCGTTGTCTATTCATGTATTCCACAGATGCAGGATACATCAAGTTGATTGTGGAGCTTTAATCCGCTGCTTCTGAGGCTGCTGGGAGAGATTTCCATTTCTCTTCTTTGTTCGCACAGCTCCCGGGGCTCAGCTTTGGATTTGGCCCTGCCTCTGCGTGTAGGTTGCCAGAGGGCATCTGTTCTTTGCTCAGACAGGACGGGGTTAAAGGATCAGCTGACTCCTATATTCTTTTTAAGGCAGTTATATATTTCAAAATAAGAACAAGGTCTTTAGAGGTTTAATGTGTGTGTTTTCAAAGCCCATCAGTCTTCTTTTTTTAAAGGCGAAGAACTCATAGGACATAACACATACTTGAGAAATTCACAGTCTAGTATAACTCATAAAGATAAAATGTATTGAGCACTTCTTGTCTGGTACTGAGCTAAACGTTTCATATGGACTATCTCATTTAACCTTTGCAACAACCCTTTGAGATAGGCAATAATATTAACTCTGTTTTATAGATAGATAATTGAGGCAGAGAAAGGTTAAGTATTAAAGGCACAGTTTTGAGCCCAGGAAGCCAGACTCCAATGCTTCTATTCATTATGGCATACCTACTTATATTAGGAATAGAAATAATGATAAAAGATAATGTGTTAGAGTGTCGTGCAACAGGTCCCGTGCATGGGTTTTCCCACTCATCTGACAATAACTTTGGAGGGGAGATATTATTATTTTTCCATTGCAGAGATGCAGAAGCAAGGCGCAGAGAAATTAAACACCATGTCAAATACGACCTAGTCAGTAAGTGGTAAACTGTTCAGTGGCAAACCTGAGTCCCTGGGAGAGATTCTGTAGCACAGGAAGGTTTGTTTTGTTCTCTAAGTAATTTTGTTTACCTAAGTAGTCTGTGTTCTGACAGTTTATTTGATAGTTTCTTGTGTGAAATTTGGAAACTATTGGGAATAGGTTGTAAATAATAGTCATTTTCCCATTTATTCTTATAATTTGGTAGAAGTACTAGTATATGGTATACATACACAAAACGACTGGAAAACAATACTGATGAAATACAAGTAACAAAAACAAAGCAGCAAGTCAATAAAATGGACTCGGGAATTTTCTATCAATTTTAAAGACTACTACTTGAAGAAAGAAAAACAAGACTTATTTAGAGGAAAATGGAGTCAGTGGCACTGACTATAATTTGAATAAGGACAGTCACAGTTTAGACCTCCTTCTTCCTTAATTCAGGAGTATTATTAGTATCTGTCTCACACTTTGCACCCACAGATGAGATTTATTTTTTACTTACAAAAGAGACAGTAGCTAGAGGGAAGAAAGAGACATGTCCAATGAAATTTGGCATGACAAAGAAGAAAGAAAGGGAAGGAGGAGAATATATATATGAGAAAGAGTTTGCCTAAAATATTGATGGAATTGATAATCCCATCAATTATGAATAGTGGAGACAGTAGAAAAGTGTGTCAGTTGGAGGAAGGGGCCGATCATGGAGGTGGTGGGGATCACTGAGTGTACATAGTCCTCTGAAAAAGGATGAGAATGCATGGGTGGGCAAGAGTCAGAGCATTATGGTTGATTGAGGTTACTGAGCCAAGTCAGAACAATGAGGTACAACGGATCTAAAGCTTAGCGCCTAAAACCCAGGAAATGCCTATGTCTGACCACTGAGGCTGGGAAGGAAAGTCACGTATTTTAGGATTATCAGGAATACATGAAAGAAACCTGAGATTTTGGTTCACCTTCCCTTACCTTCCCAATCTCAGGGCAGGCTACCTTAACAAGTCAGTCCAGTTTCACAAGCAAACAAACTTTTCTCAAGTGGATGTCTTGGAATCTTGATCTTTACTTTCATCTCCTTAGCTTCCAATCGTTAGGTTTGAAACACTTTGGGCTCCCTTAGGGAAGACTGCTCTTCCACCCTTACCTAATTAATTTATCTATTTTCTTAGAAAGCCAGAGGCAAAGTCCATATGTGTCTCTCATTTCAGCCTTGAGGCACCTACAGACCATGATTCAAGGTGCCATCTTTCTTCATAGGAACTCGGAGCCCTGGTTGTCTGGAACCATTCAGATGATAGTTTTGCAGTGTTCAATGGCCACAATATAGCAAACACCTAAAATTAACTGACATTATTTTTTATTTATTTTTTTTTTTTTTGCGGTACGCGGGCCTCTCACTGTTGTGGCCTCTCCCGTTGCGGAGCACAGGCTTCGGACGCACAGGCTCAGTGGCCATGGCTCACGGGCCCAGCTGCTCCGCGGCATGTGGGATCCTCCCGGACCGGGGCATGAACCGTGTTCCCTGCATCGGCAGGCGGACTCTCAACCACTGCGCCACCAGGGAAGCCCGACTGACATTATTTTTATACTTCTTATGTGGCTGGCACTTTATAGCTATTCTCCAAACGGGCCCTCACAAGATCCCTCTGTATTGGTATCATTAATACTTATTCTTATCCTCATCATTTAGGTGAGGTAACTGAGGCATAATTCCACTTGTTTTAAATTTTCATCAAACATTTCATAAAAGTAGAATCACATATTAGAGTGAGCAGAGGGACTTTGCAAAATCCTGTGTCCTAAGTTTTGATTCAGAAAATAAAGTCACTATATCTATTATCATTTTTTTTTAATTATAAAAGCAGAGCAGTTCAGCCTTCAGGGAACACGTTCCTCTAAAAGGCATATATATTCTATGTTTCTGAAATTGCAACCCATATGACAGATTTTTGAGGGGGATATAAAGAATTGGAAAACATGCTTCCATTTTTGGAATATCTAACCGGAAGTAAATTTTACAGATTTCAAAACGTGAATAACACTGGAGACAGGCCTCTTACACTTAAAATTGTTTTTATTGAAATATAGTTGGTTTACAATATTATGTCAGTTTCACGTGGACAGCATAGTGATTCTTTGGGGGGGAGGGTCTATATTTGCTGAATGAACATTGACTCTTTCACTTAGCTTCTATAAATGAAATAAATATTTTCTGGTACTGGATCACTTCTCAAAGCAGAATAATGCTCAATTTCTGAACTAAAGATTACAACAATTTCTCTCGATGATGAAGATATTGTGTTTATTACAAGACCTTGGGTTCCAAACAATGAAACCTAAAGCTTACTTTAAGTGAAAGGGATCTCATTGGTTTAAAAAAGGGATTTAAGAAAGAATTTTTAAGGAACTATCAGAGTATTTTCAATGAAATATAGATATATAAATGCATTTACTACATCACTTCAGTGATGGGCTTACGTTTATAATTTCTGAAGCTTTCAGTAAGTTATTAAATTATTCCCTAAGGAAAAAAAGCAAAAACAGTTCCTATTAGTTCAAATTTCACTACAAGAATAAATATCAATTCATCTTATTTTATTTGTTTCAGGGAGCCTACAAGAGTAACCAGCCCATCAAAACCCATGGACCTCAGAATAACAGACATCTATTATATGAGCGCTGGGCACGCTGGGGAATGTGGTACAAGCATCAGCCCCTGGATTTAATCAGGTACTGGATTGATAACGGAAGACATATTATGCTATTTTGTTATCTTTTTCTTATTATTTTATTTACCCACCAAATTATCTGTATTAGTTAGGAGGTGATTAAGAAAAAAGAAGCCACTATACGTCTTTTCAATGAAAGGAACTTAATTTAGGGAATCAGTAGCACAGGGGATGGGAAAGCTGAGAAATCAAACAGAAATGTGAGGCAACCAGTGATTAACAACAGCAGAAAATTGCTAACAACCCTTAAAGCTGGAGGGAAAATGAGATGAAGTATATTTCAGAGCTTACTACCTGAGCCGTTGGGCAAGAGCTATGCCATCCACGAGTAGGACTACCTGCAGGAAAGTGAAGTGTTGAGAGTCGAGCCACAGAGAATTATGGAGCCATAACAAATTATGGCTGCTCTGGAGACAGCCCTGAGGACAGCCAGGAGAGGAGAAAAGATATGGGCTCTTCCCTTCCTTCCACCTTTGAGACTTCCAATACCTCCCAGTGTAACTTACCAGCAGCAGTTTACAAGTGAATCTATATAATCTACTTTCCCATGAAAACAAATCCAAAGAGAAAAAGGCAGAAAATGGATCTAAGAGCAAAGAGAAAAATGGCCAACATAGCATCTATGCATGTACTTATCCTTCAACAAATACTTAGTGAGTGTCTATTCTATTCCAGGAGGTATATCCTCGTAAATAACTGCTCTCAACTTGAATTAGTCTTGAAATAGTGTTATATTCATGATTTATTTTATTTTGATGGAGAATAATTTGTTCTTATTTTAAAAAATCAGGAAATATATATTAAAAAGGACTTAAGTCCCCAGATAACTAGAAATATTTATAAAGTAAAATAAAAAAGAGCATTCATATTATAAAGTTATATATGTTGATATTTTGAGTTGTTTATGAAATATAAATATCAAGAATAACTCATAACTATATCAGTCATTTTCCCAACAGGAAACTGATAGAACTGATAGAATAGAAGGGGTATTTGAAGAGAATTTAATAATAGAATTTAATATGCAGAAGTATAAATAGAGTCAAGGGAGCCAACAGATGATAATGAAGTTTCCAGGGACTGGCAAAAGCTGGAAGCTGTTATCAGACCTAGACTTGAAGGGACAAAGGGAGAGAGCAGTTGGCAGAACTTGTTAAAAGCTATAATCATAGAAGAAGAAAGTCAGAGTAATAAAAAATACCCCACATCTCTTATCCCTCCTTGTGATCTCCTGCTGGTACCTTCAGTTGGCCAATGAGCCTATCAGGAAGCAAGAAGAAGGAAGAAGCATAGGTGATACTATGCATAGAGGTGAGCCTCCTGGGCACATAGCAGGAAGGAAAACGGTAGAATGTGGAATGGATGTACAAAGCATACTATCCAACACCAAATCATTTTTATCTCAAACATTAAGTACTTGGGTATATCCAAAATCAAGATGCTTTGATTCTAATTCAATCACAGCAAATTATCAGAGTCTTATTTATGCAGGTTAAAGAAAAATTGTTTTAGAGATACATGAATACGGTGAGATGTGCTAATTCACAAAACCATATTTAATAGGAATTAAAGTGAAGTTGGGATTTTCAAGCAAGCATTTCAGTGTCAACAGTTCTCCTATCTATAGGAGACATTGCTATTGCTGCCTCAGGTAATTTCACCAAGCAACTTTTATTTTCAATAAATAGGGTGATTCAGCTGCTATTACCAATTCTCTGGGTGTTGGCTCAGAAGGGAAATTTTGCTTATGAAAATCATGTATTTTGTGTTCAAGTGGCTAAGGGGAGAGATGTGATGAGGGACCCACCCAAGATGAAGGCCATAAAAGAGTATAGATGGCATTTCAACAGGTGCCTGCTCTCTAGGAACTTTCTTGTTAACAAAATTGAGATGGCAATGAGGCATTCAGATTAAACTATACAATCTTGTACATAGCATTTTGTACAAGACCCAGTTTTCTACAATGAGTAGGAAGATTGCCTTAAAATCTGTGACTTTTTAATTATTTGGAGTTACATTGTTCTTAAGACTATACAATTTTGAGGACGTGAGTCTCTTATTGTGTGGCTTCCCGTCCATAGTGAGAGAAAGAGGGTATCCTGGAATCAGAGTTTTTTTAATATACTTGTGTCACAGATGATGGACACCCACAGGCAAGGCCTGTATTCTCTCCTGCTGAAAAAGGCAGTTCAGTAATAGTGGATGAAAAGTGAGGGACTATCAATTCATTTTATTTTTTATAAACAACCATTCCTGAACATGTGTTTGTGTTTTGTTCTCATTTTAAGAATAGACTCAAACATTGAGTAGCCAACGCCTATCTTTGTTTCAATCTATTTTTCCATGGGAAATACTGGAATCTGGAAAGAATACATTTAAAAAATTGTCAACTACGAAACCTGCTTAACAAAATAGCTGTGTGGCTTTTTTTCAATAGGCACCGGAAGGATTTAAATTTAAAAACTAAATGAAATTATTCTCTCTAAAAGAGGTCAACTTAACATTTGTTTTTATAATAGAAGTTTTTTATGATAGAAGTTATTTCAGCAGTAGAATCCTATTATCAAATGAAATGTCACATAGGACACCAGTATATAAAACATGAAAAGAAAGTGACGGTGGGTGAAGTGTGATGGGGTGACACCAATAGCAACCCCCTGTTCCTCCTTGCCCTGTCATGGTTTTAAAGAAATTTAAGGAACACCTAGAGATCCTAAAAGATTGTGACTTCCCACGTTCTAGGTTAAGGACATTTTCATTAGCCTTCTTTGCCTGGAACTAGCTTCTTCTCATGAAACAGATCTGAAATCTGCTGTAACTTAGGTAATTATACTCCTGTCAAATAACATTATTGCTCCTCTTAACCTTCAACAATGTATGATTTAAAATCTTGGTATAATGCTTTCCATATAAGGGGGTCTGTCTGTGCAGTCCTTTATAGTCATCGTTATAAAAATGTTAGTAATATGTGCCAAAACCCTACTCCACCCCACAGAAGAACACTTGTTTAAAGGAACAAGTGGCTATATTAGAATAACTGTTAATATTATAAGCTTCGTCTCAGAGTAGAACACTGTCAGTATATAAGAAATGAATAGACTATTGATCTGTCTCCTAGGAGAAATAAATGAAAAAACAAAAAAATTAGCTAAATGATGCTCAGTGGAGGACAGCTCCATGTCTACGCTTGGTAGAATACGCACAAATTTTAGTTGGCACAATACAGAGAATGGAGTAGAAAGAATGATTTTCAGAGAGAGAAGTCTTGTTAAGGAAAAACAAATAACAAGAGAATTTTCTTCCCAGCAAGAATTTTTGCACAGAGAGGTATTCCCAAATGAACTGTAAAGCACCAATCTTTAAAACTAGTGCTGGGACAAACACCAGTACAGAATTCCAGAAATTATTATTTTTTACCAGAGCTGTATAAACTGTGACAGTTACTATTGGCAGTAGATTCGGTGAAGAAAGAACAACTGAGTGGTCATCAGAACTGCCTTACTCATCTGCTACTTCCATATAAATTATGTTAATAAGCTGAAGGGAAACAAAATGCATTCATTCCCTTCACTTCTTTCAATAAAACACTTCCTGTGGTGGGTGCTAATGAAACAGGACACAGGTCCACTTTCAAGCAGCTTGCATTCTGATGGGGAGGGAGAGGAATAGGGGAGTGACAGGTAACTGTCATAAAGTTTTACAAGTTTAAGACACTGAAACATGGGTGAAGGGAATGTGATAGCAAAAGCAGGGACGTCTAACCCAGGTTTGAAGTGAAATCAGGGCAGGCTTCCCAGGAGAAGTGATATAAGGTACAGGATAAGTGCAAGCCAGACAGGAGAAGAGGGTGAAATGTAATATTCCAAAGTAAGGGAACAGCATAAACCAAGGAAGGAATCATGTGCTCCAGGAACAGCAGAATTGAACTTTGTTGAGGAAGATGTGTGACACGGTTGTGCAGATTGTGTCTGGCATAAGGGAGTCGGGCCAAGGGTGCAGATAGAGACAGAAATCAAGTCTGCTTTCAGCAGCTACCTAGAGGGAGATGTTTTTCTAATTTACGCCAAAGCAATATGGTTTAGCACAGCTTTGTGTAAGGAAAACAAAAAGGGATTCTACTAGGAGGATGAAGAAAAGCAAGACCTGGCTTATAAAAAGAAAGAAATAAACATACTCCGATAATAAAATAAAATGACTCCTATAATGACAATGTTTAATGATAAACAATATCACCATTATTGGATTCATTAATGAGCAAGACTATTAAGACACCCCAGATGGAGCGCAGGAGGAACTGAGCCAGTATAGTCAATTGTCCATCTGAAATTGACTAGGTGCGACATCGCTATTTGTAGTGTCACTTACGTTGCCTTAAGCTAAGAATTTGCTTTCTCATGCAGGCTATACTTTGGTGAGAAGATTGGGCTATACTTTGCTTGGCTGGGGTGGTATACTGGAATGCTGATTCCTGCAGCTATTGTTGGCTTGTGTGTTTTCTTCTATGGAATATTAACAATGAATGCAAGTCAAGTAAGGTAAGCTATTAACAGACTTATTAAAAAAATTTGGCCTTTCTTCTGATTGGATGAAAGCTTTATAGTAATGCTGACTATAAAAGTGAGTTATGGTACTAAATTTATTTGCTTGTTTTTGTTTTTGCAGGGGAGAAGCACTATAAAAAGGTCATTTCTATATTTTTATATGCAAAGTCTCTTGGATAAATTCTAAGACTGTTTCTCTTTATGGCAAATGTCTCTTTCTAGTATATCCCACATAATCAATAATTCAGCAATGCAATAGACAGTTCTATATAATTTAAATTTGCATAGTATTTTGTAGTCTTGAATGCTTTCTCAATACATTAATTCAAATAATTATAATAGCTACAGTTCTTTAAACACTTAAGATATACAAAGACTGTCCAGATATATTGTTTCATTTTATGCAACTTTCATTACCACCTTCGGAGATGAGTATTCCTTTTAGCAGATGAGGGAACCTTACATAGTTAAAGATGTCTAAACAAAATATTCATACCATATAAATCCTACCCTAAGTAGTCTCCTCTCATGAGAACATAAAATCACTTTCTACTTTCTTCTTACTCTCTATGAGGATAGATTTATGAAAGATTTTAGCATCAACTTAAGATATCAAAATGGTAGTAAAATAAGATTTGAGAAACATCAAACATTTATCAGAATGGTGATTTTTCTGTTAAAGTTTAAATGACTCAAGATTTGGATATAGGAACAAAACATTATTCAGCAGAGGTAAAAGTCACATTAAAGAATTAAATGAGTTAAAGAATTAATTAAAGAATCCTCTTAACAGCATGTTCTATTTACTACACCACAAGGATTTCATCAAGTTCAACCTTGTATGATGCAATTCAAAATATGAAAAAGTACTTTTCCCCTCCTTAAAAAAAAGCTCAGTACTTTTTTTCCCTTCTGGTCCATCTTTTAACCATGGCCTTGCTACTGGGTAGTAATCATGACAGTTAATGGGACCATAAAATGCATTTCCTTGAAAATTCTTTATCTATATATATGTGCACATGCATTTGTATAACAATTTTGCCTAAAAGCAAAATATTTTCATTGTCCCAGGTTTGAACCCTATTCCATAACCAAATTCCTTGATTTAGTATCTCAGAATCCCCTTGTGCTTCCTGAAGGCCAAATGGTAATTAGCATGAAAACAAAGAAACACCTACTGTTCAAAAGCATTTCACCTAGTGACAAGTTTATTTCAGAGTTTTGCAAACTCACTACTGCTCTGGAAGGCAGCATCTTCCTGGACAAACATGGGCCCGCTGGAAATATTCATCCCCCTTTAGGCATTTCTTTATATGATGTTGAATCAGTAACCTCTGAAGCTGAGAAGTGAGACTGTAATTTGGAGTTATAGTGTCTTGAAAATAAAAATACTATATATATATATATTTTTTTACTACTTCTCTATTCTCTATGAGTTTGGCTTTTTTTTTTCTTTCTTTCTTAAGAGTTCACATATAAAGTGATACCATACAGTATTTTTCTTTTCTATCTGGCTTATCTCACTTAGTGTAATACCCTCAAAGCCCATGTTGTCACAAGTTGCAAGATTTCCTTCTTTCTCATGGCTGGATACTCTTCTATTTTGTGTGTGCGTGCGTGCGTGCGCGCGCGCGCGCGCGTGTGTGTGTGTGTGTATCAAATCTTCTTTATCTGTTCCTCTGCTGATGGACACAAGTTGTTTACTTATCTTGGCTATTGTGAGTAATGGTGCAAAAACATGGGAGTGCACATACCTCTTCAAGATCCTGTTTTCATTTCCTTTGGATATATACCCCAAAGTGGAATTGATGGATGATATGGTGGTTCTATTTTTAATTTTTTAAGGAACTTCCATATTGTTTTCCATAGTAGCTGTACCAACTTACATTTCTATCAACTGTGCACAAGGGTTCACTTTTCTTCACATCCTCACCAACACTTGGGTTTTTTTGCTTTTTGTTGTTGTTGTTTTTGGCAGTGGAAGCGTGGAGTCTTAACCACTGAACTGCCAGGGAATTTACTATTTCTTGTCTGTTGGATAATAGCCACCCTGACAGGTATGAGGTAATATATCATTGTGGTTTTGATTTACATTTCCCTGGTGATTAGTGATGTTGATCACTTTTTTATGTACCTGTTGATTTATGTATCTTCTTTGAAAGAATGTCTATTCAGTTTCTCTGCCTATTTTTTAATCAGATTTTTTTTTTTTTGCTATTGAGTTGTATGAGTTCTTTATATATTTTAGATTTTAACCCTGTATCAGATATATGATTTGCAAATATTTTCTCCCATTTGGTAGATTCCCTTTTTAAAAATATTTATTTATTTATTTATTATTTGGCTGTGCCGGGTCTTAGTTGCGGCACACGGGACCTTTTAGTTGTGGCATGCGAACTCTTAGTTGCGGCATGTGGAATCTAGTTCCCTGACCAGGGATTGAACCTGGGCCCCTTGCATTGGGAGCTCAGAGTCTTAGCCACTGGACCACCAGGGAAGTCCCCTGGTAGACTGCCTTTTAATTTTGTTGATAGCTTCCTTCACTGTGCAGAAGCTTTGTAGTTTGATATAGTCACTCTTGATTACTTTTGCTTTTGTTGCCTTTACTTCTGGTGTCAAATCCTAAAAATCATTGCCAAGATTGATTTAATAGTTTTACAGTTTCAGGTTTTAAATTTACATCTTTAATCTATTTTGGGTTAATTTTTGTGTATGGTGGAAGACACATAGGTTCATTCTTTTACATGTGGATATCCAGTTTTCCCACCACCATTTATTGAAGAGACTATCCTTTCCCCATTGAGTATACTTGGCTTTTTGTCGAAAATTGACCATATATACATGGGCTTATTTATGGTTTCTCTATTCTGTTCCATTGATCTATGTACCTTTTTTTATGCCAATATGTACTCTTTTGATTACTATAGCTTTATAATATTGTTTGAAATCATGGGGTGTGAAGCCTCCAGCTTTGTTCTTTCTCAAGATTGCTTTGGCTATTTGGGATTTTTGTGGTTTCATAAAAATGTTAAGATAGGTTTTTCTATTTCTGTGAAAATACCATTGAAATTCTGATAGAGATTGCATTTAATCTGTAGATCTTTTGGGGTAGTACGGACATTTCAAAGTGTGAAATTTTCTAATCCATGAGCACAGAATATCTTTCCATTTATTTGTGTCTTCTTCAATTTCTTTTGCAAATGTCTTATAGTTTTCAACGTATAGACCTTTCACCTCCTTGGCTAAATTTAATCCTAAATATTTTATTCTTTTTGATGTCATTGTAAATGGTATTGTTTTCTTAATTTCTCTTTTTGATAGTTTTTTGTTAGTATATAGAAACACAACTGATATTTGTGTACTGACTTTTTTATCCTGCAACTTTACTGAATTCATGTGTTAGCTATAGAGTTTTTTGATAGTCTTTAGGGTTTTAGAAAAAAATGGTCTTTTAAAATGAATTGACAAAAGCAGAAAATGATTTTTAGGCAGTTAGCTACTGTTCAAATTGGTTCCATGGAGAACATATTCACAAAGTTTTCCCATGTGGTGTAGACTTCCTCCTCCAGGCTTACAAAGCTGAAAATGAACAAAAGGTAATGAAAGGAATAGATTTTCTGTTCCTATTGATTTACGTGCCAATGAAGTAAATTAGGCTCCTTTTGTATGAGATAAGTATTCTTTAACCTTTAGCACAAGGAGTGTTTTAAAAGGCTCTAGCAAACTCTTTTCTTCTGTGCTTTGTGGTATTATATTACTGCTACTTCTGTCACACTGTAATTAAGATCCTGTCAGACTTTCTATTCTAAACTAAGATAAGCATCACTGAATATCTTGACTTTCAAAATTTCATGGAACTGAATTTTTCCATTCAAGGTGTCAGACATGGTTAAGTCTTAGGTGTTATCATGGCGAGTGAGTGGAGGACATAGGGCTTTTATTTTGAGTTGCTTTGTTTTAGTTTTGTTTTCAGCTATTTTTTTGTTTATTGCAAGGTAACAAAATGTTGAAAAGCTGAAGATTGGGTTGTATTATGTTTCTACCATCTATGTTCACGTGAATTAATGTCATATTTCTTACCTGCTCTGCAGTTAATTGTAGAATTACATGAAAATCATGTTATAGATTATTTATTGTATGTATATGTGCATGTATATATTTACATGCACATTGGTCTTATACAATCAAAGGTGGTCAGTTTTGTGCCCTGTAGAGCATGTATCATAGCAATATAAAAATGAACAAGCAGGTAGATATGGTCCCTGCTTCTCAGGCTTTGGGTTTCAGGTCTGGGACAAAGGGCAGAAACAACTCTGCGGTCCATTCTTGCCTCTTTGGCATGAGAACTCTGTATTTGGTCCTCAGTACTGACCAGCTTTTCAAAAGCTCTTACGTCCTAAAGGGCCTCTCAAATCCTCTCCTGACAACATCCTCAGCAATAAGGTCTTGTTCCATTTATCAAGTGCCTATGATGTGCCAGGCACATTATCAATATTCATTACATAATATCCCAGTTGCATATTATCTCCAACTGGAGATGAAGAAATTGATGCTCAGAGAGGTAGGTGACTTAGGGGGGAATATCTAGTAAGTTTAAACCTATATCTGATTTTTTAAAATTGTGGTAAGAACACTTAACATGAGGTCTACCCCCTTCACAAATTTTTAAGTGCACTACAGTATTGTTAACTACAGGCACGATGTTGTTTGTACAGCACGTCTCTAGAACTTGCTCATCTTACATAATTGACACTTTATACCCATTGAACAGCAACTCTCCATTTCCCTCTCCCTTACCCCCTAGGAACCACCATTCTACTCTGTTTCTATGAGTGTGTTTTTTTAAGATACCTAATATAAGTGGAATTATGCAGTATTTGTTCTTCTGTGCTGGCTTATTTCACTTAACATAATGTCCTCCAGGTTCATCCATATTGTTGCATATGGCAGAAATTCCTTCTTTTCTTAAGGCTGCATAATATTCTGTTGTATGTCAATTCCAGAATTTTTTTATCCATCCATCTGTGGATGGACATTTGGGTTATTTCCATATTTTGGCTATTGTGAATAATGTTGCAGTGAACAAGGGAGTGTAGATATCTCTTTGAGATTCTGATTTCTGTTCCTTTAGATATATACCCAGAGGTGGGATTGCTGGATTAAATGGTAGTTATGTTTTTAAGTTTTTGAGGAACCTCTGTATTGTTTTTCATAGTGGCGGTACCAATTTATAGTCCCACCAACGATATTCAAGTGTTCTAAATATTCCACATCCTTGCCAATACTTGCTACTTTTATTTTGTTTGTTTTGTTTGATAATAACAATCACACCAGGTATGAGGTAATACCTTGTGATTTGATTTGCTTTTCCCTGATGATTATATCTGATTGTAAAATCCATGCTTTACTCATGCTTCCATACTGCCTTCCTTTAAACCTACTTTCATATTACCACATTTCCCCAAAATGGACATCACCAAGCATCTTATTCTGTGCTTTGTCAGGTTAACAGGATTACAGGAAGCATCAAGACCCTAGAGCAGGTCCAGGCATCCATCCCCAAATGGACAAATTGCTCCCTCGTCCCAGATCTTAAATGGGTTGTAATTATCATTCCTTCCAATCAGCCCTTGATGTGTATATCTAACAACAGATATAAGACAAAAGAAAGCCACACTTCAAGCAGTGGTTTATATTATGAGTTTCTGCAAAAGAAATTAAGAAACACTCAAGTTGGGCACTCTCCCTCCATCTAGTGGTTGAGTAAAGTCAAAGAACTTTGTGATTTCATCTCAAATTCCATATTTTAGGCTAAAAAATACATTACCAAAATTGTTTAATATTTTTTATGTTACCTATCAAGTTGTATTTTGGACAACTTATAGAAAATCAGTTTGATGATTCCGGAAATAAAAATAAGGCTAGTCTAATGGCTGGGATTCTAGACTGAGTGCTTTGAAACATCTGTGCTTTTGTGTGATCATTTGGAAGGTGGGAAAGATAATATAGTGTTAACCAAACTTAATACCATTTTAGTATGAGATTTCAATGCAGGGCACATTATGTCATTCTCAAAACACAGTTAATTGTGATAGCAAGCCTATTTTAATAAAAATTTTCTTCAGGAGGAACGTTAATTCTTATTTATACAAATTAGTAGTATTACTAAGAGGAGGTATAATTGTCTCTTTCTTTTGAGTTTTTAAAATGTACGTTTTACCTGCTTCCTCCTACTTCACATAGACATTATGATTACTAGCAAGATGATGTGTGTGAAAGTGGGAGAATTATAGTATATACGAGACCTGTTACACCATCATTATTATTAATAGCAGTTTTTGATAGGAAAGTTCCTCTTAATATGACATAAACTTATCTGTCCTTTAGAGGAGTTATAGGTGATGGAGAACTGGACCTAGAATCAGGAAAACCTAAACTCAATTCCCTAAATTACCTCTTGTTAGCTGTATGACCTTGAGCGAATCACTTAAATTAAACATCAATTTCCTCTCAGTTTGGAGATAGTTACCATTGCAGGAGACTGCATTGAGGACTAAACGTAATGGACATGGACCCACATTTGCTTTTTGTAAAGTATTGTATTACTGTATAGCATTATTACTTACTAGTCATTTCCAGTTTGGCTTGAGATTATACACGTCAGGCATTTGAAATACACATGCATTATTTTTTGCTTTGAGTGTATACATTTTGAAAACATTTTGAAAACAGCGAATCTTGCTATCAACACTGCCAATTAAACTTTTAATAACAGTTGCATTTCCAGGCATATTTTCGAAAGCCTTTATATTGCTTTCAATATTTCCAAAGCATATTTACTTGGACAATTTATTTATGGTATACCTAGTGGGAAAAGGTCAGGTATGACAGACAAAGGCACAAAGCATCTTAAAAACAGGTTGCTGTGAACTCTCAGGCTGTTAGGCTTTTGAGAAATTGTTATCGATGCCCTATTCATGTCACAATGTCATCTATAATGTATGCTGAGATTTTTAAAAGATAGCATAGAACTTAAGAGACAAATATTATGAAGTTACATTCTAATAGAGAATATTATATATTTCAGTAAATAAAATCTATGCCATGTTATCGTGACAGTGTGTGTCGCGATAAACTTCCTCAGATTTCCAGTGAACATAATGCACTGATTGACTGCAGTGGGGGCTATGAAATTATGTGAATTATGGATGCTGTTCATTTTGGTGATTGGAAAGCAACGAGATCCAGGGGAAAGATCGTTAGACCTGAGAAATCAGCAGAGTCAGGTGTGACTCCAGCTCAGCCATGTCCAAGCCTGTGAGCTTGGTTAAAACACCCTCGGTTGTTCCTCACAAGATTATCCTGCATGCCATGAAATCAGGTGTAAAAGTGTCCTTGTGACAAAGCCCCACAGGTGCCTCCCGAGTATAAAATGTGGCCTATTATCATTACAATATCTTGGCAGAGATTTCTAAAACAAAGAAGCAAACAAACAACTCTGTATCACAAAAATCCTAAAAATTTGAGTTGGAGCCACTGTCTTAAGTTCTTCCTCACCTGTCCACCCACCCACCCCCCCCCCACCTGCCACCCGGCCCCAACTATTTCCATTTCTTCTTTTCCTCCCTGCCTTGCTGCTTCCCACAGGGTTGGCCATAGGGGCTGAGTACCTCCTAAACATGGAGGTTCATGCTTTCTTTTTCTTCTTTGATTTCTCAAGCCAAGAAATTTGCAAGGCCACTGAAGTCTTCATGTGCCCTCTCTGTGACAAGAACTGCTCACTGCAGAGACTCAATGAAAGCTGCATTTATGCCAAGGTGAGTGTGGACCCTCACGTTCCTCTCTCTGTCCTCTACTTTTTCTAGGAGGCAGGTAGTAAAAAGTCCTCCAGCAAACCGCTTTTCACCAAAGTTAAATGTTCCCAAGTGTTTCAACAATAAATATCATTGACAACTGATTAAAACATCACTCTGTGGCAATTACAGAAAGAGTATATTTTATTAGAATATCTTTGTCTTCCTTTGTTTTTATAAGTGTTTATTGCCATCATAGACCTAAAACATCCACTTGGAATGACATCTAGATTCTTTTTTGGGGGAAGATGATTATTTCCATGGGTAGTGATAAAATTTTTATCTTCCATGAAGACTCCTGAAGTTAAATTACTTCTGATTTTACAGAGAAAATGAAATATACCAAAAGCTCTCAAATTGCTGCCTATTAGAATCACCTGAAGGGGGTTTTAAACTCCTGAAGCCCAAGCCACCTCCCAGAGCAGTTAAATTAGAATCTTTGGATTTAGAACCTAGGCATCAGCATAACTTAAAACCTCCCAGGTGATTTCAAGGTGCATACAAGTTTGAGAAATGTGTACTTGAATTTTACAATTACTATTATTCATTTGTAAAGTGGTTTTATTAAAGTACAATTAACAGATAATAAAATGTACATATTTGAAGTATACAAATGAATACATTTTGGTTATATATATGCTCCTGTGAAAACATCACCACGATCAAGATAATGAACATATTCATCACCTCCAAAAGTTTCCTCACGACCTCTTGTAATCTCTGCCTCCCATCTCTCCCAAATTCCACTCCTGTGCTCAGGCAACAAACTGTTTCCTATCATTATAGATAAGTTTGTATTTTCCAGACTGTTACGTAAATGGAATCATACAGTGTGTGATTTTTTTCTGATTTATTTCACCCAACATAATTATTTTGAGATTCATCCATGTCATAACATTTATCAGTCAATCATCTTTCTTTATTGCTGAGTAGTATTGCATTATATGGTTATATAAAAATTTGTTTATCCATCATCTGTTAATGATCTTTTGGGTTGTTTTAAGTTGTTACCATTTTAAATAAAGATGCTACAAATGTCTACAAATCTTCATTTAGGCAAGTAGTGTTATTTCTCTTGGGCAAATACCTAGAACAAAATGGCTGGATTATGAGATAGAAAGATGTTTAACCTTCTAAGAAACTTCCAAACTGTTTTCCAAAGTGTCTATACCATTTTACATTTCCAACAGCAATGTATGAGAATTCCAGTTTTCTGTATAGTCACTGATTCTCAGGGTGGTCTTTCTTTTTAATTCTAACTATTCTAATAGATGTTTAGAGAGATCTCATTGTGGTTTAGTTACTTGAAAAAAATTTGATTCTTTTGGGTCTTGCTTTTAGGGTTTGTGAGATGGGCTCACAGCAGTGCTCTTTCTAGCACTCATTTTTCCCCACAATGAAAACAAGATCTTTCTGTGTACTCTACCCAGTGCACTGTGAATAATGAGGATTTCCAGTCTGGCTGGTGGAAACAGGCACTATTCCTGACGCTGTGAGCTTCTGAAACTGTTTCCTCTAATCCTCTCAGGGGGTTCTTTCCTCAGGTGGCCTCCTCACATTAATGCTCACTGTCTGAGTTGTCGCTCTCTGCACCCTGGTGACTACACTTTCAGTGTAGTAACCTGAGGCAATCATAATGCTCACCTCACTTGTTTCCTGCCTCTTAGGGATCACTGCCCTTCACTGCCTCACATCCAATCTTGAAATCTGTTGCTTTATATATTTGTGCATTCTTTGGTTGTTTTCAGAATGGGGGTAAAATCAATGTCTGTTACTCCATCTAGTTCAGAAGTAGAGGCCTCTATACAATTAACTTTTGACAAGGGTGGATGTAAAATCAAAAGCCACTCAGGATCCTACTAGAAGACCAAAACTTAGCAAAATTAGCTTCTGAATTATTCATTTTGAACGCATGGCATGGGAAAAATCTGTTTTGTTTATAATTTAATTTCTAAAACGTGCTCAGTGTTGAATTCTTTTAAATGTTCCGCAAAGATCTTGTTTGGGGAAGGATTTTCTCAACACTTTTTGCAAAAACCAAGTGTATAGAGTCATTCGATGTAAATACGCGTGTTTTTCCCTTTGTCCGTGCATTTCAAAGACATATAACAGCCCTAGGGACACCAACAAATCCATGTATACATATGTTACTTCTACTTGGACAGTTCTAATAAAACACACTGGCACTATCTGAACACTCAAGCTAAGAATCATATGTGGCAGAGTGATAAAGTGAAGAAACTGTCCAAGGACACATTAAATCTAGGGGGCCTTTGTCATTGTACAGTATCTACATCCTTCCTTTACTCTGTAGAAATAGTATATATAGGGACAGGTATGACTCAGAAAGAATTCACTTGGTAACTATTATAAGGTAGGTGGAAAAGTTAGCTTGCAAAGGAGAATATTGCCTTATGGAACAAAACAAGAAATAAAACCCACTACGGAGAACTCTTTAATGTGTCTTGTATTTGTTCTTCTGGCTAAGGTAAAATGTAGCTACTTGGTTTACACCTTAAAAATCAGAATTACTCTTCCTTCCTTGAATGAAAATAAACATTCTCTTTTAAAGTCAGTTTACATACTTAAACACCTAGAGGTTACTGTATGGGCAGTGTCAGAAATAAGGGAAGAGATTTTTAGCAAAGAAACAAGGCCACCAATCTAGAATCATCTAGCCTATCCCATCACCCAGCGACATCATCTAGGAACTGGTCAATTCCTTATAGAATCAATCACGACTTGTGACAAGTAACAGGAAATTAAATCTGTCATATTTTACTGAAATATGTGTGTGCATGTAATAATTTCCTTAATAATTTCAAGGGTGTGTTTCAGAGAAAATGTGGTCCTGTCATATAATAAAAATTATATTTAAGTACATTAACATTTTCTTTGGTGACTGTTTTCATTTTTAATACTTAAAAGTATGAGGATTAAGAAATATTTTCAATTAACTAATTCAGTGATATTTGCATACTCTTTTCAAAGCACCTGACACCACACTGTCAATTTCCATTATGCTAGGATTTCTCAGTTAAGGTGAAATCATCAGGTACAAGGGTCCTTCATTGTTTTTACATATGATTTTAAAAATGACTCAACCTTAGAAGTTAGCCTTATTTATAACAGTTATTAGTATCTGGGGTTTTTTCACTTGTTCGACAAACATTTATCCAATACCTAGAGTGAACTTCAGACTGTATACTGATATTAGGGCTCCAACAGAATTAGGACAGATCATCTTTCTTCTTTAAGACGTTTCATGGATGAGTCTGCATAAGATTACACATCAGAATCACCTAGAACTTTTGTTAAAAAGCAGATTCCTGGGCCCCACGTCCTGAGATTCAGAATCAGTTGGCCAAGGGCGAGGCTTAGAAATCTGCATGTTAAGAGGCTCCTCAGGTGATTCTGATTTCTAGGACCACATTTAAAAAGCTGTTGCCCTAAATAAGTAATGAGTTGGGGGAGGGGTAAAAAAAATGAAGTTGCCATGTTTGGTGTACCTTTGCCCCGGTCCAATGGACATGGATAGTTACACAGATTTTGCTGTGTCGAAGAATTAGGCACTAAGGAACTGAGAGAGGGCTGAACTTCAGCCTAAATTCCAAACCCTGCCTCCGCCCCCCGCCCCCCCCCCCACCCCGTAATCTCCTGGCCCACAGCGTGGAATCTGCCCAAGAGGCACCTTGTTCACCTTAGCCCAGTGGCAGTTTCCAGAGGCTTAAGTTATTCTGAACCCATGAAACAATTTTAGAAAGAGATCTATCAACTACAGTAGAGGAGACATAGAGTTTAAGCTTCCAACCTAATAAGAAATTTATCTCCTTAAACAATATCCACATTTATTGATTTCCAGCCATGCTCAGCTCTGCAAGAGAAATCACATGTCAAAGATAGTGGAGAGGGCTTCCCTGGTGGCGCAGTGGTTGGGAGTTCGCCTGCCGATGCGGGGGACACGAGTTTGTGCTCTGGTCCGGGAAGATCCCACATGCCGCGGAGCGGCTGGGCCCATAAGCCATGGCCGCTGAGCCTGCGCGTCCGGAGCCTGTGCTCCGCAACGGGAGAGGCCACAACAGTGAGAGGCCCGCGTATCAAAAAAAAAAAAAAAAAAAAAAAAGTGGAGAATTTGTGCTAAAACACAGCTTTGTTTGAGGCATAGTTTGCTTCTGTCTTCTTATATCATCCCTATTTACATCAACAATGTTGAATAAAAAGCTTGTCCAGAGGTTCCCTACGCGTAAAGGCAAGCTATTTTTCCAATAAAATAATTAACTGCAAATATACATTTGTAGATCAGACAAGGTGTTTTTTTTGCTTTTAGAAAAGTCTGTTACGTTGCTTTGGGATTTTTCTGATCACTCACGATCTAAGCTTGAGCCATCCACACTGTGCTTGACTCTTCCTTCCCCCTCTCCTCCATTTCCATTCAGTAACTTATATCCGCACCCTAAAAAACCCATATCATCGGAAGCTGTAACCGCAGGCTTCTAAGTGCTTTTCTTATCTCCACAGTCTCCCCTATCATAATACACCCCACATGTAATAGTTTAGTGGGTAAAACAATGATGTTATACTTTTACACTCCTCCTCAGGGCAAGTTCTGAAGACTTCCCTAACTCCCATTCTAGCTTTATCTCCCACTACATGTATGTAATCTCACATTACATCAATATGGCATGTATACCTCACCGTGTCTCATGGATGTGTTTCTGAAAAGCTGATATTTAAATTTACTTAGTTAAAAATGCCTGAAAGATTTGTAAACAAAACTAATAAGAAAAAAATGAAAAGCTTTTTTAAGGAAAATATTGCATGAACAATGACAAATTACGTCTGTGCAACACAATTGTTGTTAAGTATTGCTTTTTATGTGTCACTTTTCTAAAAACCTGGCTGTTTCTGGAGCAGGGGGAGCCATTATTTCTTGGTGACCTTTACGTCCTCATGTGTGAAGTCTCTGTTCTAACACTCTTAAGAGGCTCTTTCCTGCCCTAGGCTTGTTTATAGAGGAAAGCAGACAGCTGTTCAGTTGCTTGGCAGCCGCAGGTATTTCTGTGGGATGCCTTTGGACACAAAAAAGCTGGATTCCCCCGCTGGGAGGAATTTTATCAACTCTGTGAGAGAATTTCTTTGCGGTCCTTTTCTCTATTGTACATAATATATACTGATGATTGGTGTGAAAACCAAGTCTTATAACATTTTTTAAAAGCCCAAGCCTTAACAGTCTTAGAAGTTTAGAAGCATCTAGGACATCTTGCACCTATCCACCAACTTTCAAAAGCAGCACATCTTTTGTATAATAAAATTTTCAGTAATGCTACATAATAAGAAAATACAGCCCACCTTTATCTGTTTTATATTATTTTACAGTGTGTTCCAGATGTTGCAATTAAAATACACATTCATGTTGTTTTAATGCACCCATTGAGCAGCCTCTAGACTGTAGACTGAGCAAAGAGGACACCATTCTAACTCCCACTTTCCTTAGAATAATGTTCTTTAGCCACCAGTTGGCCTCTCACTCCTGTGAGGATAATGCCCCTATTTTTCTCTTTAGTTTCTATGGTATTTAAATGACTGGCAAACATTGGCTTGTCTATATTGGTTTAACCTCCCTCACTAAATTATAAATATAGTTAGGGCATTACGCGAATAAAAAGAGGCAAAGGTAAATTGAGTTTATACTTTATTAAAATCAAACGATTCTTACAACCCTGAAATGTATATTCAATAATGTTGTATAACTGTACATTGTTCTTTATAAAACTTCAGGTCATGTCTGATTAAAAAACACTTGGACTGTATCCTAAATGTCCAGTGATTTATGAAATTTCTTAATGACCCATGGCACATTCTGAAAGACATCAGAGCGTAGGGATAGCACTGTGATCCCTTTCCCTTGGAAGTGCTGGATCACTATTGGAATTCCGCATTTTGCAACTCTCCCAATCCTGGAAGTTTGCTAACAGGAAGTGCAGCTAGGCATGCCTCAGCTAACTTCTTAAAGCTCTCTGTGTAGCTTCTACTTGTGGCCCACAAGTACTTCCTCAGGGTACGAGAACCACTTCTAAGCAGAAATGAAGGTAGAGTCAGAGGGGAAAAGAGAAGAGAAGGGGGCAAATGCTGACTCCCCACCTCTCCCCATGAGAAAATCACATGAAACAGTTGCAGGACCCATGAAAGGATTGCCTATCTTATATTTGAAAACTATAAAATAATGTGATTCCATTGGGAAAAAAAAATCAATAGTACCTAAATGCAAACAGTAATCACTGGATTATTATAGCCAAAAGTGTGACTAATACTTTTGTTTGTTTTCCACTAAGGTAACATATCTGTTTGATAATGGAGGGACAGTCTTCTTTGCTATTTTTATGGCAATATGGGGTAAGTATGTTCTTCCATTGCTTACTTCCTGGCCCTCGTTTTCTGAGGCTGTTGCTCTGTTTATTCATACCCACCATACATGCACACACGCAAACACACATACCATGTATCAATTCAACAGTAAAATCTCTTGTGACATATGCCCTCTTCACACATTCACTGCTTCTTTGGGAATTTAGCTGTTGATTTAATCTTCTAATCCCTAAAGCCTCAACCTTCCTATACTGTGGAATATATTTTTCCTGCCCAAAACAGGCAGTAATTGAAAACAAACTGAAATATACTAGAATCCAAATTAAGTGTCTTGTATTTTCACTTGTGAAAGTGACACTCAGAAAATGTTTTGTTTGCTTAAGGCTTCCATTATATATTTTTTTAACCTTACATTTTATGCACTTAGAGATGCAGAATCTATTCCCTATATGATTGAGCAATAATGTCTAATACAAAATAAATCCTGTTGCTATCCAGCATCTTAAAACTGTAGACGTTATGTATAGGTATATGCATTGGCTGACTTTTTTCACTAAGTTTCTCACTGAGTTTTTAAAGAACCCAATTAATTGTGGCCTAAATTAAACCACAGATTGGCATTCCCGATGCTTTGAAGAGAAGTGATCACTTTCCTGGTTAGGGTCAGCTTTCCTACCATAGTCTGTTGAATGCAAAGTCACTGTCAACTTGGCAACTCAAGGGGCTGACTATGTACCTGCTGACACAGAAAAGTAAAATGTACTAGAATTCAAGCCTCTCACTCCTGTTACTTTAATTTCCCAGGAACAGAATCTGTGCCATACTCTCTTTCTAGCTTTAAGTCAAAATTAAAAAAAATAAAATCACCCTTCCAATTTTCCTTCAAGAAAATGCCAATCTTGATATGTGGTATTATGACTACACGGGGAGCAGTGAAGAGTCAATTCACCCCCCCAAAAAAGTAAAAATGTAATTTGGGGTCCCTATTTTCATTGAAGGATTTTTTAATTAAATTATCGGGCGGGGCAATCATGGTGAAATCTTTCAGTTTTACCTGATTCCACAAACATTTCCTGCTAAGAAAAAAATAGACCAAAATATAAATTAAGGTTACTCAATAGATGATTCAGCACAGTGAGAAATGGAAGAAAGGAAACCTTTTGGATGGTTTATCCTCTATGTTTCCGCTACTCGTCTCATGCTTTTACAGTTCTCTTTGGCACAGGCCACATGAGAGTGATCTTGCTTCAGCTTTTGGATGAAGGATTTGAAAGGCCAGGATATAGTGAACATTTGCCCTCCGAAGCCTTTTTCCCCTTAGTTTTATACTGAGGTACGAAGTGGAGGTATGTCATCCATAGGAATGCCATCCCGTGCATTTTCTCGGCCTGCTGGTGTAGATGAATCACTCGCAGCTGGGTTATAATAACTAGAATTTCCAAAACTCACATCGTAAGGTTCCGGTGCATTATCTAATCGCAGAACTAAAAAAGCAACAAAAAAATTGCTTTATAGTGACAGTCTGGAAGATGCATGCTCAGGCATCTGCTAGACTGTAGGAATTGTTCTGGATGAGTTAGTTACACGTTTTTATATGGGATTTTCAGAGATTAGTTTTGAATTTTAAATAAGTACATATTTTGCAAGCCACATTTTTCTTCTAAAACTATGAACAGTTTAACTTCCAAAATTTCACTGCTGGTGGTCCAAAAATAAAGGAACTAAGGGAGAGATCACAACAGAAATATAGCAATACTTTATATAAAGAAGTATTGACATGTCTCATTGACTTTTTTTTTTTTTTTTTTTTTTTTGCGGTACGCGGGCCTCTCACTGTTGTGGCCTCTCCCATTGCGGAGCACAGGCTCCGGATGCGCAGGCTCAGTGGCCATGGCTCACGGGCCCAGCCGCTCTGCGGCATGTGGGACCTTCCCGGACCGGGGCACGAACCCGTGTCCCCTGCATCGGCAGGTGGACTCTCAACCACTACGCCACCAGGGAAGCCCTCTCATTGACTTTTGAATCTTGTGAATTCAGAGCCTTGTCAACATGTTCAGAATTTTTACTTCTGGTATAAAAATAATTTTTAAAAAGTGAAGAGCTTTAATTTTAAAATGTGTCATTATTTTACCAAGGGTCTTAATATCATTATGGGTGAGCCATTGAAGATGGAGATGAAAGAAAACAATTTGTAAAATCTTATGTTTCCTTCTGAGAGATCCAGGTTCTTATCCTGATTAATAATATTGGAGATTGTTTTTATTTTCAACAAACAACAAACTATTATTTCTTTTATATTCTTGAATTTAAAGAAAACTTGGGGCACTAGGTATTTGAATACTAAAGCAGGGACTACTTACTAATTAGACTAGTAATCTCATTATTCAGCTAGGTATTCTCATATCCACCTATTCCTTAAGGCTTCTGTTTACAAATTGGACCCCCAGGAACCTTAGGAATTTGGGAAAGGTGTCTCAAAGCTGACAGAGTAAAACAGGTGGTGTAATTGAATTATTCCATTATGCCTCGATCACAATATCTTAGATTATATCAAGTTGTTAGACTGAGCTTTTGCATGTGATAACATTTGAAGACAATATTCTGAAGTTAAAAAGAAAAAGTTTGGAAAACCCTGTTGATTGAAATCCTATCCTTCAATTTTGAAAAGTGATAGTTTTTATTTTCTATGGATTGCTAGAAGTCCATAAACAGAATTCAGTTAACTTACAATTAATGGATTTGATTTTGAAAATTAACAATATATCAGTAATGTTCCAAACTTATCAAAAATCAACAAGACTTTATCAATGAGACCCAACAGGGGCATTTAACTATTTTTTATGGTGGCAAGAGTCCCTTGTGTACACCAGAAAACAGATTTTTTTTGGTCCTGAATTGTTAAAGAAAAAAAGGGTTGAATCGAGCATTTGATTTTATTTCTGTCCTAATTACTACTGCATTGTTAAGATCAAACACAGTGCTTTATTCTTAGCAGACACATTTCTCATCCATAGATGTGGTGGTTTTTTTGCATCACATGATTGGGAAATTTCTGAATTAAGGTTTATCTGACTTTATGTACCCAAATATGCAACCCTTTAGCAATTCTGTTTTAGAGACTCATTAAGGTAATTAATAGAGGGCTATTGTATACGTGCAAACTTTGCAAGAACTCCAGATTAGAATAAATCATTGTTCAAATTACTGCTCCTAAGAGATCCAACAACGGTGAATAATGGCTCCCCAGTTACTTGCTAACAAAACTGGCTAATTTGTTCTTAATATCATGCCATTATCTTTCAATTATAATGATATGTTTTAGGTTCTGGGATTATTACTTAAAACCAATTGTGATGCGATGAGCAACAGTTCCAAATGGTTTTAAAATTTCACACACAGTTCCACAGTTATTTTGGTTATGGTCTTTGAGAAAGAGAAAATAGATCAGAATAAATCTTTAGTTCGTTTCTGTCATATGAATCTCTAAATGCCTTCTAGATAATGCAGTGAACGTTAGCAACTTCACTTAGTTAAAACCACTGTGTACAGGTGAAGTTCTGAAAGTTGTTTTTACCTGGTTCATTTCTGTCGTCATAAAGTCGCCGATGGGAAAATGAGTCTGTTTTCCTTTTTCCACACAGCAAGTAGCCAACAAGACTAAGCAGTGAAGCTCCCAGAATAGCACCTAAAATGGCCCCAAATACCACTCCTGTATTTGTGTTCTCTAGAGGACAAAGAAAAAATAATTTACAGATAAGAAATAGAAAACAGTTATTCAAAGAACAGAAATATATACATGCGGACTTTGTGTAAGCAAAGAATGTTTAACACTTTTTTTTAAATTAGATAAGGGATATGTATATACAGAGGAATATATATACATTGTGTGTGTGTGTGTTTTATAAAGTACTGAGTTTGGGGGATATATTGGAAAATATGCTTCCTGATAAAACTGTACTTCAAAATTTGAATTATCTTGAAATACTTCTAAGCTTTAGTTTTATAACTATCTCATTACATATTAACACTAATAGTACTGAAATGCCATGTGTTTTCTCTATTAAGATCTAATTTCTATGTTGAATTCTATATTATGTTTTTAATCAACTCAATCTCCGATGAACTTTAATGATGAGATAAGCTTTGAGTTTGTTTCTATAATAATTGAAAAGTAAAAAGCTAATGGGAGTAAGTAGGTAATAGGAATTGAATCCACAAACCCCAAGTGAAAAGGCATTATGAAGAAAAAGAAATGTATCCTGATAGAGGGTATTTCCAAATACAACAAATAGACCAAACAAAGCAGGATGTTTGCAGTGCCTTGCACATTGCGAACAGATGTGTAGGTCTGAGTTAAAGGAGTCCAAAATTTCATTCTATCATCCCCTTTATCAAGCACCTTATTTGAAGGCTAAGTCATCAATAAATCACTGAATGCTTCCTGGATTTATACTTAGTGCATTTTATTTTCAAGTTTAAAAAAAATTTGTTGAGAAGCCTATTAATTAGGTAGGCAAGAGGTCTTATAGGGTCTCTAATTCTATATCAGATTCCATTTATACACAAAAAACATGTTGGAAGGTCAACAGCAGCACATTTTTTACCAAGATAAAAGTGAAGCAAAGTTAACTAAGTGTTTTTTGATTAATGAGCAATGGTAGGATTAAGTACTCAGTATTCTCAATATGTATATTAAGTTTAGAAAGACAAAACAGAATAGTTTAAAAAAAACTTTCTGATGGAATATCAGAGTATGTATGAATGGAAAGATGTCTTAAAATTATGAAAATATATGTATATACAATATACTGGTTGCAGTACTATAATAATCCTAGATTTCAGAATTTAAAACTTTTCCTGTACACTAACAACAACTCTCAAATAGGAATTTGTTTATATGATTTGGTGTTTATATCACTAATATAATCTGTAGATAAGTTGTATTGGAAATCAGTGAGTTCATGGGGGGAAAAGAGGAGTTATTTTTTTTTAATTCAGAAAACAAAAACATGGTTAGACCTGAGAAAATAAAATAGAATGAATTTTCATTAAACATTAGAGATCTTTTCCACTTTATGTTTTAAAGCTTGACTAATCTCTAAATGAAACAGAAATGTCCCCATAACACAATTTTCTTGTGCTACTCAAAGCTGAATTCCATTTTTATGGTGTTCAGTAGGTACTGAACTAAAAATTGAGGGTATTCTTCTGTTGAGTTTAAATTTTTTAAATACATATATTTTTAATATATTTTTAAAATATATATATATTTTTAAACTTCAGTTGTATTATATTCCTAAAAGCCTGTGAAATTTCAGGTAGTCTTTCTGAAATGCAGTAAAAATTGTTACCCAGTATCTCAAAACTGTACCACTACCTCAGTTTCTGTTTCTTTTCAATCTAACCTACTTCTCATTTTGTCCCAGTCTCATCAGATTCTCACATTCCCATACAGTAATGACTAGTCTTTGCTGACTTAAGCCCTAAAATCCCTTCACTATTCACTATGAATATCATGGTTTCTCCCCCCAAAATAAGAACCACCTGTGCTATTGCAGTCTCCTTTTTTTCTAGTGTGGTGCATTTCTTAGGTGTAATGACTTATTTGGAGATTCAGTTTCACACAAAAGGAAAATTAAATCCATTTATATTTACCTTCTTGGGGGTCTGATGTATCTGGAAAGATTTTTGAATTATTGGTGAATTTCAAGGTGGGATATAAAGTTGTTTCTTGATAGACAGTAAACCCCGCCAAGCTATCTCCTGTCATGGTAGGCCATCCATCTGTTTCCTTTATCATGGGGGTCACAGATATGGTGTTTGATCCTGAAGGGAGGTTGCTAACTGTAATGGAACTGTTGTCAGGAGCTTTCATGGTATCATTGACCGAAGACCGAGTGAAGTTTTCGGAAGATACAATAGCTGTAGTATTGGGAGGTGCTGAGACTGGCAGAGGATTTTCATCTGCTACGGATGAGTTCCAAGGCAATTTAGAAACAAAGCTGTGGCTCAAAGGAGGACTTGGGGAAAGTGTGGGCATGAGTTTGAGACTGGAAGAGTTGTCTGTTGACAAATTATGGTAGAAATCTGTTCCATGGGTTTTATTTGATGGATCCCCAAAAGAGAAATTAGTTGCCTTGGGATGGGAGGTTTCTCTATTTTCTTTATCTGAGGTTGAATTTGCTTCACTTTCCAAAGGAATAGATTGATTTTCCCTTGTTTTTAAGTCTTCTGCAATGTTTTGTGTTGTGTTTATTTCTCGACCTTCTTCTCCGTGACTTCCAAATAGTAGTAAACTAAACAAAATTGAAATCAACAGAATTTTTACTGAAGTCAACATTGTAATCTTCTTTGGTATTGGTGTTAATAATGAGAATCTGAAAGAAAATAATGACCATTTGAATTATTAAGTGAAGTATTGAAGTTTTTTTAAATGGATCTACATTTTTAAAGTGATAAAAAAAATCCAGAGACATAATGCTGACATGATAGTACCATACTCTATTCCAAAAGTTTGTTTCCTTTGGATTTTATTAAAACTAGAGTTACTGAGTTCTATTTTCTATATAGTATTTCTTTCTTTCTTCCTCTAGGGAATGCCATGCAAAATCTTTGTCAAGCCAGACACTACTATTTCATTATTTCAAAGACCATTTAGCTTGGGACAAGTTGAAGTACACACACACACACACACACACACACACACACACACGTATTGTACAATATATGGACTACTAAGTAATTTTTTAAAAATAATGTAATATAGGGCTGCTTTCTTCAACCTATTTAAGAAAACATATTCTTTATAAAGATGTAATTTGGAGTATTTATTATGAAAATGATGTTATTGATTATACAGTAAACATACCACTTTAAAGTGAGTCAGTCAGGAACTTCACTTGAAAACATTTTATTAGTTCCTAATCTGAGTTACTTGAATTTGAGGTTAACATCCCTTTTTTCACAGCATGTTTACTTCATGTTACCCTTTTTCCTATTAATCCCAAATAACAGAAAGTCAGAAATACTTTTAGAATTGGGGATTTTTTCATTGCATTCCCTTGTATAAATGAAGAAACTGGTTGTGAGTGTGTGTGGGAAAAAAGTACCTAACTAGATTGTGGCAGAGTTGAAGTTTAAAACCATGGTTCTGACCTCCAACCTGGGCACATCATTCTGCCTCTTAAGTGTGGAGGCACCACAATTCATAGATAGGAGGATATGGGGGAAAGGTTTTGAAATTATATTTATATTGTAATTCTGGTTTCTATCATGAAAAACATGTGAAAAATAATCATCACATTAAGCAGTTGCTTTATCAATATCATAATCATACTGACTTCACAGTGTTCTGCAGACTAAATGAAATGATTTATGTAGAAGTACTCTCAACAATACCTGGCCTAAAGTAAGCAGTTAGTGAATGTTAACTTCCATTTCTTCTTATTAAAATATAATAATATTTCTAAAAATGTCTTACAGTTTATAATATCATCTCATTTGAGCCTCACAACGATCCATTGAGACAAAA
Organism: Tursiops truncatus; assembly: GCF_011762595.2. NCBI lineage: Eukaryota > Metazoa > Chordata > Mammalia > Artiodactyla > Delphinidae > Tursiops > Tursiops truncatus. The sequence continues at coordinate 77,241,857 of NC_047041.1, forward strand.
AGAGTAGCTCACGTTATCCCCATTTTGCAGATGAAGAAACCGAGGTTCAGAGTGACCAGTAATGGAAGCTAAAAGAAGCAGCACTGAAAGCCAAGTCTACTGACTCCAACCTAATTAGGTGCTAAAATTTAAAGTGTTTTTAATTGAAAAAGGTAAAAAAAAAATGTTAGCCTATTCCTCTTCAAACAATAGAGTCTGAGAACTGATTTTATATTCTTTGAATTGGACCTTAGAGCTTATTTTTCACTAAAAGCCTCCAGGATGACTGAGATAAGAAAAGGAAGGAGGTGCAACTGCTATTATTTATGTCTAACATTAATTGCCATTTCTTAAAAGCTCCCCCAGAAATTTTTACAAATATTTTCAACCTTGATGATTTTTCACTAGGGTCTGAGGATCCTCTAAATTACTCCCTCTGACTATCGTGTGGATTTAAGTACCCCTCTCCTTGCTTAATGATTACTTACACAGTGGTACAACTTAGACTTATCTATAATACATCCTGATATAATATTTTTTCTCCAAAGACTTTTAGCAAGCAGTCTATACCTGTGGATTTCTAAGGTTTAAAAGATACAGTCATTTCCATGCCCTGTGCTTATCACTTAAGAAAGTTCTACTTAAAAAGCAAGCAGGCAGACATACAAGAACATTCATAAGGGCATTATTTATGTGTCTCCAACCTAAACATCCACCAGTAACAGGTTGGATAATAAACTGTTTAATATTTGCACATGAAAAATAAACGAGATTCACAGATGAGTTGCATACAGTAACATGAGTGATTATCACAAATATCATGCAGAGCTTAAAATGCCCGTTGTACTCTATGATTGCATGTTTATAAAGTTCAAAAACTAGAATGTTAAAAGTCAGGAAAGTGGTTACTTGTGGGAAGGAAGGAGACAGTATTCATTGGGTGGGCATGAAAGGGACTTCTGTGTGCTCCTAATAATCTGTTTCTTCACTTGGTAGGGATTATATAGGTATTTGTATTTGTGACAATTCTGTTTATTTATATTTCATTCACTTTTCTGTGGTAATCAAGAAAATTCATTTAGATCCTAAAAATTGTTAACATAATTGGAAAACATATTACTAGTATGCATCTATTACATCAGATGCTTTGCATGTTTTCTCATTTAATTCTTAACAAAAACAATCAAACAATAAGGAAGGGATTATTAATCCTATTTTACAGATAATTAAATGGGACATAAAAAATGTAAATAATGTATTCAAGGACACATAGCTAGTGGCTGAAAGACAGGGTTAGGATTCAGACCTTGGCATTGAGAGCTAGTAATCACTCATCTATGTCACAAAAGTTACAAAGGAATATAGAATTTGGTAATCAGCTGGTTTTTAGAACTCTTCCCACAAATGTTTTCTTAGCACAGAATAATAAAGAATAATGAAATCCTCCAAATTTTATTTTAACCAGAGCAGGTGATAATCCCACATTTTTAAACACTAGAAAAATAGTGACTTCTCCCTTAAGTGCCTCTTAAACATACTAAGTACACTTTTATCCTAATTTAAGAAAATCCCAACAATTGTCTCCATGGTTTCTAGATAAACACTTTTACCATGTAATTTACAGATTAACATTAACAACACAGGAATGATTATCCCCAGGACCTGAAGTTCACCAATATTTCACTAAACTGTTGCTTCACCTAGCACATTTAAAATACAATTCAATTTAGTTTAAAAATTCGTACATGGACCTTTTCAGAAACAGCTCTTTCCTGTGAACTCTGTCAGTTTCATAGCAAACGTTATAACCTTTTTCATTGTCTACTGCCAGTGATCTGATTTGTTTATGCATTGCACTTGGCCACCTGTCTTACTGTTAGGCAGTTTGATTGCTTTCCCTAAACCTAGGCTTTCTGGTTATTTTCTCTTCCTAAAGAAGTGGTTACCAGAGGGGAGCAAAAAACAACCCTTAGCTTTTCATCTAATTTTCTCATAATGTCACATGAGGAACATGGCATAGAGCTTTTGGTCCTTTCCAGTAATGAGAATCCACATACCAAGAGTCAACAAAGTGAGTTTTGTTGTTCCTGTTTCACTTTGCTTGTAACATGGAACCACCAAGGGGATCTTGCTACCCTTTACCCAGCTTTTGATTGTAACTTGAAAACCTAAGGTTTCAACACCCGCAATGAGCCAAGCATTCTGTTACTGCCTGTAATTCATGTCCAGGGAAAAGAGAGAAAGGGAAGAGTGGGATAAGACAGTATGTTGTGAAGGCTCTTTGCCATTTATTCCAAAATTAATACAGTTGTGGGAAAGGCTTTTGTGAATATTGATTCGTTCCTGCTGTCCTAGCTTGGCAGCTGGGGACAACTTTGCTTCTGCTCTCTGGCTTCTAAGAGAGCCAGGTTACACCTCTTACTCAGGTCCATTCATCTTAAAGGGACAGAAGCAGCCAGGAATTGAAGCCATCAGCTATTTAGAACCCCAGCCCTGGATTTTTGCTGGGGCAAGAACTGGCAATTTTGGTTAAGTTGGACCCCATTCTGAATTGAACCAAGCACATTATAAGCAGGGAAGGTTAATGGAAGTGGTACAGAAGCTCCAGAGGACAATAAAAGTACTCTGTATTCTTTACCTTTACCCTTTTCTTGCAGCCTCTTTCCATCTCTAGAGTTGAGATATGTAAACTGTGTGGTATATTTGTGTGTAAAGCTATGCTGGATGATGGATGGCATGCTTCTGTGTTCCCAAGATTCATCAGTCAACCAGGTGCACAGTAGAGACAGAGAGAATGTGGGGATGAAAGAAAGTGAAATTAGAGAGAGAGAGAAAACCAGGAGGACCAGGCAGCATCATTTCTTCTGTTCTTTGCCCCTAGGTGGAAATTCCTAAGAGGACTTTTCAGGATGTAACCTAGGAACAGAGATAAACTCATTACAAACTTGAAAAACTTCTAAGATGAGAATTATTATAAAGGGAACAGAAAGAGAGAGGAGGATTTCCATCCAATTTGTGATACCTGAAACAAAGATTCTAAATCTTTCTGTATATATTGAAATGTTTTTATTGTTTCTAATGTTCAGAAACTTTAAAAATATACTTTCGGAGAGTGTGAGTTTCACTGGTTTTTTAAAAAAAATAATTCGTCTATACAAAGAAAATGAAAACTATTTTCTCCCCTGTCTTTGGTGTTGGCACTAAAAAGTGGTTTCACATTACTACTTTTGTATAGAGGGCTTCAGGAGGTGGTGAGAGGGGAAAAAAAAAACAAACAAAAAAACCCCAGAAACCTGTGGCAATTAAGGAAAGAAAATCCACACTTACTGTGCATAAAATTGTTCCTCCTTAAGTTCGTAAAGTTATTATTCTGCCCAGCCCTCCTGTTGTAACCGAGTCATACCCATTTTATGCCAAGCTTTAAAAATATGGAGGTGCCCTGGTTTCTCTCAGGTAATCAACCCATGCAAGGGAAGAGAAATGCTAGTCATTCTAAACTAAATCAAAATCAGAAATTTTAAATAAAAACATTACTTTAGCTGCACTGAGGGGATAATATAAAAACATGTTTCTGTAGTGAAATAACTAAAGAGTATATTCTGTACTACTTCTCTCTCAGTTGCCTGTGATCATTCTTATAAGTTTCTGGCTAAAAATTAAGATAGATGAGTTTTGTTTGTCTTTGTCATAGGAAACTCAGTCTGACGTGTAGCCAATATCCCAGGTAGAACTTGAGTGTTACACTGAGTGGACTTTCCAATCTTGGACAGTATTTTGCTGTCCCTAGATGAAAGAACCACAGTAAATGAAGACATAAGGAATCATGCTTCTCAAAATGCCTCTTTTATAAGAGGGTTTTGAAAGGGTGTGAAGATTTAACTAGTCAGAAGGTAGGATTATACCTGAGGACCCACATCATTTCACTTTGAGTTTAAAAGAAAGAAACAAATAAAAGGAAAAACGTGACTTTCTTTCAGGAAATAATAAATTTCAAAAGTTTGTGATCATTTTAATTAAAAGACTGAGGAATGCATAAGCCCAGGAAAATAGATAGAATGTCATAGTCCCTGCTAACTTGGGCATTCTCAGTCATAAACTTCAATACTGAAATAATTAGGTAGAAGAGTGTTAAGCTTAGAAAGATTGTGTCTCCAAAAGAAATATTCTGGACCCAAATTTCCAAACATGGGGTTTCCAGCCTTCTCTCGTGTTTCACTATCTGTAGAAGCAGCCTCTATGGATTGATTAGAAAGTGGTAAACAGTAAATCAGCATCCCTTTAATAAGAGAAGCCTTACACAGAACAAACAAAATAAATTTAAGAAACTTAATCCACATCTTTGATCCATGGGATGTCTTTTGCAGCCACTGGCTTAGCCTTTTAGATTTCCGTTGAGAGCTATACATGTACACATACCATGCTAAGTAAAATAATACATAGACACCACTTTGCCAATTTTTAATTAAGAAAATCTTTGGGAAAGATATATAGAAGGTTAATAATTCATTGCATTAGCAGATTGTTTTTCAAAAGCTACCGTATTCTAATACTTTAGCAAGAACCTTTGAACCAAATGCATACTTTAAATCTAAATATTCATTTATATTCACGTAGCCACTTCCACTTTAAACATTTTGAAACTTACTAAGATCTGACTTAAGAAAACACTCTCTTGTAGTCACTTACGTTTTAAGCAAGGTTTTTATTTAACTCTTCAGCTGGTTTCATCATCTAGCAAATTTGGCAATAATTCTTAAAGTTAACTCACTTAGCACAAATGCTCATTTGGAAGGTAATTACTTAATGAAACAACTACCTGTCTTTACAATAGTCTCTGTAGGTACTTGCCAGGCTGTTCTGCCAAAAGTTCAACTTGCTTTGATTCTATTTGGTAAATAAGTAAGAGAGAGAGCGAGAGAGCGAGGGACGAGGGACTAGGGATCCTATGTAATCCAGCACACACTTACCTTCAGGTCTAGGAGGTGTTTACAGACAAGAACTGGAGTATCACAGCTGTTCTGGTTGGAATGAGTCTGTCTTGCATTAGAGAAAGCAGATGGGTTAGGTGTACTGATGTCCCACTGAGCAGGAGGGTGCCAGAGAAACAAAATTAGGTGGGGCTGGTCGTATCTTGCTTGTGTAATAGAGCACCCAAGAACCTGACTGACCTGCTTCTCAGCTGTCAGCATGAAGCTATCACCTCATTCAGGCCTTTAAAAAAAAAAAGAAAAAAAAAAGCCCAACCCTCCAGCTTTCATAGGTTGGGTGCTTTGACTTTCGGGACAGGCTAGTTCTCTTAAGTGTTGGCAAACAAAGGACATACATTTCTTGCCTTAAATGAAAAAAAGAAAAAAAAGAAGGGCAAAGACTTTGGTAATGGTCCTTACTCTATCAGGAATTTCTGACACATGCTGGGTTCCCCCTTCGCAGGTGAGGAAACCAAAATGAGTCAGCCCTGCACCTGTTGCTCATGTGCCAGCCACATACTGTCCTCCTAACACATAAACAAATCTTTCTTTCCCGTGGTGGGGATGCCCTATTTGTGTACTTAATACCTGAATGGAGAAAGTGGTGTCTGCAGTGCACTGAAACTGGATTTATAGAAAGTCACACTGAACACCAAGTGGATTAATGTGCATCGGATCCTTGAGAAAGCTGTGAAATATTAAGTTAGAAATCATCACCAGGACTTTCGGAAGTTTGGGGAGTAACTGGAGTCTGGCTGAGAATGGCCACGTGATCCTGAGTAATCCTGGGAGCCTGCTCAATTAAGTAGTTTCCATCCTGTGTTCTCTTTGCTTTTCCTCTCAATTTAGAAGCCGGAGAGTTTCAGAAGAGCCTGAGTAATGCTTGATTAAATACTAGAGTTGAATAACAACCTGGCATACTTCCTTCACTTCCTTTCACCGCTTATGAAAGGGAGAAGAGTGAAACTGCACTTTCTGGGAGATTCTGCACATCAATATTTGGGGACTGGCGCCAAGGTCTGTTCAGCTCAGTACGCCTGAGGTTCATGCTTAGTTTCTGTTGTGCAAGGAGATAGGTTTCCAACTGCTGAGAGAGAAAATGAAACTTTAGCTAAGGTTCAGCAGCCTCAAATTGAATGCAAAGAATCTGCCCAGTTAATTGGCCCCAAGAAAGAACAAGGTAATTCTATAGTTTCAAACTTTCTGAAGCCCAAAGGCCCTTCAGAGTTTGATTAGAAATTAAGCCAAACCCTAGCAAATATTCACTCAAAAGATATTTAAGCTGTATCTGCACTAGTATGAAGAAAAGCAAGTTCAGTCTAATCAAATAACTGTTTACTGAACAATGGCTTAATAAAAATCAATTGGTTATTTTCAGATTAGCTAGTTACTAGGAAAAAATCCAACTGAATAAATATTTTATGTCTGTACTTAGAGAAATGAACATGACTTAGCAGGATTGGGTGTGCCATACCCTGAGGGATTTTCCTAGATATGCGTGTGAATATCATTACCACTTTCTACTTAAGCATAGTAATTATGGCCTATACCAGGCAAGGAAGTTACAAAGCACTTTTGCTACAACTCTGCTTTCACTGCCACAAGAGTCAACGTTCATCTCCAGTGACCCTCTTTTCTGAAGACCCTAGGTGTGGCCTCAGAATCCTTTTCATTACTGCCCTCCTGACAGCCTTAACCAATTGATTAGAGCGGACCCTAGAGATACACCTTATTTACCTTTCCTGTCATGAGCACATCTGGAAGTAAAGTTGTAAAATGCAAACTATGCATAAATTTAATGCCTCACTTATTACTTAGCTCACTTAGTTGTCATCAGACACCTTTATGGAAGCACCTGAGTTGGAGTTAAAAAGTAATTTCTTGCCAAACAAACAAGTCTTGCCGAGATACATTTCCAGGTATATACCATGATACTGTTCTGGGTAAGACCAATCCCATTTTGGACCTTGTTTCTCCAGAGGAACTCAACAATAACTGATCACCTGACAACTTCATCAGCCGAGCCAGCTGAGATGACACATTATGCAATGGTTACATAATTTTTGTTGTACTTACCTTCTATGGAGGCTTTCATCTGGAACTCTCCAATTGCTTTACACCCATTAATTAAACCTCACAATACATAGTGGAAGAAGAACTACTGCCTCTTTGCCTGAAATGGTGGAACCGCTCACCAGTGGAGTTTCCAGAACATGAAGTCACATTATTGTCTCTGATGGATCTGAAAACAGAACCAGAATGTAGCTTGGCACCATGCCTCAGAGAAAACTGAAATATTGTTCTGGATCCAAAATGGTATCTTATTTTACAAATCCTATAACACCATTTTGGATCCAGATACATAGAGAAGAAAGTGAGGGCACAAGGGTAGGAAAGGACAGTGAAAATGTGCTGGAGAGAATGGATTGAAAATCTGGGTCAAAAGTTAATGGATTGAAAACATCTGGGCCAAGGGATTACTGGAATTGGAGTTTATAGGGAGTGAGCTATAAGAATGGAGGTGATAATTGGAGATTATGGAGGGTTTGGAGTCATTGATCAAAATCATGCCGTGGGAGGACCAGGCATAAGGTAGAGTAGGAGAAAACAGCTCTGAAGATAAACATCAAAGAACTGAGAAGCCTAGATACTAGAAATATTATCTCTGTATGTTGTAATTTCAAAAGTTTATTTTGGGAGTCATGTTGATAAGAGTTACCCTTAGCCAAGAGTTGAAAAACCTTTAGAGAATTTGAGGAAGTGTTCCAAAAGAGTGGTAAATGACTTCCACAAAGAAAGACAGTAGGAAGTAGGGATTGATAATATGAGACTCAAATCTGTGACTCTTTAAGAAGGGAGAGAAAAAGCCATGAAGCAGCAATGAAGACAAGAAATTCACTACCTCATCTTCGACACAAATAGCCATCACCTGAGATTGCCACATAGAAAGTGAGGTTTCAGGAGTGTCCCAGGTTTCAGTTAAGCAAGGAGGTGAGGGAACATAATAGCCTTTGCTATTAATGACTTTGAATAAGAGGGCCTACTTGAAAGCATCTCAAATAGTTGGGAAGGAGTGGGAGAGGATCACAAAGACAACTTCCATTTCCCTAGAACTAGAGGATTAAAATCTGAGTAAAGAATGATCTGGAAATTCTGGTCTTCTTGAAGTAACTGATATGTACACAGTTAAGGGGCAGAATGAATTAGTCCTGAGGGACCCACTTGTGAGTGATGACAGAGGGAAAGGTGTGTGTGTAGAATATGGGGATGGGGGCATCTTGCCAAGATGGGGAGTTCTGGGCTCCCTCTAGACTCCTGCTGATAGACGAGTTCTGAAGGGAAGCCTCTTATTGCTGGCACCTAAAACAATTTTCCAACCCTGCAGTAGCTGACTGCTGGGAAATGATATTGCTCTCTTTAACAAGTACATGATATTCCATTGTGTGGAAGTACCACACAACTGATTCATTCCTGCATGATGGAGTGTTCTGTTATACAAGTTTGCATCTTTTAGAACTCTGGTTTCATTACAGAGTCTAACCTCATTAGATGACTATTGCCCAGTTTATCAACTATGTAATCTATTTTGATATGAACTTAATTAAATGAAGTTACAACTATGCTTAAATACAATAAAATGGCAAAACTGGAAGATTGATAATATTATAACTTATTTTGCCACCTTTAGGAAAAGATCCAAGTGATTTATTAACCCTTTCTAAAAAAAAAAATCAAGGTGGGTAATTAGATAATCTTGTTATTTCTAATTTTTTTTTCTGGTTCGAAAAGTTAGAATAACTAAGTAATAACCTTGTAGCAACAGAGTTTATTTGCTGAGTGCTCTCAGCACTGAGCCATGACTTGGAGAGGGTCAGAGTGAGGAGAGAAGGAGATGCCTAGGCTAGGTCTGTACACTCTGAAGAAGAATCTAGATTGGTTCCTTGGCTCAAAAGCAGGGACAGAAGAAAAATCAAACGCATTCATGACCTGAAGGGGATTTTGGCATCAAGTTCATGGGCAGAAAATAACAATAAGTGGTTTTCTCATCCATTTAGAGGACTATAAACAACATAAACATTTTGTAGAGGACATTGTAGAGGACAATGAAAACACATTGTTTAACTAAGCTGACAGTTCTAGAAGCTCTTAGCTACAGAAAAGGGAAGACATTTTTGTGTTTTATCAGCAGAGAATCCTTATTTGATTTTTAATGGCATTTGTAATCAAAACATTTATTGTAATCTACATTAAAATTCCAATATCCTTCTTTTACAGAAAAAGACTTTCAAGGAGTATGAATGCATTTTATACAAGGTTGAAAAACTTTTTAACGATTGGCTGATCAAAAGGGGTGAAATACCTTTTCCGTAATACATTTTTAATTGATGTAGTATTAAAGTATAAAAATCACGTGGCCAAGCATTTTTTCTTTTCTTTATAAACAATATAATTATATTAACTTAAGAAAGTTAGTTTTTATCATTGCTCAATAACAATTACGTTCAAACATTGAAAAAGAGAATCCTTATCAAAAAACACCTACGGTTGTTGTAAATCCCCTCTTTGAATGAATACTTTAAAGTTTAAACCAGTACAGTATAATCATTTCTTGCACATGGAGCTGTTGTGAGGATTTCATGAGTAAATATGTAAAAAACATTTAGTAGGATTTCTGGCACATATGTGTCTGATGCATGATAGCTATTCATTGGAAGGAAATACACAATTTTGGAATCTCTCTTTAAGAAAAGGATACAAAATTATGAATATAAAAAGAGATACAAAAGTAAATGGAACAATCAAAAATTTACAAACTTTAGAAAGCTTAAAATACTACATGAAATCAAAATCCAGAAAAATAACAGTTTTTAATAACTAGATGCCTGACACATCTCTGTAGTGCTTTTTGTCTTACATTTTTATCGGTATTTTTTATTATCTCTGCATATGATGTTTAAAAAATATTTCATAGAAAGAATAGAGAACTAATTCAGTCTTTCCTCTTCCTCTAACACAGTTAACTGAAAATTTTTTTTATTATTGGCAGTTTTGAAAATCTTACTTCTGCTTCATAATTTATTATTGATAAAGCCATGTGCATTTTTAATATTGTTGGAACTTTGGGGAAATCTCTAGTATGTTTCATATATGACTTGAAGTTTGTGAAATAATTTCCATAAAGTAGTTTCTGGCTCCATATATTTCAGACCTTATTTCTCTTTCGTTATCAGAGCTGGATACCATAGAACATGTGCATCTCATCATATATCCCCTGGCCTGGCACCTGAAAGAGTCAGCAACTGGAGGAGTTTCCTCAGAATCCATTGCTACATTAGGATAATTAGCAATAACTGAACAACACTTGGAACTGCCTGCAAATCACATAAACATATCTCACTAAGCCCAAACTAAATGTATCCCTGACTCAACATTCCATTAGTCAACTGTCAAAAACACCCGGCCACTCCAGCACCCAATATTTGGAAAAGTCAGAGATTCTGGCTATGTCTAGAGGAAGCTTTTAGACACATCAAAATTGTAAATATAAGCAATTTAATTATCCTGGGACTGAGTATTTGCTTGAATTGTGGACCAAGACGCATCATGCTTACCTCTGCATGTCCGTCTTCACAAATTCAGATATAGTGGTCTAATAAAGGGAAAAAATGGTCTTTTCAGACAATTAAGTTATAAGCATGTGTCAGTATTTTATTAGCGTTTTACTGCAAACGAAAGTTCTGTAAAAGACCAATGCAAAGATTTTGGTCTTGGTAGACACATATAAGAAAAGAGAATGGTTAGTAATAATTTTTAGACTCCAAACAAAACAAAAATGGGTCAGATCAAACGACTGTAGATTTTTTTTTAACATCTTTATTGGAATATAATTGCTTTACAATGTTGTGTTAGTTTCTGCTGTATAACAACGTGAATCAGCTATACGTGTACATATATCCCCATATCCCCTCCCTCTTAAGTCTCCCTCCTACTCTCCCTATCCCACCCCTCTAGGTGGTCACAAAGCACCGAGCTGATCTCCCTGTGCGGTGCAGCTACTTCCCACTAGGTATCTATTTTACATTTGATAGTGTATATATGTCAGTGTTCCTCTCTCACTTCATCCCAGCTTACCCTTCCCCCTCCCCATGTCCTCGAGTCCATTCTCTATATCTGTGTCTTTGTTCTTGTCCTTCCCCTAGATTTGTCAGAACCATTTTTTTTTTTTTTTAGATTCCATACATATGTGTTAGCATACGGTATTTGTTTTTCTCTTTCTGACTTACTTCACTCTGCATGACAGAATCGAGGTCCATCCACCTCACTACAAATAACTCAATTTTGTTTCTTTTTATGGCTGAGTAATATTCCATTGTATATATGTGCCACATCTTCTTTATCCATTCATCTGTCGATGGACACTTACGTTGCTTCCATGTCCTGGCTATTGTAAATAGTGCTGCAATGAACATAGTGGTATATGACTCTTTTGAATTATGGTTGTCTCAGGGTATGTACCCAGTAGTGGGATTGCTGGGTCGTATGGTAGTTGTATTTTTAGTTTTTTAAGGAACCTCCATACTGTTCTCCATAGTGGCTGTATCAATTCACATTCCCACCAACAGTGCAAGAGGGTTCCCTTTTCTCCACACCCTCTCCAGCGTTTACTGTTTATAGATTTTTTGATAATGACCATTCTGACTGGTGTGAGGTGATACCTCATTGCAGTTTTGATTTGCATTTCTTTAATGATTAGTGATGTTGAGCATCCTTTCATGTGTTTGTTGGCAATCTGTATATCTTCTTTGGAGAAATATCTATTTAGGTCTTCCGCCCATTTTTGGACTGGGTTGTTTATTTGATATTAGGCTGCATGAGCTGCTTGTAAATTTTGGAGATTAATCCTTTGTCAATTGCTTGTTTGCGAATATTTTCTCCCATTCTGAGGGTTTTCTTTTCATCTTCTTTATGGTTTCCTTTACTGTGCAAAAACTTTTAAGTTTCATTAGGTCTCATTTGTTTATTTTTCTTTTTATTTCCATTTCTCTAGGAGGTGGGTCAAAAAGGATCTTGCTGTGATTTATGTCACAGAGTGTTCTGCCCATGTTTCCTCTAAGAATTTGATAGTGTCTGGCCATACATTTAGGTCTTTAATCCATTTTGAGATTATATTTGTGTATGGTGTTAGGGAGTGTTCTAATTTCATTCTTTTACATGTAGCTGTCCAGTTTTCCCAGTACCACTTATTGAAGAGGCTGTCTTTTCTCCATTGTATATTCTTGCCTCCTTATCAAAGATAAGGTAACCATATGTGCATGGGTTTATCTCTGGGCTTTCCATCCTGTTCCATTTACCTATATTTCTGTTTTTGTGCCAGAACCATACTGTCTTGATTACTGTAGCTTTGTAATATAGTCTGAAGTCAGGGAGCCTGATTCCTCCAATGCAGTTTTTCTTTCTCAAAATTGCTTTGGATATTAGAGATCTTTTGTGTTGCCATACAAATTGTGAAGTTTTTTGTTCTACTTCTGTGAAAAATGCCATTGGTATTTTGATAGGGATTGCATTGAATCTGTAGATTGCTTTGGGGAGTATAGTCATTTTCACAGTATTGATTCTTCCAATCCAAGAACATGGTGTATCTCTCCATCTGTTTGTATCACCTTTAATTTCTTTCATCGGTGTCTTACAGTTTTCAGCATACAGGCCTTTTGTCTCCTTAGGTAGGTTTATTCCTAGGTATTTTATTCTTTTTGTTTCAATGGTAAATGGAAGAGGAGTGTTTCCTTAATTTCTCCTTCAGATTTTTCATCATTAGTGTATAGGAATGCAAGAGATTTCTGTACATTAATTTTGTATCTTGGTACTTTACCAGATTCATTGATTAGCTCTAGTAGTTTTCTGGTAGCCTCTTTAGGATTCTCTATGTATGGTATCATGTCATCTGCAAACAGTGACAGGTTTACTTCTTCTTTTCTGATTTGCATTCCTTTTATTTCTTTTTCTTCTGTGATTGCTGCAGCTAAAACTTCCAAAACTATGTTGAATAATAGTGGTGAGAGTAGGCAACCTTGTCTTGTTCCTGATCTTAGAGGAAATGGTTTCAGTTTTTCAACATTGAGAACGATGTTGGCTGTGGGTTTGACATATATGGCCTTTATTATGCTGAGGTAGGTTCCCTCTATGCCTACTTTCTGGAGGGTTTTTTATCATAAATGGGTGTTGAATTTTGTCAGAAGCTTTTCCTGCATCTAATGAGATGATCATATGGTTTTTCTCCTTCAATTTGTTAACATGGTGTATCACATTGATTGATTTGCGTATATTGAAGAATCCTTGCATTCCTGGGATAAACCCCACTTGATCATAGTGTATGATCCTTTTAATGTGCTGTTGGATTCTGTTTGCTAACATTTGTTGAGGATTTTTGCATCTATATTCATCAGTGATATTGGCCTGTAGTTTTCATCTTTTGTAACATCTTTGTCTGGTTTTGTTATCAGAGTGATGGTGGCCTTATAGAATGAGTTTGGGAGTGTTTCTTCCTCTGCTATACTTTGGAAGAGTTTGAGAAGGATAGGTGTTAGCTCTTCTCTGAATGTTTGATAGAATTCTCCTGTGAAGCCATCTGGTCCTGAGCTTTTGTTTGCTGGAAGATTTTTCAACACAGTTTCAATTGCAGTGCTTGTGATTGGTCTGTTTATGTTTTCTATATCTTCCTGTTTCAGTCTTAGAGGGTTGTGCTTTTCTAAGAATTTGTCCATCTCTTCCAGGTTGTCCATTTTATTGGCATATAGTTACTTGTAGTAATCTCTCAAGATCCTTCATATTTCTGCAGTGTCAGTTGTTACTGCTTCTTTTTCATTTCTAACTCTGTTGATTTGCGTCTTCTCCCTTTTTTTCTTGGTGAATCCGGCTCATGGTTTATCAATTTGTTTATCTTCTCAAAGAAACAGCTGTTAGTTTTATTGATTTTTGCTGTGGTTTCCTTCATTTCTTTTTCATTTATTTCTGATCTGATCTTTATGATTTCTTTCCTTCTGTGAACTTTGGGGATTTTTGTTCTTCTTTCTCTAATTGCTTTAGGTGTGAGGTTAGGTTATTTATTTGAGATTTTTGTTTCTTGAGGTAGGATTGTATTGCTATAAACTTCCCTCTTAGAACTGCTTTTGCTGCACCCCGTTGGTTTTGGGTCATTGTGTTTACTTTGTCATACTTTTCAACATATTTTTTGATTTCCTCTTTGATTTCTTCAGTGATTTCTTGGTTATTTAGTGGCGCATTGTTTAGCCTCCATGTGTTTGTATTTTTTACAGATCTTTTCCTGTAATTGATATCTAGTCTTATGGCGTTGTGGTCGGGAAAGGTACTTGACATGATTTCAATTTTCTTAAAGTTACCAAGGCTTGATTTGTGACCCAAGATATGATGTATCCTGAAGAATGTTCCATTAGACTTGAAAAGAATGTGTATTCTTTCATTTTTGGGTGGAATGTCTTTTAAATATCCATTAAGTCCATCTTGTCTAATATGTCATTTAAAGCTTGTGTTTCCTTATTTATTTTCATTTTGGATGATCTGTCGATTGGTGAAAGTGGGGTGTTAAAGTCCCCTACTATGATTGTTTTACTGTCGATTTCCCTTTTTATGGTTATTAGCATTTGCCTTATATATTGAGGTGCTCCTATGTTGGGTGCATAAATATTTACAATTGTTATATCTTCTTGGATTGTTCCCTTGATCATTATGTAGTGTCCTAATTTGTCTCTTGTAATAGTCTTTATTTTAAAGTCTATTTTGTCTGATATGAGTATTGCTACTTCAGCTTTCTTTTGATTTCCATTTGCATGGAATATCTTTTCCCATCTCTTCACTTTTAGTCTGTATGTGTCCCTATGTCTGAAGTGTGTCTCTTGTAGACAGCATATATATGGGTCTTGTTTTTGTATCTATTCAGCCAGTCTATGTCTTATGGTTGGAATATTTAATCCATTTACATTTAAGGTAATTATTGATTTGTATGTTCCTATTACCATTTTCTTAATTGTTTTCCATTTGTTTTTTTTTTTAAACATCTTTATTGGAGTATAATTGCTTTACAATGGTATATTAGTTTCAGCTTCACAACAAAATGAATCAGTTATATATATACATATATTCCCATATCTCTTCCCGCTTGCGTCTCCCTCCCTCCCACCCTCCCTATCCCACCCCTCCAGGCAGTCACAAAGCACCGAGCTGATCTCCCTGTGCTATGCGGCTGCTTCCCACTAGCTATCTACCTTACGTTTGGTAGTGTATATGTGTCCATGCCTCTTTATCGCTTTGTCACCGTTTACCCTTCCCCCTCCCCATAGTCTCAAGTCCATTCTCTAGTAAGTCTGTGTCTTTATTCCAGTTTCACCCCTAGGTTTTTCATGACTTTTTTTTTTTTTTAATTCCATATATATGTGTTAGCATACGGTATTTCTCTCTCTCTTTCTGACTTACTTCACTCTGTATGACAGACTCTAGGTCTATCCATCTCATTACAAATAGCTCAATTTCGTCTCTTTTTATGGCTGAGTAATATTCCATTTTATATATGTGCCACATCTTCTTTATCCATTCATCCGATGATGGACACTTAGGTTGTTTCCATCTCTGGGCTATTGTAAATAGAGCTGCAATGAACATTTTGGTACATGACTCTTTTTGAATTATGGTTTTCTCAGGGTATATGCCCAGTAGTGGGATTGCTGGGTCATATGGTAGTTCTATTTGTAGCTTTTTAAGGAACCTCCATACTGTTCTCCACAGTGGCTGTATCAATTTACATTCCCACCAACAGTGTAAGAGGGTTCCCTTTTCTCCACACCCTCTCCAGCATTTATTGTTTCTAGATTTTTTGATGATGGCCATTCTGACTGGTGTGAGATGATATCTCATTGTAGTTTTGATTTGCATTTCTCTAATGATTAGTGATGTTGAGCATTCTTTCATGTGTTTGTTGGCACTCTGTATATCTTCTTTGGAGAAATGTCTATTTAGGTCTTCTGCCCATTTTTGGACTGGGTTGTTTGTTTTTCTGTTATTAAGCTGCATGAGCTGCTTATAAATTTTGGAGATTAATCCTTTGTCAGTTGCTTCATTTGCAAATATTTTCTCCCATTCTGAGGGTTGTCTTTTGGTCTTCTTTATGGTTTCCTTTGCTGCGCAAAAGCTTTTAAGTTTCATTAGGTCCCATTTGTTTACTTTTGTTTTTATTTCCATTTCTCTAGGAGGTGGGTCAAAAAGGACCTTGCTGTGATTTATGTCATAGAGTGTTCTGCCTATGTTTTCCTCTAAGAGTTTGATAGTTTCTGGCCTTACATTTAGGTCTTTAATCCATTTTGAGCTTATGTTTGTGTATGGTGTTAGGGAGTGATCTAATCTCATACTTTTACATGTAGCTGTCCAGTTTTCCCAGCACCACTTATTGAATAGGCTGTCCTTTCTCCACTGTACATTTCTGCCTCCTTTGTCAAAGATAAGGTGACCATATGTGCGTGGGTTTATCTCTGGGCTTTCTATCCTGTTCCATTGATCTATCTTTCTGTTTTTGTGCCAGTACCATACCGTCTTGATAACTGTAGCTTTGTAGTATAGTCTGAAGTCAGGGAGCCTGATTCCTCCAGTTCCTTCTTTCGTTCTCAAGATTGCTTTGGCTATTCGGGGTCTTTTGTGTTTCCATACAAATTGCAAAATTTTTTGTTCTAGTTCTGTGAAAAATGCCAGTGGTAGTTTGATAGGGATTGCATTGATTCTATAGATTGCTTTGGGTAGTAGAGTCATTTTCACAATGTTGATTCTTCCAATCCAAGAACATGGTATATCTCTCCATCTATTTGTATCATCTTTAATTTCTTTCATCAGTGTCTTATAATTTTCTGCATACAGATCTTTTGTCTCCTTAGGTAGGTTTATTCCTAGATATTTTATTCTTTTTGTTGCAATGGTAACTGGGAGTGTTTTCTTGATTTCACTTTCAGATTTTTCATCATTAGTATATAGGAATGCCAGAGATTTCTGTGCATTCATTTTGTATCCTGCCACTTTACCAAATTCATTGATTAGCTCTAGTAGTTTTCTGGTAGCATCTTTAGGATTCTCTATGTATAGGATCATGTCATCTGCAAACAGTGACAGCTTTACTTCTTCTTTTCCGATTTGGATTCCTTTTATTTCCTTTTCTTCTCTGATTGCTGTGGCTAAAACTTCCAAAACTATGTTGAATAAGGGTGGTGAGAGTGGGCAACCTTGTCTTGTTCCTGATCTTAGTGGAAATGCTTTCAGTTTTTCACCATTGAGGATGATGTTTGCTGTGGGCTTGTCATATATGGCCTTTATTATGTTGAGGAAAGTTCCCTCTATGCCTACTTTCTGCAGGGTTTTTATCATAAATGGGTGTTGAATTTTGTCAAAAGCTTTCTCTGCATCTATTGAGATGATCATATGGTTTTTCTCCTTCAGTTTGTTAATATGGTTTATCACATTGATAGATTTGCGTATATTGAAGAATCCTTGCATTCCTGGAATAAACCCCACTTGATCATGGTGTATGATCCTTTTAATGTGCTGTTGGATTCTGTTTGCTAGTATTTTGTTGAGGATTTTTGCATCTATGTTCATCAGTGATATTGGCCTGTAGTTTTCTTGATTTGTGACATCCTTGTCTGGTTTTGGTATCAAGGTGATGGTGGCCTCGTAGAAGGAATTTGGGAGTGTTCCTCCCTCTGCTATATTTTGGAAGAGTTTGAGAAGGATAGGTGTTAGCTCTTCTCTAAATGTTTGATAGAATTCGCCTGTGAAGCCATCTGGTCCTGGGCTTTTCTTTGTTGGTAGATTTTTAATCACAGTTTCAATTTCAGTGCTTGTGATTGGTCTGTTCGTATTTTCTATTTCTTCCTGATTCAGTCTTGGCAGGTTGTGCATTTCTAAGAATTTGTCCATTTCTTCCAGATTGTCCATTTTATTGGCATAGAGTTGCTTGTAGTAATCTCTCATGATCTCTTTTATTTCTGCAGTGTCAGTTGTCACCTCTCCTTTTTCATTTCTAATTCTATTGATTTGAGTCTTCTCCCTTTTTTTCTTGATCAGTCTGGCTAGTGGTTTATCTATTTTGTTTATCTTCTCAAAGAACCAGCTTTTAGTTTTATTGATCTTTGCTATTGTTTCCTTCATTTCTTTTTCATTTATTTCTGATCTGATTTTTATGATTTCTTTCCTTCTGCTAGCTTTGGGGTTTTTTTGTTCTTCTTTCTCTAATTGCTTGAGGTGCAAGGTTAGGTTGTTTATTCGAGATGTTTCCTGCTTCTTAAGGTGGGCTTGTATTGCTATAAACTTCCCCCTTAGAACTGCTTTTGCTGCATCCCACAGGTTTTGGGTCGTTGTGTCTCCATTGTCATTTGTTTCTAGGTATTTTTTGATTTCCTCTTTGATTTCTTCAGTGATCACTTCATTATTAAGTAGTGTATTGTTTAGCCTCCATGTGTTTGTATTTTTTACAGATCTTTTCCTGTAATTGATATCTAGTCTCATGGCGTTGTGGTCAGAAAAGATACTTGATACAATTTCAATTTTCTTAAATTTACCAAGGCTTGATTTGTGACCCAAGATATGATCTATCCTGGAGAATGTTCCATGAGCACTTGAGAAAAATGTGTATTCTGTTGTTTTTGGATGGAGTGTCCTATAAATATCAATTAACTCCATCTCGTTTAATGTATCATTTAAAGCTTGTGTTTCCCTATTTATTTTCATTTTGGATGATCTGTCCATTGGTGAAAGTGGGATGTTAAAGTCCCCTACTATGAATGTGTTACTGTTGATTTCCCCTTTTATGGTTGTCAGTATTTGCCTTATGTATTGAGGTGCACCTCTGTTGGGTGCATAAATATTTACAATTGTTATATATTCCTCTTGGATCGATCCCTTGATCATTATGTAGTGTCCTTCTTTGTCTCTTCTAATAGTCTTTGTTTTAAAGTCTATTTTGTCTGATATGAGAATTGCTACTCCAGCTTTCTTTTGGTTTCCATTTGCATGAAATACCTTTTTCCATCCCCTTACTTTCAGTCTGTATGTGTCTCTAGGTCTGAAGTGGGTCTCTTGTAGACAGCAAATATATGGGTCTTGTTTTTGTATCCATTCAGCCAATCTGTGTCTTTTGGTGGGAGCATTTAATCCATTTACATTTAAGGTAATTATCGATATGTGTGTTCCTATTCCCATTTTCTTAATTGTTTTAGGTTCGTTATTGTAGGTCCTTTCCTTCTTTTGTGTTTCTTGCCTAGAGAAGTTCCTTTAGCAGTTGTTGTAGAGCTGGTTTGGTGGTGCTGAAGTCTCTCAGCTTTTGCTTGTCTGTAAAGGTTTTAATTTCTCCATCAAATCTGAATGAGATCCTTGCTGGGTAGAGTAATCTTGGTTGCAGGTTTTTCTCCTTCAACACGTTCAATATGTCCTGCCACTCCCTTCTGGCTTGCAGAGTTTCTGCTGAAAGATCAGCTGTTAACCTTATGGGGATTCCCTTGTGTGTTATTTGTTGTTTTTCCCTTGCTGCTTTTAATATGTTTTCTTTGTATTTAATTTTTGACAGTTTGATTAATATGTGTCTTGGCGTATTTCTCCTTGGATTTATCCTGTATGGGACTCTCTGTGCTTCCTGGACTTGATTAACTATTTCCTTTCCCATATTAGGTAAGTTTTCAACTATAATCTCTTCAAATATTTTCTCAGTCCCTTTCTTTTTCTCTTCTTCTTCTGAAACCCCTATAATTCAAATGTTGGTGCGTTTAATGTTGTCCCAGAGGTCTCTGAGACTGTCCTCAGTTCTTTTCATTCTTTTTTCTTTATTCTGCTCTGCAGTAGTTATTTCCACTATTTTATCTTCCAGGTCACTTATCCGTTCTTCTGCCTCAGTTATTCTGCTATTGATCCCATCTAGAGTACTTTTAATTTCATTTATTGTGTTGTTCATCGTTGCTTGTTTCATCTTTAGTTCTTCTAGGTCCTTGTGAACTGATTCTTGCATTTTGTCCATTCTATTGTGCATTCTATCTCCAAGATTTTGGATTAACCTTACTATCATTATTCTGAATTCTTTTTCAGGTAGACTGCCTATTTCCTCTTCATTTGTTAGGTCTGGTGGGTTTTTATCTTGCTCCTTCATCTGCTGTGTGTTTTTCTGTCTTTTCATTTTGCTTATCTTACTGTGTTTGGGGTCTCCTTTTTTGCAGGCTGAAGGTTCGTAGTTCCTGTTGTTTTTTGTGTCTGTCCCCAGTGGCTAAGGTTGGTTCAGTGGGTTGTGTAGGCTTCCTGGTGGAGGGTACTAGTGCCTGTGTTCTGGTGGATGAGGCTGGATCTTGTCTTTCTGGTGGGCAGGTCCACATCTGGTGGTGTGTTTTGGGGTGTCTGTAGACTTATTATGATTTTGGGCAGCCTCTCTGCTAATGGGTGGGGTTGTGTTCCTGTCCTGCTAGTTGTTTGGCATAGGATGTCCAGCACTGTAGCTTGCTGGTCGTTGAGTGAAGCTGGGTGCTGGCGTTGAGATGGAGATCTCTCGGAGATTTTTGCTGTTTGATATTATGTGCAGCTGGGAGGCTTCTTGTGGACCAGTGTCCTGAAGTTGGCTCTCCCACCTCAGAGGCACAGCACTGACTCCTGGCTGCAGCACCAAGAGCCTTTCATCCACAGGGCTCCTTAATTTGGGATGATTCGTTTTCTATTCAGGTATTCCACAGATGCAGGGTATATCAAGTTGATTGTGGAGCTTTAATCCGCTGCTTCTGAGGCTGCTGGGAGAGATTTCCCTTTCTCTTCTTTGTTCTCACAGTTCCCAGGGGCTCAGCTTTGGATTTGGCCCCGCCCATGCGTGTAGGTCGCCGGAGGGCGTCTGTTCTTTGCTCAGACAGGACGGGGTTAAAGGAGCCGCTGATTCAGAGGCTCTGGCTCACCCAGGCCGGGGGGTAGGGAGGGTCACGGAGTGCGGGGCGGGCCTGCAGCGGCAGAGGCCGGCGTGACGTTGCAGCCTGAGGTGTGCCGTGCGTTCTCCCGGGGGAGCCGTCCCTGGATCCCGGGACCCTGGCAGTGGCGGGCTGCACAGGCTCCCCGGAAGGGCGTGTGGCTAGTGACCTGCGTTCGCACACAGGCCTCCTGGCGGCGGCAGCAGCGGCCCTAGCGTCCCATGTCCGTCTCTGGGCTCCGCACTTTTAGCCGCGGCTCGCGCCCATCCCTGGAGCTCTCTCAAGCAGCGTTCTTAATCCCCTCTCCTCGTGCACCAGGAAACAAAGAGGGACGTAAAAGTCTCTTGCCTCTTCGGCAGGTCCAGACCCCTCCCCGGACTCTCTCCCGGCCAGCCGTGGCGCACCAACGCCCCGCAGGCTGTGTTTACGCCGCCAACCTCAGTCCTCTCCCGGCGCTCCGACAAAAGCCGGAGCCTCAGCTCCCAGTCCCTCCCGCCCTAGCGGGCGAGCAGACAAGCCTCTCGGCTGGTGAGTGCCGGTCGCCCGATCCTCTGCACTGGAATCTGTCCGCTTTGCCCTCCGCACCCCTGTTGCTGTGCTCTCCTCCGCGGCTCCCAAGCTCCCCCACTCCGCCTCCCGAAGTCTCCACCCGCGAAGGGGCTTCCTAGTGTGTGGACACTTTTCCTCCTTCACAGCTCTCTGCCGCTGGTGCAGGACCCGTCCCTATCCTTTTGTCTCTGTTTAGTTTTTTCTTTTGCCCTAACCAGGTACGTGGGGGGTTCCTTGCCTTTTGGGAGGTCTGAGGTCTTCTGCCAGCGTTCAGTAGGTGCTCCGTAGGAGTTGTTCCACGCGTAGATGTATTTCTGGTGTATCTGTGGAGAGGAAGGTGATCTCCGCGTCTTACTCTTCCGCCATCTTCCCGGAAGTCCCCCTTCCATTTGTTTTTGTAAGTCTTTCCCTTCTCTTGTGTATCCTGCCTAGAGAAGTTTCTTTAGCATTTGTTGTAAAACTGGTTTGGTGGTGCTGAATTCTCTAACTTTTGCTTGTCTGTAAAGGTTTTAGTTTCTCCATCAAATCTGAATGACATACTTGCTGGGTAGAATAGGTTGTAGGTTTTTCCCTTTCATCACTTTAAATATGTCCTGCCACTCCCTTCTGGCTTGCAGAGTTTCTGCTGAAAGATCAGCTGTTAACCTTATGGGTATTCCCTTGTATGTTATTTGTTGCTTTTCCCTTGCTGCTTTTAATATTTTTTTTTGTATTTAATTTTTGATAGTTTGATTAATATGTGTCTTGACATGTTTCTCCTTGGGTTTATCCTGTATGGGACTCTCTGCACTTGCTGGACTTGATTGACTATTTCCTTTCCCATGTTAGGGTAGTTTTCAACTATAATCTCTTCAAATATTTTCTCAGACCCTTTCTTTTTCTCTTCTTCTTCTGGAACCCCTATAATTCGAATGTTGATGTGTTTAATGTTGTCCCAGAGGTCTCTGAGACTGTCCTCAATTCTTTTCATTCTTTTTTCTTTATTCTGCTCTATGGTAGTTATTTCCACTATTTTATCTTCTAGGTCACTTATCCATTCTTCTGCCTCAATTATTCTGCTATTGATTCCTTCTAGTGTATTTTAATTTCATTTTTTTGTGTTGTTCATCATTGTTTGTTTGCTCTTTAGTTCTTCTAGGTTCTTGTTAAACCTTTTTGTGTTTTCTCTATTCTATTTCCAAGATTTTGGATCATCTTTACTCTCATTCCTTTGAATTCTTTTTCAGGTAGACTGCCTATTTCCTCTTTGTTTGTTTGGTCTGGTGGGTTTTTACCTTGCTTCTTCACCTGCTGCATATTTCTCTGTCTTCTCATTTTATTTAACTTACTGTGCTTGGGGTCTCCTTTTTGCAGGCTGCAGATTCATAGTTCCCATTGTTTTTTGTATCTGCCCCCAGTGGATGAGGTTGGTTCAGTGGCTTGTTTAGGTTTCCTGGTAGAGGGGACTGGTGCCACTGTTCTGGTGGGTGTGGCTGGATCTTGTCTTTCTGGTGGGCAGGGCTGCATCTGGTTGTTTGTTTTGGGGTGTCTATGAACTTAGTATGATTTTAGGCAGCCTATCTGCTAATGGGTGGGATTGTGTTCCTGTCTTATTAGTAGTTTGGCATGGGGCATCCAGCACTGGAGCTTGCTGACCATTGCATGGAGCTGGGTCTTCATGTTGATGTGGAGATCTCTGGGAGAGCTCTCGCTGATTGATAGTATGTTGGGCCAGGAAGTCTCTGGTGGTCCAATGTCCTGAACTCAGCTCTCCCACCTCAGAGGCTCCATCCTGACACCAGGCTGGAGCACTTAGACCCCATCAGCCATGCGACTCAGAAGAAAAGGGAGAAAAAAAGAAGGAAAAAAATAATAATAAATTTTAAAACTTATTAAAATAAAAACAAAAATAATAATAAAAGACAAAAGAAGAGAGCAACAAAGCCAATAAACAAATCCACCAATGATAACAAGCTCTAAAAACTAAACTAAGATAAACATAAAAATCAGAAACAAATCAGTTGCAGACAGCAAACTCCACATCTACAGTTGCTCCCAAAGTCCACCGCCTCAATTTTGGGATGATTTGTTGTCTCTTCACAAATGCTGGGTACATCAATTTGATTGTGGGGATTTAATTGGCCGCTCCTGAGGCTGCACGGAGAAATTTCCCTTTCTCTTCTTTGTTTGCGCTGCTCCTGAGGTTCAGCTTTTGTTTCAACCCCTCTTTGCATGTAGGTTGCCCTCAGGCTTCTGTTCCCACCCAGACAGAATAGGGTTAAAGCAGCAGCTGATTAGGGGGCTCTCGCTCATTCAGGCTGGGGGGAGGGAGGGCTACGGTAGTTATCATTGGAATGCCAGGTGTGCCTGAGGTTGCAGAGACCTATGTGACGTTGCAACAGCATGAAGTGCACTGTGTGTTCTCCCAGGGAACTTGTCCCTGGTCACGGGACCCTGGCAATCGTGGGCTGCACAGGCTCCTGGGGTGTGTGTGTGTGTGTGTGTGTGTGTGTGTGTGGATAGTTCCCTTGCTTGCACACAGGATTCTTGGTGGCTGTAGCAGCAGTGTTAGCGTTTCATGCCTGTCTCTGGGGTCCAGTCTGATAGCCGCGGCTCGTGCCTGTCTCTGGAGCTCATTTAGGCAGTGCTCTGCCTTCTGTGGGCACACTGGAGAGGAATCCCCTCTCCTCGTGCACCCCAAAACAATGGTCTCTTGCCTCTTAGGCAGCTCCAGACTTTTCCCTGGACTCCTTCCTGGCTAGCTGTGGTGCACTAGCCCCCATCAGGCTGTGTTCACACAGCCAACCCCAGTCCTCTCCCTGGGATCTGACCTCCGAAGCCCAAGCCTCAGCTCCCAGCCCCCACCCCCCCGAGCAGGTGAGCAGACAAGCATCTCAGATTGGTGAGTGCTGGTTGGCACCAATCCTCTGTGTGGGAATCTCTCCACTTTGCCCTCTACACCCCTGTTCCTGCACTCTCCTTCATGGCTCCAAAGCTTCCCCCCTTCCACACCCCCGTCTCCGCCAGTGAAGGGGCTTCCTAGTGTGTGGAAACTTTTCCTCCTTCACAGCTCCCTCCCAGAGGTGCAGGTCCCATCCGCATTCTTTTCTCTCTGTTTTTCCTTTTTTGTTTTGTCCTATCCAGGTACATGGGGATTTTTTTGCCTTTTGGGAATTGTGAGGTCTTCTGGTAGTGTTCAGTAGGTGTCTCTAGGAGTTGTTCCACATGTAGAGGTATTTTTGATGTATTTGTGGGGAGGAAGGTGATCTCCATATCTTACTCCTCTGCAATCTTGAAAGTCCCCCCAAAAGACCGTAGACTTCTGATTGATGGACCACTTGGTGTTTGAGCAGCTAACCTCCCAGAAGTTCTCAGTCTCATTTAGGTCTATTACAAATTTGCTTAAACATTTTGTCTATAATGCTAATTTCTTCCCGGAAGGATGTTGCAAATTATGTAGCTCGAAAAGTTCTCTCCCAAACCATGTTTAAAAATAATTTTTCCTTTGGCATAGAGAAAGGTCAATGTTTAGATCTGGGTGTGAATTTCAGCCAAGGGACTTCTTCAGGTAACTTAACCTCCAAGAGTTTCGATTTGCTTCTCTACTGAAGGAGACTAATAATCTTTATTTCACCTGGGTTGTTGTGGAAATAATAGGAGTCAATTAAAGACATCTAGCACAAAGTCTGGGATCTTGAAAGTGCTCAGTAAATGCTAGTTCTCTTCTTCCTCTTTGGGCCTATGATGCAACTCATTTTCATTTTTTTGTATGCTCTCTAAGAATAGCCAAGCATTGTGCTCTCAAAAAATAATTTCGAATTGAATTATTTACTCTAGAAGCAGCTTTACCATCTTAAATACAAAAGAAGAAAAAGGACAATATAAGCTGTTTGCTGTGTCACCAGCAAAAGATGGAAAGTGTTATGACAATTATGACTGAATGTTTATAAAAGTGAAACAATCAAAATATAAATAATTGACAATAGCCCATATTTCGTGCAGAAAAATATACAGTATCTTTATACAATGTAAGCCAAGAACTTTGTCTACAAAGTTCCCTATGTATAACAACAAACAGAATGTTGAAAAAAATGGGTTATTATAATTTATAATAATATAAATTCATCTTAAAATGAATTAAGCTTAGACCACTTCCAAATTATACCTCAGTTAATTTGTACAACACTGCCATAAAGACAATTTTTCTATTCTTGTTTTTAAGTTGTGAAAACAAAGACTTATCGTTGTTTAGTCATTTGTCGAAGGTCACACAATTAGAAAAGAATATAGGCAACTCTCAAACCCAGAACATTTGTACCCCATGCCATGCTGTTTCTCCAGCACCACATTGCCATTCCTAGATGGTCTTTTGAGGGTCATTATAACTTGATCAAGAAGATAAATTGTATTTATGATAAAAGTAAGTTAGTAATTTATTATATAGTTGTCATCATTCATCTATGGTGCTAAGTACAGTTCTAAGTATCCAGTTCTAGGGGGATGCTTATAAAGTGAGCAAATATTTAAGAGTTTTTAAGGCTCTGTATGGCCAATCAGAATGGATATAGACTTTAGTTCTGGAGCAGTTTCCCGGAGGCCAGCGCTGTTCCAGGGGTTAACTCTACATATACTTCATCCTGGTGAAGGTTCCCTAGGGAAGAAGGGCCAGCCTGTGAGGAGTATGACACCCTTAGAGGGTTCAGTTATGAATCAGTTTTTTCTTTTTTCTGTCATAAATGAACAGCCTATATGGCTATATCTCTGAGTATCAGAGATATATCAGTCCTAAGTATACTTCTTAAGAAAAATACTTTGGATGGGATTACCTAAATTGCAACGGTGACTATTTGTGAATGGTGGAATTGTAGGTGACTTCTGTTCTTTACAGTTTAGTTCACTCATTCAGCATACATTTATTGAAAGCCTAGTAAATGGCAGGCCCTCCTAGACTCCTGTATTTCAGAAATGAATAATACAGGAGTTGTTCCAGTTATTTTTGTTGGTATTACATTTATAATCAGAAAATGTTCAGCAGAGTTAAGTAAAGAAAGTATATCAAATAGTTGAATGGCAAGATGAGGAAAAGTCCTGAGAAAAATCAATCCAGAACTTTAAAAAGATTACATTGTATTTATAAAAAATATATGGCAAAATGCTGACAGCTTATTTTTGCAGACACCTAATTTTTTAGCAAATCAATTGAGAGTATCCATGTTAGTGTGAACAAATGCTACTGAATGCGTATTTAATGTACAAATGCCAACACCATACTGACAGGAAGAGTTAGCTTAGAGAGACACATTACATCAAATTTAAGAGTCTGCTCTGGTCAAGACTGTAGTGAGAGTTCTCCTATTTTAATATAGGACGGTGCTATTTATGTGTAGCTTCTTCTTTCTAAATGAAATTGCTTAGGGGGAAAAATATGAAGTCTGATTTCAGAAATTGGTGAAGATTTTCAGTGATTATAGTTCAAATGCTGGCTTTCCCATGTTCTTAGAACTCAGATGCTTGTTATTTTATTTCTTACTTAGTGTTTTTAGAGAGAGAGAAGAAGGAGAGGGAAATTGGAAGTAAAGTTAGAGAGAGATTCCATGTCCTTAGACAAAGAGGAAATTTAACAATACAAGTAGGTCTTGACTAGCCGGTTCTACAACTAACCAGTTGAGGCTGTGTCAA
This sequence comes from Tursiops truncatus, assembly GCF_011762595.2. Taxonomy (NCBI): domain Eukaryota; kingdom Metazoa; phylum Chordata; class Mammalia; order Artiodactyla; family Delphinidae; genus Tursiops; species Tursiops truncatus. The sequence goes on from NC_047041.1 coordinate 77,268,990, forward strand.
GTACAGTTCAGCCCAAATATTCAAAATCTGCTGTTTCACACATATGTATAGGCTCTTTATATTGATTAGTCTACTAATCAATAGTCTACTAGATACTCATGCAAAAAACTCTACTAATTGTATTGCTGTAAGGCGTTAACCAGAAAATCAGTAACTTACCCTAGGCAGGGAAATTTAAAATGTCCCACACTCGTGGTCCTTCTGTTAATTGTAGATCCTGTTTAGTGAGGTTTCTATTTCTAACTCATGTACGGTGATGTTGCAATACTACGTGGGGAAAGCACATTACGCTTGCGGATGTTGCTGAAAACAAATCTACGGAATGGGGGATTCTTTAGTAGTTCTTGGGTGTTGTACAAATTGGCTGTGGCAGAGAGGTTGCTCTGATATACTCTCGTTTCAGATGGGTCTCCTTTTGAGAAAGCTTTAACTTTTTATCTCTTCTGATGAAAACAATACTTGGAATTCTTTTTTGGGCTCCATATTCAGACATACTTAACTTCATTTGTGTTCGGAATTGACCACTCGCCTGTGTTGCCCCTCTCATTAGCCACTCCCCCACCTGGAAGTACAGTGAAGTCGTTTTTAAAACTTTTTAAACAATAATTATTTTTCCAAATAAAGTTGAACATGATTGCTCAATATATATATTAAAAAAGAAGGGGATTCTCTCTTTCTTCCAAGGTCCCTAGTGAAATTCCACAGAGCATAATTTGAAAACCTCTAGAATAATACAAAAAACACTCCCCCAGGGGTTAGTCACAATCACTGAATTCGATTCAGTAATTCAGTTCAATTTAACAAACTTTTATTGAGCATTTTCAGTGTGCCAAGCACTAAAAGCGCTAAGGAAAAAAGGGCCTCAAGAAACTTACCTTCAAGTGTGGGGAAAAGCAGGTACAGAAAGAAGCGTAATAAAGTGTTGTGGACGCTTTGGCAGATTTCTGGACAAGGTCAGTGATGTATGTCAGTGACTCTGGGCCTTGCTTTCTGTGAATTTAAAATAACTTGGAACAAACTGCATACAGAATCTTACCTCTCTTACATGCTTGACCCTGTGATTCTGTTACTCTGTGCCATTGGCTTTAGATCACAGAGGAAAGCCACTGGAAATGGACGTGAGAAATGGAAGTGCAAGGGATGGATGCGGCATGTGCATCTTTGAAATTTTTGTAACGTTGAGAAAAGTATGTCATTATAGTCAGAGAGGTAGGAGTGAAAAAAGAAATACAATGCATAGTTGCTAAGGAGCAGAATTATGGGGTATCATCTTCAGATTTTCCAAAATACTCTCTACCTCCATTGATGCACATGAAGCCCTGCTTTCCCCTGACAACACAGTTCCTTTTTCCACTGAAGGCCTCCAGCTTCATCTCCAACCCAGTTTCACAAGATCAAGATCATGCTATTGTAACAAAAATCTCTGCTTATTTATTCCAATAAAAAGAATCACTCTTGGACTTCCCTGGTGGCGCAGTGGTTAATAATCCGCCTGACAATGCAGGGGACACGGTTTCGAGCCCTGGTCTGGGAAGATCCCACATGCCATGGAGAAGCTAAGCCCATGCGCCACAACTACTGAGCCTTAGCTCTAGAGCCCACGAGCCACAACTACTGAGCCCATGTGCCACAACTACTGAAGCCCGCACTCTAGGGCCTGTGCTTCACAACAAGAGAAGCCACCGAAATGAGAAGCACACGCACTGCAAAGAAGAATAACCCCCGCTCGCCACAACTAGAGAAAGCCCGCATGCAGCAACGAAGACCCCATGCAGCAAAAATAAATAAATTTATTTTAAAAAATCACTCTCCATCAGGAGTGCATACTGATAGCAGTTGCACAGATAGGGAGAAGAGGGTAAGGGAAAAAACATTCCAGCTGCATAAATTTAATACAAATGTAGTTAATTTTAATTATTTAATAATAGGATGTGAATGCATCAATACAAGAAGAAAGGCAATGATGACAGAGTGGGATATGGTCAGGTAAAGAATTGTAATAATAATACTATTATTATTATTTATAGCCACAGTCTTCCTGGAGTTTTGGAAAAGGAGAAGAAGTACACTGACCTATACTTGGGACCTTATTGAATGGGAAGAAGAGGAGGTAAGATGTTAAGAAACCAGGAGATAAGGAAACTGGAATAACATATGGTACAGAAAATCATTCACTGTCCTTAATGTCCAAGCAGGAAGCAGCTAAACACCATTCAATTTTTTTTTTTTTTTTTTTGCGGTACGCGGGCCTCTCACCGTTGTGGCCTCTCCCGTTGCGGAGCACAGGCTCCGGACGCGCAGGCTCAGCGGCCATGGCCCACGGGCCCAGCCACTCCGCGGCATGTGGGATCCTCCCGGACCGGGGCACGAACCCGTGTCCCCTGCATCGGCAGGCGGACTCTCAACCACTGCGCCACCAGGGAAGCCCCACCATTCAATTTTTACTTGACTTCTTTTTACTAACAAGATTCTTATTTTATGAAGACAGTAAAGATCAATGATGAAATGTGTAATTTTTTCAAAGCACGTCTATGATGTTTCCTTAAATTGCATTAGTGGAAAACTGTGCTAATTAAAATATAGTTTAGGGTTAAATAAACCCTAAAATAACTTTCATCTAATTTTTTACAATTTGCTTCTTTGCCAAGACTTGATATAAAAATAGGTCAAATTTCAGAAATTTATTAAATATTGGATTTTTAAAAAATTTGTGACAGATATTTAGTTAACTTTAGTTTTTCTCACAGGAAACACTTCGTCCCCAGTTTGAAGCAAAGTATTACAAGATGGAGAGAGTGAATCCCATCAGTGGAAAACCTGAGCCTCATCAGCCTTCCTCAGACAAAGTCACTCGGCTTCTTGTTTCTATCTCAGGAATATTCTTCATGGTAAAGTATAATCATAAATCTCAGAATGTGGGATTCCAGGTTTAGAAAGACGTTCTAGGATACCAAGTCATTTTGTGACCCCGAGGATGTAAGAAACTATCCTGTTCAGTACCTTGGTAGTACATACATACTATTAAACAAAATAAAAATCACAGCAGGTCACAGAATAATTACAAAGGGAGTTTGTGCATATCCCTAAATAAAACACTCTTTGGGCGAAACAAAGATCATCTAAGATAAAATGGAAATTACATGATCATCCTAAAATTAGATATTTTGTTTTAAAACCAAGCATTCATGTGAAAGTGGAGATTTGAACAGCATATCCCACTGAAACAACTGAATCTTATACTATTTATTTTGACTCTAATGAAAGTTAGTTACTTAAAGGAAATTTTAAATTTACATATGCTTTCTGGAAAAGTACATTTCTTTAGCTTTTGGGGTCAGTGTATTGGATCCATGGTGTTGCTTTCGTTTTGTAATGATGCACAGTGTGGATGTCTCCTCTGGTCTCCCATATTGTAGATTTCTCTGGTGATCACTGCAGTGTTTGCAGTCGTGGTGTATCGCCTGGTTGTCATGGAACAGTTTGCATCATTCAAGTGGAATTTCATCAAACAACACTGGCAGTTCGCAACTTCTGCTGCTGCAGTCTGTATCAATTTTGTGATCATTATGGCGCTGAATCTTGTAAGTGTTTACAAATTTTTCAATAGGTGTACAAGGGGTGGGTAAAGGAGAGGATGTGTTTCCTTTATACTTGGATTGGACTTACAGGCAGCCAAAATAAGACCTAGTATCATTTCTGGCAAAGACAATTTGGCTCAACAGAAAATATTTCATTGATGTGGTTTACATGATGGAATTTTAAAAAATTAAAATCGATAGTCGTATCGCCTTCCTTGCTCTTTGGGTTTATAGTTTAGTTTAGCGACAACTTCCACTCGCGTATCTAGTGTGTGCTAGAAATGCTGCTATGCTCTTTTCATTCAGATAAGGGATTGTTTGGATTAGAAAGCCATTCCAACAAACTCAGCCTCAGAGGAGAATTTATTGGAAAGATATAGGAAATTCTGTTTGAAAGTGTAGCCTTGTTATCTCCAAGACCTCGTGTGAAATGGAAAACAGTCAGACAGCTACTCCATTTTTATTCCTCTGGGACTAAGTTTTTTTTTCCTTCCGTCCCTCCCTCCCTCTTCCTGTTTTTCTCTCCCTCTCTCTATCTTCTTTCCCTCTCTCTTTCTCTTTTCCTTTCTTTCTACCTCTTTTTCCAATGATTCTATTTGCATATCTGCTCCATTCTATCAGGAAGAGACTATCTGCCTCCCCACGGCCTCCCTTTCAGAGTCTGGTATACTGTTGCATTGCTATGCTTTTGTTATTTTCATTGGCTCTAAATTCATGACCATGTTGGTCAATTTCTGTAGTTTATTTAACTTAGATCATCCAGTGTTTCAATGTGCTAGTTTTTCAGAGAGAGCATCTGATTGGTTCAACTTCACATATACCAAGTGACTTATGAACCAAATGTCTATGGCTGCGAGGACAATATTATGCTTAGGTCTACCTCTTCAGCAAGATCTGTGGATGGGGCCCCATTTTCTGAAGACAGGAGGCACTTATTGGCACATTTAGAATAATATCTTTCCTTTAATTCTTCCAACAACACCACAAGGTCGATATTTTCTCCATTTAGTAAATGAGGAAGCTGAAATTCAGAGAGCTTAAATAACTTGTCCCAGATTATGCATATAGTAAGTGTTAGTGCTTATAGATTTACATGGTGAGATAATTCATATAGAGGGCTGACCAATACACAAACAATGATATTGATAACATAAACAGGTAATATGCATTTGGTTCCAAACGTGGATTGATACTGACGTTACATGGTTAGTCAGGAGGGAACTGGAACCATTTACTATTTAACCTTAAAATTATCAGAGATGTTCTTAAGAGAAAATAAATAGTCACTGAGAAATGGGTAAATATTAATGCAAGGACAATAGTTAATATTTTCTACTGGAGACTCCTTTCTTCAGGGTTAGGTTCATTTGCAGAAGAAGAATGTTGCTTACTGTATCTCCAAATAAGCCATACAGTATTTTAATTTCTGCTTTTGACTCATAAAGTGAACAATAAACATTGAAAAAAGACAGTGCTAGGATTGAGAGGCTTGTGTGGTAGCCTATATGAGGAAGTATATATTGTTCATTGCACAAAGTCACCACATTGAAGGAGGAACCATTCACAGCAAGGACATTGTAGAGTTTTATATTTATGGTTTTTATATTAACTATTCTGGCAGATAGGGAAAGAAATTGTTTCTAACAAAACCAGTGTATTGTGGCAGTTTTCCAGTGGACAGAGGTTATTGTGGTTGATCTCATTATCTAAGGAAAAGGAAGCTAAGTGGTTAATGTATTCATTTCTAGGTAATACTAGCAATCAGCTAGTCTGATTTTAAACTGATCCAATTTCTTATCCTTAGTAAGTTGGTTGAATTTTAAATTTTAATATTATTTAAGTACATGGCATACAGTTACGGAAGAAGGATATACAATTTCACTTGATTTCCATTGGAACACACCTGCATTTTGAAGAGTGACAATAAAATGTTAATAGTGGTTATATCTCAGGATAATATTTGATTTAATATATATTTTTTCTGTTCATTCAAATATTTATCTCTATATGTAGGTTTTGATTTATAATCAGAAAAAAATAGCCTTTACTTTTAAAACATTCTACCATGATATAAAATTTGGAACAAATTAGAATTGGAATGTACTTTATTTTTACTTTATATATGAGTTACCCATAAAACCGCAGCCACCTAGGTAGCAACTTTGGGTCATTTTTAAAATTTTGTCTTTCACCAAGTAAGGAACAGCCTTATCAATGATCAATGGCTAACATCCCAGGACACACACTCACACACTCTCTCTCTCTCTCTCTCCCCTCCGTCTGTTCCTTCTGTTCTCATTTATGCTCTCTCCCTCTCCCCTGCCCCTCTGAACACTGCCCAGGCTTTCGTCAGTTTGAATCGTCAGTTCCTCAACTTAGTGTCCTGATAAAAGTCCATTACTTTCTATCAGGCTGGCTGAAGTTTTCACTGATGTACCAGACTCCAGTTTTATATTATTCCAGGTGCTTCTCCATTCCCAGTCCCTTGAACTCTGATTCTGCTCCCCCTCCAATTTCTATCCTCGGTGATCACCCCTTCCCTAGAATCACAATTGACCCTCCAACATACATTCCTCTCTCTTATAGGTTCAGATACAACTTCTTCTCACTAAGTTTATATTTTTGATGAGGCTTAGTGTATTCTTTCTTCCAAAGTACTTGCATTTACAGACAACAAAGACCTCTGTAGACAGGTAAGGATGGTACTATTTTTATCATGGAAACCATCCTTTGAGATCCTTAAAATCCCACTAGCTCTACTTCATTAAATACAAAAGCCCATGTAAGTGCCTAGAGCTATGAAATAAGCATCCATGGTTCCCAGGAGAAAACAGAGCTGACTTTCCTCTTTCTAAATGTTTATTTCTACTTGTTGAGCATTTTGGCTTTCAGATTCAGGGATTGTTAGAAGTGAAATAGACCATACAACTTCTCCTTTGCCCTTGCAACTAACTCAGGAGAAGATTTTAAAATGGATTTAGCATAAAAGAAGTGAATTACACAGCCAACTCACCAAATGTGAAAGGAATGTTATATTTCTCAGATTCAATCAGTGTAAAGAAAATAATGCCCTTTTGAATTTATGCATTTCCTTCCCACCCAGGATGTTAAGGCACCTCCCAGATTATTAAACAGCCCTTCTGACTCACCTGAACACACAGGATCAATTTAAGAGCTTCATCAAATAAGGATAGATTAACATCATTAATATCAAAATATCAGACTCTTTAAAAAAAAATATACCACCAAAAAGATTCACCTAGAATACCAAATGCTATCTTTTGTTATCTCCAGAACAACTCTAAATATACAGCTCATACAAATGTACTTTTCAAATGTACTCATACAAGTGTTTCTTAATAGCTTGACTTTGTGACCCCTGTGCTGCCATATTCCCCAAACGAGGGATTTGGACTCAGTTAAAAAATTCTATTAATCTAATACGCTTTTCAGCTATAAGCCATATACATGAAACTATGAAATGAGTGCGCGGAAAAATAGCTTAAATCAGCCAAATAATTTTTTAAAACTGAACTTTTCATGTTTAATGTACACAGCCAGAAACCTTGCCATTCTTCATGCATTACTTTCGTCTCCTTCATCGTATCAGTGACTGTTGTGAACTGTGCTTCTCTCGTATCCATTCCCTGCTCCCCATCCTCACTTCTGCTTCCTTAGGTCAGCTGCTTGTCATTTCTAGCTCAGGCTATTGTCACAGCCTTCTAACTGGTTAGTCTTCCTGTCTCTATTCTGCACTCTTCCTATCTCCCTTTCACACCACTGCTGCAAGGGTCTTTCAAAATTACAAATCTGATCATCTTATTTTGTACTCAGATCTGTATAACAGGTTCCCATTGCCTCTGACATCAATGGCATGGGAGGGTCTCCATTATTTAAAGCCAGTTTTCCCTTCTCCCCTTGTTGGAGTTTGTGTCTTGCCCCCGCCCTGTCACACCCTGCAGTCCAGCCTATAGAACCACTTGTGCTTGCTCCCTGGCATTCTGCTATTTCACACCCATCTCTTGGTTCACAGTGCTTCCTCTATTGACCTGTTTTTTCTTTTTCTCTCCTTGAAGAATATCTCTTCACCTTTGAAAATTTCAGTTAAGGATCACTTCTTTCATAAAATTTGTTCTTGATCCCATATGTGGAATTAAAGAATCTCTTTGTGTCTGTTCTTCTCACAGGTGCTTGGACAGGTCTATTCTCCCTCCTTATCAGAGTCTCCTAATAGCATTAAACAATCTCTTTTGTGAATGCTCTTCTGCTACAGTGCTTGGGATATGCCTGTTCTCTAGCGATCAGGTTATAAATTCCTCATGAGCAGGGGCTGTAGCTTCCTCATGTTTATATCTCCAGGTCTTTGCCTAATGCCTAAAAGACATTTAGAATATATTCTTTCAATACATTTTAAATATTTTATTCTCCAGATCCTAGCATTTCGAATATTGTATGTGCTCAAAGTCACTTTTGTTACTGGAATTATATTTTCAGTGTCTTTCAAGTTTTCTGCCCTTGTTAATTTCATTCAAACTAACAATCAAAGGATATATATTCTCTAAGCTTTTAAAACAGGTGGATTGTGGCATTCCTACAAATATTTAATTTGGGAGAGAAATATGGATCAAGATAATAAAAATTTGATGACAGGCCCATTTTACAGATCATAAAAGTAACTTAAAGGATTGTTTCCTACTCTTATACTCATCAAATCACCTGAAACACTTGAAAAACTACAGCTTCCTGAGTCTCATTCAGAATCTTCTTTGTAGGACTATGAAGTCTGTATTTAAAACAAAAAATTTCCCATAATGCTCTCCAAGTGATTCTGATCCAGTTAGTCCACAAAATAGCATTACGAAATCAGTGATTTAAGGAGCTAAGGGGATTTTGCTACCCAGCCAAGATCAGAAATCACATCTTCCAAAGATAAATTGCAAATAATTTAACAATAACTAAAACTTCAAGTTATTATCTTTAACATCTTTTACCAGGCATATAGCTAAAAAACTACAAAGCCAGAATTTGAAACCAGGAGTTGCTCTTCACAAATCCCATCCTTTTTATTCTTTATTTTGCTGACCCTCAAAATACAATGCTACCAGAGGTTAGCATTATAAATAGCATGGTTAACCATCATTAGGAAATACTTCCAAAAAGATTTTGATAAAAATTTAAAATGTGCAGTTACTTAAGAAGTGTATATTCTTGTTGCTTGACAATCAAACCTCAATTAATCTAAGAATTATTTTAAGAATGAAAGTTCTCTGGTCTCATGATTAACATGTAATTTTTAAGAGAAAATAGAAACATCACAGCAGAAGTACTCTTGTACTTCTGGGATTAAGCCAATTAAACCATTTCAGCATTGTCAATAAAAGGATAAACTCCTTTTGGTATTCCTCCTCTCATTTTAAAGGCCATGTACCAGGCATAGAGCACACTATAACCAAAAGGAAGGAAAAAAAAAAAAAGAAAGCCCTGAATACACTTGGCTATTGTGTATTCATGCTGGTTCTGGACTCTTCCACATTATTGATCCACTTCCATCTCTAAAGTCCAGAGAATACATTCCTATGTTTCCTTCATGGGCCTGATCCCCAAAGACCTCAAAATGTACCTGACTTTCCTCAACACCCGATTTCCACTGGTAATTACGATGCAAATAGGTTATTATGGAATAGGGTGGTTCAAAGTGTTAGACCACACATCTTAACCTCGAAAGGAAGCAACGCAAAATGACCCATTTAATAAGAAGGTTAGCTTCTTTTTTTTAAAATGTATTTGTTTCGTTTTTTCATATGTATGTCCATGATTTCTAGAAATTCAAAAAGGAGGATTCCTGGAAAAGTGCAGAATCTTTTTGACTCTGCAAAAGTCTGTTTGGAGCTCCTTTTTACAAGGAAGGTTAGATTGTGAGCCTCTGACTCAGAGATAAAGAGCATTAAAACACGTGTACAACCCCTTAATTTGCCCCTTCACAACAACCTTGCTGTTTTTTCTCTGCCTTTGCCATTTTTTCCCACAACTGATTTCTGCATTGCACCCCAAAACAAAGCATTAGTAGGGAGATGACTTCTCAGCTCAGGACGAATTCTAAAGTCCTCACCATAGCCTACCAGGCCCTGAAAAGGTGTTTCTCTCTGAGATCTCTCTGACTCAACTCTTACTACCTTTACTGCCTCCACCCTTGTCCCTCTACCTTCCTTGTCCTTCATGAAGCACACCAAGCCCGTGGCAGGCTCAGGCATTTGCACTTACAATTTCTGTTTCCCCCCATACTGAGCTGCATCCCTGCTGGGTTCCCTCACTCCATGCAGCTCTCTGCTCAAATGCCGCCTTCTTGGAGAGGCTTCCCTGATCACCCTCTAAATAGCACGCTGTGCCACCACTACTCTCTACCCCTCAGGCTGCTTCCTCTTTCCTCTTAGTACTTTGCATCTCCTGGCCAATTACATATTTCTTTGCCATCTTTCTCTGAGCACTGCAGTTTAAATTCCATGAAAGCAGAGACTATGTTTGGTTCACTGTTATTTGGTTCCCTGAATAGTACCTGACTCATTAGAAATTCCTAATAAATATTTTTAACCCAATATATATGACCACAGACTATCAGCTTACTGAATGCACTAGTGAATAATTTTTAAAAGCATAGGTTCCTCAATATGGTATTTTATATACTTTTTAAATTTTATTTTATTTTTAAATGTTTTACACACACGCATATATTGCATATATATATATAATGATGTATATTTATGTAGTATATACATATACTACATGGATATAATGTAGTAACCAGAACAATTGACCCTGAATCCCCTTATTCTCTCCTCCCCCAAGTACATATCCATTCTCTCTCTCACACACACACACACACACACACACACACAACTTGCTGTGTCAATGTGATTGCTGTAATACACCATCCAGTTGGTTATATTTGAATTGTGGTTTCTTCCTACACTTCGTGGGTGAGTTAACATGTCACTCTGCATGGACTGATTTTGTAACTCATCATCATGATGATGCCAATGGGCATTTGGGCCTTGGGTGATGCAGGCTGTTCACTACCTCAGACAGCTTTCCAAGAGCAATATATCCAGGGGTGGCACAACATCTTTTGTGATTCATAACATTCCTCCAAAGGTTATTAGGTTATCGTAATCCCTTGGGGCATCAGCTGCAGATATCACCATCGCAGGCTTACAGACAGGTCTATGTGCTAAGTATTAAGACAAAATCTGAAGTGATTATGTGACAAGGCACAGCATAGGTGGTACAAGAGAGCCATGATACCAAATCCCAACTTTGCTACTTGCTTAGAAATATTATCTTGGGTTAGGTGCTTAACATTCTAAACCTTAGTTTCCTGTTCTGTAAAATGGGAATCATAATACCTATTTGATAATATTGTTGTAAGGACAAATATAAATAATAGTATATATAAAACACTGTTTGGCACCAGCCAAATACTCTAAATGACAGTTATTTAAAGAAAATTTTCTCTCAGTCCCCATGAGGGCACTTAATTCAGTGCCTGAGGCATAGGAGCTACTCAAGTACTATTTGCTGATTGATAAGGCTGTCTTCCAGTACTCTCTGGAAACCCTTCTCTAATCATCTTAGTTGATAAATGGGGCATGGAAAAGAACAAAGTCAGGATAACTTTGGTGCTCATGAATTCACGCTAATCGGGTCCTAAAATTTGGAAATGATTACTTGAGTGTACAGTTAAAAAAAAAAAAAAAACTGCACCAGGGGTAGAATGAGACTATTGTACTCAATATAATCCTTTTGTCTCAAGATAACACTTTAAATCTTAGGAAGAGATGGATTGAATCATGGTCAAGATGAATAATCATAATAGTTCTATTGAAAGAACAGTCAGGGAAGGTGAACAACTTTTCAAGTGTCCAGACACCTTTTTGATTTTGCATGCCAATAGGCAGGGTTATTGGAATTTATAATCTAAAGAATAATTTGTTGAATTGTGGGGTTATGTAGTCACATTTACATACACACACACATCACCCTTCTGTCTATAGTAAATATACATTTCCAACTATATTTACTTGGAATATTGTGAACTATGTTTTCTTTCCTTGAGTCTGTATGAGTGGTACACAGAGTATGGTGGGGCAAGGAGAAGGTGGCAGAATATAAAAAATGTTATAAAAATCTATTGTGCATGTGACTTACAGATTCAACAGATCTGACTAGTGAATCTTGTTTTAAATAACCACCAAACCAGCTTTGTTCTTTAGGAATGCAACTTTGCCCACTGCCTTTGTCATAGTTTGGAAAATTCTTTATCAATAGTAAAGAAGACATACTTCCACTTAACCTTCCAGAGTAGTGAAAAGCACATATAATTTGATTATTAAATCCCAGGTCAGCCGTTAACTAGTTGAATGTCTTTGGGGTTTTTTTAAGTCTCATTTCTTTGATTTATAAAGTGGAAATAAAGATAGCTAGCAGAAAAGATGTTATTGCAGAAATCAAGTGTGTCTGTATATATACACATATTTACAACACATTTTTATACATGCATTGTGTGTGTATGTGTATATATAAAGCACTGTAGAGTGAGATTTAAAACTTGCTTCTGCTTAATTAAAAATGTAACCACTATGTAGAATATACTTTAGATGTTTCTTGAATAGTGTAAATAACAGCGTTTTCTAAAAGAAAATAATAACATTAACTATTTGTTTTCTTTTATTACAGGCTTATGAAAAAATTGCTTACCTTCTCACTAATTTAGGTAAGCCCATTTTTCTTCACTCTTTAGTAACATGGGCATATTATTCTGCACTTGCTTTACACACTTTAGCATTTTTTATATGTTTTTTATATCAACTTTAGTTATATAATTGTCAATAAAAGTGAAAGAAGGGGCATAGGAAGTTGGACTACATCACATAACTATAGAGAGGCCATGTGTATAGTTACAAAATCTTACTAGAAATTAGCAAACCTAGTTCTCCCTACTTGGAATTGCTTTTTTCCACTACTTTTTCAGTTCTTCGTGATTTTCACCCCCAATATTTATTTTTATCAAAGTGTCATATTACATGTACACAATTTAAAAGGCAAAAGATTATTAAGAGATTTGTAATAAACACCAGTCCTTTGCCACATTACCCATTTTTATTTTCCATATCCCTGAGGGACGGCTTTTTAGCATTTTATCAATTAATTTCTTCTGTTATTTTCTACCCTGTTTCTAAATTGCATGCCATTCTTGGGTTTTCCAGCTTTGGGAAGTGATTGCCTTCCCATCATAAAGACAAGAACTTAAGTCTTTATTCCCTGCAGTGTTCTGTCCCCGCACACTTTCCCATCCATCACCGGCTAAAAACAGACTTAATTCCCCTCCTTCCAAAGTGGTTGTACCAGCAGTTTTAGCCAAATGAATAAGTAGTGTTCAAATCATTGTGTCTAGAGAACTATGTTCACATCTAAGGCATGGTGTGTACTGTGATCCTTCCTTTCTTACACAACCTTTATATTTTCATGAAGCTAATAATAGCACTTTTGTTGCTTAATTGTCTACACATACTTTCCTTAATTTATCCCAAACTTCCTGCCATAACTCTAAATTCTCTCTAAATACATTCAAAAACATTGAGTATTGTATTCATTTTATTTTCTCCTTAGAGTTATCCTCCCTGAACCACTGTCTACTCCAATCTCAATAGGTTACCCTCTGGGCTTGTGCTCAGCTGCATCTACACTTCCCTTCACCAGCACTGTGGGAATTCCTTTCACCTTTTTTCTCTCGGCTGGACATTACTTTTTGGATCCTATGTTTCTTCTGTCTTAACTTAATTCCTTATTTTGCTACCTGGAAAGTAAATTTCTCAAAACCTTAACGTGTCAGAAAATGTCTTTTTTTCTATCCTCAAACTTAATTTTTAGTCCCCCAGTTTGGGGTACAAAATTTTTATTGCAGATTTGTTTGAGCAATGATCTTTTATTGAGAACTCACCAGAGCCAACGCACTGGGCTAAGCTAAACACTTCTCCTTCATTATTTTGTCTTATTGTCATCACAACTCTATGACAGTATGATCCCTAGTTTATGGATAAGAAAACCAAGATAATTAAGTTAAATAAGTAGAATTTAAACTCAGAAGTGACAGACTCCATTGACTATGGTGGAGGAACTGTATGACTCTATCATGATATATCACTTTCGTTATAATGTATTTACAAATACAAGTAACAAGAGAAGGAACAGTGTGTAGAGGGAAGAACTAGTTCCTAGTTCATCCTCTGGATGACATGATTACTTGGAAATTACATGACTATGAGCAAGTTTTCCCCTCTCTCCATTCCATTCTTCCTCCTTCTCCTCTTTCTTCTGTTTCTTTTTGGTTTTTTTGAGTCAGTTTCTTCACTGGTAAAATGAGAATGATAATATTTCCTGTTTCACCATTGTAGGTTGGCCACCTGACACATGACAAGTGCTCCATAAATGGGAATGATCTTTTTCATCATTTTCATTGTTCTTTAAACCCACTGAGCTACAATTTCTTCAGCTGGGTAACAAAGCACTTGAACTACATTGTCTCAAAGGTTTCTTCCAGCTCTGATTCCTTACATTTATTAACTTTTAAAGTACTTTATACCCAAGATAGAAGCAAATCTAAGCAAGTGATTTGGGGACCACAATTGATAGTAGGAAACAGAACAGTTATCTGTGCTAAGTTCCAGGTGTATTCACTTCATATTTGATTTTTCCATCTGTAACTCATACCATAATGCCTGTGGATTCATAACTGTTGATTAATAATGAATGAATTGTATTGATTTAAATTAATAAAATATTGATATTTTACTTAAAGTAATATAATATCATTGCATGTATATACCTATAAATATATAAATATATATATATAATATATATGACATTATATTTTGTATAACTTTTGGCTTGCAAATTTATGCTTCAAATTAGAAATTAGGTTTAACTTTCTAGAGGAGGCCAAACACTGTTTTATTTAAAATATTTTTTTAAACTTTGTTTCTTGATTTCTTTTTTTGTCCAAATATTTTATTTTCAAAAACCACACACACAAAAAAATCAAAGCTTCAATTCTATCACATTAAGGTTTTTTTTAGAGAGGAAATATATAACATTTGATTCCAAGAGAGAATTTTTTCAGCCTAGTTTTATAGTTGTTGAGAATTAGATCAGAATGGTTGTCAGTTGTTCCAAATAATAAAGTAACTATAATAATGAACTGTGATTTATCTGTAATATTAATTATCTATAAAAATAAACCTGGATTCCAAGAAACAAATTAGATCAACTGGTAAAAAGAGTTTTTATTTTGTCAGAGGTCAATTCAGCAATAGGAGCATCTATATCAAGAAAATAGTAACAATAAAATCATATGTCACCATATTAACATTAGGCAAACAAGAATTTGATACCTATTTGAGAGAGACAGAGAAACACTTCATACTGATAAACAATCTACCAGGTCAATATAATTGTCATGATTTCTATACACCTTTTCATAAACCTTCAAAACATAGAAAGCAAAACATGATAGAAATACAAAAATAAATTGATAAATCCACACTCAAAATATAAGCCAGGATATAGAGTATTTGAATATCATAACTAGCAAGCTTCTTTTAAAATATATATAAACTGTATGCTCAACAGAAGTATTATTTTCAGACACTTGATACATTGACAAAACTTATCCATGTAATTTGGCCACAATGAAATTGCAACTTTTTTGCCCCCAAACAGAAATCACACAGGACACATTTGTGGATCACGATGCAATAAAATTAGAAATGGAGAACCAAAAGCAATCTTACTCACAGGATTTTTTTAAAAATCCACATTCTTATTTCTAAATAAGTTTTATGCTTAATTTACAAACTATTTAGAAGGAAACAACAATGAAAACACAACCTTTCAAAACCCATGGGGAAATGTCAGCCTATCCTGACTGCTCTCACTGGTGCCCACCAACCAGTCACTCTTTTGGATGCCCCACAGACCCCCTCCTATTTCCGGCACCTACCTGCTTTGGACTTGGAGTTCCCCAAGACCTGTTGTGTTTTTATTCTGTGCTTTGCTCATGCATGTATTTTGGCCTCTCTTTTCCTTAAGTCAGAGCCCATCTATTTTCTACCTTTCTTGAATTTTTCAATTATATTAAAATATATATATATATATATATATTAGATGTACATATATATTTTCTATCACTTATTTGGGTACTGGGTGGGAGCAGAGGCTTCAGTACATGCTGCCATCTTCATCCAATCTCTCTCATCACTGTATTTTGTTGTGTTTTGTTTGTTTTGTTTTGTTTGAGAAGTTAGAACCCTAAGGTGTGAGTTGACAGAGTTCTTAAAATTATCTTATCTAAATTCCTCATTTCACAGGTGATAAAACTGATTACAGAGAAATGTGAAGAGATCTGCCTGAGATTACCGGCAAATTAGGTGTAAGGTTGAGATAAAAACTGGGCTTTTGTGACTGATGTAGCCCTCTTTTCTCTTTACTATTCCACTTCAGTCTGCATACAAAATATTCCTTTTTCAAAGAACCCTGTGGACAGTTTAGGTCCCTATATTAAGTATAGCCAGTTTGGGTGAAAGACTGATCTAATATTTGTAGTTACCTCTAAATGAAAGGAGCAGAGAGAATCCTGAAAATCTTTATATCTTAATAACAAGCATCATACTTCTGTAGCTGTGGGAAATGTCTAAAGATTATCTCATTGGATCCTTTCAGCAACACTATGGAACAGATATTATCATTCCTATTTTTACAGATGCAGACACTAGAACTCAGAGACATTGAGTGGCTCATAGGACTAGTAAATGACTGAACCAGACTTTGAACATGGGACTTCTGATTCTGTGTCCATATTTCTTGTCATTTACCTCATCTATGTAAACACACCCTATGTTCCTTTTAGAATATCCTCGAACAGAATCTGAATGGGAAAACAGCTTTGCTTTGAAGATGTTCCTCTTCCAGTTTGTCAATTTAAACAGTTCTATCTTCTATATTGCTTTCTTTTTGGGGAGGTAAGTCAACTCCCTAGGCATTATCTTTGCAGAATGACAGAGATTGTCAACAGTTCCACTGCTGGTTTGTTAACAGGGGTGGCAAATTCTTTTCCTCTGCTTTAGAAAACTGTCCCAATCAATCTTCACATGCTTTTTCCAGTCAAAAGACTTCTCAGTACAGTCCTTCTAGGTGCCACTCCCAGTTAAAGTTGGCATAAAAAAGTAAAATCATATAACCTTTATACTTAATACTTTTTTTAATACTTTTCTGTATACCTGAAGCTAACACAACATTGTAAATCAGCTGTACTTCCATTTTTAAAAAATAAATAAAACATGCCATCCTTGGGTTGAATTATGACTCTCCAGTCATAAGTAATGGTTTTGTTAAATAAGAAAATAATTTTTATGTAACCTTAGTGGGGAAACATACCTGTCATGGTAATGTTTTTCTTTTCCTTAAATTTGTTGCAAAATATGAAAAAGAAGCATATTAAGCTACTGGTTCTGGTTTGCCATATGCTTAACACTCTGACAAGTGCCATGGAAACATGCTGAAGCTAGAAACATTTTAAACTAAGCCATTCAGCACGTTGTATTAATATTCGTTAACTAGGTCAAGAAGACATTAAAACTCCACAGGTAAAAATAGGAAATTTCATTCGGTTGGTTTGTCTGTACTTTCTCAACTCATTGATATTGACTTCACACATCATTTTTCCTTTTTAAGTTGGGTCCTTTGATGTTTAAGCATGGCCTAAGTCAACTGTTTGGGTACAAGTTGCTCCAGAGAACACTTAGGTCTCTACCCACACATGCACTTGTTGTAATGCATTAGTAAATGTTCTTCAGTCAACCCACATAAACGCTAATGAATTAAAATGGCTTTTTACAGATTTGTAGGCCATCCAGGAAAGTACAATAAACTTTTCAACCGGTGGAGACTGGAGGAAGTAAGTAATTTGTAAGGGTGGGTGTGGGGATAGGCATGGATATGGACCAATAACTATGGGAGGAAGAGGGGGTGGGAAGGGAGAGAAAGGGGAGGTGGAACAGGGAATTTCAGGCATGCTGAAGATGCATTTTCAATAAATGAGACTTCCTATGGTTTCAGAAATGAAGGAATTAAGTCTTTCCAGAAAAGAGGGTGATCCTGACCTCAGCTCTTTTTTTTTTTTTGTAAAGCAGGAATTTGTTCATTTATTTATTTATTTATTTATTTTTATTTATTTGATTGTGCCGGGTCTTAGTTGTGGCTTGTGGCTCCTTCATTGCAGCACGTGGGCTCCTTAGTTGTGGCATGCAAACTCTTCGTTGCGGCATGCATGTGGGATCTAGTTTCATGAGCAGGGATCAAACCCAGGTCCCCTGCATTGGGAGCCCAAACTCTTACCACTGCACCACCGGGGAAGTCCCTCAGCTCTTTTTAATATTCCATCAAAACTATTTTTTCCATTCACAAAGCCCAGAAATTTAGCTCCAGAACTGTTTTTCTTTGGGAGAATTATTATTGTCTATTGTACTGGTTTCCAAACTTTTAAACATGCTGGGTTTCCTTTTAAGCAGGGAAAATTTAGTCCAAAAGAAATCTTACTTCAAATACTAATTTATAAATATATAGGTATATCTTCAAAGTCTGATATGTCTTTATTGATTTATTATATGTATGTCATGGAAACAAAATGTCTAGGAATAATATCTCTCTATCACAGTGTAAGAATATTTTATATTTTCACTGGGACTGACAAATTGTCCTCCCAAATGCTATGCTCTACCTATAGAGTATGAATCTACTTTTCAGACCTCTGCCAAGAGAAACATTTTAATTTTTACCAATAATCCAAAGGATATCTTCTTTAGATTTCAGTTCCTTTAATTACAAGTGAGATGGAGAATATTTTTCATATGTCTGTTGACATTTTATACTTCTCTGTGTGTATTATTCCTATTTATTTTCATTAAGCTGTTTTTCTGTTTTAATAATTTATAAACAAATAAAATTGGGCTCTAATCTTTCATATTTGCTGCAGATATGTTTCCCATTTTCTTGTATATAGTTTAGTTTTGTTTTGATATTTTTTTACACAACTATATAGCATTTTCTAATCAAAATATTACTGTTGTTAATGGTTTGGGGAATTTGTATCATGACAAAAAAAATGTATTCTCCATTCAGGAAATTTTAAAAATTCACATTTTTTAAAAAAAATTATGTATTTATTTACTTTTGGCTGTGTTGGGTCTTCATTGCTGTGTGCAGGCTTTTTCTAGTTGTGGTGAGTGTTGGCTACTCTTCGTTGCGGTACGCAGGCTTCTCATTACGGTGGCTTCTCTTGTTGTGGAGTCCGGGCTCTAGGTGTACGGGCTTCAGTAGTTGTGGCACTTGGGCTCAGTAGTTGTGGCTCACAGGCTCTAGAGCGCAGGGTCAGTAGTTGTGGCACATGGGCTTAGTTGCTCCATGCACGTGGGATCGTCCTGGCCCAGGGCTCAAACCCATGTCCCCTGCATTGGCAGGTGGATTCTTAACCACTGTGCCACCAGGGAAGCCCAAAATTAACATGTAGTTTTAGCTAATGTTATTTTTTTTTAATACTGATGTCTTTGGCCCATTGGAAGTTTATTTTGGTGTAAAGAGTAATCAAGATCCCCCCATGCCTAATTGGCAGCCACACATTTAATAAATAAATGTAATAAATACATGTTTTCATTCGGCAAAATGAGACTGTAAGAGTTTTTATATTCTACATCTTGAAATTTCTGGACTCTTTTCAGTCTCATTGTTAGACTGTTTATTCCTTGTCTAGTTCAAAATTGTTTTAATTATTCTAATGTAAAATCCAATTTAATTTGTGGCAGCATTAGTAGGAGGTCATAATTTAGAGAGAGGCTAAGAAAAGATTACCTGAGAAATAGGAGACATTTCTAATCTCTATCTAAAAAGTCCCCAAAACTCAGGGCCTCTCTCATTAATGTTGTCTCCCCAGAGTCTTCTAAAAGTTTATTGGAATACATGGAGAAAGCCTAAAGATCCCAAAGAACGTATGCTTTATATCACAGAAAACTGAGCTCAAATGTTAATATTGCTGATTATTCATTCTTTGTCCTTAATTTAACCTCTCTGAATATCTGTCTTCTCATCTGTAAACTGGCAATAGGAACACTTAGGTTGCAAAGCTGTTAATAAATAAGAGACAATTTGCATAGGACAATTAGCACAGTCCCTGGACTGTGGTAGGAACTCTATAAATTGTAACTGATATTTATCTGTGCTCTGTCTCTACAGCCACCTGGGTATTATTCTATTGGGCAGAGATCAACTAAGGCCTTTCATAGTCCCAGGCCTCCTGAAAATCCCCAAATCAGACTTGCAGCTTTCTTTCATAGCCCAGAAGTATGACTATATCTGCTAAAAGGTTTTCAGCTACCCAAATGGGGGGAAAAAAGCAAGGCTTACTTTTTCCAGGAGTGTTCAGTGGCGTTAGCAAGGGTAGTGTGGGGAACAGTGTAGTCACGCGCAGGTACATCTGCCTATTGATGCCATTTTAGTGGCTGCTAGCACCAATATTTTGTTTAATTGGGTACTCTTAATTGTGAAATTATTGGAATTCATGATTCTTCTTTGAAAGTACCAGGGGAATAATTATAATACTAATGTCAGGAAAAATACTTCATAACCATCCTAGATATTCTCCACAATACATATGACATAGATAGTAGCCATATTTTCCAACAAAGGATTATTTATTTTAAAAAACACTCAGTGAAATAAAAATATGGGTTTGTGATAGACTCTAGAAATCCTGGAAGTGTAGATGGAAAAAGTATACATGGTGGAAGATAAGAATTGATCCTCTGAATTCAATCATACAGCAAGCATTTATTGACACATATTCTATCCTAGGTCTCTGCTGGGTAATATGTGGTGTACAGATGAAGAAGTCTCTTTCCTTCCTTTGATGATTTAATAGTCTTGAAGAAAAGAACATAACCATGATCTGTAACAAATATTTTGTCTTTGGAATCTGACAGTCTACATTCTAATTTTGCCATACCTGAACCCATGATCTTAATATCTCTACATCTCGATTTTTTTTATGTGCAAATTGTGATAAGAATAGCCATCTCAGTAATATTGGCCACAGGTGGATTAAATTGGATCATGCATGTAAAATCCCTGGCATAAATAATGGTAGCCATTATAAAGAAAGGAAAAAAGTACTACAATTTTATTTAGAACATTTACAAACTGACTATACTGGACTTCCCTCATACTATGCCATATAATATCTCATATATGTAAATCTGTGTAAAATGTTAATAATAACTAATATTTAATGAGTGTTTACTATATGCCAGCACATTCCAGCAATTGGTTCTAAGTGTTCTACATATATTAATGCATTTAATCCTCACAACAATTCTGTTATTACACTCATGTTACTGATGAGAAAACAGAAGCTTAGAGAAGTTATATAATTTGCCTAAAATTATTGAAACATACCTATAAATTGATGAAGTCATCAATTTGATGATTCCGGCAGTCTAGAGTTCATGTTCTGGTGACTGCCCTTTCCAGCCACCATTGGGATAGCATATTGCCGCAGTGGAGAATCTAATAAAAATTGGTTTTGGTACAAGATCGCTGAATGATTGCTGGCTCCTACATGTAAATTGGATTTAGAGTAAACATACTAAAGTGGATCAAGTGAAAGGAATAGGGTATTGCAGTCTGATACTTCTGTCTGCCACTTAGCTTCATTATCTACAAAACAGAGATATCAACACCCATGTCACCAGACTCTCATGAGGAGCAAATGAGAAAAATATGTGAAGGCACCCAGCTTTGGGTTGTCCATGGTCATGTAATTTTGAATGGTGCAATGGGAATGAAAGCCTGGGTCTCCTGCACATTCATCCATGCCCTTTACTCATTCTAAGTATAGACTTTATCCCGAATGAGTTTTAGAGTAATGAAGGACTGGAGTTAGCTCAAAGCAATCATTATGTGAAGAAGCTGTTAGATCTCTTTCTCTACCCTGTAAATCAAACTACAAAGTCATCAAGGCTTAAATTCAACAAAATTATAAATGGTCTGTCATCCAGCCTCCCCACTTTGGCCTACCACTGTGGAGAGTGATCCAATCACATGGTTCTGATAGTCTTCTTTTTAACTTCCCGCGTAATAACAGGCTTTGCTAAAGCAACCCTTCAAGGCAATGAACACAATTGGTAAATAGAATTCATCCTTAGCATTACATGAAAGAGCAATGGATGAGGGTACAGGAGACCTAAGCTTTCATTCCCACATTACCAGTTAGCATTGCATGATCTTGGACAAGTTAATTTGCCTCTGTGAGTCTCTCTACAAAAATGAAGAGTTTCAGCTTGCAACTGTGATCTGTGATCTGACTCTGTAGCTTAGTAATTATTCTGCCTCAGACATTCTACCAAACCCACTTATGGTATATATGTAGCAGAGTTCAGGGGGTCCTAAATTCAGAAGGAGTGTGCTTGGATAGGAGACTTGAAACTTCTCCACACAATAAAAATTATCACTGGCAAACCCTCTCTCTGGCTCAGATTAGGGGGTTTTAAGTTACTGGGCTGGAAACAGAAAAGCAGGCTCTTTGTGTCCTAACTATTTGTTCCCTTTGAAGTCCCACTGGTACTGATTTGATAGAAATAGAAACTGTAGATCAAAGCTATAGAGACCATCATCCTTACAAGCAGGACATGAACCCATTTCCAAAGAAAAAGACCCACACTTTCCTACCCAAATATCTTCTATAGTGCAAAGTTTTCAAGCAAAGCACATTTATTGCAATTTTCATTGGAATCACACTTTTGTTCGTGTGGGTTTCTAATGCTGTTACTGAGCATCTGAAAAAGCAGAGGAGCACAGAGAAGGCAACATTGGGATCATACAGACAAACTATTTTGTGGCATACTTTTATCACTTAAAATACATTATAATATATGTAGATACTCCCTCTCCAGGAGATACGGGAAAATGAGTAACTTTGCAGAAGAAACACTTGGCAAATACTATATTAACCGAGTGATGAAAGTTAATATCACTGGTGATGTCATGGGGATACCATGTGGCCCTGATGGGATGTGATGGAAATGGCACTTTACCTCTGTGCCCTGCCTCCATTCTTAAAGCACATAACCCCAGTCTAAATACGTGAAAATGTCAGACAAACCCAGATTGGGGGATTTTCCAAAGGGTGCTTGTCCAGCAGTACTCAGAATTGTTAAGGATATGAAAATCTGAGAAACTGTCTAGACCACAGGTGACTGGGGGGAACATGACAAATAAGTGCTATGGGGTATCCCATGTTGTGTCCTGGAGCTGGTGAAATCTAAGTAAAGTCTGGAATTTGGTTAATAGCAATGTACCAATATTGACTTCTTAACTTTGACAATATACCTCGGTAATGTAAGGGGCAATGGAGGGAATTGGGGGAGGGGTGCATGGGCACTCTCTGTTCTATCTTTGTAAATTTTCTGCAAATTTAAAATCAGTCTGAGACAAAAAGCTGATTTTAAAAAATATAAACATTTTTTCATAGAATTAAATATTTTGCTATCACCTGATTGTTAATAGGTATGTAGTATTCCAGAGCATTCATTAAATGTGATCGTGCCTAGCACAGAGCTTGGCAGTACTAAGTGCTCATTAAAAGTTAGATTTTTTGGTTATTGCTGTTATAATTTTGATCAATATTCCAATGTATATTACTGAAAACTCCCCTATCAAGTATCCTCATATGCGCTATTTCTTCCCTGTTTTTATTCTCTTTACACATGGATATAAGGTGCCCTGGCTTTAGAATTTGCTGTACAATTTGAATGTGGGGGTGTTTAAGGCAACCTAGAAGAGCAAGATCATTAATGCTCTTGTTGTTCTGTTTCAGTGTCATCCTAGTGGCTGTTTGATAGACCTTTGCCTCCAGATGGGAGTTATCATGTTTTTGAAGCAAATATGGAACAATTTCATGGAACTGGGATACCCGTGAGTACTTAATTTTTTTTTAACATCTTTATTGGAGTATAATTGCTTTACAAGGGTGTGTTAGTTTCTGCTTTATAACAAAGTGAATCAGCTATACATATACATATGTTCCCATATCTCTTCCCTCTTACATCTCCCTCCCTCCCACCCTCCCTATCCCACCCCTCCAGGTGGTCACAAAGCACCAAGCTGATCTCCCTGTGCTATGTGGCTGCTTCCCACTAGCTATCTATTTTACATGTGGTAGTGTATATATGTCCATGCCACTCTCTCACTTCGTCCCAGCTTACCCTTCCCCCTCCCTGTGTCCTCAAGTCCATTCTCTAGTAGGTCTACGTCTTTATTCCCGTCTTGTCCCTAGGTTCTTCATGACCATTTTTTTGTTTTGTATTTTAGATTCCATATATATGTGTTAGCATATGGTATTTGTTTTTCTCTTTCTGACTTACTTCACTCTGTATGACAGACTCTAGGCCCATCCACCTCACTACAAATAACTCAATTTTGTTTCTTTTTATGGCTGAGTAATATTCTGTTGTATATATGTGCCACATCTTCTTTATCCATTCATCTTTCGATGGATACTTAGGTTGCTTCCATGTCCTGGTTATTGTAAATAGAGCTGCAATGAACATTTTGGTACATGACTCTTTTTGAATTATGGTTTTCTCAGGGTATATGCCCAGTAGTGGGATTGCTGGGTCATATGGTAGTTCTATTTTTAGTTTTTTAAGGAACCTCCATACTGTTCTCCATAGTGGCTGTATCAATTTACATTCCCACCAACAGCGCAAGAGGGTTCCCTTTTCTCTATACCCTCTCCAGCATTTATTGTTTGTAGATTTTTTGGTGATGGCCATTCTGACGGGTGTGAGGTGATACCTCATTGTAGTTTTGATTTGCATTTCTCTAATCATTAATGATGTTGAGCATTCTTGCATGTGTTTGTTGGCAATCTGTATATCTTCTTTGGAGAAATGTCTATTTAGGTCTTCTGCCCATTTTTGGATTGGGTTGTTTGTTTTTTTGATATTGAGCTGCATGAGCTGCTTGTAAATTTTGGAGATTAATCCTTTGTCAGTTGCTTCATTTGCAAATATTTTCTCCCATTCAGAGGATTGTCTTTTCATCTGGTTTATGATTTCCTTTGCTGTGCAAAAGCTTTGAAGTTTCACTAGGTCCCATTTGTTTATTTTTGTTTTTATTTCCATTTCTCTAGAAGGTCGGTCAAAAAGGATCTTGCTGTGATTTATGTCATAGAGTGTTCCACCTATGTTTTCCTCCAAGAGTTTGATAGTGTCTGGCCTTACATTTAGGTCTTTAATCCATTTTGAGTTTATTTTTATGTATGGTGTTAGGGAGTGTTCTAATTTCATTCTTTTACATGTAGCTGTCCAGTTTTTCCAGCACCACTTATTAAAGAGGCTGTCTTTTGTGCCAGTTCCATACTGTCTTGATTACTGTAGCTTTGTAGTATACTCTGAAGTCAGGGAGCCTGACTCCTCCAGCTCCATTTTTCTTTCTCAAAATTGCTTTGGCTATTTGGGGTCTTTTATGTTTCCATACAGATTGTGAAATTTTTTGTTATAAGAGTACTTAATTTTTAAACTAGCCTTGTATAGAGTTACTAAGAATACTAGTTCTTTTTTTTAATTTTTAAATTTTATTTTATTTATTTTTTTATACAGCAGGTTCTTATTAGTTATCCATTTTATACATATTAGTGTATATATGTCAATCCCAATCTCCCAATTCATCACACTACCACCGCCTCCCTGCCACTTTCCCCCCTTGGTGTCCATACGTTTAAGAAGAACTAGTTCTTAAGAATTGGGGCTTGGTAATCAGAGAGATGACAGTTCAGTTCCTACTCCTCTCCTTACAAAATGTGTGACCATTTGTAAGCCAATCGACCTTTCTGTGCCTCAGTTTTCACATCTCTAAGAGAGGCTCAGCAGCTGTATCTACCTCAAGAACCATTGTAAGGATTAGACAAAATAATGGATATAGAGTAACTTGTACTCTGTTCAACATCTTAAGACACTTGTTGGTATTCTTAAAATATTATTGGCAGTGCAGGTTCTTGAGAACAAAATTAATTTTCTGGTTTCTTTTGGCTACCAAAAGACCAAGGTTGTTGTTGTTTTTGTTTAATGCAGAGAACCTCCATTTCTGTCTCCCCCCTTTAAGAATGAAATAAAATTAAAATCCTGGATGGGGAGGTTTGGGGCTCTTTGTTACAACAGCAACAGCAATAAATATTTAGAACAGGATTGATTGTGATAACATCAAAACAACAGCATTCTGTTTTTTCCCTATAGATAAATTCTAACTGTGAAATACTGACATAGAAGGACCCTGAATGCCCACTTTTACATCTGTTAAAATATATTATCCTTTAGAATACAGTGAAATAGAGTGTATTTAAAACATTGTGGTATGGAAGTATTGAGGCCTAATTTATTTAAAAACATTATAATTTTGAGGAATTTCCTTACTATGGGGAAAGAACTGGTTAGTTGATTAATGATATAAATAACTTAGGCTCAGTCATCAAATTATACCATGTTTCTTTCTCCTCCTTGGCCCTTAAGTAGCATCAGGATATTCCTGAGCAGAGACCTGGGGGTTGGAGAGGTGATATTAACCCAGTGCATCGGACTGGGAAATTGTGGAGGCCTGGTACAAATTCCTTTTCTGCCTCTTGCTAAAGATGCTTATAATTTACTTAACCTCTCTGAGACATTTTTTTTAATTTATAAAATAAGGGATTTATAAAGATTAAATGAGATGACCCAATGGTATTTAAACCTTCATCAATAAATGACAGAAGCTTTTTGTGAAGAGATGTTTACACAAATCCTCAATAGTCAAAACAGATTAAAATGAATCTCTGCTAAATGAAAGGAGAATAGGCATGGAGGTTTGGGAAGCCCAGTCCGTTTTTCGTATTCCTTTCTATCTTTGGCTTACCTCTTTGAAACATAAAGTTTGAGGAACCTAATTTGAAAATATTTGAGTAAATTAGGTATCAAGTGCCTAGCACAGGATCTGAGATGGTGTCGATACTTCATAAGCACAGTCAAGATGGTGTAGTAGTCATTGTAATATTAAGAATGATTCTTGTTGTTATTATTGTCTGTGTACTTCTGTACATACCATGCACTTTGGACATCACATTTTCGCCATGGCCTTGCCCAAGAGGTGAGCCTGGATTTTGTATATCAAATCCCAAGGCTACCATAGCAAATGACATCCTGGTGGGGTTTTCCCAACAGCTGGACAAAGGCCTTGCTGAAGAAACTCTAGCAGGAGTGAACCAGTTCCTAAAGCAATGACTTTTAAACTTTTAAAGCACAATTCTCTTTCCTCAAGTAAAATCTTAAGCAGACTGAAATAAATAGGATATAAGCAAGCAGGCCTTCCATTCCCAACTCCCTTTTTCATCTTCACGAGGCTCCAGAGGCAACCTCCATGGAGCACACATTGAAGCGCTACCTGACGTTTTGATCTAACTATGGTGGTTCTTCCAACCCCCACTGAAGCTCTACGTCCATGATTAATTAAAACTGAGAGTTGGGTACTGTTCATTGGGTCCTGTGAGATTCACCTTATCCTAGAGATAATTTTTATCTAACTCTTAAGATAATTTATTACCCAGAAGTCTACAATATTTGCATACCAGGATATTTCTGAGTCATATAATTTCAAGACTGCCCCTGGGTTAGGGAAAGAGTGTTGCTACTTCCTTTTCAAGTCTGATAAATGGACTGAGACACAGATTCATTACCTGTAAATTATTGTTCACTATAGGAGCAGAGTGTAATCTCTTGAATCCTTCATAGTTATAAACTCAGAGAAGTGAAGTGACTTGCTAAAAGCCACACAACTAATGCATTGTAGGGTGAGGAATAGAAACTACATCTCTTGAAACTCTAGGTAGGGCTCAGTTATCTAATGTGAAACATGATTTTACTCATGTTCAGAGAGCACAGCCCAGAAGATTTGGAAGGAAGGGCTCAGATCCAATCACAACAGGCAGCATAAGAGTTTAGGTATTTATATAGGTGGGGTAGGGGAAGGAATCACAGAAATGAGTATTTGTCTAATCAATATTAGGAAGCACCTATAGTATATGGGAGGATCAACTCTTTGATAACTATGTAGATGTTTGTAGGGTCTAGGAAGTCGGAGGCCTCTTCTTCCTTGCTAAATTTAAAGTTGAGACCATGCAAAGACCCCCCCAATTCTCAGGCATGCTTAGTGTAGTCCTAAGGTAGTTGGAGTTTCTCTTTTCTTAATACACTATAAATTGTTTACCAGGTGCTTAAATACGAGCTTAAAAGGCCTTTGCCTTTATGCAGGTTGATCCAGAACTGGTGGTCACGACATAAAATCAAGCGGGGAATACAAGATGCTTCCATACCTCAGTGGGAAAATGATTGGAATCTACAGCCCATGAATATTCACGGACTGATGGATGAGTACTTAGAAATGGGTATGGAAAGAACCTTCTGCAAAGCTATTTGACCCTCTTGATACGTTTCTTCTACTTCACTCAGGCTCTGATTCAAGAGAGAAAACCGTCTCCTTTTGAGCAAATATTTTAAAGGAACAAAATAAAGCAAAACCCACTCCTATGTTGAGAAATGTATCAGCCCAACCAAATAAAGCAATAATTCTTTCTCACAGTAAACATTTGCACAGACCCAGTCTGAGTCTTGAGTCTTCAGGAAGCTTACTTATTTATATTACAAAAATAAGGATTCCCATTCCAACTGATAAGATCACTGCATGTTGTTTTGACATTTGCTTTTGTTCTCTGGCCCTCAGTTTTCTCATCTATAAAAAGAGAGGACAAGATTAGGTCTCTTGCTTCCTTTCTAGGACTAAGCATGTTTCTTCAAGTCCTTCTCTGACGTTTTTCTTCCTTCATGCTGCATGGCATAGAGGTGAAAGTCTCATAGACTTTCAATCTATTGAGATCTGAGTTTGAATGCAGTTTTTAACATTTTTCATCTATCTACCCTTTAGCCAGTTTACTTAACATGTATGAGCTACATTTTTCTCAACTGTACAGTGGGATAAGCATGTTTACTTTGTAGGGATGTTGGAAGGATTAAAGGCAATCTATGTAAAGATGCCTAATATGGAACAAAGAAAGCACTCAATAAATGATACTGTTTATATTACCGATTTTCTAACCCTCTTCCTTTACAGTTTTGCAGTTTGGTTTTACCACCATCTTTGTTGCGGCTTTTCCTCTGGCCCCTCTTTTGGCTTTGTTAAACAATATCATTGAAATCAGGCTGGATGCGTACAAATTTGTCACCCAGTGGCGGAGGCCTTTGCCAGCCAGAGCAACCGACATAGGTAAGATTCAGCAACTACATGATTTTTGCATTGCTAAGGCCAAGTGGTGGCTTGATCTTACTTAGCACAACGTGGGTTTCTATTGCTGGAGCTCTCTTCCAGCCATAACAAAACTGTTTTCGTTAACCAAAGAATGAAATGAGAGTAAGTTTAGTTATAACTCTTAGTTGAGGGTAAGTTCATACTGAACATGCTATTTCATAAACTTATTTGTAACTGAAAAGGTTCTCATATATCCCTTTCCAGAGCTTATTTTTTCATTCCATTATTTTTTTTTCATTCCATTATTTTTTAAAGTTAACTTTAATCCTATTTGAAACATCAGTTTTGACTATAATCAATAGTCTATTGATACTATATACAATTTCAAAAGCTTTTTTGTGTATCTATATGATGCCAGATTGGCCTCTTAAGAAGTAGAAAATGTTCACTAGTGATTTTCAGGTCTTGACACTAAACTAGTTTTACTTTTTCGTAGTTTTACATTAAAAAGGTAGCTGACAAAGATAAAGGCAGAACCCATAGTGAATACAGATATTTCAGAGTTCACACAATGAAGTAGAACTTTATTTTTATAGGTTTGAGTACCTCATCAAGTTCTATACATAGGCTTTGAAGAATCTTAAGCAGCTGTGTCTATATCTCATTGGTACAGACATGAGCCAGTTCCTAACGATATTTTAATTTTCAAATCTCTCTACATGATGACTACCTCCCCTCTATGGAAAAGTATTCAATAGCTGTAATATCTGTAGTGAGACACATACCATCCTAAGAAAGTAAATAATGGACAGAGCCGTGGTTCCAACATAACTAAAACACTTTTTCCAAATTAAGGTTGATTAAAGGGTTTTAACTTTTTTTCTTTTTACTCACTATCTTTAATCTTTCTCCTGCTAGGTATCTGGTATGGAATTCTTGAAGGAATTGGTATATTGGCTGTGATTACCAATGCGTTTGTAATTGCTATTACATCTGATTACATCCCACGTTTTGTCTATGAATACAAATATGGCCCCTGTGCAAGTCAGTTTGAATATAGTGAAAGGTAAGGTTGAAATGTACACATTTTTTATTTGTAATTAAAATGGGAACTTATTGGCAAGCTTTGTTCTGTGACCATTAAGGGTAATGTTTCTGATCATTGTGTTTATGTGTTTATTAGATGGAATCAAGTGGGATAAAAAGGGCAGCAGTGTTTTTTACAGCAAATAATTTTAGAGTCTATGATTTTCTGTTTAAATGCATCACCAGTGTTAAAATGTTAAAAACATTTTAATGTATTTAGAAGTTAAATTTAGGACTAGAAGAGACCTTTGAAAGAATCCAATGCAATAGTTTGTCTATATAGATGGGAAATTGAGGCCTATACTAGCTAAATTACTGAAGGGAATTAAGCTAGTTTGTGGGGATATACAGAATATGAAGAAACTCTCAGCTATATGACTAGAGATTTTTCTAAAGGGATTTACTGCTAGAGATTTTAAGCATGCAGAAAATGATACCCTAGACCTGTCTCCTTTTTCTTTTTTGTTAAAATTTAAATCAACACTTGAGAACAGGGTTTCTCAACCTCTGCACTATTGACGTTATAGACCAGATAATTCTATTTTTGAGGAGGGGTGTCCTGTGCCAAAGGATGTTTAGCAGCAACCTTGGCCTCTACCCAGTGGATACCAAGAGCAACCTCCCTGCTCCCCAACTTGTGACAACCAGAACTGTCTCCAGACATTGCCAAATGGTCCCTGGGGGACAAAATCACCCAGTTTAGAACACTGCCTTAGGAGATATGAGTTTTTCAGATCTTTCCTTCTTGAAAACTTGAAGAATGCAAGGGAGCCCTGGACTTGGAGACAGAGAGAAACTGGAGTTTTTAGCTGGAGGTTAGCCTTAGGTGTGGAAGTAGTGATAGGAAATAAAGTAGTGATAGGAGAAGCTGTGTCTCCTCCTTCCTTCAGGAGCAGCCCTGGGCATGCATCTTATCTAGATGCGGGACGTGTGCCCGAGCAAGCAGAGCCCCTCAGAGCCCCGGTTTAGGATGAATTCAGCCCTTAGTCCTGCAGATGAACTCATTTGTCTCAGAACACTGCAGTGCCTTTCTGAACACAAACGTACGTCTCAATTTTTCAAAGAGAGGTAATAAAGGCAGGAGATTTTCTTTTATATATTGGAGTCTTGTCAAGAGATTTTAACTTGAAGTCAAACTCCCAAGATTTAAGTGCTAACTTTGCCTTCTACTAAAAGGCACATCATCAATCTGGACCTATGTTTAAGAAATGGTGCCTGAGATAACATTTTATGAACTGTAAAACACTAAACAGATATAAATTGGTTTTTAGTATTCATAGTGAAAAACCCCAAAGTCTCTTTTTTCTTTATTCAAAATGGCCTAGAAGCAGATTTTAATGGTTTAAAATATGTAGGCTCGCTTGGCAGCCCTCTTCCTTACGGGCATTATTTGTTAGTGTCTTTACTGCCACCTAGTGGCAGATGAAAGTGAGATTGGATAGGTATAAGCTCTGTTCACATTCCGGGTACTGACTTTTCACGTAGGTGGCACCTGACTCCTTCTCCATTAGCAGTGACTAGGGATGTAGAATCATTTCAAGAAGAGATGTGGAGGACTTGTGAGTTTGAAACCACACATTCATAGGGGCTTCCTGGTATTAATTTTCTCCAGGTACGTTTAGCAGCTAAACTGGAGTAAATTCATTCAGATTGGAAATTTTCAGAGCAAGGGGGCAAAAAGACAAGGTGGCAATGGAGAGGATGATACTGGCAAGCTGAAATCATAAGTTATGAGGTCTAGGATGGCCAGGGAGGGGAGTGAAGTTGAAGTCAGTGTGGCCCTGTAATTAAAATTTAGGGTTTAGAATAAGATAAATGGGCACTTGAATCCAGTCTCTAACAACTCTATGTTCTGGGCAGTGGTTCTCAACCCATGGCCTGCAAATCTCCTTCAGGGTCCATGAGGTCAATACTATTTTCATAATAATACTAAGATACTATTTGCTTTTTTCACCACATTGACATATGCACAGATGGTACAAAAGCAGTGGGCTAAAATTTTCTGGTGGCTTTGCATCACTCAAGGCAGTGGCACCAAAAAATACTAGTAATGATTCTATTTCTCACCACTCTACATTCACCATTTTTAAAATGCCAGTAAGAAATTTCAGAATGTCTTTGATGAAGCAGTAATAATTATTCATTTTAACCAAACCTCCACCCTTGAATAAATGTCTTCTCAATATTCTATTCGACAAAATGCAGAGTGCGCATAAAGGGCTTCTGCTACATCCTAAAGTGTGATGAGCGTGTCAAAGAAAAGTGCAAACTTTTGGAGTTGCAAACTA
The DNA here is from genome assembly GCF_011762595.2 of Tursiops truncatus. Taxonomy (NCBI): domain Eukaryota; kingdom Metazoa; phylum Chordata; class Mammalia; order Artiodactyla; family Delphinidae; genus Tursiops; species Tursiops truncatus. Next base: position 77,301,367 of record NC_047041.1, read on the forward strand.
AAGAAACTTTTTTTTTTTAACATGAAATAAAATTGTCAGACAAGCTATGAGTATTCAGACTTGGGTATTAGCAAACACTCTTTTACAGAATGCACAAAACTAGCTTGTCATTTTAAGGAAAATAATTGACAATATTTGTTGAGCTTTAAAGCTTCCCCATACTTATAGGGTTTTTTTTTTCCCGATAAAAGTCAGTGACGATGTTAACAATTGTGCTTTTTCATGGTCTATAGTAAAAATACATCAACATTTGGAAGATCTGCATAATTCAGGGAACACATGTTCTCCAAATGGCCCCAATTTGATGTTACAAAATCTTGCATGGATAAATGACAAATTCAAAGTACAAGATAGACCTATGGATTTTAACGCAAAATCCATATGGAACGATGCATATGAAAGTTCAGTTACGCGAAGATTCCACCTTACAACTAAACTTTAAGAAATGACCACAAATAGAGCTTTGGTATAATATCAAAGAAAAATATTGACATTTATCTGAAATGATATTAAAATAGTCTTCCTTCTTCCACCTACTTGTCTGCATGAGGCCAGATTTTCTACTTACCCTTCAACCAAAACAACATATTGCAATAGATTTAATGCAGGTTTGAGTATCCAGCTGTCTTCTATTAAGGCAGGCATTAAGGTGTTTGCAAACATGTAAATCAATGTCATTCTTCTCGCTATGTTTTTTTCTTTTGGAGTATATAACTATTTTTCAAATGTGTTATTCATATTATTTGAATGGATGTGATAGTTATTTTAAATGAATGAACATAAATTTCTATTTCAGTTGCTAATGTGGTAAATATCAATAGATATTCCCCTATGCAAAAAGCTCCTTGAGATCCTCAACAACTTTTTTAAATGTAAAGGGTATCTGAGACCAGAAATTTTGACAATTATAGGCCTAGAGAAAGTCATTTAGTCTCTGTAAATCGTAGTTCTTCTATCTATGTGGTGAAGATAATAATAATATACATGTTCTAAGGCTATTGTAAAACTTAACCCTGATCACAGTTTAATACCTAACCACCAGAGTAGGGAATTTTGCCTTTTTTGTTTACTGTTGAATACCAAGCATCCAGAATTGTTCTAACAAATCATCGGTCCTCCATAAATATGTATTGAATAAGTTAATAAATTACAAATAAACATGTTTATCAATTGGCTGTTTGATGTTAATTATCCAAATCGTGTTACATGTTTATATATATTTATTCAGTTTCAATGCATAGGAAGTAATTACCACAATGCCTAGTGCATAGTAAACACTTAATAAAACATAAGCCAAGTGATAAGGCAAAATAGAAACTATCGGAGGGAAATGGCAGGCAAGAGTCTGTCTCATTAAGGCATAATCACAGTTGTAATGGGAGTCAGAGAATAGAATCAGAGAGCTGAGTTGCTACGAGTTTATAATTATAATGAAAGGCATAATGGCACTTATTAAATCTTGTCATTGGTAATGAAGGAATTGGACTAGAAATTCATGAATCTCTGAATCACACATGCTTTCTTTTCTTTTCTCCCAGTTGTTTAACAGGATATGTCAACAATAGCCTATCCTTCTTTGACCTGAGTGAGCTTGGCATGGGAAAATCTGGTTATTGCAGGTATTTACTTATAAATTATAGTTATCTTTTCTTTTTGCTTTCACCATTCCATCTCCTCATGCTAATGGGTCCATTTAAACTGTCATTTTGGAGTTTTGGCAAATTAAGAACATTTGGGGCCGCCACATTTTGGTCTTTGTTCTTCAAATTCTTTGTTTTTGTGGATTTTAGGTACCGAGACTACAGAGGTCCTCCTTGGAGTTCCAAACCCTATGAATTTACCCTACAATACTGGCATATCCTCGCTGCTAGATTGGCCTTCATTATTGTGTTTGAGGTTAGTCACAGGCTGATAAAATTACTCTAGGTAAACGCTTTTCTGACTGATATATTAGTTGCCTTTTTTTTTTAAGATTTATTATTTATTTATTTATTTTTGACTGTGTCAGGTCTTAGCTGCGGCATGAGGGATCTTCGTTGAGGCATGTGGGCTCTTCGTTGCAGTGCACGGGCTTCTCTCTAGTTGTAGTGTGCAGGTTTTCTCTCTCTAGTTGTGACTCGCAGGTTCCAGGGCACGTGGGCTCTGTAATTTGTGGCACGCAGGCTGTCTAGTTGAGGCGCGTGAGCTCAGCATTTGCGGCGTGCGGCCTTATTTGCCCCGCGGTATGTGGGATCTTCGTTCCCTGACCAGGGATCGAACCAGTGTCACCTGCACTGCAAGGTGGATTCTTTACCACTGGACCACCAGGGAAGTCCCTAGTTGCGTTTTCGAAGTCAGTTTCTCACTGACTTCCAAAACAGGACTTGAGTATGTCCCTGTAAAAGGTTCAGATACAAGGAAACCACTATGACATGCAAAAAAGCAAGAACTGAATAATGTAAGTTAAAGAGTATTTATATCAGAAATCTAGGATAATCTCTAGGTCCACGGGTGGATCTAGAGATTATCATACTAAGTGAAGTAAGCCAGACAGAGAAAGACAAATATCATATGATGTCACTTACTTGTGGAATCTAAAAAAATGCTACAAATAAACATTTACAAAACAGAAACAGACTCACTAACATAGAAGACAAACTTATGGTTACCAAAGGGGAAAGGGGAGGGATAAATTAGGAGTTCGGGATTAACATATTCACACTACTATATACAAAATAGATAACCAAAAAGACCTAGTGTATAGCACAGGGAACTATATTTTGTAATAACTTATAAGGGAAAAGAATCTGAAAAAAAATAGATATATTTGTATGTATAACTGAATCACTTTGCTTTACACCTGAAACTAATACAACATTGTAGATCAACTCTACTTCACCTTAGTTTTGAGCCTCCTAATAACCAAATTTAAAAAGTAAGGTTTGTTTTCATCATCTAACAAAAGAACCCATATTTATTCATCGGGGTGGAGAGACTTATTTTCTGAACAATCAACTCTAATTATAGTTGATCATGTGTATTTGTACAGCAACAGTGCATAATTCAATAAATTATGCCTGAGAACACTTTTATAAAACGTGCACAGATTTTGATGATCAGAGTCATGCAATAATTTTAGGTTGTAGTCTGTGAAGAAATTTTGGAGAAGCTACAATATTATTGCCTTGCTTAAAAAATAACCAGCTTGATACAGTGAAGAACTTAGCACTGGAATATATTGAGTATCTACTCACTAAGGTCTATGGAAAAACTTTAAATGCATCTGTTTCCTATGGCCAAAATTATGGAGAGAAAAAGATAGCCATACATAAGACTTTTTGCATATGAAATAAGGTTTAATCCAGGACTAAATTCTATTATTTAGTGACTCTATGGGCCTATAAAAATGTCTCCTGATGAAGTTTGACTTTCTATTTTATTATAGGTAGCAAAAGAATTTAAAGCATATTTCCAATCCAATGATTCCAAAAAGTCTTTTTTATTGTGTGTGTTAAAATGTACCCTTTTTTCTTCTTCATCTTCTTTTGGAGCTCAGGTAGAAAGTCTTAATCAAATGCCTCAATTAACAGCAACCTACCATCATGGATGCATAAGCCCAATGATTCCTTCTTTTTTTTTTTCCTCTTCATTCCCCATTACCCACCCACTCCAAAAGCACTCACTGTCTTTTCTTCTGTGGAAGATTTACCACATCTTTATTTGAATATATGTTTGTTTATAAGTATATTGAATATATATGTGTGTGTGTATATATATATATATATATATATATATATATATATAGTATTATTTTAAGTATTCTTTTCCAAAATTACCTCAATAGTATTATATAATAATTAATTTTTATCTCTTACCCATTATACTTTTTCAGATCTAGAGAGACATCTATCCATGAGATTTATAATTTCTTTTGTCTATTTATGATATTTCATCAAAATTAAATACCATATTCCCCTAAGGATAGGTGCTTAGACCTACAATAATGCTCTCTACCTCAATAAATCTTTAATTAAGAATCTTGGGCATGTTACCTTGTAAACATATTTAAGGGTTTTTAAGGAGTATCTTACTCAGGTGTGGAATTGTTAGCTTATACATGTACTCGGTTTCATGTAATACCAACAGATTGCTCTTCAAAATTCTCTTGGATTTTCACCAGCTTTTCATAGTATCTGAATTTCTAACATTTTGCAGTTGTATAAGAGTAAGGTAATATTTTGCTTTAATTTTTTTTGTTTTAGTCTGTTTACTAATGACACTGACCATCATTTTTAGTACTAGAAAGCCATTTGGGCTTCATTTTTTTGTAAATTTATAACCTTGATCCATTTTTGGTTGAGTTACCAAATTTTATGATTTCCTTATATATTCTACATATTAATCTTCACCAGTTATATACACAGCAGATATCTTTTCATTGTCCATAACCTATTAACTTTATGTGTAAACAGATAATGTTCAATTTTGATGTAGTCATGCGCATCATTGTTTTCCTTTTACGGTTTGTGCTTATTTTGTATAGCTTATTTAGGACATTTTCCTTATCTCCTATTCAAAAAGATATTCTACTACATTTTTTACTATTAACTTTACAGTCTTACCTATCACATGTCTTTAATACCAGGAGTTTTTATAGAGTCTGAGGGAAAAGGTTATTCTCCATATAATGAAATAATTTTTGTACTGCTATTTACTAAATCATCTCTTATCTATCCACTGATTTGTAAATCCATTTCTGTAATATTCCAAGTTCCTACGTAGTCATGTGTGTATCTCTGGCCTCAGTATTCTGACTTATCACTCCATTTGTCTGTTCCTGGATCACTATTGCACTATTTAAATGCAATATTTAAATATGTCATATCTGATAAAGCAAGTGACCACCCATCCTGCCACACTTGCTCTTATTTAAAAAAATTATCTTAGCTATTTGGAGTTATTAACCATTCACATAAATTTTAGAAGCCATTTTTCAGGTTCCCCTGAATATTGAGCAAGGACTTTGGTTAGAATTACATTTGTAGAAATCAAATTTTGACTTATTTACAAAATCTGTGCTGTTTCATTAATGAATGTAGAATTTATTCAAATCATTCTTATCTCCTTTAATAGAATTTTAAATATTCTCTTACTTATTTGTACCTTTTTATTTCTAGAAACTTTATAGATATTTTTATTGCTGCTATGAGTACTGTCTTAAACTTCATTATATGATTCGCTTGATTTTTGCCGGAATACAAATAGTCTTTCTAAGATGAGCATACCTCCTTGTTTAAGTACCTTACTGGTTCTAGTATTCTGTCTATTAAATTGGTTGGGATTGTCTTTTCAAATGATAATACCACCTGCAAATAACAAAAGTTTTGTATGTTTACTTCCAAGGTTTATGTTTCATTGCTTTTGTTTGCCTTACTGTGTTGCTGGAAACTTCAATATGGTGTTGAATAGCAGCGGTGTGAACAAACATGTCTTTTTTCCAACTTCAGTGGAAATACTTCTGATTTTTTTCTTTAAGTATGATATCTGCTGTAGGTTTTTTGTTTCAGATGATCGGTTATGATAGTGTCTTGATAAATGGGTATCAAACTCTAGCTTTAAAAAAGATAGATCTACTTTTTAATATTAAGCCATCCTTGCATATCAAACTCTCTCTGTGAATCAGTTTATAGGTTTCTCTATTACTATCGTATAGGACTTGGAGCATATTCTTTCTTACTAATTTAATTTGTAACAAATGTTTTTAATTTTTATATCTATACTCTTGAGTCACATTGCTGGCTATTTCTGTGAATATCAAATATTTGGTCAGGAAAGAAGCTCTTGATCTGCTTCTCTATGGGAAAATATGACCTGCTTTTCTATGATCTATCAGTACTATGCAGTCCTGGGACACATAGAGCAAGCCCAGTTAAAAGTGCCTTCTTCCTTTCCACGTAGAGACTACTGTCGCAAAGTCCTTTAGGTGAATGGGTTCTTTTCTACAGATCATCCTAAGTCTGTCAATCAGATTTTTCTTCTTTCATGAGAAATTAAAAGACTTATTGTTCATGCGAAAAGAAATAGGATGCATTTATAATAGTCGGAGATAATATTTAAGTAGTGCTTATACTGTGCGAAGCACTCCTTTCAAATATATTTACTCGTTTAATTTTTATACCAACCTTTAAGAGACACTATTATTAGAATCACTTTAGAGCTGAGATATAGAGAACATAGGTGATTTGCATAAGGTTACACAACTAATGAGTGTCAGAGTAGGGTTCAAACATAGGCAGTCTCAGTCAGCATCTGTACTTTTAACCACTGGTGTATTACCTTCTGATTTTTGTCCCTGCTTTTTTTAAATACAATACTTTTATCAGTTTATTTTTTAAATCTATTTTTATCATAGAATAAATAATTAATAGAGAAGATATTTTAGAGCAGTTATAATAACATATGCTTTCAATAGAGTAGAGATTCTGAAACATGTATGTGCTGGGGGTTGAGTCCAAATCCAGCATCACAGGCAGGACTGTATTCTGTGTGTTTTGTACACTGTGTATTATAATCTGTCGAACAAGGATTGTCCCTGTACGTGATCTCTCTGTGTATAACAAAGCATATCATAACAGTATTGCATAATATATAAGGTTTTTATAGGTGTGAATTTCAGATTCATTCAATGTTTATAAGGTGACATCAACATGTCTTTGTTGGAATACTTATGTGATGGAAGGCAATAATTGTATTCCCAATATAATTTTGAAAATATTAATATTCTAGATGGAACATACTGAGTTCCGATGCTTGATTGTAAGGCAAATGCAACATTGTTCATGACTTCTGTTTTATAATTAGCATTTCAGAATCATTGAAAATGTACTTTCTTCTCTTAAATTTTCAGCACCTTGTTTTTGGAATCAAGTCATTCATTGCCTACCTGATTCCAGATGTACCAAAGAATCTATATGACCGAATACGACGGGAGAAGTACTTAGTCCAAGAAATGATGTATGAGGCTGAACTAGAACATTTGCAACAACAACGGAGAAAAAGTGGTCACCCTGTTCACCATGAATGGCCTTAGTTGATACCTGTTGTCCAGCAGGGGCAATACCATTAGTGGGCATGATGGCAACTTCAAATTCTAGGTGGGATCTAGGGGGAAGGCATACCTGGCAAAACATATGTGTAATATGTTACTTGGAAATGCATCACAGCCATCTCTGGGATTTGAAATATCCAAGCTTCTAGGGAAGAAAACAAATGACCCATGACCTTAAAAAAAATGGTTAAATTGACATTGCAGGAAGCCAGGATCTAATTCTCAGAACCAGCCTCAGGGAGTTGTGTGTTTGGAAACCTCCACCTTCCATCAGCTGCAGTGTAATAGGAAGGGTGATGATGAGGTTTCTAGAGACAGATTTCCATGTAAATGTACACAAGCCAGGCATGACTTAAAGTATCATGTGGTCCTCACCCACATACTAATTTTTGGATGTCTTTGGAACCTTAGGCTGAGTTGAGATACTTACAAGAAATGGCAAATCAATTATTACCTTTGCTGCCTGAACTCCATGTCCCTTCAGCTTACTGTTTCATAGAAATTTCCCTTATTTCTTGGTGAGATTTTGGATCTGTGCCACAGGGAATTTATGCTGCTTTACACTGACTATGCAGTTGAAGAGTTGCACATCTTTAGTAGTCAAACCAAAAATCTAAGACTCCAAAAAGAATACCATTCATTGAAATAATATTCTATTGCATTGGCTACATTCTAATCTGTCTTATCACTGGCAGATTCAGTTTTACTGCATTTCTTTTTTTTTTTTGCTAAACGCCAATAGAGCCACAGAGTTATAAAATATGGAAGCATGTTCTCATATCATTTAGAACATGATGAATCCATATTTTACTGTGGAAAGCTGTTTTATAGTATATTTAATTTCCACCTCCCTGATTTATTACAACACTCTCACAGAATAACTTGAAATGCTGTAAATATGTTGGTTTTCCTTGTACCTTTGCACCTGAACAATATGGAATGCAAGTTACAATTCATGCAGCTCTGAGACCAGTTACACAGTACGCCATTGTGGCTTATTTATTCAGGAAAACAGAAGCCAGATGCTTTGCAACACTTAAGCTTTTCCAACAATGTGCACTCTTGCTCCTGAGCTGATGAAAAACAATGCATGAATATAAATTTATATTATTTGTAAAAAACATACATTTTTTTGAGTTTTACTTTCTTTTCATCACTGAAGGGAGTTTTCTGTTATTATTTCTTTGGTAGATTGGTTTGGTTTATTTTTGAAAACTCACTAGAAACAAAAATTAATTGCGCAAGACATCATTTTTGCTTTGTTGTGGAGTTGCTGTTTCTCTGAACTCTGTATCTGTGAGTGTGAATGTTCACAGGCTGATGTTGTAGGAATGATGACGCATTCAACTAAAGAAAGTCTGGTGGAGGCATAAACTATGGGAGCAGGATGGGAAAGAAGAGAAGAGTTGAATTAAGAAAATATATGGTAGAAATCAAGACACTTTTTCTTGCAAAACAAAGCTAATCTCAGTTTTCTTCCCCTGGGAATGGGATGAGGAATACATAATCATACAAATATGTGATTATTTTTTGTGCAATTTAACAAAGTACAGTTATTTCCAAATTTTATAAAGATCAGATTAAACCCAATGGGAATAAAGCTACTTTGTAATATATATGCAAGGGTTTCTCTAGCAAGAAAAGTATAAAGTTTCTCTTAACTAGAAAACTATTTTTATAATTTTAACACTGAAATTTTTTTTGACCTTTCCTTCTTTCACTCCAGGGAAAAGCTGATAGATTATAGTTGTTGGTTGGTTGATTGGTTTTTGTCAAAACTATTCGCTTCCCTGCTTGCCCTCTGACTGAACAAGGGGAAGAACCTCAGACTCTAAATTTCCCTCCCACTCCCTTGCCACAAGGGATTCTTCCATTCAGATTCCAGAGAGGTTTTGTTTCTGCCATCTGCTTATTCATAGCAACTAATTCTACTAACTCCGCGAAGGAGCTTTGAACGCCTCCATTTTTGTAGCATCTGCCTTTCCTTTTTTGTTGTTGTTAGTTAAATGTATACACATGCCTGAGGATAAATACTCTCTATGCCTGTTGAAGACATGAATGAACCTGACATTTATGTCCCTTTCTAAATTAGGGACACAGACAAAGACATTTGTCTTATAGCAAAGAATAATGATAGCTCTGTCCTTGAGAATTCTCTTTCTGAGTTATTTTTATATAACCATATTGATTACTAAAGAGAAAAACACGAAAAGAGAAAGGTGTTTTTAATAAAAAATTACAATACATTGATTTAGAAAATGCTTTCTCTGATATTTTTTGAAACCAATGGAAAAATAGAGAAACAATGAAAAAATTATCTGAAATTTTCCTTTTGTGAAACAATGCAGTAGAATCTAGCTATGCCTTCCTCATTGTTGACATCAAAATATTGACAGCCCCTCATGGGTATATCAGTTTTAGAAGACTCTGCTTTAATTGAGAGAAATGTTTTATATCATGGTTTTCAAATGAATACAAATTATTTCTCAAAGATTTATACGACACACACTATTCTCAGGAAATCTGTATTACATGAATGCTGCTTATATATTTTCTTATTCTAAATTGTTGTCTTTTCAAACAAATAAATAATATATATATGTGCATGCAGTCAGCCTTGACAAGTTGCACAAAGCTGAAGCATTTTCATAGTACAGTATGTGGGAAATCGCTCTAGGTCATAGCTGAAATAGTTTGCAGTTGTCTGAGTCTGTGCACGCACTTTGAGATAAAACGCTCCTGAGTGACTGCATGATGAGATACAACTTCTGAATGCTGCACATTCTTCCAGAATGACTCTTATCTGTTGTATAATGCAATGAAAAGGAATCTTTTTCACTCAATAAATTTTCATGTGATATGGTATTTTTTCCTGTAATCTGCATGTTAAATTTAATCCTGCTTGTTTTTTAAATATTAAGTTGGGATTTGTTGAGCGTGTATGGGGAGAGGGGATTGTTCACTCTTTAGCTCTCCAAGGCAATAGTTTCCTATTCTTGTGGGCCCTTCCCCACTCTTGAAAAGTTTTGACTCTGTGTCTTCCGATAAGCTCATTGTCATCATCAAGGCATTTGCACACGAAAGTGCAGGTGGAGTATCACATTGATCCTAATAATGCTTTGTGTTAGCAAAGTTGGGGTAGGAAGCTTGATCAGTTCTTCTGTCACACAGCATTTTCTTTTTTCACACTTTTGCTGGCTCTATCAATCACCATCAAAATCTCCCTGGAACAGGAATTTTAGCAGATATAATTCATGCCAAGGAAAGAGGACATATTGGGCCAACTATCAATATGAGGCTACCAAATTGCCCATTTTTTTCTCAACTTGATGGTCAAAATTGAAAATCCAGGTTGTGTAGAGTTGCTTAACTGATAAGGCTGAATTGATTAGTCTGTCAACTGGGGACAGGGAGACGTAGACCCAGGGTGTGTTTGTGTGTGTGTGTGTGTGTGTGTGTGTGTGTGTGTGTATGCATCCATACACATGACTAGGAATTCTTTTTATTATGTAAGAACCGGTGAACACTTATTCTCTGTGAGATATGCCCAACTCAGTCCTGTTAGGGTCATCAGATATTTTCACTCCATTTTCCCCCAAATCACAGTATTATACCAAACTCTGGGAATAGTTGTACATTTTGTCCAGGGAATCAGTTAACATCTTATGTCCTTCCTGTTATCCTCAGTAGGTGAAAAAAAAACATTTTAGGAATGGCCTAGAAAACTCAACTTCTGATGGAAAGGTGAGCATTCCGCTACAGACATTCCTGTTCAAAATGAAATGTGCCAACAAAACATAGTCCAAAGGGAAAATTGATTGGGCTTTAGCTTGAATCATTGATCAGCTTAGGTTCTTGCTAGCTAGGATTTACATACTTGTAGTGGTGTTAAGTTACCTTCAAGAGTACTTGCTATCTGGGTTCACCTCAGAAACCACACCCACGACCACATTTGATGGTTTTCTTTCTGGAGAACGCAAATATTAGAGCCACTGCATCCTAGCCACATTCACATTAAGGCATCTTTTTCAAGAAAGTAAAATAAAGCAGACAGATTGGGAGAGGAGACTCATTGTTTGAGACCAGATCCAATTTCTTGGACCATCAAAATCTACCATCAGGGAGAAGAAGCCTATACATCCTACCTTACAACTTTATGACTACCAATGTGTGCTCCAACACATTTTCCCTAGAAAAAAACTACTGTTCCATGTACAACTATCCCAAAGTGGGAGCCTTGTACACTAGACAGTCAGCTAGGTCGATTCTGCTTTCCCTCTTTCCCTAAGAAGGAAGGGGATGAGATTTTCAGGCATATGCTGGCATTGACTTCTTCAGAATATTTATTTCTATCTCAGTTCTTACTCTTTCTGTGGGAAAAGCAGTATCTTTGCTCTGTTTTTCAGAAAGCAAACATTTCCTATATTTATTAGTTGAAAAATAAAACGGAATGAGATCCATTTAGATATTCCCCACAAGAATAATTGTCATGTGGATGGCTAGCCCCCCTGTGGTATTTAAGCTGCCTCAAAACCTTTATAATTATTTTGTCAATGCCACTCAATGCTACCAGGTGAACACTTTAGACCAAATTTAGTATCTTTTCTAACAAGCAGTGTGAGCAGATTTTCCCACTGATTTTGACCCATTGTAAATTTTTGATGCTGTTCTCTAAGTGAGAAGAGGGGGATTGAGTGGCCAGAAAATTCTGGTGGCAAAGGTAATTGTGGAAGCAATGTTTGGGGGTTGGTGTGTTGGGGCACACAGAGACTTTCCTACCAAAGTAAAAATGTCTATTTTGCGGATTCTTATTCGGTATCTGCAGTCAGCACACCCTGCCTTCTTTCTGACTGAGAAACAATTGCAATTTAGTTATTCTTTTAACGTGAAGAAGAAATGAAAGGTTTTTGTCTTGTTTTTCTTTTTCTTTTTCTTGTCTATTTTAAGACTTATGAAGCTAAATCTAGTAAGCTTAGATTTCAGTGACAACTCTAGCCAAAGAATAAACGTCTCAATTTTCAGTGTTGAAGATGAAAATGCACTTAAAATAAGTGCAAAATTTTATCTTCCTAGGATGGGTGGTTATTGGCTTCTATATTGTAATTTTCAAGTAGGAAAGAACTATTAGAGTCCTTGAAGACTAGAGTAATTGAAGAGGGAATTTGGGGAAGGCCAGAAGAGACAGACTGGATTTCTCCAAGTGTTTTCATTCTCAATATGAAAAATTATGTTGCAACCATATATTTAGCCAGACGATTATATAAATATTGAGTTTTTTCCTTTTACTCTCAATATTTCCTCTGAAAATCTTAAAAATATGAATCTTAACAATGCCGATTGTTAATCATTAAAAACATTCTTTCCAAACTCTCATAAGAAATTTTAAAGCCAATTTAAGGAAGCTCTTTGCTTTGTTGAAATCAACTGAATCAATTTTTTAGATGGTGTCTTCGTCAACATTATTGAAAGAACTGAACAATAAAGATTCATAAACCTTTATAATGTAGATTCTGAATCAGTCAATAACATGGTCTGATTGCTCAGTTCTCTACAAATTCTGCCTGACTGTATTATACTGTTACAAATAAGCAATTTCGGGATTGATCATTAATTTTCTTACATGGCAGTTACATTAGGGGGCATGAAATCAATACACTACATGAGATTATTCTTAGCTTTTCAAATGTGTCAAAGCAGACTCTATAATTAGGAACTGTGTGTTATGAATACCTGTGTACACACTTGCTATAACATTTTTAAAAACCGGATGAATTGTTGTTTCTGGAAATTCCTGAGGACAAATAGGTCAAGTCCATAAATGATATCACCATTGTATATTGCTTTTCTTGATATATAGTAACCTATTGTATTGTCATAAAATCTTCTTAATGTTTACTTGTGTGTGTGTGTGTGTGTGTGTGTGTGTGTGTGCGCGAAGCCCTGGGTAGCCCAAATGTTATAGACATTATCGAAAACACTGAAAAAGATGTCATGTTATATAACAAGATGTCATGTTATATAACAATATGTCAACCTTATTTTGACATATGCTTACTTGGTCACTTGGTAGACCTGCCTTTAGGTCTACCTGCCTGACTTGGTCACTTGGTAGACCTGCCTGACTTCAGGGAAAATAACTATTTTGCACCCCACTCCTGACCCTGTAGAGAATATTCACATTAATCACTTGAATGCACTTCAATCTGCACTTATTTTTAAAAGAAATAATTAAAATAATTATATATCTATACTTATTCTATAGGCATTTTTCTAAAATTAACTAGTTATATAAATATAGTATTAAATTTAGTGGTATTCCAGGGCTCTATGAGAAAGCTGCATACAATTTTGGAAATACAAAAATATCATCTTAAATTTCCTGTTGATGTTCAGAAATATCATTATCAACTAATATTTTCCATTATAGAGTAGGATTATTTTTCTAATTTGTCATGAGAGTATAGTGAGAGAGCCACTGATATACTGACATCCCAAGTAAGGGCCATTTTGTGATTAAGTAGCCAAACATTTACAACCTTACATCTGTCTTGTGAAGATAGCTTGATATTTCAAATACCAAAAGTGCAGTAAAAGAAAGTTGGGCTTATGAGTGTTTGTTATTCACATAGGTGTTTACAAATCTAGATTGGTTTGGTCAGGAGAATGGAATGGAGGAGGAAATAATGGCATTAACTCTTTCCAAGAATTACAATAAAAATAACCCATTAGGTGATTTACAATCAATTACTAGTTACACTTGCTTAATTTAATTTTTTGTATCATTTTAATATACATCATTTGTAATATCAGTTAAATTTTATTTGTTTGAAAATAGATTATATCAATACTTCAAGGTTATTAATGCTGAATAAAAGAGGTTAACTCTACAGAAAACTTATTTACCTTACAATATTGAGATTGAGCCATGAGATTTCTAAATAGACAATTGTACAGAAGGAGAGCTAAACTGTCTAGTATTTTTAAAGAATTTATTTCTAAAAGAACAATTAAAGGGAGACTCCTCTGTGTTTTCTATTTTCTGATCTGATTTTTGCAATAATGTTTAATTAAGATTGTAATACCATAAAAATATTTCAATAATACTCTCTTTGAATTACTGTTCACAAAGCCCCCTGGTCTGTGGTTTATTTGTTTTTATCTTTAGAAAGAAATGGTATAACCATATAAAATCACAAAACAATGAAATTTATATTAAAGAAAATTTATTTGAATTAAACAAAGGGAAAAGTCCTCCCCCTTCCATTGTTGTTTAGAGAATCACAGTTGCCATTACCTGTGCATTGAGTGGCAAACTTGGGTTGAGATGCTGTTTACTTATCAAGGTTTACATTTATAAATGTAGTACTTAAATCATAGATATGAATATTGCACTTTTCAGTAATAAAACTTGTCTATCTTTATAACAGTAGTTTTTTTTTTCGAGAATTTAAGATCTTTAGAAAAGTTACTCTCTGGAAAATCATATTTTATTTAAACTCAGCATTAAAAGAGCTACTGTTTGAAATATGTGACATGATTTTTAATTTATATAATGCATTATGTTTATCTTGTTATTTCTAATTTCAAACTAATTCAGTAATGCATATACTAAACCAGTATCTTGAAAATCTTAAAGGGAAACAGCGAACCAATTTAACTTAAAATGAATACTGGAATGGATACCATTTTCTTCATATACTGCAGACTAACAAGAGTTGAGTGTTCCATGCGGGTCAGTCACTGTGCTAACTACTTTAGACGATTACCTCTGTAAATCCTCACAACAATCCTATTAAGTAGGGACAATTTTTGCTCCTTTTAATTTGTGAATAAACTGAAGTTCAAAAAGCCTTGCCCAAGATTACCAAGATAATTTTTGTTAGAGCTTACACTTGAACCTGAAGCCGTTTGACTCCAATCCCTCACCTCAGTCAATAAGCTGTACTCCTTGCTCCAAATGGTGACAAAGAGAATGTCAGTCATCAAAACCAATTCATTCCGAATGAGTGAAAGAGGCATTGAGGTCATTCTGCTCCATTTTTTTTTTTTTTTTAAATAACTTTATTTATTTTTAACTTTGGCTGCGTTGGGTCTTCGTTGCTGCGTGCAGGCTTTCTCTAGTTGCAGAGAGTGGGGGCTCCTCTTGTTGCAGAGCACAGGCTCTAGGTGCACGCGGGCTTTAGTTGTGGCATGTGGGCTCAGCAGCTGTGAGCTTGTGGGCTGCAGAGCACAGGCTCCATAGCTGCTTAGCTGCTTAGCTGCTCCACAGCATGTGGGATCCTCCCGGACCAGGGCCCGAACCCGTCTCCCCTGCATTGGCAGGCGGATTCCCAACCACTGTGCCACCAGGGAAGTCCCCATTCTGCTCCATTTTTACCCATATCTGTGAGTATGTTTAAAAGATAGAGACTGGCATCAAGTTTGGCACATTTTAGGCCACCCTAGGAGCTCATCATTCATTGCCCCTCTTATTGAAAATATCCCTCTTCACTCTGTGACAAAACCAACCACAAATTTAACCCATTTTTATGGCTTTGAACTTAGCCCTGGACAGACTTTGTACTGCACCTGCGGCCTTGACACAACTCTGAGCTGACATCCCTAGGGAGGAGTGAGGGAGGAGAGGTGTGCTATGACTGACTGGGCAAATCTGTTGACTCTGCCCTTGTAGTTCCCGTCTGCTTCACTACACAGCAAATGTACTTTCTACGTACTCTGGAAGATGGTTCCCCTGTGGATCCCCATCTGCTCTCTAGCTAAAATGTTAGATTTTGCATCTGTTCAATCAGGAAGAATCAAGCAGGATACCTATACTGACCTCTAAAAGCTCTGAAATGTGACCTCAGAATGCCATAGGTTCCATCACATGATATTTTTATAATAATATAATACTCTTTTCCATGTGCAAGTCATTTTATGCTTTGATAACACTCCGGGTGAAAAAATTAGTGACTGAAAAAGAAAAAGTATCCAAAAAACTTTCTGGGAAAGTACTGAGCTAGTGAAATATCTGTAGGATAATTTGTGAGTAAAATTTGTGCGAGAATTTGTGAGTAAAATCAAAAACTATATGGTACGTTTTGGTTTTGTGGAATTCCAAGTGAAAGTTGTATTCCAAATTTCATATATATATGGCTACTATATATATATATATATATATAAATTTCATATATATTGCTACTATATATACATATATATAGTGTATATATATATATATATATAGCTACTGTAAATCTAATTCTTATCCTCAGGGTTTTGTTTTTTTTTTTTCCTTCTCTATCATATTGACCAAGACAGTGAGGTTTGGCCCAGATTTCAACACTCATCTAATGTATTTCTGAAGTTCTAATTGATAAAAATATCCTAACTCCTAAATCATTTGGAAAGTAATTACACTTCTCAATTTGCAAATACTTAGATCAATACCTTCGTTAACTTGCTGGGCCTCAAAAACGTTTTTAGAAATTCTTTTCCTTCTCATTTTCAGATATTTCCCCCAGTGTACTCCCTTTTCACTTCTTTCCTCCTTTTTCAGAATGTATTTTTCTTGTTTCTCTTGTAAACCACAGCCCAATTTTCTCTTCCTCTCCTATTATTTCCTCTCCTCTTTGAGACTGGAGAAGAGAAGGCAAGCAATGGACTGTGGCTTATAAACTCCAGCTATTTTTTAAATTCCTCTATTGATTGTTTTTCCCCTCTTTCTACCTTCTCTCCCTATTAATAAACACCAGTTTCATAAAAATTTTTCCCCTATCTCGTGCTTCTTTTAAAGTTTTCTCCTTCTGGGTAACATTTAACCCACCCAGCCTTTGGGACTCCTTATCCCTGCCTATTTGGACCATTTCTTCTTACTTTGCTGACACATATTCTTTCTAGGCCTCTTGATCTTACCTGGCCACCAAAATAAATATCTGTCACCTGCCCTAATATACCTGACACTGAGACATTGGTTTGTTTCCTACTATCTTTCCTCTGATCTAGCCCATATGGCACTGGTTCTTTTTTACCCTTTAAGGATTTTATTTCTTTGCTTCTTTCAAAAAGCTTTCACTGCCTCTCCATTTATTAATTCAGTCCTTGATCTGTGGTCCCCTCTTACTCCAGAACTTTAGCAATTATTTTCTAGAGTTCAACTACTAAGATCTTTACTTCTGTCACCTTAGCCTGATGGAATGCATTGAGCTTTCAGGTGTGAGCTGAACAAAAAGAGTAGAAATCCTGTGGACAAAGCCTTTGGCACCAAAGAAGACCCTAGGGCTACTGAAATCCCCTGTGGGCTGGTAAGCTATCTGCAAGGTTCTTTTACACAATATTGTCCTAACAGCTTCCTATAGGATGTGCCTTTCCTCTTTACCCAGCCCTGGAGAAAGACTCCAGACTTCTTACTGAGCACAGACTGAATTTTTCATTGTAAGGTGATAGAAGGGAAGAAGAAATACTACGCTGAAAACACAAAGGGAGCAGAGTATTTAGTTATAATTACTCCTACTTACCAAATATACCAGCCTCTCCTTTGCTGAGCAAAATTAATTTCAAGGCTTTGTCAGGACAGCTGTAATCGCAAGAATGACTGGAAGAGGACTTAAAGGTGTGTGGGTGGGTTGCGGGGAGGGATCAAAAGCAGTTAAGTGCTCTGGGATTCCCTGGTGGCGCAGTGGTTGAGAGTCCGCCTGCCGATGCAGGAGACACGGGTTCATACCCCGGTCCGGGAAGATCCCACATGCCGCGGAGCGGTTGGGCCCGTGAGCCATGGCCGCTGAGCCTGCGCATCCGGAGCCTGTGCTCGCAACGGGAGAGGCCACAACAGTGAGAGGCCCGCGTACCGCAAACAAAACAAAACAAAACAAAAAAAGCAGTTAAGTGTTCTAACTGCACCTGCAGGATGCAGGGATGTGACATGAGTTCACATATATGTGAAGGGGGGTGCTGGGGTGGATGCCATTCCCTTGTCTTATCAGCAGTGGCAGAGAAGCATTTAATATGCATCTCCCCTCCTGCAAACTCCAACATATTTGATGGTTTAAAAAAACTACAGAAAAACCCAACAAACAAAATCCCTGAAGTTTATTATAACACAAAGCAAGGAGACTGATTCTTGCACTACGATGAAATCAAGCCCTAGTTTATTCAAAAAGGAAGTTGCCGGGCACTTAACGCTTGGCTGTTTTTTCTCACCTGAAAGTGGGGTCTTCCAAAGAATAACCTGCAGAATATTCTTGGGAACAGTCATGTTATTTGTGGTCTTGAAGTGTAAATACATATTAGACATCCCTGTCTTCTAGCAGGAGCAAGTACAGAAGTCTACTGACCAATGGGCAAGAAGTATGTGGGCTGTGTGTGTGTCGTGTGTGTGTGTGTGTGTGTGTGTGTGTGCGTGTGTGTGTTGCCTTAGAAATGGGTAATCTTCTCAAAAGCCATGTTGTCATAGTTTTTGTCCTTGGGATCATAGCCTGGAACATGGACCACGCTTTCTCGCCCGAGGCCGTTTCGTAAGACAGAGTCAGCCCCTTGTTTCCAGGTACTGCCATTCTCAAGGTTTTCCTGAGGAAAATGGAAAGACACATATCAGTGGGATCGTCTTAATGTATTCCAAATCAAACTGAGGGAATCTTGCTTAGGCCTCTCCCTTTGGAAAAAAATGATAGATAAATATGAAAATAACTAAATGATAAACATGAAATAAATAAATGATAGATAAATATGAAATGATAGATATGAAAATAAGTACAAATAACTGACCCAAGGCACTTCCTAACTGATCATTTTGATGCCTCAATCCATGTAGGTACTACTTCTAATGATCATAAAAACAGAAAGAACAATTTAGTGAGCGTTCACAATACATCAGTGTGTGGTGTGAAGAAGTTTATATATCTAGTGCAACAGTCCCGTGAGGTAGTAGTATTACCTCCTGAGGAGAGACAAACCTGTGTCTCAGAAGGGCCCCCCCCCCTCCTGTGAACAGCAAGGCCTCTGGTTACAAC
Source organism: Tursiops truncatus (assembly GCF_011762595.2). Lineage (NCBI taxonomy): Eukaryota > Metazoa > Chordata > Mammalia > Artiodactyla > Delphinidae > Tursiops > Tursiops truncatus. The sequence goes on from NC_047041.1 coordinate 77,320,438, forward strand.
AGGGGTCCCTGTATGCAAACTTCCCAGGAGGCTGCTCAGTGTTAGCCTTTGGCAAAGGAGCCCGGTAGTGACATACTAAGTGCCCCCTCCCGCTCTCGACTCAGCCTTGAGAACAGAAGCCACCGGCATCAACAGGATTTCTCATTTATTCCAGGAAACTCAGGCCTGGGAAGAAAAGTCTATAAAGCAGTAAATAACATGATTCCTTCCTTCTCGAACTTCCTCAAAATCCATTTATCCAAACAATACACTGCTTTGCTGGCTGTCATCTCAGCAAATAGATTGCTTTCCCATTCTGAGCCCTTGTCAAGGTGATGCTCTCCTCGTGGCAAAACTATGAAACTCAGCTTTACTTCACATACATGTTATTATGGTGTTTTGAGGAAGGAAAACAAATGACATCTTAGGAGTTGTGATAAGGGCGAAGAGCCTCTCTCCTAAAGTACTGAAAGAGTGAAATATCTGGGTCTGAAAGAACAATAATAAGCCCTCACTAAAAAAGAAAAAAAAAATGCCTGCCTGTAATCAGGCTGAGAGGACAGACACAGATAAGACCCGTTGCAACTCCAACAGGAAACAGTGCTTCTTCCAAGGTCTTGGAATTACCGGTTGCCATAGTAATTCATTGAGTGATTGCTGCTCTTTGAGCAGTGCTGCCCCAGGTGGCTTTATCTTCATTCCCACTTCTCTTACTTAGACCCTTCTCAGAATCTTTCAGTGGGAGCCCGAACCTTTACCCTCTTGTTGAGAGTGGCACTCCTTGGTTCCCCTGGAGTAGCCCTGTCCCCTTGCTGTATGTATCAAGTCAATAAGTCCAATGTGGTCTGACCACAGGCTGTTCCTGGTGGTCTTGGGCTGATACGACCTTAATCGTACTCAGACAGTGTCTCTAGACCTTAATAGCACTGGAACAATGTCCCTAGCCCTGTGTGGCCTAAACACAATTCTCAGCGGGACAAGGGGAGAGCTGGGAGGTTATGTAGATCCTGTCACTTCTCTACCTAAGAAGTTCTACCAATAAATCTTACTTTATATTTACACCTCATGGCACACTGGAGATGTTCATGTGTAGATCACGGTGCATGGTTTCCCCCCAGTTCACAGATACAAGCTGAAGTTCCAAGAGGTTAAATAACTCACCCAAGGAAAGTTAGACATGGAACCAGGATTAAACCCAGGGCTGACTCTAAAGCCCATGCTTTTCACCATTATACTAGATGTGCCCCCTCTTTTCTTCCTTTTCTATTATTAATTTTTAAAAATTTTCCTAGAATTTACCCTCACAGGGATTAAAGGGAATTTTGGAACTTGATCAGTTGCAACGACAATTCAGCCCAAAGGCACATTTACCTATCAACATAATTTACGTGCTTAAAAACTAGTTAGCTGAGGTAACTGAAGTGGAAACCCAGATTCTTTCAGGTTCTCATATCCACTGCCTTCCCTCCTTGCACCCAGCCTTGTAGATGGTTTAAATGGGCAGAAAGGGAATCCTTCTGAGCCAATTCACATTATTCAGAAGCTCAAACATCAGCTCACCTGCTCTGTTCCACTGTCATGCTGAACACCACACCAGCACAGTGTTTTGTATTTCTTGGACCAAAAGCAAAATAAATTGCAAACCGGTCTAATTAGCAGCGGTTGAATATCCTTGCCCTTTTGGTGACCTATTAACAAAAGGAAAAATGGGTAAGTTGTTGCACGCTTCCAGGAGTTTCTTTGATGATTTAAGCATTGTCCACTTGAGAAGCAGGTCACTTCTTAGGAGAAGGGTGAAAAGAGGCCTGATTGGTTAAAATACAGAAATTGGTAACTGCTCAAAAAAGTGAGAGTTTGCTTTTAAACATCCACAAACTGTCAGGTCAGGCAAACTCATGGCCTTAAACAAATAGAAACAACATATTTATTTTTAAATATTTATTGTGGAAAACCCTCCTAGTACCCTTTGTAGGCCAGCAGAGGAGATTACAGGAATTATATAATTTCTTCCTTTAGGAAAGCTCTCACTTTTCCACCAAATCAGATCTATTAGAGGTCATCAGAATCAGTATTAGTGAAATTAGGAAGATTATTTTTACTGTTTTTTCTTCCTTTCATGCCAGCATCCTGAACAAGGAATACCTTCATGTTTCCTCCAGCTACTCTGGACTTCCCTGACATCTCCTTCCTTATCATTAAAACATACCTGTTCAATGTCCTATTCCTTCAACCCTGTTGTGGAACCAGAGTCTCCGGCCAGCAGAGCCTAAAATATTTACTGTCTAGCCTTTAACGTAAAAAGTTTACTAACCTCTGTGTTGGATCTTTGATCTTGTCACAGAAATGTTATAGATTACATTCTAAATTGTCAGGAATCATATATATGTGTACGGTAAACATATGGCCAGAGGGTCTTTGTTGCAATTACTCAACTCTACCTTTGTAGAGTGAAATCAGCCAGAGACAATGGTATATGAATGGGCATGACTGTGTTTCTATAAAACTTTATTTATAAAAAGAAGTAATGGACCAAATGTGTTCTTAGTTTACTGACCCCCGACCTAAGAGATAAACTTAATGAATTGATAATTAAAGGTTTTATATCTGAGACCTGTAGCTACATGATACATGAAGAAACAAATTGGGAAGATTCACATGAGTACAAACTGCTTTGCAGTGGAAACCAGACTAGAATAAACCCACACAGTGCCCTCAAGAGTGGGAGGTTCTGGCCACCTAATAAACTGATGAAGATATTTGTTCTTGACTTAGGAAATGGTATTTTCATTTCACGAGGTTAACGAGATAAAGGAAAACAACTCTTAACTGCCCAGTAGAATTTTACCAGTAATAACAAAAACTTTAAGGTATATCTTGGGCCAAGATCACCTTTTAATAGCTGATGCAGAGAATCATTAATGATATAAACCATCTGGAGATACTAATCAAAATAGACATAATTCTATTTTATGAGTAACATAAATAGCATATATTCGAAGTGCTAGATCATCTAGAAGAAGCAGAATTGAAATGATCACCTATTAAGACCAAGCAAGACAAATAGCAAGAACAAGACAATATACGACAAACGATGAGCAGGCCCACAAAAGGCCTCTGGCTTCCCCACTGACCCTGTCCTGCAAACAGTTAACATTTTAAGACGTTTTTAAAGATTCACTGGGTGTTATAGAAGGTTTATGAAAGCCCCTTTGTGACCAGACCTGAAGGTGTTCAGATAGCACTAGGGCCTCATTTGGAAGATAGGTACCAGGAGGCAAGGATCAAAACTATTTTCAAAGATTTGGTCGAGTGCCATAACTACCCTCTGATAAAGTGCTTCCTTTTGGTGTTAAGGACATTTCCCTAAGATTTTGGATATTTGTAGAAAAATAAAACACAAGGGTTGATACAAGGACAGTTGTTTGTGCTCAAGATGGCAAAGAAGTTTCCATCTAAATACAACATAATGGCTGCTGCATCAACACAAGAACATGTCAATTCCAACAAGCATCTGGAAAATACCTAGAATTTATGATGCCCACAATACCTGCTTTGGAACCAGGCAGCTAAAACTCTAGCTGTCTTCTAAAGGTGACTGACCACTCAACTGATAAGTCTAGGTGTATCCTACTAGGATCAAGGAAGCCTCCATTGTTGTTAGGGCACTGAGGAAAAAATCTAAGCACCATAAATAGACCAGCTTTCATTTGAGCCCATTTTCCATAAAGAAAAATATTTGGGGAGTTCATGAATGGCTGGGGTTACAAAATTTATGTTCTATTCCTTATCATAGCCAAGATTGGCTTAAATTTAAATGAAGAGCTGGTGATCTCTTGCCCAGAGCAATAAGGCATTGGAGCTTGCACACAGTGTTTCTAAGTCACCAGGAATATTGCCATTCAGATTTTGTGTTAAGTAGGAATCTTGACTTCCCGTATAGCCTGTGACTATATAATGGTAGTGGAAAACTAGAATATCTTAATATTTGATTCAGCTAAACTGCATACTCCAAAGAGGCAGAGTAGATTACAGTGGGCCTATTCCATGCCATCCTCCCCCACCAATCCTTCATGAGCTTTGGCATAAAAAGGACACTGAACCATCAGAGGGACTATGGCTCAAGGTACAGGGGGGAAGTCAACACTGGTACCAGAAATGGCGTAGAGTGAAGCTGCTCACTGCAGAACTCCTGGGCCTAGAGGACTGGCCTCCGAAGGACACCATATGCAAAAGCAACAGTAAGACTCTCCTCTGCTTATCTAGTAGGTTAGTAAAGGTGAACCCATGAGCTAGTAAGGCATTTATAAGGAAAAAACTGAGATGAAGGGGAAAAGAACCACTCTTAATATTTAATCTTCTTACTGATATATTGCAAAGGATTCTTCCTACTCAGGCCCCTGAGGGCCATGTGTCTAAAGATCTTTTTTTAATACTATATGGGGAATAGTTAAGAATACACTATACATATTAGTAATCATGTGTACAATAATCAGGGGGATGCTTTTACATGTCAGTTTGGAGAAAGTAGATAATATCTCTTTGGGAAAACGGACTTTTTGTGGTGGACCCAAATTCAGACCCATAAGACAGCTGCCTAGTCCAGAAGTGGGTGAGACCAGCCCACGTCTTTCTTGGTCCCCAGAAGAGGAAGGCATGTAACCGACCTGTCGCAAAGCTGATGATTACTCCAGCAGCCATGCATCCCAGGCAGCCTACTGCACTGTAGTATAGGTAGGAGAGCGCATACCAGGTCTCAGCAATGGCAGGTCTGCAGAGAACAATGGCACATCATCAGTTCCGTGTGTGTGAAGTCAGGATTCACAGTGACTTACAGGACAGCCGAGGGTTCATTTTAGGGACTGGCATCTCTCAAAACCCCCAAAGCTTAACTTTTTGTCACTTGATTATTTTTTTAAAAAAACCGACTGTAGACTAGTTGTACCTTATATTCCACTCAACCCAATCCATCTGTAAATTACAAGTCTTGCTACTGAACCACAATTGCAATGAGGACCGTGCCTTCCATTTCTTTTGCATTATTTATTCTTCAGACATTTACAAGGCCCAGATTTAGTGCCAGAAATTGTGACAGACACTGGAGATTAAAGATGAGTAAGCCACAAAGTCTACTTGTAGGAGCTGACAATCATAAAATAGGCTAAAACGCCGTGGTGGAAGAGAAACAAAGGATTTGGAGAATATTCAGAAAGAGTGTCAAACCCAGGCTGATATGTGAGATGATGCCTCAACTTATTTTTTTAAAATGGTTAGTTTTAATCAATCAAAGAAGGCAGTTAGGGCTAGGATTTAGCATTCCAAGAAAAGAGGATAGAATAAGCACAGGCAGTAAGGAAGAAACAACATAGTGGACCTGAGAACTCAGACCTCCAATTAGCCCTCTTGCCAAGTTCACTCTTGGGCATCAGGATGCAGAGGGATGGATATTTACAGAAAGCTGGAGCCCCCAGACACTCTTCAGTGATGGGTACCACCCAGAGCGATCCTCATAGGGGAGCAAGATGGTCTCCTCAGACTTAGCACAGAAGAATGCACTTTCCTCTAACCTGGTGACCCTCCCTCTGGGACCTGATGCTATCCTGAAGGTCAGCATACCTGCTGGACAGCAGTGGAGGCACTGATTCTGTCACATTTGATGGGACACACTGGTCAGTTGATAAAGGCAAAGGCCATGTCTTGGAGGTTGGTGCAGGGTAAATTAAGGCCCCAATGGCCACCCAAAATGACAAGATGATCCCAGTCAGAAGGCCTCCTAGGGCACCCTTGAAGAAGAAGAAAAAAAAAAAAAGTAATGAGAGATTTGACAAAGCCATTGAAAGAATAATGAGATGATGAGTCTTGTATCTCAGGGATTCTGGTTTTCTACCCCAGATCTTGGCCACATGTACTAGAAACAGCCCACTTACACTGCCTGCCTTCAACCCCCCACAATGTAGCTTCACATAGGAATACATGGTTCCTTAAATGAAGACATTGGAGGGTTTTACTGTGGGCATTACATGTAAAATTTCTAGCAGGAATTTTTTTTCTCCTTTTTGGCTTCTTCCTCATCACTTCAACATCTGCTGAACCTCAGTTTCCAGTAGAAGAGTTTCAGAAATGCAGGAAAACCTCAGATAATAGAGTTGCTGGGGTCATTTTTCACTGACAGCCATTATAAGCTACTACTATATAGAAACTTTTACCCTCATAGCTCTTCCCAAGTAATTCTGCTCAAGTCCTCTGACTCCCAAGTTTTGAGTTTTTAGTTTGAGTCTAACTACTAGCAAGTATATTTACTAGTCCTGTCATTTAAGGGTCATACTTCTTGATAAAAAGTTAAAAGTCAATGAGTCATTTCTCCTGTAAAGGAAGCAGAACGATCGAGCAGGGATCACGACCACTGGATGTTGCTGGTCTCTGCCAGATAGCCGAGCCTTCTCTGTGACAGAAGACAACTTGTTGGTTTCTCTATTTATTCAGAAAAAAAGACTCCTCAATTACAGCACCAGAATGTTCTGCTCATTTTAGTTTGGGGGAAACTAAAGCAATGTGTATGATTCGAATACCTGGGCCCTTGGTCTAGACCAGTGGTCTGCAAACTTCTTAACAGCCAACTAAGGAGTATTTTAGGTTTTGTGGGCCGTTCAGTGTCCGTCACAACTACCCAATTCTGCCATCACAGCACAGAAACAGCCATAGACAGTATATATACATAGGAGAGTGGCTGTGTTCCAGTAACACTACGTGTGGTCACTGAAAGGTGAATTTCACAAAATATATATGTGTCATGAGGTATTATTTTTCTTTTGATTTTTGACAACTATTTAAAAATGTCTAAACCATTTTTAGTTTGCAGGTCACCCAAAAACTGGAGATCAGCTAGATTTAGCTTGAGGGATATAGTATGCTGGCCCCTGGCCTACCAGTAAAGGGTAAATGGACTTCAGTAGGAGAGTCAGCCCTCACTGATTTATAGTAGCTGCCTGGAGAGCCGTGCTGAGAAGGATTCTGAGGTTGCATCCACATTCTGTGGAAAGAGAGCCATGATCGATTAGTACGATCAACCATGGCTAACGACAAGGGGAGAGGTGACCCCAATTGGTATTATTTACTTTCCTCTATCTAGAACAAGGTGGTTTCCTGGATTAAATAGCAGGACCGTAACTCGCTAACATAGATAAATTAATGTTTAGAATGAACTAAGTTGTTATGTTGCTAGTTATTAGGGTTTTTTTGTAGCTAGGAAATTACCTTTCCTCATATTATCTACGCAAGAATTAAACTATCCCTGTCAACCTCAATCTCAGAAAAGTTGATTAAAACAAAGTGTCTCCTAATAAGACTGCAAGGAAGCACCACAAATTCCCAAATGTTTCACATCTATCCACTCTCTTTACCTATCTACACAAGATTTATCTAGAATAGAGGTCAATAAGGGTCAGGTAGCCGCAGAGACCTAATTAGGTATACCATGTAGCTCAGGCTTTATCAAGACTTCTATAGTATATTTAAAAATATGAAAAACTGGGGTTCCCTGGTGGCGCAGTGGTTGAGAGTCCGCCTGCCGATGCAGGGGACACGGGTTCGTGCCCCGGTCCGGGAAGATCCCACATGCCGCGGAGCAGCTGGGCCCGTGAGCCATGGCCGCTGAGCCTGCGCTTCCGGAGCCTGTGCTCCACAACGTGAGATGCCACAGCAGTGAGAGGCCCGCGTACCGCATAAAAAAAAAAAAAAAAGAACTAAGTAAATAAATAAAAATATGCATACAGTCAGGTTTCCTAGAGTCTAAAAACTTTCTAAAAAGATTTGCATGTAAGTGGATGAATGGCAATAAATGGCAACTTTTCTAGATTGAAAAAATTATATTTTAAATATTTAAAAATATTACTATAGTACTATTTTTCCAAATAAGTGTTCCTTTTGATTTATGTTTACTACACAGTCATCCAACCAATGTTTACTTAAAGGCAAACCACTAGCTTGTCAGCCAAGAACACCAAGAAGATTCAGCTGTCAGAATATACCAGGCTGGTCTCCCCTCCCTTTCTTAAATTAGTTAATTAATTAAATTACTTATAATTTTGGGTAACTAAATATAGAAAAAAATTTTACATTTTTAAAGTTTTCAAAATCATGTTTTAACTAAACTATGTCTGACCTCAATATCTATTTTAAATTTCATTTTGTGGGCTCTTAATTTAGAGAAGACAATTTAAACCCTACAGAATCAGGTTTGATGCCATGACATATGGTATTTCATGACCACTACTTTCTCGGCTTTCTGCTCCTAATACAGCTTCACTGAAGTCAGAGATTGGAAGGCTGAGGTTCTATTTAGTTCTGCTGTAGAAAGAAGCCCCCATTTTTTTCTGGCAACGACAAATAGCGTTTCCAAGGAGGACTGAGAGGAGGGAGAAAATGTCTGGGGCCCAGTCTCAGCTGGGAAGTGTGAAGAGGGGTGTGGGAGACTTACCTTCCAGTTCACAAAAGGGAACAGGATTCCCAGAGAGAACAAGCCCAGCATCGGTCCCCCACACATGCCGTGGATGCTGAGGGCAGCCTGTGGATCCAAGCAGATCAGATCAACACTACACTCCCCTGAATCTGTGGCCCACCTAGGACCACCCCCTTTCTTGGACCGGAGATGGAATACAGTCTTAGTCCTGACTGTGCCACTCATGAATCATGTGCTTCCTGGAAATCATTTCTCCATTCTGGGCTCATTAATAAGCACTGTGTATGTAAAACACCAAAAACGCCTACAAACATACGTGTGTGAGGGTGTGCACGTGTGTGTAAACACACACAGGCAATTTGGATTTGGTAGAATAAGTTTTCCCTCAAGCTGGAACTTATTGATTTGTTTATATTTTCTATCTTATCAAAAGCTTTTTAAATAATGTACCTAATAAATACATCTATAACTTATGTTGACTATCTCAGGTAGTTGATCCAGCTGTTCTAATTTAGTTTGAATAATTTTATAATTTTAATAATAATAATTGTCTGTTACCCCACTCCTGCTATCCCAGCAGAATACCTCAAGGATGTTGAAGCATTAAGTTGGGACATGATGGGGAGGACATTGGACATTCCATATCCTATAACCCATTTTTATGGCTCTGTCTCCTTTGGATATAGAGAGAGTTTGGCAAATGCATTTCCATATCTCTTAATCTCTAAGTTATTGAAGCCGGTGAACTGGTTAGGGGCTTTAGTTAAGCTAGTTTTCTATCAACCTATAGCCTTGGGCCATGGCCTTGCAGAAGTCTTGAACGTACACAGGCACTGACATGCCTGCAAGGGAGCATGTACACACATATGTGCGTGCGCGCGTGCGCGCGCACACACACACACACACACACACACACACACACACAAAGCTACTCTGCAATGCAGCCCTGTCTAGTTCTATCAATACAACTGCAGGGCTCTTAGATAAAGTGGCTGTGATAAGGATGCTGTAAAGACTTTATACATATTTCCTATTTGTCAGGCACCCCTATGTGTCTTATGTGTCAGATAATAAAGATGAAATACCCTGGCACTCTAAATAAATGACCTCATTTCATCCCCACAATTACCCTGCTTAGTTGGTAGCACTAACTGGATTTTATAGATGAGAAATTTGGACTGAGAGAAAACATATTAAAAGTATACTTTCAGTTAGAAAGTGGCAGAGATGAGATTTAAGAGTTTTAAGCCAGGGTTGTCTGGCTCTGAAACCCACATTTTCTCTCCTAAGAGCAGTCCCACCTAAAAAATAAAAAATAAATAAAGTCAAGAGCACAGACCACCATCATGGTCTCCTTTTTCTGTTTAAGGGGAAAAAGTTCTTGAAAGAGTCCAGCACTAAGAGAATGTTGAGATTCAAATTTTGGCCCTGCCACACATAACACATAATTTGGTGAACCTTCAGTTATTAACTCAGATTCATTTTACTTCAGAGAGTCTTCTTTCTCTATAAAAAATAGAAATAGGACCAAGGGGCCTTCAAGTCCACTCCAGCTGCAATATAAATTCATTTATCCAGAAAAATGAGCTACAATGTACTGTTATGATTGTTTTTCCAGGATAATTTTTAGAGAAGTCAATGATACAGATTGATCTTTGACAAGATGGAGGCAAATAAGATTAAAGTAGATACTTTTCCCTAACGTCAATACTTAATATTCTTGACATATTCTCTGCTGATTGATAGTATTAATTCATAGTTGCTGTGGTTGCTGAATTTGGAAGTTAATTTACTAGCTATTATATGGGAGAATCAATAAGTTAGGAAAAATGTTTATTTCTTCCTGTGGGAGAGAAAATGAACAATCTCTTACAAAGTCCTTAGCCAATATGCCCCAGGGGGAAAAAAGTCTTCACATGCTAGAAAGAGAAATAAATCAAAGACTTTCTGGATTTGAAAAATATGTATTTCTTTAATGTACAAAACTAACCTCAATTTCCTATCTTTCTTTTTTTGTTGTCATTAAGTGTGTTTAATTGGAGGAAGACAGAGCTCATCTGACAACCTCCACCTCAGTGGCCAAATCTCACCTAAGCCCCTCCTGCAAGGAAAGGACAATGGCTCAGAAAGTGTGTTCTAGGACTGAGGTTGCCTTGCTGTGTCTTAGCTTTCTCAGATGTCAAGTGGGGATCAAAGTACCTGCTTCCTGGGTTGTTTTTGTGTGCGTGTATGAGACTATTCAAAGTGGAATCCAAAAGAAGTCTCTGAATAGTGCCTGGGCATTCTGGAGCACACGATAATTGTCCCCCAAATATTATCTACTATTATAATCTTACTATTATCCTCTTACCTACCCTGTTAGTGAGCTCTCTGATTCCTGAAGTGGGCCATTTGATGGTTGGACTGTTTTGAGAGCTAGAAAGTACTTTTTTTATACTTAAAAAGAAGGAGGGAAGAAGGAAGGAAGGAAGGGAAGAAAAAAAAGGAAGGAGAGAGGGAGGGAAGGAAGGAAGACCACTCCCCCCAAATAAAAGAAAAAAAAAAAGAAAGCACTTTCTTAAATTGAGAAAAGAAGACTCCTGGAGGTCATGACAAGCCTTGGTAGAACTAGCTGAGGGTCAGTAGGATAGCAGCATAATGGACAGAATGGCCTTTCTCGGAGGGAGCTCCGCAAATCACTAGTTAACAGATCTTTGCTGCTGTTACCTGCCCCTCCTCCTATCTCTTCTCCCCGCATTTGGTTCTGTGGTCACATATTTAAAGGGAAACAGCTTTCTTGCTAGGTCTTCCCAGAGCCTTCGATATGCTACTGTGTGCTGTGGATTTCTGAAAGGGGAACACATTGTGCAGCATTTCCCAAAAGTCTTTGACTTTGGAAATTTTCACTCTTGGGGCATTTCCCAGGGTGAGGGTCTCTGGAAAACACTTTGAAAATCCTAAACTAAAACACTGAAAAGGCCTTTGTTTAAGGAGCTGACATCTGCCCACCCCCAGCACCACCAACGAACACACGCCATGAGTGTGTGTCGGTTTTGTGAACATGAAATGAAATCTGGCTCTATGCTGTATACTTATGGGATGTTTGGTTTCAGTCTTCCATATTCCCTGAATACATTATTGTATTACATTAGATCTAGCAAAGCTGTTTGGAAAATTAAATAGGGGGATTATAGTCTTTCTGCACCTGTCAAGTCAGATGTGTTCGGAGAAATGAGGGGGCCATTTTAGACACAAATATCTCTCCTAGGAAACAACACATCAGTGTTTTCATTGTCCCCTAAACTGTGTGAACACATTTTAACCAACGAAGAAAGTGAGGCTAGCATACTTATCTGAATAAGGACAAGTCAACGAGAGCATCACTCACAACTTCCTCTTCATTATAAGTTTTATGTGTTACACCAGCCTTGCAGGAGTCTTTATCTATTCCAGAACCTTCATACCTCAATGGCAAACAAGCTTAATATGCAAATAATTCTGAAGGAAACAATTTAGTGATTCAAATCCTCACTAAATTGAACATGGTGATACTTTCTTAAGAGTAAATAATAATTAGATAAAGGGGAGAAAAGAAAGGGGTACAAAGCATTAGAGGCAACTTGGAAATGGGATAAAATAAACCTAAAAAAATGCTGCAGAGGTCACTAAAGACAAACCTCATCAATCCACCAGTTCTGCTGTGTGGATGGGTAGATATCAGAGTGCTTCAAAAATTGTAAAGAAATCACCAAATATCTGTCATTTTAAAAAGTTCATACTTAGCAGGGAGGACATCAAGTTTCCAGCCCCACAACTTCTCTTATATAGAAAGTGAATTATCATGTCACTCAACTCCCTTAGACTTAGTTCCTTGAACTTGAAAAAGGAAATAATGGAACCTATGTAAGTAGTCATTGGAAGGATCAAGCAAGATACACTGCTCTGGGAACTAAAACACATTCTATAAAAGTCAGTGATGACTATTCACTCACTCTTGTTCATGTCTTCATTTAAGCAGCATTTATTGAAAACCTAATCCATGCCAAGAAAGTATACAAGATGTTCAGATTATACAATGACCCAATGGGACTGAGGGGGTTGAAATAGAATCTGAAGATTGGTTTATCTAATGGTCCTTTGTGAGTTGGGCAATTTGGGAAGGGAAGAGGGGTGGCTCCAGACACTTTGCTGGTAAACCTGGTTTAGCCACTAACCAGACGTGAGAAGTTGAGCAGGATACTTTCACTCTTTTCTGTAACCATCTACAAAATGAATGTTGAAACAGATTATCCTTGAGGCTCTTTCTAGTGCTGGTATTTTATGGAACTGGGAGTTGGACGTATGGGAGACAGGTCAGCCTGGATAACAGGTAGGGGCGGGCCCATTTCCCAGCTCCACCACTCTTTCATTATGTGAATTTGGGGCAATTCTTCACCTCTCTATTTCTTAGTTTCCTTCATCTATAAAATTAGTACATTAATCATACTACCTCATACAGAAGTGACGAGGATTAGATGAGATAATACATTTGGGATGGTAGCTTGAACATAAGCATTCTATAAATGTCAATTGTAATTATTGTTTTTCCTGCTAAGATTATCATTCCTACTTTTATCTCAGGATCATACATTCTCAGATCTGGATTTCAAAAGGTTTTCTAATTTTATTACAGTGTACCTTGTCACTGAGTCTCATTACTAGTTTTTAAAAGTTTCCCCTCTTGAAAGAAATTTTGGTTGAAATTTTACATGCATGTGTAACTTGGACCTGGTATCGGAGAGTATGAGCATTTGGGATTTGGAGGAATAGGAAAAGTATTAGAAAAGAAGGTGGGTAAAAAGTTGCTACAAAATCAAATGTGTCTTTTTCCTCTTTCATTACCTGTACAACGCTCCCCAGGAGGGATGCAGCCACAGCCATGGAGGTACATATTATGCCAAACAAGAGACCTGGAGGAAAGAAACTTCATGACTATCATCCAAGCTGGCTTTGAGGGATCCACTGAACTCCTGCCCAGGGCCGTCTCTCATGTAAGCCCTATCAGAAGGGGTCTCAGGAAGGACTGTCCACCCCACTTAGCCATCACAAGCCCCAAGAGGGCCATTTAAGAGACCTTCTCCCAAAGACATGCTTTCCTAGGTCAGGCAGAATGAGCTGGAATCCAGCCTTGAGGAGTCTTCTCTACAAGATTTAAGAAAAATGCTGTCCTGGTGACTTCTCTGGTGGTCCAGTGGTTGAGACTTCACCTTCCAATGCAAGGGGTGTGCAGGTTTGATCCCTGGTCAGGGAGGTAAGATCCCACATGTCTCGCGGCCAAAAAACCAAAATATAAAACAGAAGCAATGTTGTAACAAATTCAAGAAAGACTTTAAAAATGGTCCACATCCAAAAAATCTTTAAAAAAAAAAAAGAAGAAGAAGAAAACTGTCCTGTGGAAGCAACATGAAAATGCAGAAAGGTCACTGGTCTACTAGGCTAATCCAGATTAAATTCGTGAGAATTAAATCCATTTCGACCACTCACCAATAATCAGCTGAAGACGTTACTAACCTCTCTGGGATATGGATAGTTTTTCATCGTTAAAATGGCTAAATAGTTATACAGTTTACCTCACAGATTTTGCAAATCTGGAAAATTTTTCTGGTCTTTTCATGCTTTATTCATACCTTCATTATGGCCCTCAGTATACTGTGTAACGATTTCTTTGTTTACATGGCCATGTTGGAGCACCATAAGGGCCATCAGGGTACCGCGCTCTGCAGCATCTTGCACAGGGAGCCTCCAGCATCATAGGATCTCGTTGGATGAATCAACATATCCATCTTAGTAATCTTTTAAAGGTGATGTCTTGTTTCAAACGATCTTTTTAAAAATAATTGTTTTTCTACATCTTTGTTTAAAAACTATCTTAAAAGTCATTCAATTCCCATTACAATCCATAGACTAAATGAGAGAGACAAGGTGCTGGAGATGGATTTAGACAGACACACAGTGACAGAAATAGAGAAAATGATTTTTCTCATTCTGTTTGAAATTCTCTCTCAGCTAAATATTTGGCTGAGTTCCCAATGTCACCATTAATGCAATTTTATTGAGTACTGACCATATGTCAAGCACTTTACTAAATGCCAGGGCTATAAATGCCACTGCCCCAGAGATCTCACATTTTAGGAAGGGACTACACATAAATAAATTAATTTATCCAACAGTGCCTGTTGCATAGCAAGTACTATGTGCTTGCCATTATTATTATTATCATTATTATTATCATCATCATCATCATTTCAGACTTAGTACATGATATCTCTAAAATTTATTATCAGGAATTCACTTTTAAGATGAAATCAGGATAGCGAATTTTAATGCTATATTTTCCAACTTCTCAATAAAACACAGAAAAATAAGGAAACTCACACAACACTGAAATCCAAGTTTGATCAATAAACACCTTTCAGGATTCTAAAATTGTTCTCATTATATTTAAAGATGATAGATTAGAAACAATGTTTGCCCTCGTTCTGTTTCACTTCATGAATAAGCAGAACTCCACCTGCCTGAAGAAAATAACAAAAGCGTCTTTTCTCTGCTACCGATTACCCTCTTGCTGGGCCAACGGTTATCTGTTTCAAATGGGATTCTAGGCAACCACCCCTCAATCCAAGGTTCTACATTTTTGTGCTGACTAGAGAATTGATTCAGTCCCCCTCTCCCCCATATCTTTACACTTCCGCCAGATTGCAATCAATAGCAACCTGCAAGGCAGCGAGTTTAGGGGAAATTGGTGGGGTTCCATGGATACCTGGAGTGCACGGATCCACAGACAAAGCAGTAAATGTGTTGGGGGGGGGGTAGAGAAAGCACCACCGTTGCAGCAAATACTATGGATTTTCCAAGTGCTACATCAGCTCGGAGGATCAGACAATAAACCATGGGCAGAAGAGGAATTTCTACCCAGCATATTCATGAATGTCTGCTAGAAATTGGGAATTGCATCAGGAGTGATGCCAATCCACCTGCTATTAGCTGTAACTCATTATGCAAGATAGTGAAAAAATTAAGGCAATTCAACTACCCAGTTTACAAACATTCGGTCAGCACCAATCTCTCCTTGTTCAAGCATAAGGAAAAAGAAAAAAAGAAATATGGGATCCATGCCAAAATATTACTAAACAAGGAAATGAATAATTAACCTGAAAACTCAAATACAGAATATGTTTTCTGGAAATACTTAAGAGCCAGAAAAAAAGTATTTAGAAACTGGCAATTTCAATATGATGCAAAACACATAGATTCAATGACGCAACAAGTGCAGTTCAAGAGAAAGCAAATGATATGAAAACACAACAAAGTAGAGTGCAACACCCATAAGTTTAGATGAAGATGAATCCAGGTGTGGTAAGGAAGAACTATAAGGAAATTAAAAATTATAATAGTTGACCAAGCACTTCCTCACCTAGGTATTTACCAAAGAGAAATGAAAACATGTTCACAAAAAAGACCTGTGCAAGAATATTCATAGCAGCTTTATTCATAAAAAACTCAAACTGAAACAACCTTCAATAGAAATAGAAGTTAAAAAAAAAATGTAAATCCATACAATGCCATACTACTCAGCCATAAAAAGGGATAAACTACTGATACAAAAAAAAACATGGGTGTATCTCAACAATATTATGCTGAGTGAAAGGAGTCCTTACAAAAAAGAGTGGTACTGTGTGATTCAATTTATATGAAATTCTAGAAGAGGGAAAACTGATCTATGATGAAAAACACCAGAATAGTAGCTGCCCCTAGAGGGAATTGGGAGTAGGAATTACCAGAATAACCAAGAGGACTTTCCAGGGTCATAGTAATGATTTATATCTTTAGTGATTGAGTTACACAGGTGTACACATTTTCCAAAACTCAGCAAATGTATACTTAACATTTGTCCAATTCATTGTGGGTAGATTTTACATTTAAAAAACTTTAACCAATTATTGAATTCTAGTTAATAATATGCTAAAATAATTAGGGGAAAGTGTACTGATGTCTACAATTTATTTTTAAGTGTATCAAATATATGATGCATTAATGGATGGATAGAGAGCTAGATAGATATGTGAAAAAGCAAGTTTAATAAAACATTAATGGAGAATCTTGGTGGCATATATACAGGAGATCATGGTAAATGTCTTTAAACTTTCCTGTATGATTGAATTTTTATAGTAAAATGTGAGGAACAAAACACAACAGCAGAATTCAAATCATTATTATTAAGAAAATTACTTTGTGGAGAACTTAAAGTAACATTGAGAAAAAAACCTGAGCCCTTCAAGCATGCAGAGGAAAAGGACAAAGCTATGAAAATAAGAGAAATAATGAAGAATATGGAGAACACAAACCCCAAATTAGGGGAGTATTTAAGAATAAGGGTACGATAAAACTATCAATATTTGTAGGCAATAACCACACTTATTAGAAAATCAATTAAAATTTTAAGAATCAACAAGAGTTGTGCCAATGGCCAAATATGTGCTTTACAAAACAAACAAACAAAAACAAAAAGCTATAGCATTTCCATGTTGATAGTAAACAGTTTAGAAGATATTATGGGGAAAACATTCCATTCATAATATCGATGAAAGAAGTAGAAGGAGGAGGAGAAGAAAAGGGAGGAGGGGGAGAAGCAGAAGGATGAAGACATGAGGATAATTAATATCTAAGAGAGAAAATATGGTGTTAAATGCAAAATGCTATTGCTAGATGGAAAGCTTATAAAGATGTTAATTATTTCCAAATATGTTTTTCAGTTTAGTGCAGTTCTGTTGAGATGGGGGTGTGTGTGTGCAACTAGATAACATGCAGTGAATTATTTTAAACTTAATCTGAAAGAATAAATAAACATGAACAGCCCAAAATTTGTTTTTGCAAAAAAAGAAAAAAAACAGTCACAACATTTAAATTTCTTCCCAAAAATTGACAAGAGCTGCTCTACCAGATATTTTAAATAAAACACTGCAAATCTATAGTATAAAACAAGATGGTATTAGTTCTGCAATTGATAAATAATTTAATTTAATGAAAATAAGTATATAATATTAAACATATCCTTATAGATAAAATAATTTTATATTGCATATTATTACTACTAAAACTATTAAAAACCAATGAAGAATATTTGGTAATAAAGGACTCTTTAGAAAAGAATTTGGCTTTATTAGACAAGCTGACTGGCGATAGTGAGCAGAGCATCTTCCTCTGTGGAGAGACTAAACAGGATCAATACATGGCATAATCAAAAGGTGTTGATGTGATGAATCTAGGGCATAGGATGAACGCAGAAGAATGTCGAATGTAGGTTGGTAAAAGCTAAGCTAACTGGTCATTCTTTCCTAGTACCCTCCTGGTATCTCCAGAAGTGTAAGAATTGACGTGTGAGATTCCTCATGTATCTTCACATGCACTTGTGCCTGTCAGAGTGCCCTGAATAGTGTGTGCAGGATTTGACACGTACCACACGTTCATTTCATGATATGGAATAGAAGATCCACCGGCTGTACCTACATAAGCCTTTACTGATCCAGGTGCTCAGCTTGTCGGAGAGATGGGGAAAACAGCTCTTGACAAAATCCTCAAACGTCACTGTTGCTAAGGCATTGATGCTGGCAGCCACGGTGCTACAGGGAGAGAAAAATGAGAACATAGTCCAAGGTAAATAAAGCTGACCGGCCTGCCCTGGTGTCCAGGGCGAATAGATAAGGCAGGGCTCTAGAAAAAAACAGAGACAGACATATGTCCTTATTCTGGAACTTCAGGGGAACTACATGACCTGTCTACTCACTCTTCAAAGCTGCTTCTGTGCTTAATGCTCTTTGATGTCTTCCTCTAAGCCCAGTGAAGAAGCTAGGCTTCCATGCTGGAACTCTCACTGATTCCCCTAACAAGACATTAAATGAGTTAGCATGCAGTAGCAGAGAGATTTTGTGTGTGTGTGTGTGTGTGTGTGTGTGTGAAAGTTAAACTTGAGGCAGAAAGTACTGACTATCCTAATCCAGGAATCAGTACAATATGCCATTCATTCATTCATTCACTCATTCATTCATACCATTTATGCATCTGTTCATTCTGAGTACTAGGCATACAATGGTGAACCAGAAAGACATAGAGCTTACACTCTACTTGGCGACATAGACATTTAACAACCAATTATACAATTGACTACAATTGTTATGAAGAAAAATAACAGAGCTATGAAATCATGTTTTTCAGAGGCCTAAATCGATATGAAGTTAGGATATTCTTCCCAAAGGAAGTGATGGTTAAGATAGGCACTGAAAGGACCCATGCAAATTCAGAAAAAGATGTTTTAGAACAAAGGGAAAATTACAAGTAAATGCCTACAGGTGGAAAATTTGTTTCATTCAACAACAGGAAGCCCCAGTGTGATTAGCATGCAATTAATAAGGGAGAAAGGGGCAAAGATAAGACTAGGAAGCAGGCAAAGACCAAAAGCACATAAAAGCTCTGATATTCTCTCTCTGACTTTCCAGAGTTCAGTCTTATAGCCCTAAAACTCGCTCAGTGGACAGAAAACCCAAGAAGTTCGAGTTTTCTTTGCAGAATAGCATGAAAGCTTATTAAATTCCTCATCTAGACCAGGAATATTTTAGCTAGTAGAATAGATGTTCCCTATAAGACTCCTCTTCTATCTGTAGATCCATGCAAGTCAAATAAGGAAAGGAGATGATCAAATAAAATAAACTTCCACGCTCCCAACATATATGGCTCAAAATCCATCATTTGAAAGTTTCGAACATTAGGGTTAACCCTTGAATCCATTGGGAGGGAGGGAACAAAAAGCTGATTTTGGCCCAGAGGGAGCAGATTTGTAGAACCTTTACTGGGTTGCTTTTGAGGTCAGATGTATTATCTATATGTCAATTTATCAGATTCTAAAACTGTTACAAGATGGTGAAAATCTTTTTTTTTTTTTTTCCTATCTCTCAACCACCATCTCTTTACTCCACCCCCCACTCTTGTCTTTCCCTTTCCTTAACCCAACATCCTCCTTAATGTTATAGTAATAGTAATCTCTCTATAATATGTACTGTCCAGTGTCTCTTTCTTGGAAGTTTAGAACTTGAGATCAAAAGAATCAACCATTCTCTTATGGGGGAATTAATCTGTTGACAGCTATATTTCTCCATTCTGGAGTCAGCTTTAAGAAAAATAAATAAAGCTCTGTAGGGAGGGACAAAATGAAAGCTAGCGTGTCACCCTACTTGTGTTTGATCCTCTGGTGTTCATCGTTTCTGTCCCTAGTTTCCTTGAGATACTAATACCAACACCACAGGACAATATGATTTTATATTACTGATGCAAAATCCTACAAAGAGTATTAGTAAAAATAATTCAACAGAACACTAAATTAAAATTATACCATAAGCAATTTAAAGTCATTATATGAATTAAGAGATGTCGCTATTTTTGAAATGTCAACATGTTAATATTAATATGCCAAAAGCTAAAAAAGCAAAAAATACTCATTTCAAAAATGCCAATAGTTTACCAAAATTCAGTATTTCTCCCTGATAAAAATATTTCTTAAATTAGAATAAATATATGCATTTTTGTTCTTTTTTATGATTTTATTAGTTTTATATAAATATTTTAAAATGTAAATAAATAATATAGTTTAAACCAAAACCTGAAATCATATTTAATGGTAAAATCCAAGAACAATTCCCTTTAAAGTGCATAACAGGCACTTCCCTGGTGGTGCAGTGGTTAAGGATCCTGCCTGCTAATGCAGGGGACATGGGTTCGAGCCCTGGTCTGTGAAGATCCCACATGCCGCGGAGCAACGAAGCCTGTGCGCCACAACTACTTAGCCTGTGCTCTAGAGCCTGCGAGCCACAACTACTGAGCCCACCTGCCACAATTACTGAAGCCCGTGAGCCTAGAGCCCATGTCCCCCAACAAGAGAAGCCACTGCAGTGAGAAGGCCACGCACCGCAAGGAAGAGTAGGCCCTGCTCGCCGCAACTAGAGAAAGCCTGCACGCAGCAACGAAGACCCAACACAGCCAAAAATAAATAAATAAATAAATTTATTAAAAAATAAAATAAAAAGATAAAGTGCATAACAAAACAAGGATTTCTGTAATCCCTCAATTTTTTATCATTGTTCTCAAAGCATAATTACATAAGAGTGAACATAGAAGTGTAACTATTAGAAAAGAAGAAAACTCAAAAGTATTGGCAGGTATTATGATTTGAGTACACCCAAGTTCTATAGAATTAACTGAAAATAATTAGGAAAAATCTGATATCAAGGGAAATTCTGTAAAAGAAATATAATGAATAAATACTAACCTAACATATTTTAAATCAAACTTTAAAGCTTAGTCACTAAAATTATTAGTATTGTCATAACTGTACACAAATAGATCAAAGGAATATAAAAGAAAATCCAGGAAAAGTTCCAAATATATAAAAGAAAGTAGGATGTGATAAAGGTAGCATTTCAAGTCAGTGGTGAAAATGTGGCTTTTTACTAAAAAATAATGGGACAGCTGATACCTGGATGATTATTTATAAACATGGAATGGAGAAGCCTTCATAAGAATGATATAAACCCAGAAACCATAATGTAAAAGGATTGATTAATATGAAATAGAAGCTCAACATACTCAAAAATACTATTAATAAAGCAAATATACATAGGACAGATGAGAAAAATGAGACATATGTCAATAAGCTATTTTCTTATATACATAAGGAAGAAAACTCAAAAGAAAAAAATAGCAGGGAATATGAATTGGCAGTTTACAGAAAAAGAACTACAAACGGCCAGTGAAAGTATGGAAAAGTAGCCAACCCCACTTCTGATCAAGGGAATATGTATCATACTAAGTGAAGTAAGTGAGACAGAGAAAGACAAATACGATATGATATCACTGCCATGTGGAATTTAAAAACGTGATACTGTCTTAATGTTTTAGTCCATTGCTCTCAACACTCTTGCCCCCATTCTCCAAGTCACTATCATGTCTACCCTGGATTAAGGCAAAAGCCTCCTGTATAGTCACCCACTTTCACCAATCTTGCTTTAGTGATAGCCACTTCCCTCCACAAAGACTGAGTCTTCAGTTGTATGACATCATCAAACCTCCTTGCTTCAAAGCTTCCTATTTAATATGAAATGCCAGCTCTTTATTCTTTCATAAAGGTTCTTCCTGATCTGATGCCTGCTTGCCTCTTTAGGCTCCTCCCCATCTGCTGTCCTCCCCGTTCCTTATGCTTCAACTCTTCTCTCGGATCCTGAACTATTCCATACAGATTATCTCCTTGGGGCTTTGGTATTTGCCCTCCCCCCTGCCTGTAAAAGTTTCTGCCTGTGATCTTCACAGAGCTGGCTTCTCCACACACTTTAGATCTCAGCACAAATGTCATATACTTAAATAGGAGTTCACTAAAGACCCTATCAAAAACAAAGTCCCCAAACCTAACCTCTCTCTAGGCTGTCACTCTGTCATTTCCTTTATACTATTTGTCATTATCAAACAATGCCTTGTCTTTTTTGTTGTTGTTTAGTTATATATTGTCCGTCTTCCATGTCTGCTAGAATGAAAACTCTATATCAGGGCAATACTGATGCTAGTCTTGTTCCCTGAAGTATCCCCACTGTCACCAGCTGTGCCTGGCATAATATAAACCTTCTAAAATATTTGTTAGAATAAATGTGTGAAAAATTTTGTACTTAGAATAACGTCTACATTTTGGATATGGATGTTCTTACATTTTGGATATGGATGTGCCTGAGTGTGTTATTGAAGTTGGAGAGAATGGATTGCGAAGCATAGATCTGTAAGAATGTATTGCAGCTGAATGAGAAATGCCAGCAGAGAGAGCTGCCTTGTGTGCTGGTGATGCGAAACCATGGGGGCAGTTGGCATCAGACAAGGTTGAGAAAATAAACAGAGAGATCTAGTGCAAAGGCAGACCTAGGTTTACATATCACCTCTGTAGTTTACTGTCTCACCATGGGTAAGTTATCTACCTTGCTAAATCTTAGTTTCCTTATTTGTAAGCTGATGATAACGAGTAGTTTCGGCCTCATATAATGTGTGACAACTAATGAGCAAATGCATATAAGGCATTCAGCAGGGCAGCTGACACACAGTGAATACTCAGTAATACTGATAATGACTACCACCATTACCTTTGTCATCCTGGTTTCCTTGCTATCACCATCCTCACCATCATCATTATCAGAACATTATTGCCAAGTGTAGTCAATACACTAACCTCAGAGTTCCACTGAAGGCACAAGCCACAAAAAGTCCTGGGAGTCCTGGCATTGTGGCAAATAACTCCATGACGAAGTATGGCATCAGCTGAAGAGGAGGCAAAACAAGATGGGATTAATGGTCTCATCAGCAGTGTCTGAAATGTGGGACTGTATTGTAGCTTTTTAGCAAAAGGAGGTGGGAAAAAAAAGAAAAAAATAAAGTAACAATAAAGGAATTTGCCTGGACTATCGTTGTTAAATGCTAACAAATGAGGTTATGATCAATCCAATTCCATGGACCTGAGGGGAAGGGATAGGAAGGGGACAGTCATATAAGGAAAATGTTGGATGAACTTTAGAATATTCAGGAACTTTTAACTTTTTTTACGTTTGCAATGTGTGCTATTTTCTTGCCTGTTTACCCTTAATGTTAGAAACTAAATCCTAAAAACAAACACTTAAAACAGGTCTTCAGGGAGTCTAGGTATTATGGTTCTACTCTGGAGCCAGATTTGTGGGAGAGGAACAGCCACAGGACACATTGGGACAGTTGTATATGTAGGGGGAGAGGATAGAGACGATAGCTCCTCCTGAGAATATTCTCCGTGAATGGAGTTTTTAAGGATGGACCAAGAGATTGTCATACTGAGTAAAATAAGTCAGACAGAGAAAGACAAATATCATATGATGCCACTTATATGTGGAATCTTAAAATAATGGTACAAATGAACCTATTTACAAAACAGAAGTAGAGTCACAGATGTAGAAAACAAACTTATGATCACCGGGGGGAAAGGAGGAGGAGGGATAAATTAGGAGATTTGGACTGACATATACACACTACTATGTATAAAATAGATAACTAATAGGAACCTACTGTATAGCACAGGGAGCTCAATACTCTGTAATGACCTATATTGGAATAGAATCTAAAAAAGAGTGGATATATGTATATGTATAACTGATTCACTTTGCTGTACAGCTGAAACTAACACAACATTGTAAATCAACTGTACTCCAATAAAAATTAATTTTAAAAAGCATGCTTAATGTAATATATTGGGGTGATATTGTTTAAGCCATAATGAGAAGACATGAGCAGAAGCATTATAGAAATAAGGGTCATTTTGTTCAATCTGAGATTAAAGCAGCATTAATCAACCTGTGATGGATAGAAAAAAAGATTTGATGGTGGCATTGAAAACCAAAGCTATGGGTTCAAGTCCTCTTCCACTCTCCCCAGCCCTACCCTGGCCCCAGTCCTTGCCTTCAAGGACAAGGTAAGATACCTTCTTTTTACATGTTCACTCCCCAGTATTAGAACCTGATCTGTGATAATATCATCCAAGAGGAGAAATCAAGTCTTTGGGGTTTGGGAAGTACCTAGAGGTCCAGGTCGAAAAAGAGAAAGGCTCAGCATTGCTGGCCAGAAACACACTCATTTCAGCTGTTCCCCACTGGTCCCAAGGGAGCACATACCTGGTCTGGTGCTGAGATGATACCAGAAGTCCAGGGATCACAGTCTTTGAAGTGGGAGTACATGATTAAGCCAGAGAAGACAGCACATGCCAGAATGACCCAGAGGCCCAACAAGTTGAAATACAAGGCTCTAGAAAATAACACATGGATCTACTGGTAGACTCTATGTCATATTACAGTGTGGTCAGGGCATTACCAAAGACTCAAGGTAAAATTTGGGGGGCCTTTTTGCTATAAAATAAAATTCTATAGCCTTCAAGAATATTTTGATATCAAGTCACTATGTTATACACCTGAAACTAATACAAGTCGATTATATTTCAATTTTTAAAAATCATTACTTTTTATACTTTTGCATTTTTTTTGTTTGGGCATGTTACAATTTTAGACTGATTATGAAATTTGAACAAGGTGGATTTTTGATGGGTTTGCTTTTGAAATAGCTTTTCTGCAAAGTTGCAATGTGTAGTGTGAGGTCTATTTCCTTGGATGAAATTTCACGTATCAATCACTCATATTATATAACTTCAAGTAATTTCCCCCCACTCAATTCATGAAACTGTCAAAAAGCCAACTTTCATTTTAACATCTTTTATTCCAGAGGAATGATGAGATAAATGTAGAAGTAGACACGTTTTGGAAATATTCGCTTTGGAGGTTAAATCAGATGAAGTTTAAAGTTCAGTTTTTTAAAAGGCAATAGAAGGTATGAAAAACCTAAAGTCATTTTCCTCACATTCTTTGGAGCAATTCTTTTTATTCTACAACAATTCTTTTTATTCTATAACATTCTGTTTAACTTCAGTTTGAGTGCATTTGTAGTATCCTATGGTTATTTTGTATTCATACTGTTCTTTGAAAGTCAAAATATTACACATCTTCTAAATCTCAGGGAAGACTTGAAAGTCGGCTGACCTCACACTGGATCAGTGAGAGAACAAACAATCTTGCTCTGGAGAGAGTTTCAAGGGGCAGGGGGCCCAAAGAGCAACAGGAGGCATTTCCTGGGAATGTTTCATTTCATTCAAACAATGTCCAGCCATTGTTTGAAGGGATTCAGATGCACTCACATTCAAATGTAAGGACACATATTCATTTCAAAGCCCCCGAAAAGCCCTGCTGTACAGGTGTACCTGACTTTCAGAAAACCCTTAAATCAAAGTATTCTTTTATGAAGCAAATATATTAAATAATCAACCCATCTGGAAATTTTTATTTTACATTATTTACATTAGGAAAGGGTATTATCTCTGAAATTCCTTCCTTGGGATTATTCCAACCATATTTATCTTTGAGTTTTAGCTGTTTGTTTGCTTTTGTTTGAAAAAGGTTGATTTAGACATAGCCTTTGGGGAATACATTTGCTACATGAAATGGTCAATATCTACAAACTGAATTTGCTGTACTCTTACTTCTGCCATTTAGACAAATTCTATTCAAACTTATCTCAGGCCATATCCTGGATAGTCCTCTTTACCTGAAAGGTCACTCCCTACTCTCTCATCAGATTCTACTCCTTATACGGCTTTACATCTTTATAGCATTTATCCTTATCTGAAACTGTATAATACATTTATTTGTTTATTATCTGTTTCCCCCACTCGAACACACACAGGGCTACGTCCCCAGAGCACACAATGGTGCTTGCACATAGCAGACATAAATTATTTTATTTTTGTTAAAAATGATTAAATGAATAAATGAAAGATAGAAATTCTTTACAATATGGTTATACTCTTTACATCATTTCTTTTTTGAAAAAGCATCGGACCTGGAGTCAGAAGACTTTATCCTTAACAACTGTGTGACTTCAGACAAGTCGCTAAGACTCTGAGCCAGTTACATCCTTCGTAAAAAGAGTGTTAACATACCTGCCTTACTTCTTATTATAGGACTAATATGAAGATTGAATGAGTTATACTCCATAAAAATAGATAGAGGTTATACAGCCATATGTAGGTTGTATAGCCATTATTCAAAACAATTTTAAAAACTCACCAGTCAACTATGGGAAATGAGAAATCAGTGGCAAAATTGTATAATAGAATGTTAAAGCCCTTGTATTTGAACTTATTTTTTTCTTTAGAGATAGACTTTAATTCTCTACATGGCTAATTCTCCTGTTTGCAACTAAGTCACTTCATCGATTCATTCAGAAAATATTTATGAAGCATCACTATGTACCAGGTTCTTCCAGGTACTGAGGACATAGCAGTGAGCAACCCAGAGTCCACCCTCATGAAGATGATATTCTGGGATTAGAGGCAGGCAATAATCACCAAAATGAAATAAATAAATGAGGTGATTTTAGATGCAATAAAAGATATAAAGAAAATAAACAAAGGCAAAGAGAATGGAACATAAGTGACTGGGTGTGGATGTGCTCATCTTAGCTGGGACATGAGACGGTGATGGGAAGGGACGTGGTAACCTGCACCAGCTTCTCCTGCCGTCACAGCATCATCTTCTACCTGCAGTCCTGAAATGTCAACTGAAGTCTAGAAACAAAAGCGTCCAAAGCAGCTTCCAGGGAGCAGGTCTAAAATGATTTGGTAAGTGATGCTATTCCTAAGTTTGAAGAAGATCTGGCTTAAGATGAAGCTGTCTTTAGTGAGTAATCACCATTCTGGCCATGCAATTAAATGCATCTATAATGGGTCACTTCTGGTTTTAACCTATGGCCACATTCAGTATGAACTTTATGGATGTATTTTCACCTACCTATGATGCAGAGATTTTTCTAAACCCTGATGGAATGTCCTAATTACATCAGGCTCTCAGATAATTGAGCAGAAGTGATGCACGTAATCAACCTTCTGTAGAGTCTCCTAGATAAGAGTCTGTTGGCAGCTGGCTCTGAGTGGACCCCAGTTGCCCTGGAAGTGTCCTTGAGGCTCCAGTTGCGTGACAAATGAGAGGTCCCACTAGATCCCCACTATAGCAATCTCCCCTCCAGCTGTGTGCACTTCAACCATACTGACCATTTGGACTGATTTCTCGCTCCTGAATTGTATCAACTAAATCAACTAAGATTCTTACAGGGAAGTCTTTTCTAAAGACAGTTTTTATTTTTTCATCTTTCCTTATTCTAACAAAATTCCCATCATAGCTCTGGTCCTTCCATGGGAGTGGGGATGGGTGGAACCAGGAATGGCAGTCCTAAATGCTTAGGAAATTATATATATATTTTCTTTCGTGAGTATCTCTCCTTTTCTGACAGTTTTCATACCCATCAAATACTAATGTAACAAATTCCAAGAAACTATTATGAATGGGTGGCTTAGTTTAAACCAATCCACTAAACAAGATCTAAAGATACACAAGCACAAGTACACATGCTGGAATATACATATATACACTCCTACACATGCACACACACACATAAATTCTTATGTATATATGTGTCCATTTATGTGCTTACACATTCAAGCATGACCTTCTTGAAGCATTACTTTGTTCAATAAGTAATCAATATTTAATAAGCATAAAGTACTATTCTTGGCCTCTTGAAAAAATAATGAAAAAAATACATTTCCTAACTTTTAGGTACTATTATAATAATAGGGAGAAATTAGGTATGTTCACAAGAATAAACAGTATAACACAAGCACATAAGATTTAAAAAACCCCTTGATGTAACAGAGAATTATTATTTATTTCACTTAATATTCTTCCCTTATCAGATATCGTAAACTCTAATTTATTTTAATGCAGAATTTTAAATGAATTCTAATTTTAAGTGAATTTTAAGATAAAATTATATTTGATCCTAAATACATTTTTAGTAATTCAACTATTTGAGAAAGTGATGATCACATGTGTAGAGAGTTTAATATTATTTATTGTAATAGGATATGAATATGTTACCAGTGAATTGATAGAACAGTAGATAATGTTTTCACTTCTTCCTTCTGAGGGTATGTTAACTATGTAAGTAACATATTCCCTTTTGAAATTCAAGTTACAAAATGTTGGACCATATCCATAGCCATTATTCTGTCTAAATAAGAAACTATGCATTGAAAGTATTTTATGATCAGTTGTGGAAATATTCATAGTGGCTGTTTCTCACTCCAAGAAAAGTTAACGGCATTCTGACAAGTCTGCAGAGGCTGGAACCTTGGGTAGCAGCAATGAGGATGAAATGCCCATTTTCAATGAAATTCTAGCTTATTTCTGCCAGTTTTACAAAAAATAAAAAATAAAAGTGCATAACTTCCTTTGGTCTCCATTCTAGAAGGTGGGATGAATTGCATGGTTTTAAAAAGCCTTAAGTTGCAACTCTGTGGAGTCCTTCAGAGTAAGCAGACCTGGTAAAACTGGTGACTGGTTATCCGGGCAGGAGTTGGAGCAGCTGAAGCCCTGTTACGACTTGTTTCATTACCTTGGGTTTTCTTCTTTTAACGTCCCCTTGGAAACTTTTACAGTACATCCATCAAAATAAAAATCGTAATTGAAGAGACCACATGCTGGATGGAAATAGTGATGAGGGCCATCTCATCACAGAAACTGTAACTAAGAAATATGTGCTCCTTCTTTCTGCATTTCTTCCCACAGCACCTAATTTAACCCAGTAATTTCTCAGTAAATGAAAGCAGCAAATGACGGTGAACAAAGGCAGACAGAAAGATCTAAGTTCAAATCCCAGCACTGCCACTTCCTTGTGGAGAAGGGAATAGTAATGCCTGCCTCAAAAAATTGTTGAAAGGGTTAAATGAATCTTTGTTTCTTTCTCTCTTTTACGCACACACACAAACACATTTGAAGCATATAAAGCGCAGAGAAGAAACATTGAAATGTTCATTAATAACTCACAGCTTGGCATGTTTTTCTGTTTTGCAAGAGATGCATCGCTGGATGGTCGACTGATTAACTCCATAGATTCCAAGCCATGTAAAAGTTCCTCCCACTGAGATTGTCCAAAAAGTGTGCCTCCTGAGAGGATCTACATCAAAGCTATGAGGCAGAGAGAAATGAGTGAACAAATACATTCCTTTGATGCCCAAATATTATTTTAGGTGATGAGGTCATATGGCTAAATCTTTATAAAACAAGAAAAAGTAGCATTGGACATACTCAAATATATTTAGTCGAGATCCATTGGCTGATTGCTCTAATACATTGTGTAATCCACCAGCATCGGCTGATCCTTGAATGAGAACTGTTAAGAAGCCCACAGTCATGACAACCATCTGAAATGCGTCGGTCCACACCACTGCTTTTAGTCCTCCCTGAAATGAAGAGAATGGATGTGAGTTCTTAAAAATGAAGCCTCAACTCTTCCATTTCTGCACAGCCTCTCTGCTAATGCATCTTTCTTTCTTCCTTTTCTCCCTTTCTTCCCCCTTCTCTCCCTCCCTCCCTCCCTCTTTCTCAATCTCTCTCTCTTTCTCTCTCCTTCCCTCCCTTCCTTATTTCCTCCCTCCCTTCCTCCATCCCTCTCTCTTTCTCTCTCTCTCCCTCTTTCTTTCTCTATTTCCTTCTTCTTTCTTTCTTTTCTTTCTTTCTTTCCTTTCTTTCTTTCCTTTCTTTCTTTCTTTCTTTCTTTCTTTCTTTCTTTCTTTCTTTCTTTCTTTCTTTCTTTCTTCCTTCCTTCCTTCACCCTTCCTTCCTTACTCTCTCTCTATCTTTCTTTCTTTCTTTCATCACTGAGCACATTTTATGTGCCAGGTTTATTGAGGATGATCATCTGGGTCTTGCTTGTACAATTTGAGATTTTATTTTTTGTAAATTTAGTGCAGTGAATAAATTTGGGGAAACTGAGATGGTAGGCTACTGAAAAAAAAGAAAAGAACTAGGAAGGAATGATAGATTCCAGACACTCATGGAGAAAGTTGTTTTAAGAGCTAGAGGATGGTCAAATAATGAGGTGAGCAAACCAGAGTGTCAGGAGGGTGAATCTAACAGTAGACCTCAGGAGACGGTGATTCAGCAATAGGTTAGAGCAGTGGTTATCAAACCTGGATGCTTTTTAGAGTCACTTGGGGAACTTGGAAACAAACAAAAAAACCCAATGACTGAGCCCCATTCCCAGGAATTCTGAATAAATTGAGGTCTGGGCTGGGACCCAGTTCTAAGTGTTTTTACAGCTCCCCAGGTGATTCCAATGTACAATTCTAGTTGGGACTATGTGGGCAAGAAGAAAGGAGGAAAGAAAGAGGCTGCTGGAGAATCCCTTAGGAACATGGCAAAGGTGCCATGAGCAAATTAGGAAAGATTAAATGAAGTGATATATTTTAAAAGTACTTTGAAAATGAATAAGCACTATGTGAATGAAAGGATGTGGTATTTTTAACGTTGAAAAATAGAATTACCCCCAGTTACTCCCCCAGAGTGTCAAGAACTTCTGTGAAAAGATGACAGGCTTCATCTTTATCTTGAGAAGAAAGAAGACACTGGATTTGTCTCTTCATTTCTCGTGTAGTTAAAGTTAAAATGCAATTTAAAAATAGACATAAAAGTCCCTTCCACATGCATTGTGTTTCTATATTCTGTTCTATTTCCAATTTGAGAAATATGCAATCTCTTACTTCCACCTTCTAAGAGTGGTATTTTGATTTTCTTTAAAGACAGTAAGACTTCTAAACCCAAATCACAATATCATATTTTAGTGATATGAAGACCAAATATCAAAGACCTCAGTTTTCAGAGGCTACTTGGCATGGTTTATATGCATAAACCTGAACTTGAGCTAGACCTGGGGCAAGAGAACAAACCACTTCATCACCACTTTAACAAATGTGCTTCAAAAGGCAGATTAAGGTAGCTATAAGCTACCATGAAAACTTCTCTGATTCTATGACTCCTTCATACAGCAAGAGACACACACGCCCACACACCACTCATCTACAATCCTGACTGTGCCTTGAGTGTCACTTAGGTATTTTAATCAGTCTGTTGTTTTGGTTCTACTGTTTACCTCCCTAGATTGCAAACTCTTGGATGGCAGGAATCACTTCTTTCTTTTTTTTTAAATCTCTTCCACTGGTTATCTTAGCTAGGCTACACATCCACAGGATTAACAGAGTAAAGAAACTGCTCTATGAGCAAAAGTGTTAGATAAATGAGCCACCAGTTTGGTGAGACATTGAAGCTTGTGTTCCGGCAAGAGGTAGGAGGTGGAACAAAGGTGTGGTGAGAAGAGGTTAGATGGGTGGATTGACTCACAGACTGAAAGATTTCCAACACTAGGTTAAGAAGTTTACACTTTATCCTGTGAACAATGGGAAGCAAGGAGAGAATTAGGTCAGTCAAGTGGCGTGAAGAGATGGATGTTTTAAGAAGATTAAGTTAACAGAGGCATGCAGGGTGGAGGGAAACACTGAAATCAATTAAGAGGTAGTACATTTAGTTTATTTTTGTATATTGTGATTATTAAAGTATCCAGACTTGTTTCTGACATCTTTTTGGTTTCTATTTGTTCTACTTTTTCTGTATTTTTTTCTTCTCTTTCTTAAATCAATTGCAGTTTTATTTTTGCTTTGTTTTAATTCCCTTTTTCTACTCTGATTGTTTTATTTAAATGAGTCTGCTTGAAATTTTGCCATGAATTTTTCATTTAGAGTCTAAATTTTTAAAATGTCTTAATCCCCAGCAATTCAAGGATTAAAAAAATCTTTAAGGGGCTTCCCTGGTGGCGCAGTGGTTGAGAGTCCGCCTGCCGATGCAGGGACACGGGTTCGAGCCCCGGTCGGGGAAGATCCCACATGCCACGGAGCGGCTGGGCCCGTGAGCCATGGCCGCTGAGCCTGCGCGTCTGGAGCCTGTGTTCCGCAACGGGAGAGGCCACAAAAGTGAGAGGCCCGCATACCGCAAAAAAAAAACCCACAAAAATCTTTAAGTCTAATTACTCTCTTCCTGATTTACATGCTATTGATGTCCAAATGAAAGTTATTCTTTTTCTTAATCTCAAAATTACATATAATAGTAATCATTATTATTATAATATTATAAACTATATTATTAGATACTATATAAATTATACCATACTATAAAATTATTGTTGTTTTCATTAAGCAACGGAAATTGTTTGACTAGACTTACTAAAGGTTTACTATTTTATTTTCTTATCATTACTTCTTCCATCAAAAACTGGATAATTTTCCTTCTTCCCACAGTATTTCCTCTAGGTTTTTCTCAGGGGAAGATATGTTAGAGGTAATTTCTCTCAGTTCTTGACAGTCAGTTTCTGAAAGATAGTTTTGCTAAATACACAATTATAACTGACAATTGTTTTCCTTCAGTGCTTTGAAGACATTATTCCATTGTTTCTGGCTTCCATTACTGTTGCTAAGCAATGCATCTATTTATCCTCCTATGGGAAGTTACTTCAGAGTCACTAATCTTTCACATATGGCCAGACATGTAAGGAATAGGAGACTATTTTAAATTTAGGTAGGAGGAGTATGTCTGGAATAGAATTATGGTAGTGAGAATGGAATGGAAAAAAAATAAGATAAAACTGTAGTGCAAAGAAATGGTGGGATTTGCAAGTATGAAAATAGAGATAAGAGCATTTTTAAATTGTATGTTATCATGATATATGTTAAAAGAGTAAGTGATATGCACACAAGGCCAAAATACATGGATGGTGCTATATGATAATATATCAATTACTTTATTTTTCTCTGTAAAGGAGGAAGGAGAATCCAGCTATCTGGGGACCATTGCCATATTCTTAACTGGTTACTTAAAGCCTCCATATATGGTACCAATGACTCAGAAGAATAAAGATTTCTATTGCAGGGCATGGCAAATAATAGGTGCTCAATGAACGTTTGTTGAACTAAACCGATTGTAACAATTATATAAATATAATTGCCAATACCACCCAGGTTCCTTGGTTAAAACTGACCATGTGTAAGACCAAATGTTAAATGTAATCCAAACTTATCCATCTATAAGAGACATAAACAAGTTGTGGAATCTCAATTTTACAAAACACCAGCCATCCTTGATCGTTCATTCATGCATTTTGTATTCCTCAACCAGTAGACAGTGAAGTATAAATGCTACCTATGTTTTATAATCACTGTTAATGAGCACATTTTTTTTTTCTCAGTAGTTGTGTATGGTCACCTACCCTCTGAACACGGAGATATTTCTGTCATTAAATCTTCTCTTAGCCATGGCTTTCTCAAATGAGCCCAGAGCCCAAATTCTATTAATGGCTGGTACTGAAAAGAATTTTAAACAAAACAATGGCACCTTCCTCTGGAAACTGTGATAGATAGGCCAGCATATTTCTATTTAATTGTGGAATAGCAATTTCTGCTATACTTAGATGCCCCGTTGTTGGAAATTAGCCCTTATCCCATATTAGGAGATAGTGCTAAATACTTTTTCACAGCCAGATACATACCAGGGTACAGTAGAATGTGCAAACAATTCCTGTTGCAAACACAGAGCCCCAGAGATCAAACCCAGTCACTATGAAAGGAGAAAAAAATATTGAAAGAAGTTTCTCTAAGTAAAAGAACAAACTTTATGAGGAAAAAGTCACAATATTTTTGTCTGTGTTCTTTGTGCGCAAATGGAAATCAAATTAGAGTTGTCTCATTAAATTTTCTCACCTCTGATAAAGATTATTTTATTACATTATTATACCTCAACCCAGCCCATAATTTTCATGTAATGCTAAAAGCCAAATTATTCCTCTTAATATTCTAGAGCTTCCAATCTCTGCACCAATTGTTTGTTTGTTTGTTTTTCTTAACAAAGTTAGTCTGAGTACTTTGAAACCACCTAAACGTTGACCATGAATAAATATTTCTCATTATAATCACATAGCACAATTAAATTGAATACTGAGGACTTCTAATATTACAGGTATTATTATGAAATTTCTTTCACTTTTGTTTCTTCTTTCCTTTTTTTCCCTAGGATTCTATTCTTTCAAAGGGGTCAGGTATAAATCTTAAAATAATTACTACAAGCACATTTTACTCATGTATTCAGAGTATCAACTTCATGAGATTGCTGAGAAAGGACATATATTATAGATGACCTTATTTAGTGGTTGTGTATGTACCATACAAAATTGTCAAACTTACTGTTACCAAAGGAGAAAGGGAAGGAGTAGGGATAAGTTAGTAGTAAGAGATTACTGAAACACATTACTATACATACCTCACACAGGTCAGAATGGCCATCATGAAAAAATCTACAAAAATAAATGCTGGAGAGGGTGTGGAGAAAGGGGAACCCTCTTGCACTGTTGGTGGGAATGTAAATTAATACAACCACTATGGAGAACAATATGGAGGTTCCTTAAAAAACTAAAAATAGAATTACCATATGACCCAACAATCCCACTACTGGGCATATATCCTGAGAAAACCATAATTCAAACAGACACATGCACCCCAATGTTCATGCAGCACTATTTACAATAGCCAGGTCATGGAAGCAACCTAAATGCCTATAGACAGATGAATGGTTAAAGAAGATGTGGTACACATACACAATGGAATATTACTCAGCCATAAAAAGGAATGGAATTGGGTCATTTTAGAGACGTGGATGGACCTAGAGACTGTCATACAGAGTGAAGTAAGTCAGAAAGAGAAAAACAAATATTGTCGGTTAATGCATATATTTGGAATCTAGAAGAAAAGTACAGATGAACCGGTTTGCAAGGCAGAAATAGAGACACAGATGTAGAGAACAAACGTATGGATACCAAGGGAGGAGAGTGGGGGTGGGAGTGGCAGTGGTGGGATGAATTGGGAGATTGGGATTGACATGTATATACTAATATGTATAAAATAGATTACTAATAAGAACCTGCTGTATAAAAAATAAATAAATAAAATTAAAAAAAAAAGACACAAGTATCCCAGTGTTCATTGCACTATTTACAATAATCAGGACATGAAAACAACCTGAATATCCAACGACAGACAAATGGATAAAGAAGATGTGGTACATATACACACTGGAATACTACTCAGCCATAAAAAAGAATGAAATTGGGTCATTTGTAGAGATGTGGATAGACCTAGAGACTGTCATACAGAGTTAAGTAAGTCAGAAAGAGAAAAACAAATATTGTATATTAACACATATATGTGGAATCTAGAAAAATGGTACAGATGAACCTATTTGCAAGGCAGGAATAGGGACGCAGATGTAGAGAACAGACATGTGAACATGGGGGGTGGGGAAGGGGAGGGTGGAATGAATTGGGAGATTAGGATTGACATATGTACACTACCATGTGTAGAATAGGCAGCTGGTGGGAACCTGCTGTGTAGCACAGGGAGATCAGCTCAGTGCTCTGTGATGACCTAGATGGGTGGGATTGGGGGGGAGGGTGGGAGGGAGGTCCAACAGGGAGGGGATATATGTATACTTATAGCTGATTCACTTCAGTGTACAGCAGAAACTAACACACTATTGTAAAGCAGCTATACTCCAATAGAAAAAAAAAGCTAAACAACAAAGATTTACTGTATAGCACGAGGAACTATATTCAATATCTTGTAATAACTTATAATGGAAAATACTTTGCACAAAAAGTATATACAACTGAATAACTTTGATGTACAATCTAACAAAACATACTGTAAATCAACCATACTTCAAAAAAAATTGCCATAACTTCAGTGATTAGAAAACAAGCAATAATCACATTGGGTGTTTGGAACCATGTGGATACAATCAGGTAACTAGTTATTTGCATTGTTTTCAGCGTTCAGTTTATAGAGCTTTATGTTGTGACAACTACAGTAATTCAAGCACCCTAACCACAGGAATGTCTCCTCAACAAGATGTTGTGTGTACATTTCTCAAGGTGACAAGGCATGTATAAAAATGGTGGACAGTGCAAGAGAGTGTCGCTAGCTCACCTTGATTGAGGGCCAGAGCAGGAGCATACACCACCACTCCTGTGTAGAGAATCTGGTGGAGAGACAAG
Organism: Tursiops truncatus; assembly: GCF_011762595.2. NCBI lineage: Eukaryota > Metazoa > Chordata > Mammalia > Artiodactyla > Delphinidae > Tursiops > Tursiops truncatus. Next base: position 77,356,520 of record NC_047041.1, read on the forward strand.
AAGCAGGTGAACAGTGAGAAAAGTGACACTGAAAGTAAGTCTGCCTAAAAAATTCCTTATGACCTTAGAGCTACATTTCCTTAAACTTCTTCGTCAAACACTTCAATCCCAGGCACTCTTGTTTTGAAATCCTTGGCTACTGTAACTAATTTGCAGAAGGGATAATAAGGATGTGATGGAAGAAGAGTGTTGGACTTTTAAGATGGCTGCATATTTTGAGATTTTATGGCTAGATCTGGTATATTTCTGAAGGATATGAAAATAGGGTTCAAGTTAAGTTTTTGATTCACCCTTCCACTACCCCATTATACACATATCACCATGACACAAACACATTTTAGCAATTTGAAACATAAATTTTAGAGTGGAGATGGAAATAATCCGTGATTAGAGCACCATGCAGGGAAAACTACCAACATGGGTGATCTTCATAGTGGGTATATCTTCAAGCTCCCAGACCTGCAGCCACTACACTGATGGAAGTGGACGGAGTCCCATTTAATTTTAAATGAAATTTCACCATTTAGAGATCCATGTGGGGTTTTAAAAGACAAATATCTATGGACAGGTCAAGGAGCAGTTTCTTGTTCTTAAATCCTTCAGTCAGTGAGTGGGAGTTTTGATTAAGAAAAGAGAAGGGAGTTAGCTTCTAGCAGAAAGTTCTTGGTGAGTCACGGGAAATGCATTGAGGGTGTCCCACAGGCAAGTGTGGGGCAGAAAAAGGGCACCCTAGAACCCAGGAGAGGAGTCCAAAAGGGGAATGTGGGAATATTGGTTTGAGAGTATAGTCTTAAACAGATTTTCAGCAAAACGGGTATTTCTGGTTCAACATAGTTTACTAGTAAAAAAACAAAACAAAACAGAATTAGTTACCAGATCATTTCATATCAAAAGCAACTTGAACAGGTTAAATAAGAGTTCAAAATAAATTTAAGAAAAAGCTTTTTTTCCCTTGGTGGTTTATCATATATATATTTGTTTGTCATTATTTGTACAGATATATGGGGTCTATGAAATGTGGAAATACCTTGGTATAATGATTTGTCTTGAAAGTGCTATCTAGAAGAAAGTAGTTTCTTCTTAGTGTTGAATCTTTCTTTTAATTGTGTTAATTGCCCCCTGAAATAAACAAACCCATACTTGTCACTCCCCAATCCACCTCTGCAGCAACTCTTACCCCTTACCGTCTGCAAAATGTAGATGGCTGTGGCTGCATAGCGAACTGGCTTGTTGAATCGTAGCTGTAAGTACTGGAAAGAACAGAGAGAAGGACGTGCAAAGAATCAGCAACTTTTATGTAAGCGCTGCTAAGAGGTTTTCTGTTTTCTTGGTATTTCTCTGAGTTTAGTGCTTAGTTTATAACATGATTTTACGCTATCTGTACTTGGGAGAAAAGGAAACAAATTTGGATTATTTAAAGTCAAAGATATAGTAAAACTCAATTTTTGCTCAAGCTTCCCTTGATGGTCAGAGAAGATAAATGTTTTTTATTTTTAAATTGTTATTGCTTCAATAAAAACCAGATTTTCTGGCTCATTATCCAGGGCTCTTCCTAGTAGATATGCCAAAGCCATTATTTCCTTTTATATCCCCACAGTCCCCAGATTCAGCTCAGGCCTTCCTTTCCTCTTTCCCAGATCAATGCAGTAGCCCCCTAACTGACCTCTCTAATTCCAAGCCTTGCCCACTCATTCCACCAACCACACACCTGCTGCACTGATTCTCCTAAAGCAGAGCTCTGGTCATGTCATGCTTTTCCTCAAACTTTCCAGTGACTCTCTATCATTGACAAAACAAAATGCACATCCCAGGCTTGACATTCTAAACTCTCTACTGTCTGGTCCACACCCTTCTTGTTAGCTCACATCACTAACCCTCACATGATTTATTCTCCACGTAAAATCATTATGTATAATTCAACCAGCATGCTTTGTACTCTGCAGATTTGTCCTTTGTGTAGGCAGATTTTCAGTGTGAGAGAGCCTCCCTCTCTCCAAATTCACCAATTCTTAGAGAATGGACTTGAGGATATGGGGAGGGAAGGATAAGCTGTGACAAAGTGAGAGAGAGGCATGGACATATATACGCTACCAAACGTAAGGTAGATAGCTAGTGGGAAGCAGCCGCATAGCACAGGGAGATCAGCTCGGTGCTTTGTGACCGCCTAGAGGGGTGGGATAGGAAGGGTGGCAGGGAGGGAGACGCAAGAGGGAAGAGATAAGGGGACATATGTATATGTATAACTGATTCACTTTGTTATAAAGCAGAAACTAACACACCATTGTAAAGCAATTATACTCCAATAAAGATGTAAAAAAACAAACAAAAAAAAAGGATAGCCCAATTGTCATTCCTGTTCCTACTCATACTTTCTCCTCTGAGCATTTAGGGCAACTAATATTAAACTTCTTTCATATGTAATAACACTTGATCACCTGCTGCCTTGTATTTTAGTGTTGGATTCGCGTAGCTTACTGTATTTGTTTCGTATGGCTACTGTAACAAAATATCACAAATTGGGTGGCTTAACGCAACAGAACTGTGTTCTCTTACAGTTCTGCTGGAAGCCAGGAGTTCAAAATCAATTTCACTGGGCCAAAATCAAAGTGTTGGCAGGGCTCTGCTCCCTCTGGAGGTCTTAGGGAAGAATTTGTTTCTTTGGGGTTTTGGGTGGCTGCAGGCAGTCCTTTAGCTTTTAGCTTTATCACTCTAATCTCTGCCTCTTTGGTCACACTGCCTTTTCTTCTGTCTGTCAAATCTCCTTCTGCCTCCCTCATATAAATGTGCTTGTACTTAAGACCTACCTGGTTTAACCAGGATAATCTCTCCATCTCAAGATCCTTAATTTATTCAACTTTACAGAGATCTCTTTTTCTAAACCATATAAGGTGACAGTCACAGGTTCCTGGGATTAGAACATTTATTATGATTTTTAGAGGGAGGGGGATGCATTTTTCAGCCTACCACACTTACTTTCCCTGGTACATGTAAACAGGGTCTTATTTTATTCATTTTATCTTCGTCTTTCACGTATTCATTCATTTAACAAATATTTATTACTTTCCCTCTATATGGCATTCTGCTATACAATGATAGCAAATATTATACAGTTCATGTCACAAAGGATTTTACAGATTAGAGGAGACCATTAACAAATTTATACTAAAGTAAAGTTACAGTGATGGTATGTACTAAAAAGCTACAGGGAGGTGTGAACACACTAAACAGATGGATCTGATTTACTGTTGGAGGTCAAGAAAGGTATTCCTGAACAAATATTCTAGAAGGCACTAGTATTTGTCTTCCAGTGTATGATAAACATGTACTGAATGAACAAAATGAATGTTAAAAGTAGCAAATGACTTGAGGACTTAATATCCTGGTGGTAGTTCTTGGTAGTAATTTCTAATTGGTAGCAGTTCTTTCTTATCTAATTTAAGAAAAATCATTTTGATTAACCCAGAGTTTACTGATGTGTCCTTTTCCTAGAAATAATACATAAGTAAGTGTTGATTGATGGCTTAAGGTGGAACCTTCTTTGAAACCCTAGAAAAAACTCCTCTTGACAGAATTGTGACTCAGTTTCACACTAATCCACATCTCCCAATTTACTGCTCAACCCTTCCCCCAAGGGAAGAACCACCTTATTTTCAGACCATCTTTATTCAGACAACACATTCAGTACACTGTGAGTCAGGTAATAATCAAGTGGATGTGTGACTGAGGGCACCAGCTATGAGGAAAATATTTTTAAAGAAGTAAGGAAGTCACTGAGAGAGAAACTGAAAGTCTCAGGTATCATAGGATAAAAAACAGTGCAAAACTTTTAAGCTGAAGACAACATGGGTTCAAATCACATGTCCTTGGAAGGATTAGTTTATTGCACTAAATGATGGCCACCTGTTTCTAAAATTGGCATTTGTAGGATCTAATGGTATAGTGTACGATAACATCAAGTGCAGGGACAGGAACATAGTGGGATCTTAGTGAGTGTAGTAGTCATTGTGGGTGTGACCCTGGAGCTTATTGGCACTCTCTGTCCCAGTACATGTTGATAGCATCTAACTGCACCGTGATTTTCTGCTTGAGGGCTTTATCTCACCCCTTGCACAGGGCAGACTAGAAGTGCTTGGGGGTGTTATCATTGTCTTTCAGCCAATGACAAAAGGAAGTTGGACCAAAAAATCCCAGTTATTTTTATTTCAAGGAGACCAACCCTGATATGTGATCTGTATTGTCCCCCAGAAATCCCCAGTGAGCTAGAACCTCAGTTGCTCACAATAACAACCTGCTCAAAAGCATAAATTTATTGGCTTCCCTTTTTTTCATGTCTTACTTGCCACTTGCCTACCAATGCTTAATAAAATCATTTCCCCCCAAAATGACTTGCATTAAACTCCTTGTCTCAGAATTTGCTTCTGGGGGAACACAACTTAAGACGGTGATATTTCTACCAAATATGATTCAAGTGGAGACTGCAAAATTGCTTGTAATGAGCTGTGTCTTCTGGTTGACAGGGATTCTTTTCCCATCACATGAAGAACCCGGATAGCCTACTAGAGGATGAAACCAAGTGTAGTATGCTACAAGCTGTCCCATCTGAGTTCCCCTAGACCAACGAGCCACTAACCAACCCACTAGCTGATGGCAGTTACAGAGATGGCCCCAAGTAAGACCAGAAGAACCTTACTGTCTTACTAGACTTTCTTGAGCTCAGGTCAGATTACTGATCCACAAAATTGTGAGCAGGTAAAATTGTTGGTTTAAGAAATTTGTTTTGGGATGGTATGTTACACAGCAATAGATAACTGATATAAAATGTGGTATCAGAAGTGGAGAAATGTAACAAAACCCAAACTATGTGATATTGGCTTTGGGACTGTTTGGCATATGAAGTCTAGGAAAGCAAAGGGGAAATTGTTCCTGAAAAATGGAAAGGTAGTGAGAAAACTGCTATAGGAATCAGCAAAAGTCAATGGTTTTAACATTTCAGTTTAGTTCCTCTAAATTCAGTCAATTCAGTCAAACTAGAGAGACAGTATTAAGAAAAATATATATGAAAAAAAAAGAACTAGATCAGAAGTAAGACACCTTGAATTCTAGTTTGAGCTTTGCCACTATCTCACTCTGTTATCTAAGCCTCTGGTTTCTCATCCATGAAATAAGAGACTATTCAAACTGCATAATTCTCCATCTGAAAGATTGTATTCACTCACTCACGTATCCAATGGTCATCCTGGATCGGTGTATAGTTTTAACTACAGTCAAAAGTAAAAATGGAAGTTCAGCAGAAAAGTTGCATGCTTTGTGCTTGCTTTTAAAAATAGCACAGGTAACATTTACCATCATGTTTGACTATTTTCAAAACCCCAAACCTGATATAGCCACACTATTTTCCATCTCAGGAAATAAGTCCACTTTTCATGTTGGTTCAAGTATCATGGAGCCATCCTTGACTCCTCTTTCTGTCTCATTCCCCACATGCAATTCATAAAAGAATCCTGGTACCTCCTCCCCACCCTTTCAAAATTTCACTTGCATTATCCCCTCTGTCTCCACGCTAATACCATCATTCTTGCCTAGATTACAGCAATAGCTTCCTAACTAGACCCCCTGCTTCAGCAGTAAAAACCTTATAATTAGCCTCAACATACAGCTAGAGTAATATTCTTAAAATACAAATCACATTACAGCACTCTCCTGCCCAAACAGTGCAATGACCCATCCCACTGAGAGTAAACATCAATCCTTATAATGACTTGAAAAGGCCTCACAACATTGGTTTAGACCATATCACACCCTAAATATCCATTTACAACAAATATTTTGTCACTTTATTTATTGTACTGAAATAATACTCAATAATGATATCTTATACCTACACACCTAATTTCTCAAATTTTAAATATAATTACTAAAATGCCACAAATGTAATTTAAAGGAGAACTAAAAGGAAAGCAATTTACAGAAAAAAAAAGTGTATAATCTATGCTTAGAAAACACTATGGAAGAAGTAGTAGCCTGGGCATTATAATGAAAAAGTCTGGATTAGAGAGAAGTAAGTAGTTCAGAAACTATTTAGCTTAAGAAGTCCAAGAAAAATGAGAAAGCAGGTAGACATCAGCTCACAGGTAGTGTTAAGGGTAAATAATAGCATGCTAGATCTATTAGTGTTTGATAAGACAAAGAAGAAAATAACTCTAAGTGAAGTGGAGACAACATGATGAGACCAATTATAAACTGTCCAAGTGGAGATAATGAAAATGTATGATATTGCAAATGAGTTGAGTCTAATTTATAACTTGAGGGTGAGAACAGTTCCTTATGCTTTGACACGGGAGAGGATAGTGACAAAGTAGCACAGATGACATAGATTAGTCTTGAAATCCCCCTGCATATCAAAGCATTTAAATAAGTTGGCTATTGCCAATCCCAAAACTCAATGGCTTAAAAACCAAGGACTTAATATTTCTCACAATTATTAGGATTGGCTGGGTGATTCCTCTACTTGATTCTCCTGAATCAAGGGCTGCCATGGGGCTGCGATCAATGGGAAATTCAGCTGGGGGAGAAAATCCAAGATGGCATCACTCACATGTCTGGTGATTGGTGTTGGCTGCCGGCCAGTGTGCTTCTGTTCTTCTCTACTTGTTCACTCATCCTCCAGAAGCTAGAACAACTAGACCCACTTCCTGACATAGCTATATCAGGACAACATTCCAAGAAGGCAAAGGCAGAAGCTATAAGCCTCATGAGACTTAAGCTCCCAATTCACACATCACTTCTGCCACATGATATTGGTCAAAGCAAGTCACAAGCAAGTCACCATCCCAGATTCAAGAGGTCGGGAAATAGACTCTACCCTTTCAGTTTTAACTACTTCAAAAGATCCTGGTAAGAATATCTATGGCTAAGTAGCAGAAGATGGATGATGAACAAATAAACATAAATTCAAGTTTCTATACAGAGATTGGTAGAAATTTGGGGACTGTAACAACAACAAGAACAATAATGATAAATAATATAAAACTCTTCCATGGCATTTACAACTTGCCAGGCTCTGTTAAAAGTATTTGCATATAATGACTCATTTACTCCTCACAGACATTCTTTAAGATAGGTAGTTTTATTATTCTTATTTTACATATGTGAAAATCAGGTACAGAGAGGGTAAGTCATTTTCCCAAAGTCATACAGCTAGTTAAGCAGCAGAGCTAGTATTCAAAGCCAAGTAGCCTGAGTTTAAAGTTCATACTTTAAACCCCTTTTAATGCCACACTGCTAATTCTTATAAAGAAAGAGGCAGTCCCAAAATATGTACTTTACACAATCTGAATTTCTTCTTTTTAGGGTACTACAATTTAAAAAATATGTAAAGGGCAAAGGTAAATGGTAAATTAAATTCAATGAAATGCTTATATGTCCTCTATCTGTACTGTCTCAAATCTCCTCAGTTATATATTTGCAATTGGTTTAATGTAGTAACTGAACTGTTTTACTAAAACTGTACAATCCACTGTACAACCTTGACTAAGTCATTTATCTGTATCTCCGTTTTCTTAGCTGAAAAGTGACACTACACAATGTTCTTTGTGCTTTGCAGAATACTGATGTTAATAATAATACAAGTAATAACATCAGCTTTCCTTCATTGAGAATCTCCTACAAGTTAGACAGTATATTAGATGTTTACCTACATGTTCTCATTTAATCATTGAAGTAGCCTGGCATGCTTGACTTTGTTATTTCTGTTCTACAGATGGAAAGTGTAGGTGTCTGTAGATGTCTTTGGATACAAGTGTATCTGTATCCAAAGCTTAAGCTTTCCCCAATAACACTGCAATATTTTTTCCCATGATGTATAATTGCCCTGAAAATAAGTGAGTGTTTTTCAACTATCATGTGTTATCATCAAGACAATGTGTATCACTAGAGAAAAAAGCAAGAATAACAAAACATGTTCAAGTGGAGAGGAAACAGCAACTACCTCCCAAAGTGAAGATGAAGGAAGTAGTTGTCTTACCTCATATGTGCTGGTGATGCCAGATCTGTAGAACACAGGGAGAAAGAGCTCTGATGTGAAGAGGATCACAAATGCGTACGCAATGAAGAAGATGATGAAGGATGCCCCAAAGCGGTAGACCTCAGCCGGGGTCCCCAGGACAGTGACAGCGGACATGAAGCTGGCTGTCAGAGACAATGCCACGGGGCCAAAAGTCATTTGCCGTCCCCCAACCAGAAACTCCCTTGAAGTTGCCTTTTTTCTTTCCCTAATGGCAAAGAACACCCCAATTCCAGAGGAAATGACAAAGAGGGCTGCAAAGACGACATAATCCCAAACTTCAAAGTTCTTCACCTCCATGCTGGGAAGTATGGCACCAGAGAGTCGCTCTCAACTTGGTCTCAGGGAGAAGTTCTTTCCAAAAGCAAAGCTCAGTAGAGTAGACGCTTTTCCAGGAGAGGAGATTGTGGTTGTGTGAAGAGAATGATGACCAGGGGCACTGTGTAGCACTTCGGAAACCAAGTTGTACTCAGGGAAGATCTCAAAAGTTGACGACAAAGAGGGATCTGGTAGTGGTACCAACAGATGAGAACTTGAAATCTGACCCTGGCCTGGAGCTGTCTTTTCCTCTGCTAAAGCATATGCCACAGAGAAGGAATTCAGATGTGTTCCAAAATTAATAACCACTGGGGGTGGAATGAACTTGCCAGATAACATGCTCTTTAATCTCCTAGATTTTTTTAAACTTAAGGTTAAACATTACTGGGAACCATAGAAGTGATACAAGTTCACCACCTCAGCATTTTTAATGAGTGAAACAGAATCTGTTAAATGCCAACACAACTATCACCTGTATCTTCCATCCGAGTAAGGGAGGGTGAAGGTGTGTCCCTGCAACTCCATGAGACAGTGGGTGTGGGGGAAAAGGAGTAAAGAACGAGGGATCAGGAGACCTTTGCTCAAGTTGGTGCAAACCTAAGTGAGCTGTGATATTGCTGATGAAATATTTAACCCCTCGGAGCTTCATCTGGAACATGGAATAATAACACCTCAGAGGGTTATGATGAGTCTTTAAGTGTCTCTGACTTTCTGACCCTCTTTTTTTCTGATCAATAATTAGCTATTATGTGTGCTTATAGTGAAGCACCCTGGAACATAATAGAATTGACTCTCTTTTGACTCTAGGCTTCAGAAAATAAATTTACCAATAATTAATAAATCTTTTGTAGTCCTCAGTTTTATCTTTTCTGTCTCTCCTTCATTTAGACCCATTCACAACTCTTGTACAAAGAGGTTAAGTTTTAGTTAAGACCAGGACAAATGAGAGAAAGAAGGTAAGAATCCAGTTATAGATTCTTTTTCTTATGTGCCTTAAAATTATTTTTATTTTTCCTCTTTTTTATTTTTTTAATGTTACATTGGAGTATAGTCGATTAACAATGTTGTTGTGTTAGTTTCAGGTGTACAGCAAAGTGATTCAGTTATACATATACATATACATGTAGATATTCTTTTTCAATTCCTTTCCCATTAAGGTTATTACAGAATACTGAGCAGAATTCCCTGTGCTATACAGTAGGTCCTTGTTGGTTATCTATGTAAAATATAGCAGTGTATACATGTCAATTCCACACTCCCTATCTATCCCTCCCCCCAGCCTTCCACACTGGTAACCATAAGTTCATTCTCTAAGTCTATGAGTCTGTTTCTGTTTTGTACAGCAAAGGAAACCATAAACAAGACCAAAAGACAACCCTCAGAATGGGAGAAAATATTTGCAAATGATGCAACTGACAAGGGATTAGTCTCCAAAATTTACAAACAGCTCATGAGCTCAATATCAAAAAAACAAACAACCCAATCAAAAAAATGGACAGAAGACCTAAATAGACATTTCTCCAAAGAAGACATACAAATGGCCCAGAGGCACATAGATGCTCAACATCACTAATTATTAGAGAAATGCAAATCAAAACTACAATGAGTTATCAGCTCACACTGGTCAGAATGGCCATCATCAAAAAAATCTACAAACGATAAATGCTAGAGAGGGTGTGGAGACAAGGGAACCCTCTGACACTGTTTGTGGGAATGTAAGTTGGTACAGCCACTATGGAGAGCAGTATGGAAGTTCCTTAAGAAACTAAAAATAGAACTACCATATGATCTAGCAATCCCACTCCTGGGCATATATCTGCAGAAAAACATGGTTTGAAAGGATACACACACCCCAATGTTCATTGCAGCGCTGTTTACAATAGCCAAGACATGGAGGCAACATAAATGTCCATTGACAGGTGAATGGATAAAGAAGATGTAGTACATATATGTGATGGAATATTACTTAGCCATTAAAAAGAATGAAATCATGCCATTTGCAGCTATATGGATGGACCTGGAGATTATCATACTAAGTGAAGTAAGTCAGACAGAGAAAGACAAATATATGTGATATCACTTACATGTGGAATTTAAAAAAATGATACAAATGAACTTATTTACAAAACAGTAATGGATTCTTGATTCTGCTCCTATTAGACTCTGTTTATTGTTCTAAAGTACCCCCAGCAAACCTCTGGAGGACAATTTCTCTACATCATTCATGCTTCTCCTGCCTTCTCAAAGGTCTTCCCCAACACCATCCCTACAAAACCAGTATGTTCCACAAGATCTAGTTCATGTATACCTTGCTCTGTGGAGCCTTCCCTGACTCACATCTCCTGCTGCTCTCTCCCCCAACTCCTGTAGGAAACAGGCTCCCTTGGTACTCACTTTTTACTCTGAGAATATCCTCACCTATTTTAAAGAATCTCTATGTGTATGTCTGTATGAGCAAGTCAGCAGTTGTAGATGACCAACTCATTGAAGGCAGAGGCACAAGGCCTGGTCCAGAGTGCCCAGTACATAGTTATTATGTACCTATACATAGTTAGCTATTGTAGAAAGTAAGGAACTCATCCAAAAAACAAAAGACAAAAATTATCCATAATGTCCAAGGCCAGAAATATTTCCTATCAAACAGAGGAAACTTTAATCTTGTTTTTGACATCTGAGTAACTGAATGAATCTTTGATTATTTGTTTAGTCTGGGTACTGTCTGCACTCCCTACTTTGATCCATGGATTTGAATTTGACCACACAAAGCTTTGATGGCTGAAATATGCTTTTAGTTGCAAAGAAATGTGCAAAAACTCTGCCAGGAGTTGTCTCTGTCCTGTTGTTTAAATTCCTCCTCTAAGTTTACACAGTTGATATAATCAGGGTTAATGCGAAAAATAGTCTTTAATATTTTGTCTTAACCTTGGCTTTTACTAATTTGTACCGTGGGGTATTCTAATTATATAACAGATTTTTATTCGTTAACAGTCTCAGCAGAAAATCAGAGCTCCAGCTTTCAGAAGCTTAACTATTTTATGCTTTAATATTAACATCAATTAAGTGTTAATGTTCAATCCACGAGGTATGTGGACAACTTGTACAAGTCTGGTGAATATTAATTCAAAACACTATTATTACATCAATGAAGTCCAGAGGTTAAATACTGGAAGCTTGTAGGTGAAGTGTTGATGAGTACTGCTGATTCAATTAACCTTCATCAAGAAACAGTATTATCTACATGGCTTCCACTGGCCTTGGACTTCAAAACAGTGGGGAAGCAGAGTGGCTAAATGGTTCGGGATGTGAACCTCACGCCTCTCACAGTAAAGTATTCCTTGCTTCCAACATTTTGCTGATTATAAGGCACAGCATTACTATATTAATTTAATTCTCAGTTATTTTCTATTTCTTTACACTTTCTCCCTTTGGTAGTATCCAGTGTCTTCATACTCTCTGTCTATCCCATTGAAACTCACTCTATACAAGGTTCATGCTGATTACAAAGCATAACACCCATTTATTCATAACTTTTCAGGGAAAACAAAAAGCCAACACATTCAATGGCTACGTAAGTTAGAAAGTACATCCCTATGTCAGAAATACTAACATAGGAGAACAAAGGAAAATGTGCTTCTTTGGAGAAATCTCAGTATCTCCTGCACCCTCCTGCAGGGGCCTCCAAGGCAACCACTTCTACTTTATTCCTTTAGTGTAAAGCTGGGACCCTTGTTAGAATGTAGACACCATCACCTGCCACACACACACTCACACACACACACACACATACACACACACACACACACACACTACCTTAACAAGGCCCAGCTACTCAATTACCCTCTTGCCTAATAGGTTAGGTTTGTAGTTGTGATCATTAGTAGGCTCTGTAGTATAAAATTGTTCTGCACCTGGCATAGAGTATTTATAATGGAAAAGAGGAAAACAGTTGGACATTGAATGCTACCAAGGTAAGGGTGGGGGGAAGGGTAAAGAATTGGAAGGATAGGGCAACCAGGGAAAAGAACCACAGTTGCAATATTCCTAATAGCAGGCTATGTACACCATGTTTACATTGGCCTAGGACAGAAAGGAGGAAAATGGATAGGACTTGTCCATTTTGAGATTGCATTATCACTATATTACCTTTTCATGGCTGTTATTTTGTTTTGTTTTGAATTTGGACAGGGAAGTGGCATGATCAGAACTGTGCCTCAGATAGATTAACTCATTCTAATAATTTTACATGATGAATGAATTTTTTAATCCAGTGGACATTATTAAGGGTCTTAAACTTCCCACATGGTAAGTAAGCTGCTTAAATCAGGTTATGAAAGCAGTCCTCCCCATAAAGTTCTTCTCTCAATGATCATGCCTATCAAACCAACCCCTAGGAGACAAACTAGTGTGCCAAGCTACAGTTGAACAGAAATTATTGCGCTTTTTTTTCAAACGCAAAGTGACTGCACCCATTTTTCTCTTCCAAGGGAAATTGAATAATTCCTATCCTGAGGAAGATAATTCTATATAATTCTTACAGAGACTGATGAAGAACGGACCACATCCAAGAATTTTATCATGAAAAAGAAAAACTACGAATCCAGAGTTTCTATTCCTCCTTTGAGCAGAAGACATGGCCTGGAGCTCTGTTGTAGAAGTCTCTTGATTAGCTGGTATTTTTATGAATATAGAAAGGTTAGGTTTGAGGAGAAAGTGAAGAAGCAAAAACTCTGCCTACAAATTAATTAATTTTTTTTCTTCTTTTATCCTTGGGAATGATGTTAGAGACATGGCATAGGAGTAAAGACAAGGAAATGGTACACAAATGTGAATGGAGGCAGGGACATTTCTCAAAACTAGTGAGACTGTCTCAGTATAAGGGAGAGCCAAAGGGATTTTAACAATGGAAATAATTAATATTAAACGTTAAATTTATTCTAGCTTTGTTGAGATATAATAACATATAACATGTGTAAGTTTAAGGTGTACAACATGATGATTTGATGCACTTATATACTGCAAAATTGTTACAACAGTAGGATTCCATAACATCTCCATCACTCCACATAATTACCCCTTTTTGGTGCAGGGAAGGGTAAGAACATTTAAGATCTACTCTCTTAACAACTGCCCAATATATAATACAATATTATTAACTATAGTCACCATACTGTCCATTAGACCCCCAAATAAATGTTAAGTTTTAGCCATGTTGTGCTGGAGTGTAGTTCCTGTCTTTTCTCCTAACCTTTAGGGAAAACCTCCTATATCACTGGTATTGTATTGATGTTTTATCATTTAATTAAAGGGAAAAAAAATCTGTGTTCATCTTTGATCTCAAAATGGGGCAGGATGACAGAATATTACTGAAGGAAGAGAGACACGAAGGGCATTGAGAACCCGGAAGAAACAAAAATTGGAGAAAGAGCTCCTGAGAGCTTTATGATCTTTGAGGTTAAGTAGGGAAGACCACTTGGTATTCTATCAGAGTCAGGATATGGAGATTTCTTTCTTGTCTTTCTTTTCCTCCCACCCTTCTCCCTTCCCCTCCCTCCCTTCCTCCCTCCCTTCCTCCCTCCCTATCTCTTCCTTCCTTCCTTCCTTCCTTCCTTCCTTCCTTCCTTCCTTCCTTCCTTCCTTCCTTCCTTCCCTCCTTCCTTCCTTCCTTTCCTTCTTTCTTTTTTTCCTCCAAATATTAAAGAGAGGAGTGATCTGAAAAGGCTGGAACACTTAGGGCACCCAAGTGTTGACCTTTGAATTTCATTCACATATTCTCACTAGAAAAATGTTTGTTTCCCAAGCCCTGGTGAGATATAGTGGAAAACATCCTTTATCTGCAACAAGGACCAAATTTCTTTCTCCACCCTCTCACTAAACAATCGTGATTTTTGGACACATTACTGGTTCTGAGCTACCACATTTGAAAATGGTATATCATGTTAATAATTAGATAATTAGATAAATTTAAGTACCTAAATTACCTTTTCAAGACTGCTCAAATGTCACCTTCCTTGACCAAACAACCTATTTAAATTGCAAACAACCACATTCTAAATCTCTACTTTCTTCATTCTCCATAAAATGTATCTCCTACTAATATATCATATAATATTTTAAATGTTAACATCTCCCTACTAGAGTATAAGCTCCATAAAGGGCTCTATTTTGTTCTCTGAGGTACTCTTAGTACCTAGACGTTTCTGTCCATAGTAGACATTCAACAAATTAAATTATATGAGTTCTAGGGGTTTCTTTCAACTTTATAATCTATGTTTAAATCTTGTTTTACTGAGAAAAAAGGAAAACTAAAAGAAAATTTTCCAAGATTTTTTTTAAAAAGCTGAAATATTTATCTACCTCCAAACACGTTTTCCCATCTAAATAAAAACTGAAATTTATATTTCATTCTATTAGATTCTCGAATTCATTATAGCTAAATCTGACAGTAGTTAAAACTTTATTCATTCATTCTACATACACTTAACAAATTTGAAAAATGGTGATTTGCAAGTTTAAGAGGCAAATTTCAGAGTCCAGCAGAGAACATCATTTGATATTAAAACAGACTAATGGCACAACACGTCTACAATAAACAAGCAGAACACTTAAAGTGAATGTGTAGTTGGGAGGGTAATTGAGCGTGAGGCTCAAGGTTCTTTGTTAAACATCCTTAGATACCAAGCAACCCCTCCATTTTAGAATGGCAAAGGGGAAAACCACCAGCATGATCTACTATGAACTTGATTTTGTTAAATAAGCATAAAAGGAAGGAATTTCTTGTTTGTTTCAGGCTTCTGACCATTAAAATAGAACTTTTGAATAAGTTTCAAAAGGGAACAGAACCTACTATGTGTCTGACACTTTCATATATCATATCGTTTTGGTCCCTATACAGCTATAAAAATCTGTTAAAATGAGTGTCAATAGTCCCATCTTGCAAATGGAAGAAAATGCACATAGAAATGCTTTGTCCAAATCAAGATCAAGTTCACACAGTCACTAAGCGGTGGTTTTAGCCTCAAATTCTAGGTGACTAAAATCTATGCTCTTTGTACTGAGTGTGTCTAACAAAGACAATTTCTACTTACTCACTTTTCCAGGTTTGATGGGGAGACTTTTTTTTTTTTTTTTTTTGCGGTACGCGGGCCTCCCACTGCTGTGGCCTCTCCCGTTGCGGAGCACAGGCTTCGGACTCGCAGGCTCAGCAGCCATGGCTCACG
The DNA here is from genome assembly GCF_011762595.2 of Tursiops truncatus. NCBI lineage: Eukaryota > Metazoa > Chordata > Mammalia > Artiodactyla > Delphinidae > Tursiops > Tursiops truncatus. The sequence continues at coordinate 77,372,117 of NC_047041.1, forward strand.
GGCCCAGCCGCTCCGTGGCATGTGGGATCCTCCCGGACTGGGGCACGAACCCCCGTCCCCTGCATCGGCAGGCGGACTCCCAACCACTGCGCCACCAGGGAAGCCCGGGGAGACTTTTAAAAAGTAATAGAGAAAAATCTGGGGTTATCTATCCTGTCAACCTGAACATGGATAATCAACACATCTCCAGCAAAACAGAGAAGTGATAATCAAGGCTCCTTGCATTGATCCTGTGATATTGTCACATCCTCAAGTATCTTATAAATAAACAAATAACATTTCAATTAAATTCAAGCAAAATTTAATGTTGAGTGATTTTTGTTATTCAGATTCTTTGGAAATATACTCAAACATACAGTACAGTTAGCAAGCTCAGAGGCAATTTTATCAGTTACCATGGAAACTCTTTAGTCCCTCATTTCCTATCAATTCCAACGGTCCTCATGCTATCCCTGCTATCACTAGGCACCACCATGAATGAATGACTTTTGTATATTTCTTAAACTGAAATTAACTGGTTATGTTTCATCACTAAGAATATACAAATAAATATGTCCCAGCCTCAAAGGCAACGTCAAAAGAAAATTTCGCAAAATGTGTAGTACAATGGTAATTACAACGTATAGTTTTCCAATAGGGACTTGTTTGAAGCCATGATTTGGGTGATTACGTTCTCAAGTGTTTAGTGACAAATAAAAGACGCTGTTTTCCTCTTTAATAAGAAATCAAGATGGTAATAACGGAGGTCCATCCACACTGGTCACAGGTCATTCCCTCTTCTTCAAGTATTGAGTTTTTCAGTGATATTTGTGTGTGCCTTTTGGAATTCCATTTCTAGGAAATAATTCTTAGAAATTTTATTCTAACTCTATATCTTCTAATTTATTCTAAGACTTGCTTTCCTTACTCCCTAAGTTCCCAGGTCCTGGATGGTATTTTATTTTGGTTCATGATACATGGAAAATTCGTCATAAAAAGAACTCCCCTCAGAATTCAGTTTTTCAGTTTTCTAAAATTTAAAGTTTTAGAAATTGTTTAAATTAATTATAAAATATTCTTCTTACATTAAAAGCAGAAAGAACTGAATGCAAATCTCATCTCAGTAATCTACCAACCTTATGACCTTGGGAAAGTTGTTTTATGTCTTCAGGATGAAACTCAGGATAATGCCAAAGCACACACAGGGGAATAAGCTGGCGCAATTTGCCAGCATGGCTTTCTGCAGGAGGTCAGTGGGCATACCTGTACAAGTTCCATGTAAAGATTTTTAGCTGGTCCTCCCTTGCTGGGGACCTTGAATTTATTTTATTTATATCTCTTTTTTTTTCTTGAAGCTTACTCTTGGTGGCCCTGCTTATGGTTTGGGGGTGAATTTAACAGTCAAGTGATTGACACATACTTAAGTGTATCAAGTGAAAGTGTATAAGTGATAGCTCTTATTCTTAATAATGAAGACTGGAGAATTTGAGTCACAGCTAGGCTCAAATTTTTCTTCAGGTATTTATTAATTTTATCACCTTAACAAGTTATTTCATTTCTTTGAAACTCAACTCCTCATCTTTAACATAGAAATAAGACCTTTTTCATTGTATTGTTTTCTGTATTAAAGATGTATGTCAACTATCTTATGCAGAGTTGGGCATATTATAGGAACTTCAGTAATGATATCTATCCATTACCTCTATGATTGACAGCTGTCACATTTCAGCATTTGCACCAGGAACTTCCGATACTATCCTGGGAAGAACAAAGCCTAGATAAATAACATAGGAGCTACCATACTATCACTCGTAAATATTTATCCCCCAACCAGAGGGACAGAAGTCATATTTCTGATTTGCGGTTCCCTTGGCTTTTTCTCTATTCTTTGTCTTCAATGTCTAGATTATGGAAATTTTCTCAATTTCATTGCACTGATGATATTCATCATTTGGTACCTTTTGTAACACTTTCTTCTTTCTTTTCAAATGAGCACTTTGTCAATCCTAACCCCCCAATCCGTCTCATCCTCCCCTTCCCCACCCCCGTGTCCACATGTCTGTTCTCTATGTCTGCGTCTCTATTCCTGCTCTGCAAATAGGTTCATTTGTACCATTTTTCTAGATTCCACATATATGTGTTAATATATGATATTTGTCATTCTCTTCCTGACTTACTTCACTCTGTATGACAGACTCTAGGTCCATCCACATCTCTACAAATGACCCAATTTCATTCCTTTTTATGGCTGAGTAGTATTCCACTGTATATATGTGCCACATCTTCTTTATCCATTCATCTGTTGTTGGACATTCAGGTTGTTTCCATATCCTGGCTATTGTTTCCTGGCTATTGTAAATAGTGTTGTAATGAACACTGGGATACATGGGTCTTTTTGAATTATGGTATTCTCAGGGTATGTGCCCAGTAGTGGGATTGCTGGGTCATATGGTAGTTCTATTTTTAGTTTTTTAAGGAACCTCCATACTGTTCTCCATAGTGGCTGTATCAATTAAGATTGACATATATACACTACCATGTGTAAAATAGATAGCTAGTGGGAACCTGCTGTATAGCACAGGGGGCTCAGCTCGGTGCTCTGTGATGACTTAGCTGGGTGGAATTGGGGGGACAGGTGGGAGGGAGGTCCAAGAGGGAGGGGATATATGTATACGTATAGCTGATTCACTTAGTTGTACAACAGAAACTAACACAACATTGTAAAGCAACTATATGCCAATAAAAAAATTAATTTAAAAAAATGAGCTCTTTGTACCTTGGGATGAGAACCTCCTTATGAACGTGCTAAAAATTTTAGCTCAGCTGAAATCTGTCAGGCAAGCCAGCAGCTGACTTTGTTTGTGATGCTGTAGGTATTTGCAGCCATTATGATTTTAAGTAATTTCTTGTCATTTCTATACATTAGAAAAGCAAGTGTATGGCCCATTTTTCAAATGTTTTAAGCTTTCCCAAGTCAACGTTATTTCATTTCCCCTATGAAGCAAAAACGTTATGGGATATCATAACAACTAGAACTTAGGGAAGAATGTATAAGAAAGCACATTTGCAAACGATCTTGCTGTGCACTGTATTTTTAAATTGTAGAGGATTAGAAAGAAAGGTTTATGGAAAAACGTTTACAGTATCAGTGCCTTCATGGGACAAACATGAGTTGAAGAAGCTAATTTCTGCTTGTTTTAAAATCACTGGAGGATCCAGAATGTTCTGGTTTCCAGCCCCCACATTCTGGCAATGTCTGCAACGGGTAAATGCTTGAGATCCAGAAGGGGCACATCCTCCAACGTCTTGTGAAAATACACGCTCCAAAACAGGATTCTCACTGCAGTGGAGGAAAACCTACGCACTGCAGCTGATTTGCTTTGATGCCCTGATTTCTGCCACTAAGCCTGACTTCTTAATATGTCTATTTTTAGTCACCAAGGAATGAAAATGCACCTAATGCCCTTGGGATTAAAGTTAACCTCACCGTCAAAGGAGGAAAAGCAGAGAGCAAGTAGAACTCACAGTACCGCTATTAAAAACATTTGTGCTGGGCTTCCCTGGTGGCGCAGTGGTTGAGAGTCCGCCTGCGGATGCAGGGGACCCGGGTTCGTGTCTCGGTCTGGAAGATCCCACATGCCGCGGAGCGGCTGGGCCCGTGAGCCACGGCCGCTGAGCCTGCGCTTTCAGAGCCTGTGCTCCGCAACGGGAGAGGCCACAACAGTGAGAGGTCCGTGTACCGCAAAAACAAACAAACAAAAATTTGTGCTTGATTTTGTCTTTGTGTTAAATCGAGAAGCTTCTATATAATTTAGGTATAAGAATCAACTGAAAAAACAAACAAAAGAATCACTGACACTGTTCCTACTCAAAAGGAACAATTCTATTTTTAGGGATGGTGGCTCTGTCTGTCCATTTATTGTACACCTTACATTCTGTTTCCCTAAGAGTGGCCTTATACTTGATTAAAGGATTCTGGTTTTGAGTAACAACCTGAACTTGCAAATCTGAATTAAATACAAAAAGTGGCGGGGGTGGGGGAAGCTTTTAAAATCCAGTGAGTGACCTTGTCAGGCAGAAGTAAATATTTTTGAGAAGACAGGGTGTCATGGTGGACAGCTCATGACTTTGATCGAATCTGGATTCTTTCCCAAGTTCTGCTCTGCACTACAGCTTTGAAGAAAGTTGTGAAAACTGAGACCTATTGTCCTCAGCTGTGAAATGAGTATAACACTATGAAAGACAGTCGTTTGGATTAAATAAGATAATGCTTGTAAAGTAGTTAAGGCGATTAATACAGAACTAGGCCTACAGGTGGGGTAACTCAATAAATGGTCTTACTGCTTAGGATATAAAGTTTATAAATATGCACCTTATAAGAAAATCTTACTACTTCACTAAAAATTTTAAAACTTTTACTCAGCAATTTGCACACTACCAAGACAATTTTCCCTTCAGTTAAAGATTTATTTTTGAACTTTGGCTTTTGTTAATAAGTGTTTTATCTAGTAAAAAGATGTTGCTGCCTAGCTATATCAAAGGTCACCGGTCACAAGCATAAGACATAAATTTAGCTGTGACTTCATAAATTGTAAAGTTTCATTGCAGGCAATAGTCACTGAGTGTGAAGGAAAAGTATCAGTACTACTTGTGAGAATAAAAAAGACATTCTCAACAATTTTTAGAATCTGAATCATCTTGGATAAAACATTTCCATAAATTGATTTCACATCCCATCTTCCCAGGGAATCAAAGGCTCATTGAGCGGGCATATTATGCAATCTTGTTCCCAAGTCCAGCCCGTGGGAAAGAGCTTACAGGAGGGAAAAGAGAAAAAAAGAAATGTACCTTTACTATGTGCTGATCAAAGTGCTACACACTGCATGACAAACCAAAATATCATCTGAGGTCCCCTTGCTTCTTGAGATGGAATCTTAATTTACTCAGAGCCCCACTAATTAAACTACGTATGAATACCAGGAGACATCTGTACAATTTTGTTAATTCTCAGGAACCTATCTTTTCTATGGTCATCTGTACCTCCAGTGAGAACATAAGACTAGATAAAGGAGAGCTTGGGGAACCTGGGGAAACCTCTGTTAGGTAACACCTTGGCCAGGACTCCAGGGAATGGTGCAGATTTACTGCTAGGATGGTTCCTAGAAGATCGAAAAAAGTAATGACCCGTGATGAAAGAAGTTGAAGTCTGCATCGCCAAGGCAGATGGTGGAGAAAGGATAAAATGGCTCAGGACCCCTATCTAATCATAATAAAAATATCAGTCAAATGTAAATTGAGAAACATTCTATAAAACAAGTACGCCTCGGGCTTCCCTGGTGGCGCAGTGTTTGGGAGTCCGCCTGCCGATGCAGGGGACACGGGTTCGTGCCTCGGTCCGGGAGGGTCCCACATGCCGCGGATCGGCTGGGTCCGTGAGCCATGGCCGCTGAGCCTGCGCGTCCGGAGCCTGTGCTCCGCAACAGTGAGAGGCCCGCGTACCGCAAACAAACAAACAAACAAACAAGTACGCCTCAAATCTGTCAAGGTTATCAGAAACAAGGAAAGTCTGAGAAACTGTCACTGCCTAGAGGAGGCTAAATAAAGAGATGACATAATGTCATGGAATATTCTGGATGAGATCCTACAGCAGGAAAAGAACATTAGGTAAAAATCAAGAAAATCCAAATGAAGTATGGACTTTAGTTAATAAAAATGTATTAATAATAGTTTATTAGTTGTGACAATTGTAACATCATAATGTGAGAAATTAATAATAGGGGAAACTGGCTGGGGGATATATGAGAACTCCGTACTACCTTTGTACCTTTTCTGTATAACTAAAACTATTCTAAAATTAAAAGTTTATTCAGAAAAAAATAGAATCGGGTAAATGAGCAAGCTGGACAGGTATATTATAGGCAGCCGGAAGACTCAGCAGAGGATTAGGCTTCACCAGAGGTGCCCTGAAGAAAAGAAGCTAGATGTCAGCCTTAACTGCCAGAAGCTAAGATGTCACAATTGTTATAACAAATGGCAAGGCCAGAGTGGCAGTCAAGGAGGCTTAAATCAGTGAGAATTATGGACATGTAGATAGAGGATAGTGCCTCTAAGGGTAATGATACCTGGAGATCTGAGGAATCAGCATGTTTCCTAAAGTCTGAATTACTGTGAGTCCCCTGGGTTCATTAACTCACCTGGTAGTCACTTCCTCAGTCCATGAATGTGTACTTGCGACTGACATCCTTGGCTATTGGAGTATCCACCACACTAAGTCCCTTGGCCTATGGGGTAATTACCAGCACAGTAAGGAAAACAAGTGGAAACCTCTGAAACTTCATCCCAAGCCTGGCCAAAATAGTAAATTTAAAGCAATATCACATCCCAGAGGAGATGACAGAGAGATTAAAACATTACAAGATTTAAGGAAGGCAGGAGTGAGAGTCATTCTCTTAGTTCTATTTCATTTGTTAGACTGAGCTCCTATAAAAACCAAATGGATCCTAGAGAATGGTGTAGACGATCATAAGCTCAACCAAGGAGTAGCTACAACCAGGGTTACCATGGCAAACAAGATATTTCTGTGACAGTAGATTGATATAGTATGACTTTGGGTACATGGTATGTGACCATTAATTTGGTGAATGTATTCCTTTCAATCCCACCACAACTGAGGATCAGAAACAGTTGACACAGTAAAGAGATGGCAATATATTTACAATTTTATCCCAGAGTTATGTTGACTCTCCTTTTCTTTGTCATAATATAGTAAAGAGATTTGGGCTTTTCTGACATCCTGCAAAATATGACACTGATCTAGTATATCACTGACATCACATTGATCAGCTAGAATAAGGAGGAGGTGACTTACATGCAAAAGCCTTTGAGACATAAGTGCTACAGAGGCACGTAGATCAACCTTAAGAATATTTAGAGACCTGCCACTACGGTGAAACATTTTGGGGGAGCCAGAGGTCAGAGATGTGTCAGGACATTTCTTTAAAGTAAAAGACAAATTATGAATCTTGCATCCTCTTCCACAAAGAAATCTAATTCCTGGAAGTCTCTTTTGTTCTGGAGGTAACCCATTTCACAACTAGGAATAGTGCTCTGACCCATATATTGCATGCCATGAAAGAATGTCAGCATTGACTGGGAACCGGAGAAATAAAGATCTAAGCTGCAGTGTAAGTGGGCCTGCCACTTGGGTCACACGACCTGGCAGAATCTATGATTTTGGAGATGTCATTCGTGGAAAAAGATGTACTAGAGAATTTGTGTCAGACCCCTGTGAGAGAATCAACACGTAGACTCCTGGGTCCTAAACCCTGGTAGAGACAGAAATGTTGCATATTTTTGGAACTTCTCATCATGAACTGGATGGATGGACCAAGTCATAAAGCCAGGCAGTAGTTCCAACTGAAATCCATTAGAAGGCAGAACTATTTTTTATTCAGGATCGAGTATAGGCAGAACCAAGTTTGGTTTAAGGATCAGTCAACTTGGTATGTAATGGAAAACAAAAATGGACAGTGGCTGCAATACAGCCTCCCTTAGGGTGGCCTCTGAAGTGCGCTGTTACTCAAGTAGATCTATAAGCCACTTGGTGGCGAGATGATTATTTTGGGCCCCTTCCAACTGGGAAAGTGATTCATTCTCAGAGAGTGGGCATTTAATCCAAATGTGGGTTTTTCTTTTCTGTCCACAGAGCATCAGACAGCACCACCCAAAACGAGAATACTGCTTTCTCTTCTTGATTCACACTCGTAAACTTGCACTAGGGCTTTTAATGTGGAGCAGACTTCACTAAAGCTTTGGAAAGATGAGGGTGGTAGGATTGTTTACATAACCACATGCAAACAACTTGAAACTGAATACCATCCATCCCTTTTCTTAAAAGGGTTTGGTTTTGTTTTGTTTTCTGCCATTTTACACTTTGGTTATTCATCTTCTCTCTTCTTTTCTTTCTTCCTCTCTCTTTCTCCTGAGGAGCAAAATCCCTCAACCAACTAATCAAATAAAAATTCTCCCATTTTCTTCTTCAGAGTAATTCGGTTCTGTACAGTTCCAACCGACTAACTCAGTTCTGAGCCTCCCTTTGACCAATAAAAAAGGTAAAGAAAGCTTTGAATTGCTACTGTAAGAACCCAATCCTTGTTTGCTGTGGAGCAGGGTGTTTGATCTTCCAGATAGAGATATAATAAAGTCCATGTTGATGATGCTGTAAACAAAATCTTTGAACTCTATATCTTAGGAGATATAAACTAATATAAAATTTAGTTATATGCTACTCTGATTCCAGATTTAGGTGCAGGCAGTATCTATTTTTCCTAAAAGATAACGTTGTAAAATCTGAGCATAAACTTATTTTAGGGAGGACAAAATAAAATATGTTTTAAAATATGTTTTAAATCACTCAGAGAAGAAAACCCATGGTTGGGTTTTGGAAGACCTGGTTCAAGTTCCACTAATTAGCCTGTGCTTTAGTTTCATCTACAGAATGAAAGTGCATATAATAATAATGCTTACCCTTCCTGCCTCAAGACATTGATATGACACCTAAATGATAAAATTAATTTGATAATACAAAACAGTGTACAATTATTTGAGTTTGCTAAATTAGATTTGAATAAGACTTCCATCATCAGAGACATTATTATATATCTGTACACATACATATGAACATCTTATAAGTATATACAGACTCTATATTCAAAATTGTTGGTAGTGATGGTGTTTTGGAGCCCATAGTTCTAGACAACAGATTGGCAAACTATGTCCCTAAGGTCAAATTCAACCCTTGTTTGATTTGCTTGTCATTATAAATAAAATGTTACTGGAACACAGCCCTGCCCTCTCATTTACTTTTTTGTTTTTTACCTTTTTTTAACTGCATTTTATTTTTTATGTTTTTAATTTAATTTTACTTATTTTTATACAACACGTTCTTATTAGTTACCTATTGTATACATATTAGTGTATACAGGTCAATCCCAGTCTCCCAGTTCATCCTACCACCACCCCCCCACCCTGCTTTCCCTCCTTGGTGTCCATACATTTGTTCTCTACATCTGTGTCTCAATTTCTGTCTTGCAAACCAGTTCATCTGTACCATTTTTCTAGATTCCACATATATGCTGGGATGTAAACTTTCCTCTGAAGATAAGGAGACCACGGAAAAAGCTGTAGAAGAAAAGATTGAGTGGCTGGAAAGTCACCAAAATGCTGACATCAAAGATTTCAAAGCTAAAAAGAAGGAGCTAGAAGAAATTGTTCAGCCAATTATCAGCAAACTCTATGGAAGTGAAGGCCTTCCCCCAACCAGTGATGAGGAACCAGCAGACAAAGATGAGTTGAAGACACTGCACTACTAGGACTGTAATATTATAAATAACTGGACTCAGGAACTTTTGTTAGGAGAAAACTGAGAGAACTTAAGTCTCGAATGTAATTGGAATCTTCATGTTGGAGTGGAGTTGAAAATGCTATAGCCCAAGTGGCTGTTTACTGCTTTTCATTAGCAGTTGCTCACACGTCTTGGGGTGGCGGGAAAAGGAGGAATTAGCTCTCATCAAAAGTGGGTAAAAAAGCTGGGTTAGGAGTGTGTGTTCACCTTGAAAAAGTTCTATTTAACAATTGGGTCATGATATTTGTTTTTCTCTTTCTGACTTACTTCATTCTGTATGACAGTCTCTAGGTCCATCCATGTCTCTACAAATAACCCAATTTCATTCCTGTTTATGGCTATTATTCCATTGTATATATGTACCACATCTTCCTTACCCATTCATTTCTCTATGGGCATTTAGGTTGCTTCCATGACCTGGCTATTGTAAATAGTGTTACAGTGAACATTAGGGTGTATGTGTCTTTTTGAATTATGGTTTTCTCTGGGTATAATCCCAGTAGTGGGATTACTGGGTCATATGGTAATTCTATTTTTAGTTTTTTAAGGAACCTCCATACTGTTCTCCATAGTGGCTGTATCAATTTACATTCCCACCAACAGTGCAAGAGGGTTCCCATTTCTCCACACCCTCTCAAGCATCTGTTGTTTGTAGATTTTCTGAGTATGCCCATTCTAACCTGTGTGAGGTGATACCTCATTGTAGTTTTGATTTGCATTTCTCTAATAATTAGTGATGTTGAGCAGCCTTTCATGTGCCTGTTGGCCATCTGCATGTCTTCTTTGGAGAAGTGTCTATTTAGGTCTTCCACCCACATTTTGATTGGGTTGTTTGGTTTCTTAATATTGAGCTGCATAACCTGTTTATATATTTTGGAGATTTAATCCTTTTTCCATTGATTCATTTGCATATATTTTCTCCCATTCTGAGACTTGCCTTTTCATCTTGTTTATAGTTTCCTTTGCTGTGCAAAAGCTTTGAAGTTTCATTAGGTCCCATTTGTTTATTTTTGCTTTTATTTCCATTTCTCTAAAAGGTGGGTCAAAAAAGATCTTGCTATGATTTATGTCAAAGAGTGTTCTTCCTATGTTTTCCTCTAAGAGTTTTATAGAGTCCAGTCTTACATTTAGGTCTTTAATCCATTTTGAGTTTACTTTAGTGTATGGTGTTAGGGAGTGTTCTAATTTCATTCTTTTCCATGTAGTTGTCCAGTTTTCCCAGCACCACTTATTGAAGAGACTGTCTTTTCTCCATTGTATATCTTTGCCTCCTTTGTCATAGATTAGTTGACCAGAGGTGAATGGGTTTATCTCTGGGATTTCTATCTTGTTCCATTGATTTATATTTTTGTTTTTATGCCAGTACCATATTGTCTTGATTACTGTAACTTTGTAGTATAGTCTGAAGTCAGGGAGTCTGATTCCTCCAGCTCCATTTATTTCCCTCAAGTTTGCTTTGGCTATTTGGGTCTTTTGTGTATCCATACAAATTTTAAGATTTTTTTCTTCTAATTCTGCAAAAAGTGCCATTGGTAATTTGATAGGGATTGCACTGAATCTGTAGATTGCTTTGGGTAGGACAGTCATTTTCATGGTATTAATTCTTCCAATCCAAGAACATGGTATATCTCTCCATCTGTTTGTGTCATCTTTGATTTTTTTCTTCAGTGTCTTATAGCTTTCTGAGTACAGGTTTTTTGCCTCCTTAAGTAGGTTTATTCTTAGGTATTTTATTCTTTTGGTTGCAAGGTTAAAGGGATTGTTTCCTTAATTTCTCTTCCTGAACTTTCATTGTTAGTTTATAGGAATGCAAGAGATTTCTGTGCATTAATTTTGTATCCTGCAACTTTACCAGTTTCATTGATTAGCTCTAGTAGTTTTCTGGTGGCATATTGGGATTATCTATGTATAGTATCATGTCATCTGCAAACAGTGACAGTTTAACTACTTCTCTGATTTGTATTCTTTTATTTCTTTTTCTTCTCTGAATGGCATGGCTAAGACTTCCGAAACTGTATTAAATAATAGTGGTGAGGGTGGACATCCTTGTCTTTTTCCTGATCTTAGAGGAAATGCTTTCGGTTTTTCACCATTGAGAATGTTGTTTGCTATGGGTTTGTCATATATGGCCTTTATTATATTGAGGTAGGTTCCCTCTTTGCCCACTTTCTGGAGAATTTGTATCATAAATGGGGGTTGAATTTTGTCAAAAGCTTTTCATGCATCTATTGAGATGATCATATGGTTTTCATTCTTCAAGTTGTTAATATGGTGTATCACATTGATTGATTTGTGTATATTGAAGAATCCTTGCATCCCTGGGATAAATCCCACTTGATCATGGTGTATGATCCTTTTAATGTGTTGTTGGATTCTGTTTGCTAGTATTTTGTTGAGGATTTTTGCATCTATATTCATCAGTGATATTGGTCTGTAACGTTCTTTTTTTGTAGTATCTTTGTCTGGTTTTGGTATCAGGGTGATGGTGGCCTTGTAGAATGTATTTGGGAGTATTCCTTCCTCTGCAATTTTTTGGAAGAGTTTGAGAAGGATGGGTGTTATCTCTTCTCTGAATGTTTGATAAAATTCACCTGTGTAGCCTCTGACCCTGGACTTTTATTTGTTGGAAGATTTTTAATCACAGTTTCAATTTCATTACTTGTGATTTGTCTGTTTCTATTTTCTATTTCTTCCTGGTTCAGTCTTGGAATGTTATCCCTTTCTAAGAATTTGTCCATTTCTTCCAGGTTTTCCATTTTATTGGCATAGAGTTCCTTGTAGTAGTCTCTTATGATACTTTGTATTTCTGTGGTGTCTGTTGTAATCTCTCCTTTTTCATCTCTAATTTTATTGATTTGAGTCCTCTCCCTCTTTTTTTTTGATGAGTCTGGTTAAAGGTTTATCAATTTTGTTTATCTTCTCAAAGAACCAACTTTTCGTTTTATTGATCTTTGCTATTGTTTTCTTTGTTTCTATTTCATTTATTTCTGCTCTGATTTTATGATTTCTTTCCTTCTACTAACTTTGGGTTTTCTTTGTTCTTCTTTCTCTCGTTCCTTTAGGGGTAGTGTTTGATTGCGTATTTGAGATTTTTCTTGTTCCTTGAGGTAGGATTGTATTGCTATAAAATTCCCTCTTAGAACTGCTTTAGCTACATTCCAGAGGTTTTGTATCATTTTATTTTCATTGTCACTCATCTCTAGGTATTTTGTGATTTCCTCTTTGATTTATCAGTGATATCTTGGTTATTTAATAATGTATTGTTTAGCCTCCATGTGTTTGTGTTTTTTACATTTTTTCCCAGTAATTTGTTTCTAATGTCATAGCATTGTGGTTGGAAAAGAGGGTTGATATGATTTTAGTTTTCTTAAATTTACCAAGGCTTGATTTGTGATCCAAGATGTGATCTATCCTGGAGAATGTTCCGTGTACACTTTGAGAAGAAAGGGTAATCTGCTGTTTTCAGATCAAATGTCCTATAAATATCAACTAAATCTGTCTTGTCTATTGTGTCATTTAAAGCCTGTGTTTCCTTATTAATTTTCTGTCTAGATGATCTGTCCATTGGTGTAAGTGAGGTGTTAAAGTCCACCACTATTATTGTGCTACTGTTGATTTCCTGTTTTGTAGCTATTAGCATTTGACTTATGTGTTGACGTGTTCCTATGTTGGGTGCATAGATATTTAGAATTGTTATATCTTCTTCTTGGATTGATCCCTTGATCATTATGTTGTGTCCTTCCTCGTCTGTTGTAACATTCTTTATTTTAAAGTCTATTTTATCTGATATGAGTATTGCTACTCCAGCTTTCTTTTGACTTCCATTTGCATGGAATATTTTTTCCATCCCCTCACTTTCAGTCTGTATGTGTCTCTAGGTCTGAAGTCGGTCTCTTGTAAATGGTTATATATGGGTCTTGTTTTTGTATCCATTCAGCAAACCTGTGTCATTTGGTTGGAGCATTTAATCCATTCACATTCAAGGTAATTATCGATATATATGTTCCTATTACTACTTTCTTAATTGTTTTGTTTTTGTTTTTGTAGGTCCTTTTCTTCACTTTTGTTTCCTTCTTAGAGAAGTTCCTTTAGCATTTATTGTAGAGCTGGTTTGGTGGTGCTGAATTCTCTTAGCTTTTGCATGTCTGTAAAGCTTTTGATTTCTCCATCGAATCTGAATGAGATCCTTGCTGGGTAGAATAATCTTGGTTGTAGGTTCTTCCCTTTCATCACTTTAAATATATCATTCCACTCCCTTCTGACTTGTAGAGTTTCTGCTGAGAAATCAGCTGTTAACCTTATGGGACTTCCCTTGTATGTTATTTGTCGTTTTACACTTGTTGCTTTTAATAATTTTTCTTTGTCTTTAATTTTTTTCAGTTTGATTAGTATGTGTCTCGGTGTGTTTCTCCTTGGGTTTATCCTGCCTGGGACTCTCTGTGTTTCATGGACTTGGGTGGCTATTTCCTTTCCCAAGTTAGGGAAGTTTTCGACTACTATCTCTTCAAATATTTTCTCTGGTCTTTTCTCTCTCTCTTCTCCTCCTGGGACCCCTATAATGTTAATGTTGGTACGTGTAATGTTGTTGCAGATGTCTCTTAGGCTGTCTTCATTTCTTTTCATTCTTTTTTCTTTATTCTGTTCCACAGCAGTGAATTCCACCATTCTGTCTTCCAGGCCACTTATCCATTCTTCAGTCTCAGTTTTTCTGCCGTTGTTTCCTTCTAGTGTATTTTTCATTTCAGTTATTGTATTGTTCATCTCTGTTTGTTTGTTCTTTAACTCTTCTAGGTGTTTGTTTTTTAATTCTTCTATGTCTTTGTTAAACATTTCTTGCATCTTCTCAATCTTTGTCTCCATTCTTTTTCCGAGGACCTGGGTCACCTTCACTTCACAATTATTCTGAATTCCTTTTCTGGATGGTTGCCTATCTCCACTTCATTTAATTGTTTTTCTGGGGTTTTATCTTGTTCCTTCATATGGTACATAGTCCTCTGCCTTTTCATTTTGTCTATCTTTCTGTGAATGTGATTTTCGTTCCATAGGCTGCAGAATTGTAGTTCTTCTTGCTTCTGCTGTCTGCCCTCTGGTGGATGAGGCTATCTAAGAGGCTTGCATAAGCTTCCTGATGGGAGGGACTGGTGGTGGGTAGAGCTGGGTGCTTCTATGGTGAGCAGAACTCAGTAAAACTTCAATCCACTTGTCTGCTGATGGGTGGGGCTGAGATGCCTCCCTGTTGGTTGTTTGGCCTGAAGCGAACCAGCACTGGAGGCTACAGGCTCTTTGGTGGGGTTAATGGTGGCCTCCAGGAGGGCTCATGCCAAGAAGTATTTCCTTGAATTTCTTCTGCCATTGTGTCTTTGTCCCTGTGGTGAGCCACATCCAAACCCTGTCTATGCAAGACACCCTCCAACACTAGCAGGTAGGTCTGGTTCAGTCTCCTGTGAGGTCATTGCTCCTTTCCCCTTGGTCCTGATGCACACACTACTTTGTGTGTGCCCTCCAAGCGTGGAGTCTCTGTTTTCCCCGGTCCTGTCAAAGTCCTGTAATCAAATCCCACTAGCCTTCAAAGTCTGATTCTCTGGGAATTCCTCCTCCTGTTACCAGACCCCAGGTTGGGAAGCCTGACGTGGGGCTCAGAACCTTCACTAGAGTGGGTGGGCTTCTGTAGTATAAGTGTTCTCCAGTTTGTGAGTCACCCACTCAGCGTTTATGGGGATTTGATTTTATTGTGATTGCGCCCCCTGTACCATCTCATTATGGCTTCTCCTTTGTCTTTGGATGTGGGGTACCTTTTTTAGTTTGTTCCAGTGTCTTCCTGTCAGTGATTGTTCAGCAGTTATTTGTGATTCCAGTTCTCTCGCAAGAGGGAGTAGGTGCACGTCCTTCTACTCTGCCATCTTGAACCAGTCCTCACCACTCATTTACTATTGTCTGTGGTTGCTTTCCTACTACAATGACAGAGTTCATTAGTGCAACAGAGACTTTATGGGTCACAAACCTAAAATATTTACTGTTTGTTCATTTACAGAAAAAGTTTGCCAACCCCTGCTCTAGATACTAGAAAAATATATTTACATGCTGTGGTCTAATCTGCATTGTGAAGTGGAGACTCATGCGATTTTCCAGATCATTCAAGCCCCAAACAAGTTCCTTTAATTATGTGATTATTTTGGATGGAAGAGTTTTAAGGTCTGAGTGAGCCAGACAATTGGTCATTTCTCCAACTTACTTCTGCTGCTCATAATTCATTGGACTAGGTAATTTTCAAATATTTTTACAAGTCTCTCTCTTTCCAGATCTCTCTCAGTCAGAAATTACAGAAAGTACAAGGAATCATTCTTCCCCATTCTGCTTCCTACTTAACAGCAAATATATGCTGTGAAATCATGACAAGATAAAAATGTATGCATATCCCACCATCACACATTTATTTATAAGATGACTTCCTTCTTTGGCAGTGAATGTGCCTATTAACAAAGGTATAAGAACATGCTTGTGTTTTTGCTAGAGCCCAAAAATGAATGATGGCATTAGTCAGCAAAGAAGTATAGTGAACCATCCCCTGTTTGTGCTTTACAAAAAGTAGTTAGTGTTAGTTGTTTCTTTATCCAGTAGGTTTTAACTTGATGTAAAGATTTGGGGGCCATTATAGAAGAAAGGAAGTTTACATTTTACAAGTAATTTGAAGTTATGTAATTCATTGATTTCAGACTTCATTAAAAAATAATTTTTGATCAGAAACAAAAGATATGACAGACACACTCACATTGACATTTGGAATTAAAATGTAAACATCAGACAAATATATCAAATCTCAACTCTGGCAGCTTCCAACTCTCAGTTTTTCCCTGACAGAAACGGTTATATGTTAAAGAGAAGATTACACAAAAAGTCTGCAGACTGGTGATGAAGTGGAGCCTGCTCTCGGCATATCAACCTCTATGAAACAGAACTATCCATAAAAAGGGCTAATTATAACTCAAAGATTTGCTCTGAGACTCAAATAAGACTGGATCCATGAACAGATTTTAAAAATTGGATTTGGTCAAGTGTGATACAGAATTACTAGAACCAGACTGTCATGTGCTCTGATATATGAAATGGTTAGACCACATGAGTACAAACTCTGACTTTACTACTTACTAGTTCTGTAACTTTGTGCAAGTTACTTAGTCTCTTTGGGATTTTGTCTCCTTATTTATAAAATACAAATTCTATTAGTAACCACAGATGTTTATTCATTTTAAATGAGAAAAGATAGACAAAGTGCATAGCCCAATGTCCGATGAATGATAAGGATTTAATAAATACTAGGACTTAAGGAATACAATTATTATTGTATCATATAAGCCATAATTATATTATTGTATTATACAAGACCTCCATCTTGGATACCTATTATGCTTAAGCAGTAGCTCATGCCTCCTAAGAGTTTAGCTAGAGCCTTTGCAAATTGGCATCTTGTAGCAAATTAAATATTATTGTGCCAAGAAAGTTGTAAATTGTCTTTTAAACTCTTTCTTAAAATTTTACAACCCAGCATTAAAAAATTTCCATCACACTTCTAATATATATTTTGTCTACTTAAATGTTATTTACATGTACTAATATGTTATGCACATTTTAAAGCATATTTAAATATAAACATTTAAGAGAAGATATGATATATATATTAGAATCTTTCAGAAGTAGATTGGAAAGAAAGCCATGGGTACACCTGATTGTGAGCTGGATGGTGAGGGTTTGAAACTATGTTTACTGAATTAGCATGTGCTTTGTGAGTAACAATGGTAATTAACAAATATTGAATATTAAGTATTTCCAGGCACAGTGCTAAGCAAATTACATATTCTCTCATGCAATCCATACAACCCCCTCTGAGGTAGATAATAATTTTTTACCTCATTTTATGTTTGAGGAATATGAAAATAAGGAGGTTAAGTAACTTGTCCAAAGTTTCTATCTAAGTAAGCTATAGAGTGATACTTTGCAACCATATATCCCGCCCATGACCAGTGCTCTTCCCCTTGGCAAAATCATAATAATGATAATTACTATCTCCATTGTTATAAAATGCTATATTACTGAATACATCTTATGTGCCAGAACTTTACTAAGTGTTGCTTGTAGGTAACAGGTAAAAGTTTTGTTCAGGTATCTCCTTTGATAAGTAAGCCACATTGGAGGAAGTGAAAATCTAAGGATATATGTCAACAGAAGACAAAGAAGCAAGAGAGAAATTAATTACTTTGGACAATGGTGAATGAAGTTGCAAAAGACTAAAAAGATAAAAGGAAAAGAGAGAAATAAGCTAGATGATTTGAGGTTAGGTTACGCTGAAATGTGAAATGATGAGAGAAAAAGTCCCTTACGATGTGCACTTTAAACAACAACAATATCTAACTTTTAATTAGAAATTTTGTTCTCCCAAATCTTCAGTGATTTTTACTACACACTTAAGTGTCCTGTATTTATTTGATCTCCCTCTCAATCCCCTCTTATCCTTCCTTCTCTCCCTTTCTCTTTCCTGATATTCAAGGAGGGAACTGTGTTTCTGAGAAAACCATTACAGAACTGACAAGAGCATGAGAGAGAAGGTGAGAGTGTTCATATACTTAAACAAATTAAGAAAAAGCAAAAAGCTCAGCATGAGAGTTGACCATGAGAATATAAAACTCGGTCCCATCTGAGAAGAGATTTGAAATTCCAGGGAGTGTACAATGGAGCTCCAATTAAGTCTGATTAGATCTGGAGGGTTGCATAATGTTAGAACACTAATTTTTTTATAACAGTCTTGTAAGGTGGTTTCTAGTATTCTGATCACGCTGTACTCCATACATGTGCTGGGTGCAAAAATGAGTGTGGATCCATCAGGAGATCACATGTTCTTAATGAGATTGTATCTAAAGGTAATCAAAGAGTAACTCATCTGCCCTCTCATGAGATGAAGTCTAGTAATAAAAAATGCCCTGCAAAGTAAAACACCCTGAGATAGTCTATTAAAGTTACAAATCCTCCTATCATCGCCTTACACAAGAGTAATTAAAGCTAATGTTTACTGCCCATTTATTGAGCAACAGAGGCAGGTCTAAGAATTATATGCCTATCATGTCTTTTAAGTCTCTTGACAATCTTTTGCAAAAGTACTACTATTACTATTAGCCTACAGACAAGGAAACTGAGGCACAGTTATCCAAGGACATACAATTATTAAAAAAACGGTTATGAATTCAAACCTAGGCAGCTTGATTTCCATTCTTGTGTGCTTAACCACTATTCAAACTGCCTCCTTTTTGTAGCAGGTGAAAATAACAACTATGAAGACGATGTACACAAGACTTTATAAAGGCCATTTATTGAACAACTATGATGTGCCATGCTAGTTAATATGTATACATTGTCTTATTCAACATTATTAACACTTTTCAGGGTAATATCAATTTCTTCATTTTATTGTCAGGAAACTGAGCCTCAAAAGAATGTAGTAATTTGGTCAGTGTCACACAGCTGGCATCAGAGGTCAAACTCAGGTCTGTTAGACCCCCTCCCTTCCACCCAAACCTCTATTCTTTCCTTAAAGTAATGCTGAACCTTTGTTGCAGTGAATAATCCTATCCAGTGGCTAACAATTTGAATTTATTCCACCTCTTTAAGGATGAGTGCCTTCTAAGGCCTAGGGAATGGTGTAGGAGATAATGCTCAGTTCAAAGGCATCAAGCGTACCTCTTCTGTGGTGTAGAAAGTCAGGGGACCCTCCACAACCAACACCATATCTAGAGGCCTGGAACCATACTCTCCTTATTTTCTCCCTCAAAGGAAAAAGAATTACAGATTATTTCAAGAGCATGAGAAAATTATTGTAAAATATTAAGTAATCATATTAGATGACCATATTATGATAATATTGGAGTAATATCCTTATTTCCACTCATCTACAAAAGTTTTAGAAAGGTTTAACAATAACGTAATCAATTCCTAAAACCTAAATCACATTGGCTTTTCTCAGGGAATTTAGAACAATCATTCTCAAGGACACACAATGAAACTCACTCTTTCTTTTATATCTGAGATATTACTCTTCCCTGGTTTTCCTCTTACTTCTTCAAACACTTTTTTCATTCTCTTGCAATAATATTGCTTCTTTAGCTTGTCATTTATTAGTGTCTTTCCAAAGATGCACATGAAGCCAGGTGTAAGCAAATCAGCACAACCTGTTCTTCTAGCTAGATTAACTGGGAAGGAGGGAGACCATGATTTAAACTGGTCAATCAGAGCAAATCTGTGGAAGGCAGAGCAGGAATCAGGAATTGAATGGAAGCTTGTTCTTGTAAGACATTGTAAGCCAAATATCAACCGAACTTACCCAACTTTTGGACATTTCAATTATTAAACATCAATAGATTAGAGTTTGAGTTTAGCTTCCTGTTCCTTGCAGTTAACAGCTTCTCAGTTGACTCTGTATACTTTCCCTCTAAGGAAAGAAATCCACTCTCTTTGTGTATAATTATTTAGCTTCTCTGAGGTTCCCTGTGTTCAACAAGAAGATATTGACAGAATTATAAAATAATGGATTAAAGCTTTTAGCACCACGACTGGCACGTAATCAGTACTCAGTTAATGGTAGCTATTGCTGTTGTTGTTACTGATGTTGTTATAATTACTTACATTCCTTCACCTTTTATCTTCATCTCTGAATCTTGAGCTCCAGACCACAATGTACAACTGTTTACTGCACATTTCCTCTCAGATGACCCCTCAGCACTTCAAATCAACCCATCCAAAATTAACTTCAATATTGTGTCTGCAAAACTGTTCTTCCTCTTCTGTCAGATTGATGATTATATCCATAACACTATCGTAGCTGCCATCAAAACTCTTATTTCTTTAATCTCCAATATCCAACCATTACCAGCTTCTATTCATCTACCTCTGAAAAGCCTCTGGAATTTCAGTCTTACCCCTTTCATTCTCATTACCAGGACTTTGGTGCAAGCCCTTATTTTTCACATGGACTATGGCAATGACCAGTTTATCTTCTGTCTCCATTCTCCAAATTCTTTAGTTCTTATTCTGTAGAGTTGCCAGAGTTCCTTCTAAAACAACATTAGACCAGTCATTCATTTACTTAAAAATCATAAAAACCATCCATAACCTTCCTGCTGAAAGACAAATTCCAAATCCTTAGCAAAACATACCTTCCTTTTCAAAATCTAACTCCGACCTAAGTCTCGGTCCTCAATTTTGTGCCGTGTTCCCATTTACCCTTTACTCGAGGATTTTCATGCATCCTTATATTTGTTCAGGCTGGTCCTCAGATGGAAAAATGGCTACTCATCTTTAAGACTGGTCCAAATGTCATTTCCTCCAGGAAGCCTTTCCCAACTACCCAGAACAGAATTAATAACTGATTAACCTGTGCCCCTTTAGAACATCATACATGTTGCTACTGTCATATTTATCACATTATTTCTTATTTCTTTATTTACCTGGCTGAAGCCTCTGTTAAACTCTGCATTCTTGAGGATAAGAACTATGTTTTTATAGGCCAGAATCCAAAAAACAAAACAAAACAAAAAACCCTTTAAATGAGTAAAGTTGTTGTTAGGTATTGATTACTCCCATGTGCCTGTCTTTGAATAAGGTGTGTTAAAGAGTGTGTCTCCTTGTTTCTTCCATCAACTCTAAGAAATTGGTAACACGATTCCCATTTTATAGATAAGGAACTTAAGACTGAGAAAGTTGTTTGACTTTTCCAAGGACATGCAATTAGTGAGTGCCAGAGCCAGAACACAAATCCAGATCTGTAAAACTCTAAAGCTATGACTTTTCACATTGACTTACTGTTTTCTTGGGCATAAGCTTTTTTTTTTCAATTCTCCTATAATATGTTTCAATGTTACCCAATATATGTGTTCATTTCTCCATTTAATTTCAAACCCTAGTCAAGGTCATTTTCCTGCCCCCTTTTTGCTTAAAAGGATATTATTGTATAACCTTCATAAAATTCTCCCTTGCTAAAATAAAGCCTTCTTTCTTTCTATTTTATAAGCTATAATTCTACTTTCCCTGACTGGAGAGACAGAGTCCTTTGGGACTGGTGGCTGGGATATAACAAAAATTAAAATATCCCAAGACTTTGTAGTGGCTTTGCCTATAAAAGCAGGAATCCACCAAGGCCTTGCTGTGAATACCTGGTTATCATTATGACAGAATTATGGAGCAGGAATATGATACTTTAATGAGCCCTTTTTCATTTGGGGAACTCACATTGGCGAGAGTTTGCACATAAATGCTTCTAAGAGCACAGTACCTAATTAAGCAGTCATTGTACTTTACTACAAATAACATTGTGTTATTATTTCTAAATGTTATTTCAACTGGTACTTGATCTCCTTCACACTTGAGTTACATGAGTTTTCTAATATTTCCTTGGGTATGCAACACTATCTGCCTGCCAAATTTAGATAATTTCTTGGAACAGATTCAGTTAAACTTCGTGGTGTAGGCCCATTGCAATCAAGGTCAAACATTGGCTCATGATAAGTTTTCAAATCATAGGAAAAAATCTAAAAGAAAATCCCACTTTCCTTCTCTCTCACGTCTCCTCTCCTACCTACTTCTTTGTCCACTTGTAAATTCTTGATTTTATCAAGTCCATCATAAAGCGTAAGATTAAAGCGAACAATTCTATATTTGTATCTCAAGGGAATATTTTCTGGGATTTTTTTTTTTTTTTGGTGAGGAGGAGGAGGAGGAGCATTGAATTATCCATCAAAAGTAGTCAGTATGGGGCTTCCCTCGTGGCCCAGTGGTTGGGAGTCCATCTGCCGATGCAGGGCACACGGGTTTGTGCCCCGGTCCGGGAAGATCCCACATGCCACAGGGTGGCTGGGCCCGTGAGCCATGGCTGCTGAGTCTGCGTGTCTGCAGCCTGTGCTGCACAACGGCAGAGGCCACAACAGTGAGAGGCCTGCGTACCGCAAAAAAAAAAAAAAGTAATCAATATGACCACAGTTAGATGTGAGTTATTCTTGAATTACTATTAGCTCTAGTATTTTTCTCTGTGTGTGTGTAGAGTGTGTGTGTGTGTTTGTGTGTGTGTTTTGGGTGGGAGCTGGGTGAGGGACAGAAAGAAACAGAGAGAAAGAGAGAGCCAAGATAGAGAGTATTATTGCAGGAAAAGTAACTTTCACCTGAAATAAATGTAGTGAGTGGTTATCTTGCTAAATTTAGAACCAAGATTACTTAAAATTCCATTTAGTAATCCATATGGTTTTATCTGATGACACTGGTTTATTTAGTTGCCAAGTTTTTACCTTTTGACATCAGCTGCTTAAACCCATGTTAAATGTGTATTTCATTATAGTTTGAATGATTAGCCTTATTTATGGCTCCATTTCGTACCTAGTCTTTCATAATTTGTTTGCCTACTTTTAACCTGGGCTAATTTATCATATTTTATTATGCTCTACAAGTCATTTATAAGCCTTCTGAAATTCTTGTTAGAACAAGATGGGATATCATAAATAGTCAATAGGAAGATCTCAAAATTGTGAATTAACTGAATAATTATCTCATACACCCATGTAACTTTCCTTTCTTTTCTTTCTTTCTTTTTTTTTTTTCTGTGGAAACACCAAGTTATTGTACGTGCTCCCTGTCTGCCAGGAACCAGGAGTAGATTGGATGTGGAGCTTAGCTGTTAGTCTCAGATGTCTCTCTAACCTACTTTGATTCTTCCTCTGAAATCTCTTAAACTCACTCTGCCTTCTGCAGTCCAAGTGCCTTTATTCTGTTTCCGGTTCTCTTCACATTTATAAGCCTTTGTATCATGCATTCTAGTTTACAAAGCATTTTACAGTGCCTATTAAGCAAGGTCTTTACCTCATGTCTTCTACATCCATTCTAATTCATCCTGCAAATCTATACAACGTAGTTTTCTTAAAATGATAATTTTATATTGCTCAAGAACCACTTTTTGTCACTGTATGATGAAACTTCTTTGCTTAGACTCCAACAGCTCTCATTAGCTAGTCCCATCCTACTTCTATAAATCACTCCTCTCTTTGCTCTCCAACATAAACCTTCTTCTTCAGTCCTTGTTCTATTGTTTCCACAGCAGTGCCATCATCATTCCTGCTTCTGTTCGTTCAGTTTTCATTAGCTAGAATACCATCCCTGCTCCTGTCCTCCCATTCAAATCCAATCCAATTTTCAGACTCAGTTAAGCCATGGTTTTTTCACAGAGGTCCCAAATCTCAGAGGTTGTTCCCAATCAAATGTGCTAGATGTTTCTTTTTTTTTTTTTTTTCATTTTTTTTCCAACTGAATTACGTGTTCCTTGATGGCAGGTATACTATTGTATCATTCTCTTGGGGCATGTCACTAAGCAAAGCATTGAGAGTTAGTATAAAATTAGTAGAGACTTACTGAGCCTTGATCTCTTCACATACATAATCAAGTACTCAGCCAGGGCTATATATTTTAGAATCAGTGAACGAAAAGGCCTTAGAAACTCCAGGAACTCTTTAATGGCCTGATTCGTCTAAGCAAGTATTTCATGATGATAATACCGAATCAAATGTGTAATATTATCAGAGTATCCAACATGATCTAGATGAAAGTATCTATGGCCTTTGTTTGGTTACTATAAACTGAGACTGAATACGGTCATGGGGAAATATCTCCATTTGAAGAATGGTCAAAAAGAATGAATTGGGGTTTTCTTTTCATGTACAAGAGACTCATGGTCCTTCCCGGGAGTTTGAAAAGTCAGTCTGAGTTTTCCAAGATCCATATGTCCTTAAGGCCTCATTTCCAGGGAAGTCAACTCTATAGAATGTATGCTACCGTTTTCCCTTGCCCACACTTAGCATAGGCATACTTCCTCACCCACAGCACTTACTTTCCCTGATGTCATATGCATGCCCACAATCTTTCTCAACTCATCACTCCAGACAGCCATTAGCAATTAGTCTAACTTAGCACAACAGCTGAAATTTATTTATCACTCTCACCCTTAGGATAAAGTTCAACTCTAATCCAACATTCGAAAATTTTGGATTCTGTTCCTACTTACCTTCAAAATCTTCTACATGAATCTGCCCTTATACCAACCTTTGTTCTAGTCAAGCTGGTTTACTCAACTGATCTAACTAATATACTAACTATAACTGTGATATTTGGCAAGTTACTTTAACTCTCCGCAATTCAATTTACTGGCTGAAGTAAAATATATGTGACAATAGGACCTGTCTATGAGCATTATCATGAAGATGAATTAAATTAAATTATGTAAAGCATGTGCACATGTTTGCTCATTTAATTCTCATAACAAATCTATGAGCTAAATATTATTATTCCCATTTGACAGAAGGAAAAAACCAAGTTACAGAGAAGATAACAATTCATGCATGATCAGAAAGATCTTACTTGCTGGAACCAGGATTTAAGATGAGGCAGTCTGATTTCAGAGCCTACATTCTTTATAAGAAGAAATACAAGCCTCAGGATCTACCATGTGCCAGGCTATGTGCTGGATACAAGATACAAAGAATAAGTTAGATTTGGCCTGGCTCTGGAGGAGGCTTAGTGGAAAGGCAGACAAGAAAGAGCTGTGATATGATATAAATAAAAGAGACCTATCAGAGGATATTTAATAAGAAGCATCTATCGAGGCCAATGGGATCAAAGATGCAGAAGAGATGAAATCTGCCCGAGGGAATCAGAATAGGCTCCCAGAAGTGGTAACATTCAAAAGGAAGCTTGAAGGAGAACATAATGCTGAGTGGATAAAAGTGGAAACTGCATGGCAAGAAGTTCCAGGGAGAGTAATAAACAAGTGCAAAAGCAGGAGGTGACAGAGAAAACGGCTTTTGTGCGGGATGCGTCAGTAATATTGAAGCTTAGAATTTGAAAAGGGGAAGTAGATGAGGCTGTATGAGTTAAGCAGGCAACTGATCATGCCATGAAAAGAACATTGGATTTTCAAGTATATATTATTGTACATTGTCAAAGGGAAGTAGGCAATCAGATTTGAATTTTTAGTTATTCTTGCAAATAGTTATTGAATGCCCACCACATGGAAAGCATTTTTAGATTAATTTGGCGATAGTATGGCAATAACTTGGCATGAGAAGAGCATGGAGGCAGAGAGACCAGTTAAGAAGCTTCTGTATTATTACATTAAAAATACTGAATCACTCATTCATTCATCCATCTATTCACCACACATTTTTTTTGGAATCCCCACTGAGCTGTGTTCTGAATATCTGTTGGATAGTCAGTAGTGAATAATTTCCCTTTTAGAGGGAAATGATTACAGTTCCTGCTCTGCCACTTGCCAACCGTGTGTGAACTTGGGCAATTATTTAAACTCTCTGTGTATCACTTCCTCTTCTGTTAAATGGGTATAATAAGGGGTATCTTCCTCATAAGGTTGTATTAAATGAGTTGATATGTGTAAGTGTTCAGGATAATACCTAGTATGCAGTGAATGCATTGTGTGGCTATCCTATAAAACTTTCCTCTTTCCTGACTTACCACAAACTATCTCTCAGCCCCAGTCTCGTGCATGGCCGTGGACCACACAGGCAGCCCCTAAATAGAGATTGGGATTTATGAGGTTTTCCCTCTTCTTTATTCCAGCCTACAGAATCAGTGATAGGCACCTACATCTCCTTTGACCCAGTTTAATAATAGATCATGCTCATCTTTTCCTCTTTGAAGACCCCTCTTCCTATCACGTAGGCCTAAGGGGCAATCAGAACAAACACAGAACAACTGACAGGTCAGCTAGGGTCTCTGTAGGTGATGACTGGCATCAAACAGAAAATTCATATCCTGTGGCTCTTGGTCCCACACCTGGCTCATGGCTCTGGTTAAGGGTTTGTTTTGTAGACCATGAGTAGGCACTGGAGGTTTCTAAATTGACGATTGGTATGATCCTTAATATAAAATGCCAATAAATGTAGAAAGAATGATAAAGTTTTCAACAAATCCCATTTTGCAATCATATTTACTAATAATTGATTCAGGCGAGAATCAGCAGTGGTTGCTAAAATATTGGGTGAATGTTTGACGGGATAGGGATTAACATCTGTAGTCTCAAAGTATCTCTCACAGATTATTATCACTTATGAAAGGGAAAATGGCAACTACATAGTTAAAAGCCCTGGAAACACTGCTTGTCAAGTAATCAAAATTAACATCACCCCTAACAGAATAATCTGATAGTATGAGCCTCCCTATGTAATACATTGAGATGACACAGCATCACTGCTGTGGTATTGCTACCAAAAAGAATCACCTGAGTCTAATCATGAGGAAAAAAGTTCTGAAAGACCCAGATTAAGGAACATTTTGTAAAACAATCATCTTGTGCTCTTCAAAAATGTCAGCAATGTGTGATCTTGAGTTGAATTTTTTAAGGACATTTTTTAAATAATTGGTGAAATGTGAATATTAGATAACAGTATTATCATTAATTTCCCATACGTTTTGCTAATTGCACTGTGGTTACAAGTGAATGCACTTGTTCTTAAGAGCTACATTCTGAAGTATAAAGGGTTATAATGTCTGCCACTTACTTTCAAGTGTAAGTAATATCATATATAATTACTATAATACGCATATATGTATAGGTATAAATATAGATAGATGGAGAGAAAAGTCATGATGATGAAGGGAATATTGAAGTTCATTGTACTTTTTTTGTTTTCTTTCTTTTTAAAACTATTTATTTATTTATTTGCTTGTACCAGGTCTTAGTTGCGGCAGGTGAGCTCCTTAGTTGCGGATCTAGGGCTCCTTAGTTGCGTCATGCAAGCTCTTAGCTGGGGCATGCCTATGGGATCTAGTTCCCTGACCAGGGATCAAACCCAGGCCCCCTGCATTGGGAACATGGAGTCTTATCCACTGTGCCACCAGGGAAATCCCTCCTTGTACTTTTCTTGTGAGGCTTCTCTAACTTCTTGAGGTAGACAGAATAGTGAACCCTACATACATCCTCATTCTAATCCCCAGAATCTGTGAATATGTTAGTTTACATAGCAAAGGGCAATTAAATATTGCTGATGAAATTAAGGTTGCTAATTAGCTGAACTTGAGATGGGGAGATTATCCTAGATTATCATGGGGGCCCAGTGTTATCCTTAGGGTCCTTATAAATGGAAGAGTGAGGGAGAAAAAAGAGAAACAGAGAAACGGCAGCGTGAGAAGGACTCTGCCTGACTTTGCTGGCTTTGAAGATGGATGAAAGGCCCACTAGCCAAGGAAGTCAGATGGCCTCTAGAAGCTGCAAGAGGCAAGGAAAGAGATTCTTCCTTAGAGCTTCCAGGAGTCTAGCACTGCTTGCTGCCATGTTGATTTCATCCGAGACCCACTTCAGACTTCTGCTCTCCAGAACTGTAAGATAATAAATTTGTATTGTCTAAGCAAGTAAGTCTGTGGAAGATATTACAGCAGCAATAGAAAACAAATACATTTTTTTTTCAAAACAATGATTAAAAAGAGAAGGTTATCATCAGAGTGATTTTTAAGAACACTATCTCTGGAGACAGAGCTCAGTTGGGGAGGTCAAATAACATTTACAGGGTTTGCAATCTTTTGGAAGCTTGATTTGTAACACAAATGAAGAACCAGAATAGTGTATCTGGGAATCAACACATGACAGAAGAATAATGGAACCCAGAGGAAGTGCGGCTGGAAGAGAGAAGAAAGTTTTCATCCTGAGAGTTCTTAGGCATTTACCAAGAGAGGAAGGAAAGGAGATAACTTTAAATAGGTATTTATATATTTGTAAAGTGTCATTTGGGGCATGTGAACTATTACGAAGGGGACTGAATTCTAATCCTACCTCTGCCAACCTGTTTTATCAAACTGGGAAACAATATAAATCCTCTGAGCCTCAGACCCCTCAACTGTACAAGAGAAAAAATGATACCTACCTTGATGATTGTTATGAGAATTAAATGAAAAAAATGCAAATATCTACAGGAGGGGTTAGTATAAAATGGGTGATCAATATAGAGAAGAGTCAATATATTTTATTATTATCATTTTTGTAATTGTTATTATTTTGTTGCTGCTTATACTACTGTTGTTGGAACTCAGTGACGTTGCACTCTTGTTTTTTTCATCTTTCACCCCCTCTCCATCACTTATTTTCTAACCTTTTTCTCTTTGTCCAAACTTTATATTCAGCCATTTCTTTAATCTTTAACCTTCAACCTTCTTTTGTTCTCAAACTAAATTCATGCCTTGGATGGACTTTTCACTTTGATGACTTAAAATATCGCCTCACTATTGATGACATCTTAATCTACATATCCAATTGAATTCTTGCCTCTGAGTCACACTATCAAAGTCACAGAAAGGCATAAATGTAAATATCATTCTCAAGAGGTTTGTCGAAGAAAGAAGACTGGGAATGATGGCTTAAGAGAAATAGATGAGCAAAGCTAGTCTTATTATTTGGTTTTGTTTCATTGTATATTTTTAGGGATGAGGAAGTTTTAGTTAATTTATACACTAATGGGAAATTGCTGAAGGAAATAATAAGGATAAAAGAAAGATGATTGAGAAAGCAAGACATCTGAGGAGATTTAGAAACATGGAATTAAGGGAGATTTGGAGGGAAAACTTAGTATGATGTATGAGTGTGACAAGAACATAGATTCCCCAGAACTGAATTAGAATTCTATTCGGATGGGTTAGCTACAAAGATGCATTGAAAGATAAACTCATTTCTTTAAAATTTTTTGGTCCCAGGAGCTGCAACTCTCAGGCATTGGTTGACAGGTGGTATGTATAGTGCTTCTATGTCTAAGGAGCCTACACTGGAATAGATCTGAAGTGTTTTGTAGTAATTTCAATGTTACTTATTTCACCAAGGAGCATCTGCATATCAGACAAAACGACACAGGCAATTTGAAGCCCACCATGCCATTTCCTCAAACATTAGCAAAAGCAAATGAATAGGTAAATTGAGTGTGTGTGTTTGAACAGAGCCTCCATATAAAATTTTTTGCACACTCTGAAATTCTAAGATATCTTTATAATATTTTCTCTGTTAAGCTACTACAGAGAGCCTTCTGTGTGGCTGTCCTTCCCTTAGTTGTCTGGGAAAAGTCCTCAGAATGCCGCAAACACACACAGTAAGGTGCACTGTGAATTTCTGAAGGCCTCCAATGAGTGAAGACAGTAGGTCATTCAGAATAATGTTAACGGCAAAACTGCCGGAAATGGGCCACACGCCCTAACTCAAATGACCCTTTCTTTTTAAAAAGTCATAAAAAATTACTGTGTAAGACCCTTTCTTTTTAAAAAGTCATAAAAAATTACTGTGTAAGATCCTACTCTAACACATGAATAGGATTTGTATTTATAGTCTATAGACTACAGTCTAATATGAACAAGTCTAATATAAACCAGCTGTTTTTTGTAACAGGAAAGCTATGCAGACAGTGGACGCGTGCTCTCAATGGCCACAAGATGGCAGCCTCTACATGGTTAACTCTTCTGTGGTTTCCCTGCTTCTGCTGGGGTTTGATTTTAGGGGCAAGAACCTCAGCGTAGAAGGGAGGATTGAGAGCAGGGAGTCAATGAAGGGCCACAAATAAATAAAAGGCAACTTACTTTCCTTCTAAAATTTCTTTTTTATCATATATTTAAAGTTGTATTTTATCTCGTGTTGTCATCAGGAAGATAATAAAAGAACAAGTGTATTTACAGGGATCTGCCCCAAAGTTCCATCTGGTCTGACTCTGCTTGGCTGGGGGGCCTGAGGCCTTATGGTGCCAATTTGAGCCTGAAAGACAGAGTTAAAGCTCTTCCTGGCTGTGGCAACCACATTTTCAAGGTTCTGCTTGTACCTGCAGGGAAGAACTCTTTCTTGTACTTTGTTTCTTTAGTCTTCTAAGTGGTTGAAAATGCACTTTATCTTTTATTTACTTTAAATTCGAAATTTAATTGAATTTTCTCCTTTTAGAAAACACTTTTAACTGTACAATTTATCTTATTTGAGAACAGGTAAAATAGTTACATTCAATAAAGACAGTAAATGTGTTTGACGCTCCTTTGTAACACCATTTTATTTGACATGCTATGTACACTAAACAAGGACAAAATTTAAAATACGAAAACAGGAAAAAGAATAACATAAAACAATATATCTTAGTACACCCAAAGAGAAACCCTGTTAACTGTTTTATAAGATCCCACACCTCTATAAATAGGATATTTTCCAAAAACGGGATTTTGCTATATACAGATGTGGTTTAGTAGGTTTTTAAAAACATTTAGCAATGCATTATATACATTTTTCTATGTCAAAAACATATTGCTACACCATAAATTTTAATGGTTGTATCGTTTTCCATTGTGTTGATATGCGATTGCACGTTTAAGGCTTGACAGCCAAGAAGTTTTTTAAAATACTATAATTCTAAAAGATGAACTGTTAAGAAAGGAAGAAAGGATAGAAAAGAAGAATGTGAGCAAAGGAAGAAAAGATGCAGAATAGGAAAGGAGAGAGCACAGAGAAAAGAGACAACCCAGAAAAAGAAAGACAAAAATATAGAGAAGGAATGGATATGTATGTGAAAGAGAGAAAGGGGTAAAGGAACAGGGGGAAAAAAGACAGACCTGATCCATGGTAAACCATCAGTCAGAGGTTGGCTTTTCATTAGGGTTAGAGATTTCAAATTATCAGTCTTTATCGTAGCCTTTTGAAATATTAAGTTGCTGGTAGACAAGTGCTCTATACTTGTTCTTTATCTCAAAGGACAATAAATTTTCACTGAAGAACATGGTAAAGGAATGATGGGAACAAATATTGATGCTGACATTATTCCCTGGTTGCAGCTACAGAAGAGAGGAACATAAACCTATGGTTTAGAATTAAGCAGAAGACCAAATCTCCAGGGGGAGAAAAAGACACAAAAACATATTTCTATTCCTAGTTCATTTCAACAGTAAGATTGTAAAGAGAACACTCATCCCTGACATAGTCATATATGTAGACAAAAATACATATGCACACATGTTTTAGAAGATGCAGACAAGATGAAGTGGAAGGATACATGCTGAGTTGGGACTGGCTGTAAAACTGGAGGTCTGAGGGGGCAATGAAAGAATAATTTAACTTTTTACGTGATATTTTTATAGTTTCAGAATTTTTATAGTAAGCCATGTATCATTTTTATAAACAAAAATAAATGAATATAAAGAGAAAATGTCAGCTTACTGAGCATGTGTTATTCATGGATGGAAGGGAAGGGAGATGATTGATTTTAGGATGAAAATGCCTAAAACGGGGCTTCCAGGAACAGCCCCTCTGGTCTCACTTCACTGAGCGCTTTCTCCAGCGGCCAGAAAGAACTTATTCTCAGCTGGTGTCATGTGACTCATGCCATACTGTGCCTTTTAAGCCTCCCTTGAAGAAAATTCTTTGTGAGGCTTGGATCTGGACCTCTTTATCTTCAAATAGTTGCAGATGGCGGTATTAGGTTTCATGAAGAAATACTGTGGATTAGCAGACCCGAGTCATTAACATATGAGTCCCTTCAGAGGGAATAGAGGATCTAAAAATGAAGACCTTTTCTGGGAGTAAAGCAATAGGATGAGAAAGTAAAACTAAGGGAAATATTAAGTTCTTCGTGTTCCAAAAATAAAGGTGAAAGAATTGGAATTCATTCGCTCTAATGATTCCCCCGAAGCTTACATGGTGGGTACGTCAGAATCCACAAAGATTGTAACAGGGGTCTGCAAACCATCTTCCATGTTTCTTAAAATTTAATGATAATCATATATTTCACCACAATAAAGCTGCATAATTTAGCTAAATATGAAGCTTTCCCTTGTCTGAAACCATCTCAGCTCACTTCGATATATCATGCTACATTCCGACTTAGATTTTTTTTTTTTGCGGTACGCGGGCCTCTTACTGTTGTGGCCTCTCCCGCCGCGGAGCACAGGCTCCGGACACACGGGCTCAGCGGCCATGGCTCACGGGCCCAGCCGCTCCGCGGCATGTGGGATCCTCCCGGACCGGGGCACGAACCCATGTCCCCTGCATCGGCAGGCGGACTCTCAACCACTGTGCCACCAGGGAAGCCCGAAATTTTTGTTTTTAGTAAGAATGGGAGAATAATTAACAATTACTTAAGAAACGGAACCTTTATCCTATTTTTGACACTGAGTCTCATTTATCTTATAAACTCTACCCTTAGTTTAGGCTTTCAGCTAATTTCCCTTCCCATGTCCCACCTAGTAATTGACCACATGTTGGTGTCTCCTCAGGACACTTCTCCATCTGACACCTCTGAGCAGCTCTGGTAAGACCTCCCCAGAACTCCAGGCTTCCCTTCCTTGGTTCCTGCAGAAGTGCAGTGGAATCTACTTTTTCTTGTTTGGGAGCCTGCTTTTTCCTATTTTCAGGCAGAATCCTTGCTTAGGACCCTAGGCAAGTATCTGGTGTAGGGGTGATTCTTCAGTGCCAGCCACCAGAGACCCAAGCTTCTGATATAGAAAATTAAAATAAAATTTAAAACCCAGATTATTGGTCATGCCTCTTGGAAACTTGGTAAGGCTAAAAGGACTGATGAAAGCCTTTAATGAAGACTGTTGGGGGCTTATGTCAAGCACAAACATTTTTGAATGAAGTTTCACCTTCTGCCTCTAAAGTAACAGAAAAGATCCTTCTTCTTACACAGTCATTTTCTCTCTCTAGGAGAATTTTCAGAGGATAATGTAGCAATTGACCACTGTGGGGGAACTAAATTATTTTAGGGACACTGTTAAGGTCTTGCAGAGATACAAGAGGAAACAACTTAATTCACTAGGAGTTTACAAGTGTGAAAATCAGGTCTGTAGAACACAACAGAAGGTTGACTGAAATGTGTGCAAAATTCTGTGGAAGTACAGATGTAGAAGAGCTGAAAGGTCTTTATGTTTCCTAGAGGAAAACTTGAGCTGGTCCCTAGAGGTGAATACAAATTTTCTTTTTAAATATAGAAAGAAAGAATTCCAGCTGTAAGGTATAGCAGGAGCAAAAATTTGTAGGTATGAAAAATGTGTGATAAAATGGAGGATGATAAGTACAGTATTATTGCTGGGGTTCAAAGTAGAGGGGAGTGTAGTGGGAAGAAAATCTGAAAAGAATTTCAGGGCCAGAATATACAGTGTCTTGAATCCCAGGCTAAGAGGATTTCATTTTGTTCTATATTCAATAAAAAGCCATTGAAGGATTTTAAGCAAGAAGTATTTTCAAAACTATGCCTTAGAAAGATTTATCTGGCAGCAACAGTAAGATAGTAAGATTGGAAGCCAGGAAACTAATGATTAAAATAATACCAATGGCAGATGTTGAAGACCTAAAATAGTACATTATGAAAAGAAAAAGACTGCATTTTGGTCACAAAAACAAACAAAAACATCTGTCGTTTGAGAAGGTGGGCAATGAGCTCTTGCCTGTGGTTGTCAACTCCATCCCTGTCACTGCCCACAGGGAAGATCTAAAGTAGATATTTCTACTTGAAAAGGAGCTTTACAAAGACAAACATAAAACATTTCTTGGTGGGCTTAAGGGCATCAATAGTGCCCTGAAAAGAGGAAAAGGCCTGGCAAAGCAACGCCTGATAGTCACATTTCCAAATGCTGTTTTATCCTTTAAATTATACCTACAATGCAGTCAAAGAAGGAGAACTGTAAAATTCACTGCTTCTGTAGAGAAAAATGTCTTCCATTACCTCTTCATGGGAGGGTGAGTTTCACAAGTTTATCCTGGGAAATTTGTTTTGGATAAACAATTTAAGATGTGATCATGACAAATTTAGGCCACAGAAATTAGAAACTTCAAACTAAAGAATGTGAGGACTTGAGGGACAATTATAAACTACGTATTCTGGAGTTTCCTGTCTTTTCATGTTGTATTTTTTTTTTTCAATTAATAGAGAGCTTCACTCTTTGGTCATGACCAAGGTGACCCTGTTTTATTACCAATGCCTGGTCCACCAATCATGTCCCAGAAAATTCTTAAAGGTATCTATAGCCAGGTAACATTTTTTATCACCTTTAAATAACCAATATAGTCTCAGTGCATTGATAAATTTTAAACAAAACCAAACTCAATAGTTATTACTTTTATAGCCCTATGGTTTTAATTAAACATTCAGAGATATTAAAAACAATTTAATGATTCTTGTCACTACCTTATATTCCTAAATCCTTAAGGATTCCAGGAACCTTAGGTTAGGAACAGTAGTTCTAACCTTATTTCATATGAAAATGAGATACGGAGAAGGGAAATGATTTCCAGGGAAATATAAGAGTCCTCAACATCCTATAATTTAATCTTAAGGAAATTTTCAGACAAAGGAAAAGAGACTTATGATCTATTTCAGTGGTTCCTTGCATCCCTAGATTATAAGGCTGGTTTACATGCTGGCTTGCTTCTGACTTATAGGTAGACGGCAAATGGCTGCCCCTTGAGCCCTGCTCTTGTCTGTAGGTTTTTCCCCCAAAAGTGTTTAATTATACCAAAAAGGCAGCTGTCTTTGATTCCACACTTGCTTAGCTGATTTCTCCAGTTTGCTTTAACACTGCCATCTGGACACATTACTGCTCTCTTTGGATCACATTTAAATAATCATGACAAGGAAAATTTAAAAAATAAAAAAAATCAGAAGACAAGAAATAAAACCCAAGACCCAGAAACAGAAAAAATGGAAAGAAGCAAGACAAGGTTGACTAACCTGGAGGGAAAACATAGTTGCATGGTAATTTCATCTTACTCCTGGGAAAAGAGACCTGGCTGTGTAACATGCCCCTTCTCTCCTGTTTCTCTGCTTTCTTTCCTCCTTTACCCCTGCCCTCTTAACCTTCATTCTGTGCGCATAGGAGCATTTCAAGTACCATGTTCTTATTAGAGGATTCCTGTCAGTGAAAAAGAAGGACACAGTTAGATTGTTTGATTCTTCACCTATGAAATCCAGAGATGCTATAAATTAATTAACAGAAAAATATTTTCAACAACTGAGCATTTTGTTGATGTGCAGAATGTATGTGGCCTGAGTAAATAGATGTAGGGTGTATTATTTATATCAGCAGTATTTTCAAATACACAAAGTATGTGTGCTTCTACAAGGGAGGCTCAAAGACTCCTGTCTGATTCCATACTGCATGAGCAAATATGTCTTATAACTTCTGTCAAATATTTATCCAGTGTATTTCTCAGTGCCTTTCATAAAAATAATACATATCAGCCTGCTCTGACATTCAGAAGAAGATTTCTTTTTTTTTATTTTGTGCATCTTTATTGGAGAATAATTGCTTTACAATGGCGTGTTAGTTTCTGCTTTATAACAAAGTGAATCAGCTATACATATACATATATCCCCATATCACCTCCCTCTTGCATCTCCCTCCCACCCTCCTTATCCCACCCCTGTAGGGCACAAAGCACCGAGCTGATGTCCCTGTGCTGTGCGGCTGCTTCCCACTAGCTATCTATTTTACATTTTGTAGTGTATATATATACATGCCACTCTCCCACTTCGTCCCATCTTACCCTTCACATTCCTTGTGTCCTCAAGTCCATTCTCTATGTCTGCGTCTTTATTCCTGTCCTGCCCCTAGGTTCATCAGAACCTTATTTTTTACATATATATTCCATATACATGTGTTAGCATACAGTATTTTTTTAACATCTTTATTAGAGCATAATTGCTTTACAATGGTGTGTCATTTTCTGCTTTATAACAAAGTGAATCAGTTATACACATATATATATATATCCCCATATCTCTTCCCCTTTGCATCTCCCTCCCTCTCACCCTCCCTATCCCACCCCTCCAGGTGGTCACAAAGCACCCAGCTGATCTCACTGTAGCATACAGTGTTTGTTTTTCTCTTTCTGATTTACTTCACCCTGTATGACAGACTCTAGGTCCATCCACCTCACTACAAATAACTCAATTTCATTTCTTTTTATGGCTGAGAAATATTCCATTGTATATATATGCCACATCTTCTTTATCCATTCATCTGTCGATGGACACTTATGTAGCTTCCATGTCTTGCCTATTGTAAATAGAGCTGCAATGAATATTGTGGTACATGACTCTTTTTGAATTATGGTTTTCTCAGGGTATATGCCCAGTAGTGGGATTGCTGGGTCATATGGTAGTTCTATTTTTCATTTTTTAAGGAACCTCCATACTGTTCTCCATAATGACTGTACCAATACACATTCCCACCAGCAGTGCAAGAGTGTTTCCTTTTCTCCACACCCTCTCCAGCATTTATTGTTTCTAGACTTTTTGATGATGGCCATTCTGACCGGTGTGAGATGATATCTCATTGTAGTTTTGATTTGCATTTCTCTAATGATTAATGATGTTGAGCATTTTTTCATGTGTTTGTTGGCAATCTGTATAGCTTCTTTGGAGAAATGTCTATTTAGGTCTTCTGCCCATTTTTGGATTGGGTTTTTGTTTTTTTGTTATTGAGCTGCATGAGCTGCTTGTAAATTTTGGAGATTAATCCTTTGTCAATTGCTTCATTTGCAAATATTTTCTCCCATTCTGAGGGTTTTCTTTTCATCTTGTTTATGGTTTCCTTTACTGTGCAAAAGCTTTTAAGTTTCATTAGATCCCATTTGTTTATTTTTGTTTTTATTTCCATTTCTCTAGGAGGTGGGTCAAAAAGGATCTTGCTGTGATTTATGTCATAGAGTGTTCTGCCTATGTTTTCCTCTAAGAGTTTGATAATGTCTGGCCTTACATTTAGGTCTTTAATCCATTTTTTTCTTCTCCTTTTTTTGCAGTACGCAGGCCTCTCACTGCTGTGGCCTCTCCCGTTGTGGAGCACAGGCTCCGGACGTGCAGGCCCAGTGGCCATGGCTCACGGGCCCAGCCACTCCGCGGCATGTGGGATCCTCCTGGACCGGGGCATGAACCCGTGTTCCCTGCATCAGCAGGCGGACTCTCCACCTCTGCACCACCAGGGAAGCCCATTAATCCATTTTGAGTTTATTTTTGTGTATGGTGTTAGGGAGTATTCTAATTTCATACTTTTACATGTACCTGTCCAGTTTTCCCAGCACCACTTATTGAAGAGGCAGTCTTTTCTCCACTGTATATTCTTGCCTCCTTTATCAAAGATAAGGTGTCCATATGTGAGTAGGTTTATCTCTGAGCTTTCTATCCTGTACCATTGATCGATATTTCTGTTTTGGTGCCAGTACCATACTGTCTTGATTACTGTAGCTTTGTAGTGTACTTTGAAGTCACGGAGCCTGATTCCTCCAGCTCTGTTTTTCGTTCTCAAGATTGCTTTGGCTCTTCGGGGTCTTTTGTGTTTCCATACAAATTGTGAAATTTTTTGTTCTAGTTCTGTGAAAAATGTCAGTGGTATTTTGATAGGGATTGCATTGAATCTGTAGATTGCTTTGGGTAGTAGAGTCATTTTCACAATGTTGATTCTTCCAATCCAAGAACATGGTATATCTTTCCATCTATTTGTATCATATTTAATTTCTTTCATCAGTGTCATAATTTTCTGCATACAGGTCTTTTGTCTCCTTAGGTAGGTTTATTCCTAGATATTTTATTCTTTTTGTTGCAATGGTAAATGGGAGTGTTTTCTTAATTTCACTTTCAGATTTTTCATCATTAGTGTATAGGAATGCCAGAGATTTCTGTGCATTAATTTTGTATCCTGCTACTTTAGCAAATTCATTGATTAGGTCTAGTCATTTTCTGGTAGCATCTTTAGGATTCTCTATGTATAGTATCATGTCATCTGCAAAGAGTGAAAGCTTTACTTCTTCTTTTCCAATTTGGATTCCTTTTATTTCCTTTTCTTCTCTGATTGCTGTGGCTAAAGCTTCCAAAACTACATTGAATAATAGTGTTGAGAGTGGGCAACCTTGTCTTGTTCCTGATCTTAGTGGAAATGCTTTCAGTTTTTCACCATTGAGGATGATGTTGGCTGTGGGTTTGTCATATATGGCCT
Source organism: Tursiops truncatus (assembly GCF_011762595.2). NCBI lineage: Eukaryota > Metazoa > Chordata > Mammalia > Artiodactyla > Delphinidae > Tursiops > Tursiops truncatus. Next base: position 77,410,518 of record NC_047041.1, read on the forward strand.
TTATTATGTTGAGGAAAGTTCCCTCTATGCCTACTTTCTGCAGGGTTTTTATCATAAATGGGTGTTGAATTTTGTCGAAAGCTTTCTCTGCATCTATTGAGGTGATCATATGGTTTTTCTCCTTCAATTTTTTAATATGGTGTATCATGTTGATTGACTTGTGTATATTGAAGAATCCTTGCATTCCTGGAATAAACCCCACTTGATCATGGTGTATGATCCTTTTAATTTGCTGTTGGATTCTGCTTGCTAGTATGTTGTTGAGGATTTTTTCATCTATGTTCATCAGTGATATTGGCCTGTAGTTTTCTTTCTTTGTGACATCTTTGTCTGCTTTTGGTATCAGGGTGATGGTGGCCTCATAGAATGAGTTTGCGAGTGTTCCTCCCTCTGCTATATTTTGGAAGAGTTTGAGAAGGATAGGTGTTAGCTCTTCTCTAAATGTTTGGTAGAATTCGCCTGTGAAACCATCTGGTCCTGGGCTTTTGTTTGTCGGAAGATTTTGAATCACAGTTTCAATTTCAGTGCTTGTGATCGGCCTGTTCATATTTTCTATTTCTTCCTGGTTCATTCTCGGCAGGTTGTTCATTTCTAAGAATTTGTCCATTTCTTCCAGGTTGTCTATCTTATTGGTATAGAGTTGCTTGTAGTAATCTCTCACGATCCTTTGTATTTCTGCAGTGTCAGCTGTTACTTCTCCTTTTTCCTTTCTAATTCTATTGATTTCAGTCTTCTCCCTTTTTTTCTTGATGAGTCTGGCTAATGGTTTATTAACTTTGTTTATCTTCTCAAACAACCAGCCTTTAGTTTTACTGATCTTTGTTATTGCTTCCTTCATTTCTTTTTCATTTATTTCTGATCTCATCTTTGTTTTCTTTCCTTCTGCTAACTGGGGTATTTTTTATTCTTCTTTCACTAATTGTTTTAGGTGTAAGTTTAGGTTGTTTATTTGAGATTTTTCTTGTTTCTAGAGATAGGATTGTATTGCTGTTAACTTCCCACTTAGGACTGCTTTTGCTGCATTCCATAGGTTTTGAGTCATGGGGTTTTCATTGTCATTTCTTTCTAGGTATTTTTTGATTTCCTCTTTGAATTTTTCACTGATCTCTTGGCTATTTAGTAGCATAGCATATTGTTTAGCCTCCATATGTTTGTATTTTTTACAGATTTTTTTCTTGTAAATGATATCTAGTCTCATAGTGTTTTGGTCAGAAAAGATACTTGATATGATTTCAATTTTCTTAAATTTACTAAGACTTGATTTGTGACCCAAGATGTGGTCTATCCTGGAGAATGTTACATGAGCACTTGAGATGAAAGTGTATTCTGTTGTTTTTAGATGGAATGTCCTATAAATATCACTTAAGTTCATCTTTTATAATGTCGTTTAAATCTTGTGTTTCCTTATTTATTTTCATTTTGGATGATCTGTCCATTGGTGAATGTGGGGTGTTAAAGTTCCCTACTATGATTGTGTTGCTGTCGATTTCCCCTTTTATGGCTGTTAGCATCTGCCTTATGCATTGAGGTGCTCCTATGTTGGGGGCATAAATATTTACAATTGTTGTATCTTCTTCTTGGATTGTTCCCTTGATCATTATGTAGTGTGCTTCTTTGTCTCTTGTGATAGTCTTTATTTTAAAGTCTATTTTGTCTGATATGAGAACTGCTCCTCCAGCTTTCTTTTGATTTCCATTTGCATGGAATATCTTTTTCCATTCCCTCACTTTAAGTCTGTATGTGTCCCTAGGTCTGAAGTGGGTCTCTTGTAGACAGCATACTTGTAGACAGTATCCATTCAGCCAGTCTATATCTTCTAGTTGGAGCATTTAATCCATTTACATTTAAGGTAATTATTGATATGTATGTTTCTATTACCATTTTCTTAATTGTTTTATTATTGTAGGCCTTTTCTTTCTCTTGTGTTTCCTGCCTAGAGAAGTTTCTTTAGCATTTGTTGTAAAGCTGGTTTGGTGGTGCTGAATTCTCTTAGCTTTTGCTTGTCTGTAAAGGTTTTAACTTCTCCATCAAATCTGAATGAGATCTTTGTTGTGTAGAGTAATTTGGTTGTAGGTTTTTCCCTTTCATCACTTAAAATATGTCCTGCCACTTCTTTCTGGCTTGCAGAATTTCTGCTGGAAGATCAGCTGTTAACCTTATGGGGATTCCTTTGAATGTTATTTGTTGTTTTTTCCTTGTTGTTTCTAATATTTTTTCTTTTTATTTAATTTTTGATAACTTGATTAATGTGTGTCTTGACATGTTTCTCATTGGATTTATCCTGTATGGGACTCTCTGACCTCCTGGACTTGATTGACTATTTCTTTTCCCATATTTTGGAAGTTTTCAACTATAATCTCTTCAAATATTTTCTCAGTCCCTTTCTTTTTCTCTTCTTCTTCTGGGACCCCTCTAATTTGAATGTTCATGTGTTTAATGTTGTCCCAGAAGTCTCTGAGACTGTCCTCAGTTCTTTTCATTCTTTTTTCTTTATTCTGCTCTGCAGTAGCTATTTCCACTATTTTATCTTCCAGGTCACTTATGTGTTCTTCTGCCTCTGTGTTCTGCTATTGATTCCTTCCAGAGAATTTTTAATTTCATTTATTGTGTTGTTCATCATTGTTTGTTTGCTCTTTAGTTCTTCTAGGTCCTTGTGAAACGCTTCTTGTATTTTCTCCATTCTATTTCCAAGATTTTGGATCATCTTTACTGTTATTACTCTGAATTCTTTTTCAGGTAGACTGCCTATTTCCTCTTCATTTGTTTGGTCTGGTGAGTTTTTACCTTGCTCCCTCATCTGCTGTGTGTTTCTCTGTCTTCTCATTTTGTTTAGCTTACTGTGTTTGGGGTCTCCTTTTCACAGGCTGCAGGTGTAGTTCCCGTTGTTCTTGGTGTCTGCCCCCAGTGGCTAAGGTTGGTTCAATGGGTTGTGTAGGTTTCCTGGTGGAGGGGACTGGTACCTGTGTTCTGGTGGATGAGGCTGTATCTTGTCCCTCTGGTGGACAGGACAGTGTCTGGTGGTGTGTTTCAGGGTGTCTGTGAGCTTATTATGATTTTAGGCAGCCTCTCTGCTAATGGGTGGGGTTGTATTCCTGTCTTGCTATTTTTTTGGCATAGGGTGTCCTGCACTGTAGCTTGCTGGTCGTTGTGTGAAGCTGGGTCCTAGTGTTGAGATGGAGGTCTGTGGGAGAACTTTCACCATTTGATATTACATAGAGCCAGGAGTTCTCTGGTCCTGAACTTGGCTCTCCCACCTCAGAGGCACCAGCTTGACACATGGCCAGAACACCAAGACCCTGTCAGCCACACAGCTCAGAAGAAATGGGAGAAAAAAGAAAGAAAGAAAGAATAAAATAAAATAAAACAAAGTTACTAAAATAAAAAATAAAAAAATTATTAAAAATATTAAAAAGTAATAAAAAAAGAAAAAATAATGAAGAAAGAAAGAAGAGAGTGAGCAAACCAGAAAAGAAATCCAGCAATGATAACAAGCACTAAAATGTATACTAAAAATCACACAAAAAAATAACGGACAGACAGGACCATAGGACAAATGGTAAAAACAAAGCTATACCGACAAAATCACACAAAGAAACATATACATACACACTCACAAAAAGAGAAAAAGGAAAAAAAAATATATCTATATATATATATAAAGGAAGAGAGCAACCAAATCAATAAACAAATCTATCAATGCTAATAAACTAAATACTAAACTACGATAAACATAAAACCAGAAACAAATTAGATTCAGAAAGCAAACCTCTAGTCTACAGTTGCTCCCAAAATCCACTGCCTCAATTTTTGGATGATTCATTGTCTATTCAGATATTCCAGAAATGCAGGTACATCAATTTGATTGTGGAGATTAATCCTCTGTTCCTGAGGCTGTTGGGAGAAATTTCCCTTTCTCTTCTTTGTTTGCACACCTCCTTGGGTTCAGGTTTGGATTTGGCCCCCATCTCTTTGACCCCGTAAGTCACCTGTGGGTATCTGTTCTTCGCTCAGACAGGATGGGGTTAAAGGAGCAGCTGATTAGGGGGCTCTGGCTCACTCAGACTGGGGGGAAGGGAGGGGTACAGAATGCCGGGTGAGCCTGTGTCAGCAGAGTCTGGCATGACGTTGCAGCAGCCTGAGGCACGCCATGTGTTCTCCCAGGGAAGTTGTCCCTGGATCATGGGACCCTGGCAGTGGTGGGCTGCACAGGCTCCCGGGAGGGGAGGTATGGATAGTGACTTGTGCTTGCACACAGGCTTGTTGGTGGTGGCAGCAGCAGCCTTAGCATTTCATGCCTGTCTCTGGGGTCCACGCTGATAGCCATGGCTCATGCCCGTCTCTGGAGCTCGTGTAGGCAGTTTTCTGAATCCCCTCTCCTCGTACACCCCAAAACAATGGTCTCTTGCCTCTTAGAGGGTTCCAGACTTTTTCCTGGACTCCCTCCCAGCTAGTTGTGGCACACTAGCCCCCTTCAGGCTGTGTTCACGCAGCCAACCCCAGTCCTCTCCCTGCGATCCGACCTCCAAGCCCGAGCTTCAGCTCCCAGCCCCACCCGCCCTGGCGGGTGAGCAGAGAAGCCTCTCGGGCTGGTGAGTGCTGGTCAGCACTGACCCTTTGTGCAGGAATCTCTCCGCTTTGCCCTCCACACCCCTGTTGCTGTGCTCTCCTCCGTGGCTCCAAAGCTTCCCCCCTTCCACACCACCATCTCCACCAGTGAAGGGGCTTCCTAGTGTGTGGAAACTTTTCCTCCTTCACAGCTCCCTCCCAGAGTTGCAGATCCTGTTGTATTCTTTTGTCTCTGTTTTTTTTCATTTTTCTTTTGCCCTACCCAGGCACATGGGGATTTTCTTGTCTTTTGGGAAGTCTGAGGTCTTCTGCCAGCGTTCAGTAGGTGTTCTGTAGGAGTTGTTCCACATATAGATGTATTTCTGGTGTATCTGTGGGCAGGAAGGTGATCTCCACCTCTTACTCCTCCACCATCTTGAAGGTCTCCCTCTGAGATTTCTTATAATAAGCAAAAATTGGTCTCCCTGTGGGTTACCCCTTTTGTCCTAATCTTACATCTTTTAGTCATATAGAATAAGTTATATGCCTTTCTTCTCTGATGGATCTTTTTGAAATTTCAAGAGATGCTTTCACAGCTCCTCTGAATTTTCTCTTCTCCAGGAAATATTTTCCCTTGTTCCTGACATTGTTTCTCCTAGGACTTACCTCTAGATGTATCCTACGTATGCATCTTTCTATTTTTCATGTCACCCAGAATTAGACATGATTCCATTTTGAAAATAGTACAACTAATAAATATTTATTGAAGAAAATTTAGAAAACACAGGCAAAAATTATTTTTCAAATGACCTATGAAGTATTTCTAGGAATAAAGGGCTGCTTTTGATATTTTGGCATATAACTTTCCAAAATTAGTCACATGTGAACATGCGCTGTTAAATTTTAGCATCATAGTCGGGTGAGATCGAACTTAAAATGTGATGTTTTTTAGGTCTTTTTCTGAAAATGGACACAGAAAAAATGACATTGGAGTAGACCTTTTTTCCAGGAAGTGTCATTCAACAAATTCCTTATAGTTATGTAAATTTAAGTTAGTTATAGCTTGATTCTCTAAGCAGAGCTCAGCAAATATTTGCTGTAAAATGCCAGGGAAGAAAATAGAATGATTGTTTAAGGATTTGAGGGCCACGTATGGCCTCTATTACTGCTGCTTCTCCTTCAACTCCTCCTCTTCTTTCTTGTTCATTTACAATTTTTTTAAAAAAATGTTAAGACCATTCTTAAATTACAAGCCATACCAAAATAGGATCCTGAACAGATTTTGCCAGCATGCTGTAGTTTGCCCATCCCTCCTTGAGAGGAAGTATTTAACACAGCTTCTCAATTACTGACAAATGCAGCTTGTTATATAGAGCTGATTCCTGGGGAGAATTTGGATACATGTGGAGCCTCCTGGGAAGAAAGGAATAGCTCAAATGCCAGCCTTTTGTAATTAAATTATATTGAAGACTGTCCAATGGGTTGAGATATTCCCAGCTGCAATGTGACAGCTAGAAAGTATACCAAGGGCTCCAAATTTGAACTAGCTATGAGAGAAATAGACATCTGGATTATTGTCCTGGGCCCTTACATGGTTAAAGAAGAGAACTGACTTTCACCTCGTTCATGACTAACTAAGCTAGTTGATTATAAAGATTATGCTTTGGAATTAATGACTAAGGGTATGAATATATTCTTGGAAAATTATAATCCTCAAAGGAACTCAGGTAGCAAGCTCTCTGTTTTACTCATAGATTTTGCTTTAGTAACAATCACTCAAAATCTCTGTGGCTTAACAAGCTAAAGCATTATGTATCACTTTCAATTTGATGGACAGCTCCCCCAGTTAGCTCTTTTGTACAGCTCTCCTACTGTACAAGTTCTCCTACGTGATCAGCCAGGGATCCAGACTCCTTCCATCTTATGATGTCACCATCTTTAATGCATAACCACGTCTGCCATAGGAGGGGAAGAAATAGCTTGGGCGAGCATTCAGGGTATTATGCTCAGGACTGAAACTGCCATCCATTACTTCCTTTCACATGCATTGGTCAGAATTTATTCAAATTTTAATTTATTCTAATTTCAAAAGAGGCTAGGAAATATAGCTGTCCTATGTGCCATGAAAAAGAACAATATTTTTTAATATCTATCCAGTCGTGGTCACACTCCCTTTACCAATATGTGGGTATGGGACAGGAGCTGGGTAGCATATGTGGCCTCTGCAAATATTTGTATCAGCAAGAGTGTAACTAGAGTAGCCACAAGTAGGTACAATAACTTCAAATACCAGTTTTCATTAGTGACTTAAATAGGAATGATGACATACAGAGATTAGCCTAGAAACTATTTTAGTTCTTGAGTTCTCTCTTTGTCTGGTGTTTGCAACCCAGATGTAATCAGTCTTTTTGAACTGAGCAACCTCTGGGGGTTTTCAGAAAATAGAAAGTAGAGAGCAAGAGAAACAAAACATCCTGCCAAGTTAGACAGATGAGGGCTTGAGCAATTTACTCAAATACTATATTTTTTGACTTTATATATGACCCAAGCTGATGAAGTAGGCCCTACTCTTTACAAATATGTGTGAGTGTGTTTGTGTGTGTATGTGTTTGTTTACAAATATACTGGAATAATTTATTTTCATCTCAACAACATGTTAAGGTTGATTTTCCCAGCATGATCTGAATACACATATTGGTATATGCCTATTACTTTCTCATTTTTCATACCTTGACTCTCAGTGTAGCCTAAGAGTAAATGAGAATTTAGTGCCTACATTATGCTATTTGACCCTAATGGTGTCTAAAATCCCGAATCTTCTCACATGTGTGCTATTTTGTGCTTGCACAATTTGCCGTGGTGGTTCACACTTGCTGTTTTACAGCCTCCAGCATTTTTCCTTCCCTCCTATTAGTAATAACAATAACTTAAATTTGAAATGAATCAGGGTAAAGGGAGAGATTATAATTAAAATGCTATTCTCTTCCTTAGTGTAGACATGGGCATACAGTTAAGCATTTAGACTCTGTTTGCCCAGAATACTTAGTTTTATACAAAAGAAAGTCAGATTGAGAATAAAAATGGTCATCATTTTCATCCCAGAAGTGGTCCTTCCTGAGGATGAGGACTAAAGTTGGTCTTATTACCTACATAACTAAATTGGACTTGTTCCTATCTTTTTTGCAGTAGTTTTCCAGGTCTCTCATGATTTCTAGGTGTTAGCTGATATCTTTCAAATATTCTTTCTTATTAAGAATAGCCAGGATTGCACTCTGTGGTGTGTGGTCTAAGGATATGTAAATGATATACACTTCAACCCCAGTAGAGGATTTATATTCTTTTTTCATTAAAACTATTTTTTTTTTAAATTTGTGGCCTATCGATCCACACAAAATAGCCTTTTTTTGTACCTGGTTTCTGTCTAATAACTTATCCCCTAACCCATTCTGTTTCATTTCATTCTATTGGATCCATAGACATGACAAATGTGTCCTTAATATTGCTATCAAATTTTGATAAATATATTGCTATCTATAAGGAACATCTTTTTCCTCTCTCATAATTTTTAAGACATTTTTGTGACCTCATATGAGCAAACATTTCATGTGAAATTTTTTAAAAATTAAACTTTATACACATACTCATCTCTTTGTGTCTTTTTTTCACTGTCTTAAGTGAATCTCTAAAAATTTAGAATGTCTACTTGGTCCAATCTGGAAAAGAACTTGTACAATTAACCCAAAGTGTCAGTACTGAAATTCGAGTGAGTTACTCTTTGTTACCTACTTCTGTGTAACAAATTACCTAAAAACATAGTGACTTAAAGCAATGATAAATATTTATTATTTATCACATAATCTGTGGGTCAGGAATTTGGGGGTAGCTTGGCTGAGCACTCTGGCTCAAGGTCTCTCATGAAGTTGTAACCACCTATTGCCTGAGGCTACAGTTACCTGATAGCTTAACTAATGCTGGAAGACCCATTTCCAAGGTGACTCACTCATGTGGTTTGCAAGCTAGTGTTGGTTGTTGGTTGGAGGGCCTCAACTCCTCTCCACACTGGCTTCTCCACAAGGCTACTCAAGTGACCTCATGACATAGCCACCAGCTTCTCCCAGAGCAATTGATACAAGGGAGCAAAGAGGAAGCTTCAGTGCTTTGTATGACCTTATTTTGTAAGTCACACACTGTCACTTCCATTATACTTTATTTGTCATACAGACCAGCTCTGATGCACTGTGGGAGAAAACTACACAAGGTAATAAATGCCAGGAAGCAAAGATCATGGGGGCCATTTTGGAGGCTGACTATGCAGTCAGTGAACGAATCTGGTTAGTGTTCAACGGTGCAGTACCTTTAACCACCTAGCCAGTGAATGGGCCACGTAGGCTACACACTGAAATAGAGTGTGGTTCTATGTGGGAGGAAAGTACATGCGATGCACTCAAGGATTTTTTCAAACTACGTGTAACATGCCTCCTCATTATAATCATTGCTCTATTGAAACATCATTAATTAAAAGATGTAAGTGGCTGTATCTCTCACGTCAGTGTAGAAAAACATACTTCTCTAAAAGTAGCCCTCAGCTCTCTCACTTTTCACAGACTCAGACCTGAGCCATGTACCCTGACTCACTCCATACAACCGACCACAAGCTGTTTCCAACACACAACCTTAATATGGCATTTTGGTATTGTTTCTTTGACTACGACCTTGGCCCCATCCCTAACTAGATGTCAGTTTATCCCTCTAGCTTCATCTACCCACATATCCTCAAGGACCCATATGTGAGTCCTTTAGAGAGAGGAGCTCCTGGCCAAAAAGTAAAGAACTAGTTTTATTGTTGACCCTATGAGATATGGAGGCCAAGCAGTACTGCTTCTGCACCCCAGCACAATCATGTTATTTTTAGTGAGGAAAATGTATACCTTTCCCTTCTTCTGGGCAGAGCACATGCAAGTGTGGGCAGGGTGGGGAGGATAAGGGGGCATGGTGTTCTGTAGTACCATGATAGATAGCAATTTCAGGAGTTCTGGGAAACCATGTAGACAGCAGGGATTTTTATGGAAATAGGAAGAAGTAGAGAATGCTGTGAAGTTCCTTCAAGGACCTTCACAGACAGGGGTGTGGTTAAGGGAATTCATTGCAAGACAGGAAGAAATAGAAGAAATTACTTGTTAACTAAAAATGGCATACTTGCTCATAAGCATACGTGAGAAATTCCTCACAGACTCCTGGGAATAATTGGGAGACAATTTGAGAGAATCTGGAAGTTCTGTGTGAGCAGGTCAAAGCAAGAGTCATTAAATTAAATTTTATGGTTATTAAACCTCATTTTTCCCACAAGTCCACATGGTCTGGAAGATCTTAGAAGTAGTTGTGCTGTGTGTCAGTTTTTTTGAGGAGATGATCTGTTAGCAGGTAGCTGGCTCTAGTTCCTGAGTGGGAGTCTGGCCAGAGGAGCAATCATAGCATTATGTCCTCTTAGAATATCACTTTACTGATTGAAAACTACTGTCACATTTATTACCTCAGCTGATCTGCACAGAAATCTGTGAACAAAGGGCTATTCACCCACTTATTACAGAGTTGTCAAAAATAAAAATCCTAAATGTTAAAAGCTTTGTTCAAGCATGTGTATTTGATAAGTAATAGGCTTGCAGTTGCAACTTAGAATTTGTGACAAGAAATCCTAGGCTCTTTCTGTTATAACAGTGGCTTTCAAGCTGTGCTCACTAGAGCCCTAAAATTCCACAAATCTGTCTAAAGAGAAATTTGGGGGAACAAGAGAAAGAGCACACAACCAGAGAAGTATTTATTTTAAACAAAATCTTTATGGCTAATAAAAAAAAATTAAAGCCCCTGCACTGAAACACACTATCTTGTGATGCAATCTGTCAACTTGCCTGCCTGATCCCCAGGACTTTCCTCTATCAGAGTTACTCCTTAGACAAGAAAGAGTCTTGCTAAAATACAAGACTTACATTATATGTCATCAATCTATAAGTGTAACATGGCAACATTTCTCTGCTACCACCCTTAGTAAACACCTGTTATTTTTGTCTGCTGCAATCCTCTCCTTTCTTTTGGTAATAGCATACTAAATTTCCTTGAGGAAACTATCCCTCTTCTATTTTCAATCTATATAGTTAAAACAGGACTGAATCACCTTCTGTTTCTAGAGTTATGTGTTTGATCCAGATCTGTCAATTACTAACTGGTAATTATTTGAGAACTTAACCCTCTAAGTGGTGAAGGAATGGGTACATGACTGAAAGCATGGAGCCTACAGACACCTTGGAATAGACACCATTCTCAGGATCCATGATCTCAGGGAGCTTCCAGGAAGAGGAAGGGGGCTATCCTGGAACAGTCGGGGGGAAGATGAAGGCATAAGTGGTTCTGAAAGAGAAGTCAAGGAACAGTGAGTTGTGGAGAGGCAACAGCAGGCAGCTGGTCTCCTCTAACCTGCCCTGTGCCTTGTTGGGTGGATCTGGAAGCTACAATGAGATTCCCCCCACCCCTAAGTTTTAGGTATAAATGAATAGAGATTCCTTATAAATGTTAAACATTGGAATAGATCAAATCAGAGACATATTCACAGTCAACCTTAAAAAGAAAGAATGGTGGGCTTCCCTGGTGACGCAGTGGTTGAGAATCTGCCTGCCAATGCAGGGGACACGGGTTCGAGCCCTGATCCGGGAAAATCTCACATGCCGCGGAGCAACTAAGCCCGTGCATCACAACTACTGAGCCTGCACTCTAGAGCCCGCGAGCCACCACTACTGAAGGCTGCACCCCTAGAACCCGCGCTTTGCAACAAGAGAAGCCACCGCAATGAGAAATCCACACACCACAACGAAGAGTAGCCCCTGCTTGCCGCAACTAGAGAAAGCCCGTGCACAGCAACGAAGAACCAAAGCAGCCAAAAAAAAGAAAAGAATAGTGTCCAAGCCAACAGAATATGACTGCAACTTTAGCTTAATGTATTCACGTTTCACTTAGAAAGGAGAGGGTTATTCAGCCAAATGTAGAAAAAAGGAGTCCTGAAGCCAATGAGGCTGGGTCCATATAAGCAGTGTGTCTAGGCAAGAAGGTCACCTCCCACTGGCAAGGTCTATGATGGCAATGGACCTCCATCAGTGAATAGATGGGTGGATGCCATTAATCTCCAAATCAGAAAATGAACTCTCCTGAGTCTGTGACCACCAACTCTGATATGACATGGGTCCATGTGGGAGAAAGAGCACTGCCCAAGCAATACGAATGACTAGTCCTTTCGACATTCATGTTGCTTGTTGTAAATCAAGTAACTGAAATCATGAATGTCAGTCCTAGTCTCTGGGCTTGGCAGATGTGAGTCTGCCACTCAAGAAGGCTCTCCTCTCAGAGTCAGAGCTGGGGGGCCTGTGCATGTGTCCTAGCCCCTGTGAACACAGGGCGTTCACTAAGGTAACCAGGCTGCTCCAACACTAACCTGCCTCTCCTTCTCTCAGGACTTACTAGCCTTCCTCAGTCTGTTAAAGTTTCCACATAGATGCTTCTTTCAAATAGTGTGCATGTTATATTAGAGCCAAGAGGGAAAATTTGTGGGCAATATACAGGGGCTTGATGGGAATGGAGTGTAATTGTTCACAGGCCCTGAAATGTACTCTATTCCCTTTGAAGGGTGAAAGAATCATCCTTCCACATCATATCAAACATATTAAAATGCACCTACAGACCACTTAAATATAACTTTCCCTAATTTTCGAAACTTTTAATAATATTGTTTTTGAAATTATTTATATATAAGTAATACATTTACATGATTTTATTTATGATTTCTGTGTAACTACAGTGCACATTACTGAGAAAAACTCTATTAAAAATTGCTTAACAAGTAAAAAAAAAGAATGGGTACATGACCACCTACACTGGATCAGTGAGAGTCCTACCCAGGACTCTGCTAGATCCACCAGTTTTTAAGCTGGTGTGTTGTAAGCTTAAAGGTGTTGGTGATTAATTCTGTCACTATATTCTGAGAGCCAACCTGAGAAATGAGGCAATGCTAAAGAGAGCACACTTCAGAAGTGGAAAAAGACAGATGATTGGTGACGAAATGTGAATATCTGGATACAGTTGTGCCTGAAACTATACTTTAAGGAATGTGAACTAATATTTATCTATTTGACTGACTGTTTTCTCCTTACATACTTTTAGTTGGGTTTTGATCACTTGTAACCAATTAGAGTCCTAATTCACCTGTTGGTCATATAAATTAATTCCAAGTTGTCATTGATTATTATGCTTGGAAACTTACTCAAATTTTGATTTGCATTGTCCATTACAGACGTTGTTCTAGATCAACACCTAGGGGACATTACTACAGATCCCATGGATATTACAAATTATAAAAAACTGTATAACCACAAATGATAACCTGGATAAAATGAACCAATTTTATCAAAGGCACAATTTGCTAGAACTCACATAAGAAAAAAATAGATACTCTGAGTAGGACTATATCTATTAAAGAAATTGAATCAATAATTAAATAAGCTTCCAAAACAAAAAACACCAGGCCCAGGTGGGTCACTGGAAAATTCTGCCAAACATTTAAGGAAGAAATTATACCAAATGTCTATAGTTTCATTCAGAGAATAAAAGCACAGGGAATATTTCCTAACTCATTCCATGAGACTAACATTACCTTAAGAACAGACAAAGACATTTCAAGAAAAGAAAACTACAGAGCACTATCTCTCATGAACATAGATTTAAAATTTTTTCAACAAAATATTAGATCAGTGGTTGTCAAGAGAAGGGATGAATAGGCAGAGCACAGAAGAATTTTAGGACAGTGAAAATGCTCTGTATGGTAGAGTAATGATGAATACCTGTCATCATACATTTATCCAAACCTATAGAGTGTATAACACCAAAAGTGAACCACAATGTAAACTATGGACTTTGAGTGATTATAGTATGTCAATGTAGGTTCATTAATTGTAACAAATGCACCACTCCAGTGGGGAATGTTGATAATGGGAGGATGTGTATATGTGTGGGTGGGGATTGTATGGGAAATCTCTGTACCTTCCCCTCAATTTTATTGTGATCCTAAAACTGATCTTAAAAAAAAGTCTCAATAAAAAAATTTTTTAAGACTGTCACTGTAAGACAAACAACTGACAATATTGTTGCCATTCATGAAACTTAAGCTTTTAAGTAAAAAACTAGGGTTTTGAAAACCTTGTATATGTCACTGTGAGATTAATAGCTTCCTAACACTTAAAGATTTTTCTCATGAGATTAATGATGATATTGACAAATTAAACTATTTGATATCCTATCATGAACTATGTCAGCATTTGAGAGATATGCATAAACCAGTTAACCAAATTTATTTAGATGATCACTACATGATATTAGAAAATCATTCAGAGGTTAAAAAAAAAACAAAACTCTTTCAAAGTACAAGACCAATGTAATAGATGATTAGAAGTCCATTGATACAGTTCCAGGTTTCATTTTGCAACCAACCTTAAGGAACTGCCACTTGTCAACTTTGGGTAAAATATCAAAGGAGATTGTATGCAATATTTTTTCATGTTCTTCAACCAAAATTGTATATCACAACAAACTGAATGCAGAAGCCTATGTGACAATGTAGCTTTCTTTTAGTAAGACAGATATTAAAGAGATTTACAAAAATATAAAACAATGCCTTGGGCTTCCCTGGTGGTGCAGTGGTTGAGAGTCCGCCTGCCGATGCAGGGGACACGGGTTCGTGCCCCGGTCCGGCAGTATTTTTTTAATTAAAAAAATGTTCTTTATGTTCATAGGCAATGAATTTTGCTACTCTTATTTTTCAACAACTTAACATATTGTTAAAATTTATGCAGTTTTAGTTTTTAATACAGTAAATATAGATAAATATAACTCACATAAATAAAAGTTCTTGGGATCTTCAATAGTTTTTAAGAGTGTAAAGGGATTCCAAGACCAAAAATGTTTGAGAACCATGACACTATCTATTCTATTTCTCAACTATAAAACAGATGTGTTTACAATTCTGCTCTCAGGTAACTTGCCTCTCAGAGTGCAGGGAAAAACTAAAAAATAGATAAACAAAATACTTATATTTGGAGAAAATGTTTTGGACTAAATAAACCCAGGTTTGTGAGGGAGACAGGAAGGGTGTAACTTTCGCTAGACTGGCCAGGGAAGGCCTCCTTTTTTTTTTTTGGAAAAGTGACAATGAAGCTGAGATGTGAAGAATAAGTTATTAGTAATGCAGCAAGCTGAGCTAAGAGAACAGTGATTCAGGCATGGGGAATAGCAATGCAAAGACCCCGAGGTAGTTAAAAGTTTGGACTAGATTCCAGAATTGTATCATTCCAAAGCCTATGCTTCTCTTTCCTTCTCATAAACCACAACTGATTTTCCTTAGGCCAGCTATGCTCTGGCCCTTGGAACCTTCCATCTGGAAAATGGAGCGGAGATTGTTTTGATTCTTCCTAAGCGATGGCTTCATATTCAGTTAGTTGGCAGGTTAATCAGAAGCTTGCAAACAGCCTTCCATGGCTCTAAGGAGCAGCGCTCTCAAAAGCTAAGCTTGTCAGCCGCGCCAGGAAACTGCTGTTGCAAGAAGAAGTAGGAAAAGGGGGGAATTTAACTTTACAGGGAGAAGACTTAAATGGGACCTATAAATTATGTAGCTATTTTTCTATACCTTGGCCCCAGTCTGGAATTCTTCAAAATAAATGATTTGAGCCAAGTTCACTGTGGTTGCAAACATTACATGGTGTGCTGTTGTCTCTGAAGCGTATGTCTTGCTGACCAGGCATTTTGAAAAACTGCTGTAACCTTTTGAAGACAGTGGTGGTTCCCAGGGAAAGTGTTCTCTCATTTCCCCCCCACCCCCCAAGATGCTCGTGCAGGGACCAGAGGCAAAAAGCTAAACGACATCTTGTAGTAAGTGAGGGAAACTATAAACATTATTTCACTAAATGATGGGATTGCCTTATATTTCCAAAAGTCAGAAAGTAATATATTCCCTCTCCTTCTGGAGTAAGCCTTCATAAAGCAGGAATTGGGCAAATATGAAAGGAACACATGAGTCAGTATCACAGTGCAGACATCCATGTTTAAACACTAGATACAGATGCAGGGGGAGAGCACGAAAGAGAAGGCACAGGCTGGTCAGCGTGACACAAAAACAGCTGGGTGACTAGGACAATTCAGGCAAATCATGTCTCTGATACAGCCCAACAGTCAAAAGAGCCTGTGTCCATGGCTGCTTGTTGTGTAGGGAGAACCACTGGTACTTTCTCCTATGATGGATGAGACAATTGATCTCAGGCTTCCCTTCTATTCTCCTCTGATATCTTTTCCTTCATAAAAAGGTATTTATTCTCAGAGTTTCAGTTGTTACCCTCATACCAGTGACTCAGCTTTTTGTCTCCAACCTCAACCCTCTGAAAGTTGCCATCTTTGATGTTTGTCTCCTGGATATTTCAACACATCGCCACATATCCAAAGTGACACCACAGATCCAAAGTCAATGCCAGCAGCCTGCCCTCAATGTGGATGTCATCTTCTATCTTCCTATTTTTGCACATGGCTTCTTTTATTTTCCAGTTTTGGGGAGTCAAATCTGGAGGCTATTGATGGATTGTATACATTTTGCTCACATCCAACCTGCCAATACCACACTGTAAATAACTGGTGGGGCTGACATTTAAGCCTTGAGCCAGGAGAGTCTGGAGCTTGTGAACTTAACTCCAGGCATCCTAGTATGGTCCTGAGGAAGTCACCTTGAAGGCAGCTGGGCTTGATTCTCTGTTCCAGGACACAAAGAGAGCAACTCCAAGATGAGATTCCTTAGAGTGAAAATCACCTTAAAGGAAACACCCTAAAAGGGAGATTCATGTCTTTCAATTGGCTAAACTCCCTGAAATGGACTTGGAATTTTAATTTTTTCCTGAGGAGTTAGCTATGTCAGTTATTCCTTTAAAATGCCTTTCATTCTCCTTGCCATCCCTACCTGCAGTCCCTACCACCAGCAGAGTCTAAATTTATATTACCTCACATATGTTTTGTTCATATAGTCCTAGCTGTTCTCTCTGTTTATAATCTTTACCCATTCCAAGCCATCCTGTAAACATGACTGTCCATGGCTATCTATTGCTCAGAAATCTATAAAGTCTCCGTATTTTTTTTTTTTTCTGTGGTACGCAGGCCTCTCACTGCTGTGGCGTCTCCCGTTGCGGAGCACAGGCTCCGGACACACAGCCTCAGTGGCCATGGCTCACGGGCCCAGCCGCTCCGCGGCATGTGGAATCTTCCCGGACCGGGCCACGAACCCGTGTCCCCTGCATCAGCAGGTGGACTCTCAACCACTGTGCCACCAGGGAAGCCCTAAATTCTTCCTCTTTTACTGCCTCAACTCCTCCTGCATGAATTGAGTAACTGTTAGTTGAGGCAACTCTGGTTTTAATTACTTCCCAAATTTAATTACTTGCTTCAATGCAAGCAGCCTGGGAATCTTAGAGTATGGACATAATTGTTCCTTCTGCTCTTTAATCAAGCTTTTTTCTCCTGTAAAGAATATCTTCCTCACGTATACTCACATCTTTGTATCTTCTCTCACTTCTTTCTGTTTTTATGAAGTGCCAAGGATCATTATGAAAAAAAAAAATCAGTCTATGGAGGGGAGAGAAAAAACACCTAATGTATTGTAAAGATGAATACCCAGTTACAGAGTAGAGGGATTCGTTTTAGTAGTGATTGAGCTACTCATATAATCTACAGAGTCAATGTTTTTCTCCAGAAACTTATGCCAGAGTCTTGGGCAGAAGTAGTGGTTAAAAATAAAAGTGACTCTGCTAAAATTTCTATTGAGAACTTGAATGTGATGCTTCTGAGTCTCTAACAAAGGACAAGGGAGAATAAAGAATAAACTTCAGAAAAAGTGATGGAAATATGGTGAAGGCACACAGTGGGGAGCATGAAGCCGACAGACTCACATCAGGAAAGGAGGAGAAGCCGAGAAAACAACAGACGTGACAAGCAGAGATATCGTGACTCAGAATGCATGCGTTTGTGAAGTGAAAATGGCTGGTAACCTGCCGTGGCATGGAAAATGCTCCCTTCCGTGACACTTGCCTGAGGAGATGGCAAACATTCTAATGTTAGCTAAAATGAATGAATTCACAAGCAGTGGAGTTACTCTCTGGGGACCCTGTAAACTAGCTGGGAAGGAGTTAACTTCAAAGAGCACTACAGTTCCCAGGATTCTCATAATTGTGTTAGTGAGAATAGAATTAGGGAAATTCAGCATTGCTACTGGGGTTGTGAAACGATTTAACCCATAAACTAAGGAGGTGTAGGAAACAGGAGGAAAATGTGAGGTTTATGTAGGGTGACTACCTGTTTCAGTTGCCAGGAGTAGCCTTAGTGTGTATGCATCTCCCATAACTCATAAAAGTGTCCTAGTATGGAGGAAACATTATAGTTTTTCACCCAGTTTTTCCTTCCATAGAATAATATTCACCTTTTAAAAATTATTATCTATTTTATACATATTAATGCATATATATGTCAATCCCAATTCATCCCACCACCACCACAACCACCCCCCACCCCACCACCCCTGCCGCTTTCCCCTCTTGGTGTTCATACTTTTGTTCTCTACATCTGTGTCTTTATTTTGGCCCTGAAAACCGGTTCATCTATACTATTTTTCCAGGTTCCTCATATATGCGTTAATATACAATATTTGTTTTTCTCTTTCTGACTTACTTCACTCTGTATGACAGTCTCTAGATTCATCCACGTCTCTACAAATGACCCAATTTCGTTCTTTTTATGACTGAGTAATATTCCATTGTATACATGTACCACATCTTCTTTATCCATTCATCTGTCGATGGGCATTTATGTTGCTTCCATGACCTGGTTATTGTAAATAGTGCTACAGTGAATATTGGGGTGCATGTGTCTTTTTTTTTTTTTTTTTTGCGGTACACGGGCCTCTCCTTGTTGTGGCCTCTCCCGCTGCGGAGCACAGGCTCTGGACGCACAGGCTCCGGACATGCAGGCTCAGCGGCCATGGCTCACAGGCCCAGCCACCCCGCGGCACTTGGGATCCTCCTGGACTGGGGCACGAACCTGTGTCCCCTACATCGGCAGGCGGACTCTCAACCACTGCACCACCAGGGAAGCCCGTATGTGTCTTTTTGAATTATGGTTTTCTTTGGGTATATGCCCAGTAGTGAGATTGCTGGGTCATATGGTAATTCTATTTTTAGTTTTTTAAGGAACCTCCATACTGTTCTCCATAGTGGCTGTATCAATTTACATTCCCACCAACAGTTCAAGAGGGTTCCCTTTTCTCCACACCCACTCCAGCATTTGTTGTTTGTAGATTTTCTGATGATGCCCATTCTAACTGGTGTGAGGTGATACCTCATTGTAGTTTTGATTGCATTTCTCTAATAATTAGCGATGTTGAGCAGCTTTTCATGTGCTTCTTGGCCATCTGTATGTCTTCTTTGGGGAAATGTCTATTTAGGTCTTCTGCCCATTTTTTGATTGGGTTGTTTGTTTTTTTAATATTGAGCTGCTTGAGCTATTTGTATATTTTAGAGATTAATCCTGTGTCCGTTGATTCGTTTGCAAATATTTTCTCCCATTCTGAGGGCTGTCTTTTTCTCTTGTTTGTAGTTTCCTGTGCTTTGCAAAAGCTTTTAAGTTTCATTAGGTCCCCTTTGTTTATTTTTGTTTTTATACCCGTTACTCTAGGAGGTGGATCAAAAAAGATCTTGCTGTGATTTATGGCAAAGTGTGTTCTTCCTGTTTTCCTCTAAGAGTTTTATACTGCCCAGTTTTACATTTAGGTCTCTAATCCATTTTGAGTTTATTTTTGTGTATGGTGTTAGGGAATGTTTTAATTTCATTCTTTTACATGTAGCTGTCCAGTTTTCTCAGCACCACTTATTAAAGAGACTGTCTTTTCTCCACTGTATATCCTTGCCTACTTTGTCATAGATTAGCTGACCATAGGTGCATGGGTTTATCTCTGGACTTTCTATTCTGTTCCACTGATCTATATTTCTGTTTTTGTGGCAGTACCATACTGTCTTGATTACTGTAGCTTTGTAGTATAGTCTGAAGTCAGGGAGTCTGATTCCTCCAGCTCTGTTTTCTTCCCTCAAGATTGCTTTAGATATTCGGGGTCTTTCGTGTCTCCATACAAATTGTAAGATTTTTTGTTCTAGTTCTGTAAAAAATGCCATTGGTAATTTGATAGGGATTGCATTGACTCTGTAGATTGCTTTGGGAAGTATAGTCATTTTCACAATATTGATTCTTCCAAACCAATAACATGGTATATCTCTCCATCACTTTGTGTCATCTTTGATTTCTTTCATCAGTGTCTTATAGTTTTCTGAGTACAAATTTTTACCTCCTTAGGTAGGTTTATTCCTAGGTATTTTATTCTTTTTGTTGCAATGGTGAATGGTATTGTTTCCTTAATTTCTCTTTTGGATCTTTTGTTGTTAGTGTATAGGACTGCAAGAGATTTCTGTGCATTAATTTTGTATCCTGCAACTTTACCAAATTCATTGATGAGGTCTAGTAGTTTTCTGGTGACATCTTTAGGATTCTTTATGTATAGTATCATATCATCTGCAAAGAGTGACACTTTTACTTCTTCTTTTCCAACTTGTATTACTTTTATTTCTTTTTCTTCTCTGATTTCTGTGGCTAGGACTTCCAAAACTATGTTGAATAATAGTGATGAGAGTAGATATCCTTGTTTTTTTCCTGATCTTAGAGGAAATGCTATCAGTTTTTCAACATTGAGAATGATGTTTGCTGTGGGTTTGTCATATATGGTCTTTATTATGTTGAGATATGTTCCCTCTATGCCCACCTTCTGGAGAGTTTTTATCATGAATGGGTGTTGAATTTTGTTAAAAGCTTTTTCTCATCTATTGAGATGACCATATGATTTTTATCCTTCAATTTGTTTATATGGTGTATCACATTGAATGATTGGCATATATTGAAGAATCCTTGCATCCCTGGGATAAATCCCACGTGATCATGGTGTATGATCCTTTTAATGTGTTGTTGGACTCTGTTTGCTAGTAGTTTGTTAAGGATTTTTGCATCTATATTCATCAGTGATATTGGTCTGTAGTTTTACTTTTTTGTAGTATATTTGTCTGATTTTGTTAGCAGGGTGATGGTGGCATCATAGAATGAGTTTGAGAAGGATGGGTGGTAGCTCTTCTCTAAATGTTTGATAGAATTCACCTCTGAAGCCATCTGGTCCCGGACTTTTGGTTCGTTGGAAGGTTTTTAATCACAGTTTCAATTTCATTACTTATGATTGGTCTGTTCATATTTTCTCTTTCTTCTTGGTTCTGTCTTGGAAGTTTATACCTTTCTAAGAATTTGTCTGTTTCTTCCAGGTTGTCCATTTTATCGGCATAGGGTTGCTTGTAGTAGTCTCTTATAATGCTTTGTATTTCTGCGGTGTCCATTGTAACTTATCCTTTTTCATTTCCAATTTTATTGATTTGAGTCCTCTCCCTCTTTTTCTTGATGAGTCTGGTTAATGGTTTATCAATTTTGTTTATCTTCTCAAAGAATCAGTTTTTAGTTTTATTGATCTTTGTTACTGTTTTCTTTGTTTCTATTTCTTTTTTTCTTTTTTTCTTTTTTTTTTGTGGTACGCGAGCCTCTCCCTGCTGTGGCCTCTCCCGTTGCGGAGCACAGGCTTCGGACATGCAGGCTCAGCGGCCATGGCTCACGGGCCCAGCTGCTCCGCGGCATGTGGGATCTTACCGGACTGGGGCATGAACCTGTGTCCCATGCATCGGCAAGCAGACTCTTAACCACTGCGCCACCAGGGAAGCCCTGCTCTGTTCTTTATGATTTGTTTCCTTCTACTAACTTTGGGTTTTGTTTGTTCTTCTTTCTCTAGTTCCTTTAGGTGTAAAGTTAGATTGTTTATTTGAGATTTTTCTTCTTTCTTGAGGTAGGCTTTTATTGTTATAAACTTCCCTCTTAGAACTGCTTTTGCTGCATCCCATAGGTTTTGGATCATCGTGTTTTCATTGTAATTTGTCTCTAGGTATTTTTTGATTTCCTCTTTGATTCCTTCAGTGATGTCTTGGTTATTTAGTAATGTATTGTTTAGCCTCCATGTGTTTGTGCTTTTTACATTTTTTCCCTGTAATAGATTTCTAATCTCATAGCACTGTGGTCAGAAATGATGCTTGATATGATTTCAATTTTCTTAAATTTACTAAGGCTTGATTTGTGACCCAAGATGAGATCTGTCCTGAAACATGTTCCATGTGCACTTGAGAAGAAAGTGTAATCTGCTTTTTTTGGATGGAATGTCTTATAAATATCAATTAAATCTATCTGGTGTATTGTGTCATTTAAAGCTTGTGTTTCCTGATTAATTTTCTGTCTGGATGATCTGTCCATTGGTGTAAGTGAGGTGTTAAAGTCCCCCACTATTACTGTGTCACTGTTGATTTCCTCTTTTATAGCTGTTAGCAGTTGCCTTATGTATTGAGGTGCTCCTATTTTGGGTACGTATATATTTATAATTGTTATATAGTCTATTTGGATTGATCCCTTGATCATTATGTAGTGTCCTTCCTTGTCTCTTGTAATATTCTTTATTTTAAAGTCTATTTTATCTGATACAAGTATTGCTATTCCAGCTTTCTTTTGATTTCCATTTGCATGGAATACCTTTTTCCATCCCCTCACTTTCAGTCTGTATGTGTTCCTCAGTCTGAAGTGGGTCTCTTGTAGACAGTGTATATGTGGGTCTTGTTTTTGTATCCATTCAGCAAGCCTGTGTCTTTTGGTTAGAGCATTTAATCCATTCACATTTAAGGTAATTATTGATATGTATGTTCCTATTACTATTTTCTTAATTGTTATGGGTTTGTTTTTTGTAGTTCCTTTTCTTCTCTTGTGTTTCTCACTTAGAGAAGTTCCTTTAGCATTTGTCATAGAACTTGTTTCATTGTGCTGAATTCTCTTAGCTTTTGCTTGTCTGTAAAGCTTTTGATCTCTCCGTTGAATCTGAATGAGATCCTTGCTGGGTAGGGTAATCTTGGTTGTAGGTTCTTCCCTTTCATCACTTTAAATATACCATGCCACTCCCTTCTGGTTTGTAGAGTTTCTGCTGAGAAATCAGCTGTTAACCTTATGGGAGTTCCTTTGTATGTTATTTGTCATTTTTCCCTTGTTGCTTTCAATAATTTTTCTTTGTCTTTAATTTTTGTCAATTTGATTACTGTGTGTCTTGGCGTGTTTCTCCTTGGGTTTTTCCTGCCTGGTACTCTCTGTGCTTCCTAGACTTGAGGAGCTATTTCCTTTCCCATGTTAGGGAAGTTTTCGACTATAATCTCTTCAAATATTTTCTTAGGTACTTTCTCTCTTCTCCTCCTGTGACCCCTATAATGTGAATGTTGTTGCATTTAATGTTGTCCCAGAGGTCTCTTAGGCTGTCTTCATTTCTTTTCATTCTTTTTTCTTTATTCTGTTCTATGACAGTGAATTCCACCATTCTGTCTTCCAGGTCACTTAAACATTCTTCTGCCTCGGTTATTCTGCTGTTGATTCCTTCTAGTGTATTTTTCATTTCAGTTATTGTATTGTTCATCTCTGTTTGTTTGTTCTTTAATTCCTCCAGGTGTTTGTTCCTTAATTCTTCTAGATCTTTGTTAAACATTTCTTGCATCTTCTCGATCTTTGCCTCCATTCTTTTTCCGAGGTCCTGGATCATCTTCACTATCATTATTCTGAATTCTTCTGGATATTTGCCTATCTCCACTTCATTTAATTGTTTTTCTGGGGTTTTATCTTGTTCCTTCATCTGGTACAAAGTCCTCTGCCTTTTCATTTTGTCTATCTTTCTGTGAATGTGGTTTTTGTTCCACGGGCTGCAGAATTGTAGTTCTTCTTGCTTCTGCTGTCTGCGCTCTAGTCAGTATTCACCTTCTGAGATGAAAGATGTCAACTCTGGTCGGGCTGAAGACCTCAAACTTACAGGGCTTGGAAGTGAGCTTCAACTTGCAGGGTTTGTCTGCCCAGAGCTGAACACTGGGAAGAAATTGATGGAGATTGGTGCTAAATTCTTGGGCTGATATAATTTTTCTCCTCAACTTTTCAATGGACGCAAATTTCTTCAGAATCTTACATGCTTTTTTCTTACTTTCAAAGTAGCTTTCTTCCATTCTTAACTTTTGTTTGGTTTTGTTTTTCACCTTCAAAGGAGTTGAGGTGACATGGTCAGGAGAGTGTAAACAATCATGATTGCTACTAGTTTTCTTATATTGCAAAAGCTGAAATTTGCTAAGCTCTTCCATATTTGTTATGTCATTAGAATACCATAATCATTTGCAGCTAAGAATATTTATCCACTATTTTACAGATGAATAAATTAGGTTTAGGAATATCATGAGATTTCTCAAAGTGTTAGAAAGAAGCAGCATGGGTAATCTAAAGCAAATCGTTGAGATCTTAGTCCAGATTTCTTTCCATAATATAAGGTTGTCTTGAAAGTCTCCCCATAGTTTCCATCATCTCCAGAACGTGGTGAGGGATCATCCATAAATTTAGCACGTGTTTCATCTTGTAATACACAACTCATAACTTAATTCTCTGGAACAGCAGACCTTGTAAGCCTCAGTGAAGAGCACACAATTTAGTTTTCTATTCTATATTTCAACTGTCTTTTAAATTATTTAATACATTCATGTCTATTTTCAGACTAATATGAATTGCTTTGCCTCTGTTCCACACACATTCAAAAGATGCAGGATATATATATATATATATATATATATATATATATATATATATATATATATATATATATATATATATATATATAAAGCTAGTACATTAGGGGTATGTTTCTTTACTTGTTCAATCGAGTAACCTTATACAAACATCATATAGTTTATATCAGCCAGAGTTTTTGAGTGACATGGGTAAATAAGCATCTTGAAGCATCTTTATTTGGGAAGAAATAGTATATAGCATGTGATGATGGACTTTGTCAGTATTTTACCAGATATCTATTGGTTTATCTCAATTACCCCCTGAACTCTTATTAACATTAATAGATGTTCTACATATTTTAGGGGAAAAAAGCATATCCATTAGCATAGGAGAAGTATAAGCCTCTAAGAGAATGAACTCCTAAGAAATTCTGGTGGCGAGGCTCAAAGTGGAGCACAGTCTCACAATTAAATAATTCTGGGCAAAATGTCCCAGTAGGTTTCTCAGACAATTTCATTTCTTGGACAGCAGGTATGGAGAATTGAATAACTCACACTCCTCACTTCATTGCATGCCATTCTCAATTATCCCAGTAAGGTCCTTTTCTTATTTTATTTTACTGTATTCATTTTTTTTTTTTTTTTTTTTTTTGCGGTACGTGGGCCTCTCACTGCTGTGGCCTTTCCCTTTGCTGATAACAGGCTCCGGACACGCAGGCTCAGCGGCCGTGGCTCACGGGCCCAGCCGCTCCGCGGCATGTGGGATCTTCCCGGACCGGGACACGAATCCGTGTCCCCTGCATCGGCAGGCGGACGCTCAACCACTGCGCCACCAGGGAAGCCCTGTATTCATTTTTTAATTATACTCTCCTTCATCCCCACCCCAATGTCATTTCCTTACTACCCCTTTCCTTTAGGGTGAACCCATTCTACAGTGTTTAATGTGCTTTTGGGTATGTATATATCCCTGAAAGTATAACATTATTTTAAGTGTATTTATGTTTTAATTTATATAAAACTACTAGCCTCTAGCTCTTGTTTCAATGATCTCTCTTTTTTTTTTTTTTTTTAACTCAGGGCTTTTCCCCCTTAATCTGTCCATGTTGTTAATTCTAGTTAAATCTAGTTAATTCTTTCTCATTGCTGCATCGTACTCCATTTTTGCAATTGTATCCACTGCATTTTATTTAACCATATGTTCAGTAATGGACATCCAGTCCACCTCAATTCCCTAGTTCCCTAAACAATGCTCTGATGAACTCCTTCTCACCTGTATTATGGACCTTTGGGAGAGTTTCTCTAGCATATACATATGGGAGTAGGAATATTTGTTTATAAGATATTTGTTTATATTTGCTCATTTCACTAAGCCATGCCAAATTACTATCCAGAAAGGCTACAACTGGTTAAACATTCACTAGCAGTGCATGTGCGTTCCTCAAAAGCTCAGGAACACCTGGCATAATCCAATTTTACATTTTTGTTAAACTGATGGGTGTAAAGTTATTGTTTTAATTCATATTTCTCAGATTACTATAAATATCATTACTATAAATATTACTATAAATATCTCATCATAAACTTATGTTGAGTTTGATTTCCCTTTTTTGATTTGTTTATTCATATACTTTACTTTCTTTTGTGATTTTTATCTTTTTTCTAGTGATTCTCTATTATATTCAAATATTATTCTCTTACCAGTATACCAGTCATCTGGTAACCTTGTAGGATCCTCCATTAAAGAGAAGTCTAAATTTTGATTTAGTCAAATCAATCCATTTTCTTCCTTAGTTTGTGCTTTTTTGAATGTTGTTTAAGAAATGCTTTCCCACTTGGATTTTGAAAGATAGAATCTAATGCAAAATAAGCACATAGACCAAACTAGTATCAATCCAAAAGTCCAGAGTGATAAAAAACCAAATAGGAGACAATGGAACTGCAAATAGAGACAGCAAGATGGAGAACATAGCTTGAGAGGACAGAAAAGAAGAGAACTGAAATGGAGAAACTGAAAACTCTATGGCATTTTCCAACTTGCTCATCGATTAGGAGGGAACTCTAGGGATGCCAGGTCTGGTCACCTGTATCTTCTAAACAGAAGCTGCTTTAAGCCTCAGGTATACATGAATTGTGCTTCCTGGATTGTGTAGTGCAAAATGTGCACAACCAGAAGTGTCAACTCAGGGTTAATTCTAGAATCAGAGACCCAAGGCTGCCCCCAGGATAAGTGCAGAGATCCATCCCTGCCATTGGCTGAAGGGAGACCTAAGGTAAGGGTACTCTTCCTTTTTTGCATAGACTAGACCTGAAATCTATTCTTAAAAGTAAAATTTATTAATAACTAATGAATGCCATTCAGTTTTCTAAGTAATTTACACGGACTCATCTAAAATCACAAAAAACTTATGAAATTGACACAAGGACAACCCTACAAGAAACTGAGATACAGACTAAGTAAATACATAGAGAAATAAGTGAAAAATCTATTATTTTAGTTACTATGACACATGACCTGCTTGGGAAATATGAATTCAACTTATACCTGAGTGGGAGGAGAAGTGTAGCAAAATTTGAACTGTTGGATAAAGATATCCTTTTGGAAATATACAAAATAAATGAGTGAAAATATTAAAAAACTGTCTTATTTATGGAAACCCTATACAGTTGTCCAGAGTATTGAACTTAAATTTGTCTCTAAAAGGACTTACAGACCATTTCAATGCCATTTCTAGTGGTATGACTGTCATAAGTCATTTTCATCCCTCAGAAACCTATGGTGGCAATCAGAAGACAGGAAATTTTATAAACTAAAAATTAAATTAATTAAAATTCTTGAACAAAACAGGAAAGAATAAACAAACATGAAACCACATTTGCCCAGGGCAGATACTTTTCTGACCCATTTGTTCATCTCTCAATTTTCTCCCTTTCCTTTGGAAAAAAGGGACTCAGAGAATACCGTTTCTTCATGCATAGCAGGATGGTGGGCTAAGTCAATATGTTTCACAAACATGCTGGCTGTTCATCTTGATATGGGAGAAGTTGTGATTAAGTTCTGCATTTCAAAATTACATGTTATTAATATCATACAGAAATGAAAAATAAATTATACTTTTATCTGATTTGAGCAAATGTAGTTAGCTTGATAGGCTGGATTGAACAGGAGTCTCTTTTTGTGTTAAAAATAATCTAGCTGTGTATAAGGCACTGTAGAAAGTTCTGAGTCTTTAAGCATGTTGATATTTGATCATTGTATATGCTTGATAGGATTTCAAGTGCATTAGGCACTCCCTTATCAGAGTCTTCCCAACCAGAGAGCAAAAATACTGAGGGGGCAAAAGTTTTACAGATAAGACTAATGTTGTTTTGATATTGATTAGAGAGACTAATGGAATGTGATGAGAAGGCTCTGGATGAAAAGTGAGAAGCTCTGAGTTCAAGTTCTAGCTCTGTCACTATCGGTCATGTATGTCTTTTCTCCACTATAAAGCTGTTGAATTTTATTATCCTGAGATTGAGGTAGTATAACATAGGACTCAGGCTATGGAATCAGATTTGACTCTGGATTTGAAATTTTCACTTGCCAAGAAACAGTATAACTCCCCTTAAAATTCATCATTGAATAAATGCAATAAAGTATCCAGGATTGGAAGCCAAACCAATAACCAGGACGGAAGACATACACCTCCAGGGCTGACTTTCAGTTGGCATGCTACTGCATGGTTGCATCATAGTTAAAATATAGATATACTTCCCTTGGGCTGGAAGAGACTCCGCCCTAAGCCAACCCACAGACCTCCCCACAATCCAGCAACTAAGAGACACAAACTTGGCATAGCAAGGAACTTCCAGGATTTCTTGATCTGGGGCTAGCCACTGTATTCATCCTGATGGTTTTCTGTCCATGTCAAACCAATTACAAAATATTTTTATTAGTCCCTCTGCTTCTACCCAGTGAATAAGGTGTCCTCTGGCTCTTTCGCTAACCAACTGAAAGGGCTCAGCCACAAGAAACCAAGGAAAGAGTGATGAGTTTGCCTTCTCTAGGTCACTCCCATGTCATCCTTCCCACCCTACCCCCAGCTTCTCACAAGGGAGAAAAACAGGTATAAAGAACCTGAACCTGGGTTTACCACAACAAGGAATTGAAAAATGTATGGTTGAATATGTCGTGGGATGTTTCTGTGTTAAGCTGCATGGTGAAGTGAATATGAAAAGGGCTCGGCGTTAAGAAGATCTGAATCCAAACTCTTTTTCTAATTTCTTTGCCAGTTGTCTAGCTCAAGCAACTTATTTAAACTGCCTATGCTTCTGTTCCTTCATCCACAAAATTTTTAATAATAATCAAAATAGCTAACATATATTCGATAGTTACCAGGTACTGAATGCTTTATATAAATTACCTTATTTAATCTTCATAACAAACCTGTGATGTAGGAACTCTTCCATTCCATTTTCCAATCAGGGAAGCAAAGTTCAGAGAGTGTAAGTAGCTTATCCTTGTTCTGGATCACACAACCTGAGTGAGAGAGCACAAATTTGGACCCAGTTAATCTGATTCTGGCACTCATGCCCTTCAATACTGCCCCAAAAGAATGTAAAATGTTCTCTAGGATAGCTACTATTATTATAATGATAACCAGATCTCTAAGAACAATAATCTTATTTTCTAACAATTACTAATATCAGTATGTTTATACTGAAAACCCTTTGAAAATTACCCTAAAAAATACAGGTTCTATGTTTATCAAATCTCTAGGGTATCTTCCAGCTGGATCATCCCAAAACACTCCAACAACAAGCATACTGTCTCCAGAAGTTTTTAAGCACACCTAGTTCTAGTGCTCAAAGAACTGATTATAGTGCCTGTGGTCAATGTCTAACCCTTCCAGACTATGAAATTCTGTACATTCGAGGCCAACAGAGAAGATTATGATCCGGAGGGAATAAAAACAAAAAAATAAGCTTCAGAGATTGCAGTAGATAATGAAAAGCAGCTGCCACATGAGAGTCTGTTTTGACTAACTGTGGAGCTTACATATTGCACTGAGTTTTTTAGGTCCCAGTATTCAGCTTTTCAGGCATGTCTGATCTATCTCCTGGGTTATTTAGTGAAGACTCAAGACAGTCTCTTTCTCTGAGTGCAAATATTATTGATTTATGTCCTCTCTAATTAGAAGAGAACTTACTTAGACCCTAAGGAAAACATGAAAATACAAAAAAGGGACACTTCTCTTTTAGACCTTCTGTGCTCCCAGAAGACGAGAGAGGTAGATTCTACAGAGCAAGCACAGACAGTGCTTTGTTGAGGTCTTGGAGTCGTTATTTTGCACATAAATTCCACATCTGTGTCATGATCGACTGTCATGATTCACTGGCTATGTAAATCATATTAACCTCTTGTTGCCAGGTCAAAGTTAGATCCAAAATTTGAGTCATTTATTCTTTTCATAAGCATTTCTCACCAGGCTCAGGTCCTATTCTCAAGCAATGTACAGTTTGACAGGCAAGATTAGGTAAGAACACAGATGCCTAGAACACAAACTCTGAAGAGAAGGCTGTGGAATAGACAGATGATCAGGCACAAAGGACTCTACTGGACACGTGCAGGTATTGGTTTTAGCCTGAAGGTGAAGGGGAGTCACTAAACTCTCCTTTCTGTGTTAGATCACTCTTTTAGCAGAGAAGGGCATGAATTGGAAAGTGGAGAGAACAGGAAGAGATTTCAAAGAAAGATTCAAACAGGGAATAAGGGAAACTTTGATTGAAACTAGAAGTATATAATAGGAATAATTTCTGGAAAAGGATTTTTAGAAGATGAAAGATAATTATGGAGCAGTGAGAATATGTACCAAAGGGGAAGAATCAATAGAAAAAAAATGTTGATCATCCAAGGAAGAGAAAGGCAAGTGGTAGATCAAGACAGTTTAATAGATAGGAGGTTCTAAATTCCAGATCATGGGCAAAAAGACACTCTGGAAAAAAGTAGGGAGAACTTGCGTTGAAACTAGAGGGAAAAAAGCAAGAAAACTTATATATGTACCCTTTAAAACCTTTCTCTCTTGGCTGTTTAATTTCTTTGCTTTTATCAACACATGACTACTTATGCCCCCTCCCATTCCTCCAAAAACCCTTCCCCAAACACCTTCAGCATCTCTGTGAGATCCACAACATGGTTCCCCATGAGAAACCTGACATCTTTACAGCTGTGCAAAGAGCATTTCCAAGACAAGAACTTTTTCTCTGTAATTTTTAAAATTAATTAATTAATTTATTTATTTATTTTTGGCTGTGTTGGGTCTTCGTTGCTCTGCAAGGGTTTTCTCTAGTTGCGGTGAGTAGGGGCTACTCTTCTTTGCATTGCGTGGGCTTCTCAATGAGGTGGTTTCTCTTGTTGTGGAGCGAGGGCCCTAGGTGTGCGGGCTTCAGTAGTTGTGGCACACAGGCTCAGTAGTTGTGGCTCACAGGTTTAGCTGCTCCGCAGCATGTGGGATCTTCCCGGACCAGGGATTGAACCTGTGTCCCCTGCATTGGCAGGCGGATTCTTAACCACTGCGCCACCAGGGAAAGTCCTTATAATTTTTTTTTAAATAAAGGTATTAGGAATCCTGTACCCCATGAATTGATTCACAAATTGTAGAAACTTTTCATATCATAATTATAGAATGTCAAAATATATTCATTCCCTATATAATTTCTTATAGAAAGTATTTAACAAAAGTCAGCATTTTTAAAACAGGAAAGAGGTGTTCTTATTTTTCCCAAAGCTCATAAATAATAGACTTTTCACATAGTATAGCTTTTAAAGCACTTTTGAGAGAGACACAATTTTTAGAGACGATATTATAAGATTAAGTGAAGATATGGAATTATTACATTCATATATCAAGTCATTAAAAAGGTGTCTCTCTCCTTATTTAAAACATTCAAGCCAGTTTTCCTTGGCTTGAAGAAACTCATTGTAAATTCAAGTCAAATGACCAAGAAAATTACTCTGGTAAAGTAAATTCTCTTTCATCCAGCAGGTTATCTACTGGAATTATGTGAACCACCATTTGCCCACGTGAATAAGTAAACTGCAAATCGATATTCGGGGCCTGAATTAGTTTTCTAATGCTGTGTAACAAAATCACCACAAATTCAGTTAATGTGAAAGAACACATACTAATCATCTTGCGGTTCCATGAGTCAGGAGTCTGAGCATGGCTTAGCTGGGTTCATTGTTCAGGTTCTCGCAGGGATGCAATCAAGGTGTTGGCCAGGCCATGGCCTCGTCAGGGGCATGAATGGGAAAAGATCCATTTCCAAGCTCTTCAAGTTGTTGGCAGAATCCATCTCTTTGGAGTTGTAGGGCTGAGGTTCACAATTTTTTTGTTGTTGTTGTTGGCTGTTTGCCGGAGGCTGCTCTTAACTCTTAGAATTGTAATTTCTCACCACCTGGCTCTCTCTACACACAGTTGACAACATGGCAGTTTATTTCTTTACACCAAGAAGGGAGAAAAGTCAAAAAGCCTCTCTCATGTGTGATAGTAGATGGATATATATGTACACACACACACCCCATAGTAATAATCATAGATCACAGGAGTGACATCATCCCATCACATTGTAAAATATTTGCTATATTGCATTTGTTAGATGCAAGACAAAGGTCCCAGACATACAGGGTGTGAACACAGAGGCCACCCTGAGCTCTGTCTACAGCAGTCCCCAAGACACAGAGAGCACTTCGGCATGTAAAAGAAAAATGTTTTTATTTCAACATAATTTAAAAATCAAGCACATATTTTGACATTATCTATTCCAGCACCAGTACTGTTCCAGAATGCATGCATGAAATCTGTCTCATTTCTTATAGTTATCTTTTATAAATATAAATTCATGATCATCTGTTGAAGGAAAGGAGTGAAGAAAGAAGGGCACGAAGAGAAAGAAAAAGGAAGACAGTATAACATAACTTCTATATTATGAAATAGGAGCAAAAAGGGATCAAGAGGCATTTTCTTTTGCTTACTACTGAATTAACTGGGGCCATCTGAGGAAGAACAAACATAAACAACAATAGTAAAACTAGCACAGGAAATGGGTATTAGAAATAACATCACAAAGGAAAAAAGCCTCATATATTTACTAATTACACAAAATTCTGGATAAATAGCTGGGACTTCTCAGGAACTCTGAAGCTCCTCTGAGGAGCTCAAAAAGAAAATACTCTTGCTGAAGCTTGAAAAATATATTACATATATCCAGAAAAAAAGTTAACCAATGAATTCATGTGCAAGTACATAATATATTTTTAATTAAACAAAAAATCATGTGTATGACACAATGAATAGTTGTGTGTGCGTGTGTGTGTATATGTGTGTGTGTGTGTAGTTGATTTCTCCTAATATACTGTGGGGCAGAGTAAAATCAAGCATGGTTGCAAATGGTATATCAAATAGTCTCCAGAAAGGCCATGAAAGAAAGTCTAAGGTATAAAGCACTAGGCTTGTAGGCAGAAGCTCTGTAGTAGCTGGACATTGTTTTCATTTATTTCTACTTTGGTATTTTATGTCTTAAACGCAGCTGTCATCTCTTGAATTATTCTTCTCTACTTCTGATATGTGCAGGTATATAAGAATTTATAGAATGCCTTGAATAAAATGGGACTGTAGAAGCAAGAAGATACTGGGTGGTACAAAAAGGTATTTTACATTTAAATTCTATTTTTGCTTAAAAGAAATATATCTTCTTCATTCCAGAATATGCTGGCAAAGACAACAATATCATGCCATGGTTAAGTCAGAATCAGACAAACTGAGGCTTGATTTCCATCTCCACCAATTATTTACCTAGATATCTTTCACTGGTAAGTTTAAAGAGTAGCTGTGTTTCTTCAAGTAAATGTTTAATAAATCTGGCTGTTTTTATTGTGGTGGTGATTCTCATTATTATTAGCAGTAGTAGCAAAATCAACCACATTAGCCAAAGGAATATGTCTAATAAGGCACAGAAAGTTGTCTTTCAACAAAGAAATAGAGACGAGACATGATGGAAATATATAAAGGGAAGTTAACATTTGATGAATCTTTTTAAAATGTGAAGATGTTTTCTCAATATCAGCTAGATCTCTATCATTATATGTTTATTGGGTATTCACACTGTACATGAATTAAAAAATAAAAATCATGTCATTTCTAGGATGCTATTCCATATTCAACTTAGCAGTATATATTTTTTTTATTAGGAAAAGCCATCTTAACAAAATCTACCCCAAATGACCTGTGTTAATGTTACATGTCAACTCTTAGCCGCTTCTAAGACATCTATATTGTGACTGAGCTGTAGAAGGGGCCTCTGTATCCTGTTTTGAAAATGAACTAAGCAGGTTTCCTCTTTCCTTTTAGGTTAATTAGAGAATTTGAAAGAAGAAAAAAACCCAAAACCCTGACACCTGTGATAAATAATCTAGTCCCATAAACAACACATCTGGAAAATGTATCTGGCATTCCATGGGAAATAGATCTGGCATTCTAAACGGTAAATCACGGGTGTTTTGAACGTTTAGGTCCTAGAACGAAGTAAATTATTTATAAAAAATGAAGGTTTTAAAAATAGTCTTTTTCCCGTGGTAATTCTTCCATGGACTAATAATTCATCATGTTTTGTTTTCTTAGACTCTGGAAAATTAAGAAGAGAAGGAAAAATAGGAAAACATAATTTGGAGTCTAGAATTATTCCTGTTCAAGTCTCGACAGCTGTGTTTCTGATTACACAGGGGGCCTTAAGATGACCATTTCCAAGTGTTTAGCTAATGTCATTGGAAACTACAAAAGTGCATTTTTAAAATAATTTGATTATTGGGCAATATCTTTCTTTTTCATAACAATAACATGTTCCAATTATAGATAAAATACACTGCAAATTTATTCTAGACAGCATGGTCTTATATACAGATAAAGAGAAGACTATAAAAATCAACTAAATACTACTCGAGGTACAATCTTTATGTACATTTTCACACCATTATGTATGGTGTGAATATTTACATTTCTTACTAATACGAGATCATAATAAATGTGATACTTTTAAAACAGCTTTTACACTTTACAATGCACTGTGTTCATCTACATGTCAATAAATGCAGAACTTAAAGGCTTTTAATGGCTGATAACTAACCAATACATGGGCACTCTAGAATTTATTCTAAAGTTGCTTATGGATAGCAGCATTATAGATAAAGGCGTCTTTGTACATTCATATTTTCACACAAATCAGATTATTTCCTTAGTATAAAGTTCTAGAAGTAGAGTTGATGCCACAAGGTAAATGGGCATTTTTGTAAGTTTTTGTAATATTACCTGTTAAATTACTCTCCAAAAAGGTGTATCCATTTACAAGCCCATTTACAATTTACATAAAACCTATTTGGCCATACCCATGCCAACAATGGATTTTACTCTTAGAACAAACAGACAAGATACTCAATCTGGTAGTTTTAAGTTGATATCTCAGTATGGGTTAATTTGATATTCCAATTACTTGTTTGGTTAAGTATCTTTATTAGAGATTAATATTTCTTATTTTGAGAACCGTCTAGCTATGTCATTTATTGATTTTGTTTGTTTGAGTTTGTCTTTTTCTTATTTATTTTAAAGAGTTTATTGGAAACCAAAGTTATTAATCTTCATTTTAACGTATTTTCTGCAAATATGTTTTCCAACTTTGCATCTAAAACTTTAATATGGTTTTTCATCTTTGCTTGCAGTATTTCTGTTATGTGGAAACAATACATTTCATCAATTGGAATTTTTTTAAAGCCTTTATTGAATTTGTTACACTATTGCAAAAATGTTTTGGGTTTTTGGCCACCAGGCATATGGGATATTAACTCCCCGACCAGGAATCGAACCCGCACCCCCTGCACTGGAAGGCGAAGTCTTAACCACTGGACCATCAGGGAAGTTCCACATCAACTAGAATTTAAAAATATTGTTTCTGCCTTTATTATAAACAGAAAAATTTTGTTGCCAAACCCCTAATACTATATTTACATATATTTTATTTTTTAACATCGATAACATTACAATCTTGAATTCATCTGAGATTTATTTTATCTAATGTGTGATGTGTGATCCTAACCCAATGTTTTTTTCCAAAGTGATTATCCAGTGGTCTGAACTCCACTTATTGAAAAAAAAAGATCCTTTCTTTCTTTGGATATTTTATCTTCTCTTATTCATCTGTTTATTTTGGCATCATTCGGGCTTAATTGTTTATAGTAAAATATGTTTTATCAGTTGGTAGGGCAAGTCCCCAGGTAATTTTTTCCTACTTTTTCTGTTTGCCTTATTTCTTTTCATTTATTATACTATATATTCCTAGTATGTTCAAGGGATACCCTTTAATACTCAATGCAAAGTAGCATTTTCATCAAAGTTGAGGATGAAAGGTAAAGCAAATAAGAACGACTCAACAGAGGACGGTGAAATACAGAATCTAGAAGTAGTGTAAAGAGTAGAGTGATTCATTCCGATAATGAAAAGATCAGAGGGCTTTACAGAAAAGGATGACATCTGGGTGGACTTTGAGGGACAGATAGGAGTGGGGAGGCAGAGAACATTGTCGAGGAAGAGCAGTCCAGGAAGAGGAAAGCCTTTCTTGACCTTCCTAAGAAGAAAAAAACATGACCTCTTTTGTGCATTCCTCTCATATCCCCATTACAATCAGAGTTAACACTTATAGAGATTGTATGATGTGCCAGAACTTTCTTCAATAATTTATAAAGATAAAATAGTTTAATTCTTCCAACCACCTGTCAGATAGGTACCATTATTAGCTCTACTTTGCAGATGAGGAAAGTGAAGCCCAGAGATTCTACATAACTTTGCCAAGCTGGTAAGTGGAGAACAGGATGTTCACTTAGCTGTTTGGCTTCAAATTCTACACTGAACAGTGTTATTAAGCCATACCACCTCTTAGAACTTATCAAATTTAAGATTTTTAAAGAAAACTCATATATTTACTATGCAAAAAAAATGTAATTAGGTTTATGTCAATTATTTACTGTCTGTGCAAACTTTAGCAGTCACACAAGTCTTGGCTACTGACTGGCCCTATGAATTGCATGAAACCATGGCATAGTGCCTTGAGTGACTGTCATTTATATTCAGTCTCTGGACCTAAGAAATTTTGTCTCTCAGGTGGGACACAGCACCTAGGATAAACCTTTACTTATTCTGATATGTACTCGAGCCCAGCTTCCTCAGAGAGCATTTGAACACTTATTTTAAAAGGCCAACTATTAAAGCAACTACAGAGATGAAATAAGAGTGGAGTTCACAGTCACTGAAAAGTCAGTTTTGCCACCAAATTGTGATTTGATTTGACGTGTTTTACATGTTTTGCATAATACAATTTCATTAAGAGACTGAGAGAAGCCATTTTCTTTTACAATTTCCTTAGCAATCAATCTAAATTTGGAAAAATAATATTCTTTAAATGAAACTATCCCAATAATCTTTAGCTATAGTGTTCATAAATATATTTTCATATTTTAAATTTTTTGATAATAAGTAACTTGTGTAACTAATGTTTTATGTTTCTAAACATGAATTTAAATATAAAAATAATTAGAAAATAATAAGAGCTAACAATGTACACAACTTACTATGTACTGGGGGTTTTTTTGGAGGCAATTTTACATATATACTTACTTATTTAATATTCATTATAACACTATGAGGTAGGCAAGATTGTTATCTGCAGTTTATCAATGAGTAGTTGGGGAATAGAAAGATTATGTAAATTTCCCAAGTTGCACAACTAATGACCTACAGAGCTGCAGTTCCAACCCAAATTGTCTCATACCAGTATTCATGGTTTTAATGACTGCAACAATGTCTTACTACAGAGTGAAGGTTAACATAAAACAGAAAATTCAATGCAACTGCTTGGTAAAAAAAACAAAAGCAAACAAAAAAATTAATATTTGTTTTATCCCAGTTGCCTGAATAATTTAATAGCTAAGTATAAAAAAATGGTACCCAACCAAAATCTATTGTGATGCTCTAAATATATAGGCAACTTTAGCCAAACATCATTAAATGTATAGGAAAATAAATTTAGAAATCAAAACATATATTGAAATATAAAGCACTAGGTGGCTGATAATGTTAAAAAAAAGGTAGTAGTAGATTATGTGTTTTTCACTTAATGCTTAATTAATGAATATATTTGTGTTTGCACATGCATTCAGAATCTAGATATTACAGGTACCTTTCTCCATTGTTTCAAGAGTAAATGTGGCCTCAACAACTGACAAATTTGGATCTAAAGCCCTGTTCTCTGACCTGACTTCTGATTTCATATTGCAAACAAATAGACATCTCCATGCATATGGCTCAGAGAACCTCATATTGATTTCCAACATTAAACTTGTTATTAGCCTCCCTAAACTTGCTCCTCTTAACTGTTTCCTTTTCTCAGTTAATGCCTCCATCATCCTCTGTGCTGCATAAACTAGAAATCTATGGTCATTCAAGACTCATCTCCATTTCTCATATTCCCTATGCATTGGCTGTAGCTAACTCCTCAGCCTACTAGGGGAAAAGTTCATGATGTTACTTTACTATCTGTGGAGCTTGGAATCTCCTTGGCTGCAGAGTAGGTGCTCTGGGCTTAATTGTTTCCTCAATGAGTGGGAGGTGTTCCACAGCACCCACTTTCCCTTGTCTTCCTGCCAGATATGGTTGGAATAGACACTTCTCAGTATTTTAACTAACCTCCCAACCCATGATAGTCATGGTACAAAAACCTCATTAATTCATCCAATACATATTTATTCAGTTCATACTATGAAGCATTGCTTTAGAAGCTGTGGAAAGCTGTCATTGTTCCCTTAAATAAGAAGGAAAAAAGAGTATTGTGACAATGGAGAAGGTATAGAACAATAGCTCAAGAAGTCTTGGTGAATTCCTTGCTCTACTATTTTATTAGTTATGTGACTGCAAGCACATCACTTATTTTAACTATATTCCATAAGTAGTTGAAAGAAAGAATGGCATAGCAGCTGTGAAAGTGCTTAAGTTATTATTACCAAAGAACAAAGAGGCAATGGCCCAACAGTTGGTAAACACCCCCTCATTTCTCCTCACTCTACAAACACATCATTACACCATGATTTTCTGTAGAAAGTTGCATCTTGGAGGCCATATATAATAATAAGTATAATATTACCAACACTCCAGAAAAACTTTATTATATCCCAAGGCACTACATTTAGAATAGCGTTTTTTTTAATCTTACAACATCCTGGTGAGGTATGTAGCACTCTCCTCAATACATCTATAAATACTCAAAATGAATGTCATATTCTGGGAAATTCTAGTATAAGAAAAAAACTTCTACTCCCCTATTCAGGTCCTAGGTACAAAAGAGGAAAATTATCGTGTATTGAATTTGAACTCTTGGACATGAGACTAAGTGGTTCAGTTGCAGAGCCAGAGGCATGCCATTCATTGCTTGTGTCCCTTTCTTTCTGTGGGATGGCTGGCTTCTCCAATGTCTACTTTAGTTTTCTCAACTACCAGATAATTTTAGGATAAATGATCCCAAGCTTCTTGGGGAATACAGCCAGTAAGTTTCCAGAATGCAATGAAAAAAATGCCTGCTCGTGCTTTAAGAGAAAGGCCATATTTAATTCTAAGGTTAGCAACAATCATAAATATTTGAGTCCATACAAGTTTCCAAAAATGTTCTGTAAATGTGGAACCAATTTTGAAGCAAGAAATAGGACTAGTTTATAAAACTATTAACCCAACATCTGTGATCTATAATAGAAGGAGAGCAAGACTTGGGTAAGACAGATGATAACATATGTAGGAATGGAAACACAGTGGAAGATAAACAATGGTAATTTGGAAGGAGTGTTTTGTCTTCTGAGGGGTTTTGACTTGTTTGAGTATTTATTTATAAAGACTACGGAGTCTGTTTTTTTATATTGTCTTCCAGACAGACACTAATAAAAAATCCATGACAGATTCCTCCTTGCTGGGACCACTAATGGACTAGAAAATAAGTATTTGGGTTATTTCATAATTTCTATGATCCCAATTAATTCAATAGCTTCTGACTCAATAGCTTTACGTACAAAGAATGGAGGACATAGAGATGATACATTTGTATCTCATAATAAAAACTGATCCTCTTGGGACCAAGGTGCCTTTCAAGATGGAAACCTAGATAAAGACACACACACACATACACACACACAAAAGATCCAGTTTGTTTATGATGAATGAGTATGAGCTTTATAAATCTTCCTGCAGAAGAGAGAGGCAGAGTCAGGAGATATAATCCTAAATTTGCTTCTAACTATGCAAAAATTGTGACAGAATTTGCCTAAATGTCATGATGTTACAAAAAACCATATTTCCTCTTCACTTGGAGACCTATTTAATGTGTTCTGAGGCTCCAACCATGGTTGCTGGATATATTTTTACTTGTGTAATAGATTGAGGGCATATTGGAGATAAAAGGAAAATTAGAAAACACAGACTCTTACCTCTTCTTTATGCAGATGAGGAAACCACAGCATTCAAAGGAAAAGATGCTCTAGGTTATATGGTGTGTTGGTTTCAGAATAAGGACTAGATATCAGGGGTTTTGACTTCCAAATTAATATGCAATAACTTCTACAAACATGTACATTTATTCATTCAAATATTAAATAATATCAATATGTATACCACCAAAGACTATGCTAAATTACAGTTCAGAGGAAAGCAAAGAAGATTTGACTCCTGTTCTCATGAATTTTATAGTCTACTAAGAATTTCAGAAAAAAAGATAATCATACAAATAAATAATTTAAAACTGTGATAAGCACTACAAAAGGAAAAGAAAAGAATAGGATGCTTGAAAGTGTATAAAAGAAGGACTTAATTTAGATCAAGGGGACATACACAGTCAGGAAAGATCTTTCTGAGTAAATGAACTTAAATTGTGATTTAAAGAATGAGAAGGGACTTCCCTGGTGGCACAGTGGTTAAGAATCCACCTGCCAATAAGCAGCCCATGCAGCTCAATAACAAAAAAACAAACAACCCAGTCCAAAAATGGGCAGAAGACCTAAATAGACATTTCTCTAAAG
This sequence comes from Tursiops truncatus, assembly GCF_011762595.2. Lineage (NCBI taxonomy): Eukaryota > Metazoa > Chordata > Mammalia > Artiodactyla > Delphinidae > Tursiops > Tursiops truncatus. Next base: position 77,451,012 of record NC_047041.1, read on the forward strand.
AAGATATACAGATAAGAAGGTAATGCTCAACGTCATTAATCATTAGAGAAATGCAAATCAAAACTACAATGAGATGTCATCTCACACCGGTCAGAATGGCCATCAACAAAAAATCTAGAAACAATAAATGCTGGAGAGGGTGTGGAGAAAAGGAACACTCTTGCACTGTTGGTGGGAATGTGAATTGGTACAGCCACTATGGAGAACAGTATGGAGGTTCCTTAAAAAACTACAAATAGAACTACCATATGACCCAGCAATCCCACTACTGGGCATATACCCTGAGAAAACCATAATTCAGAAAGAGTCATGTACCAAAATGTTCATCGCAGCTCTATTTACAATAGCCAGGAGATGGAAACAACCTAAGTGTCCATCATCAGATGAATGGATAAAGAAGATGTGGCACATATATACAATGGAATATTACTCAGCCATAAAAAGAAACGAAATTGAGTTATTTGTAGTGAGGTGGGTGGACCTAGAGTCTGTCATACAGAGTGAAGTAAGTCAGAAAGAGAAAGACAAATACCATATGCTAACACATATTTATGGAATCTAAGAAAAAAAATGTCATGAAGAACCTAGGGGTAAGACAGGAATAAAGACACAGACCTACTAGAGAATGGACTTGAGAATATGGAGAGGGGGAAGTGTAAGCTGTGACAAAGTGAGAGAGTGGCATGGACATATATACACTACCAAACGTAAAATAGATAGCTAGTGGGAAGCAGCCGCATAGCACAGGGAGATCAGCTCTGTGCTTTGTGACCACCTAGAGGGGTGGGATAGGGAGGGTGGGAGGGAGGGAGATGCAAGAGGGAAGAGATATGGGAACATATGTATATATATATAACTGATTCACTTTGTTATAAAGCAGAAACTAACACACAATTGTAAAGAAATTATACTCCAATAAACATGTAAAAAAAATAAATAAAATTAAGGGTTTTAAAAAAAAAAGAAAAAGTCCTAAAACCTGTCAGTTGACACTGGATTTGCAGCAAAAGGAGTTAAGTCCTGACTAATACCTTTTATATTTAGCATGTATCTTAACTCTATTTATTTGAATAAATACTAGCCATTAAATTCCTAAAATAAAAAAAGAATCCATCTGCCAATGCAGGGGACACGGGTTCGATCCCTGGTCTGGGAAGATCCCACATGCCATGGAGCAACTAAGCCCATGTGCCACAACTACTGAAGTCTGTGCGCCTGGAACCTGTGCTCCGCAACAAGAGAAGCCACTGCAATGAGAAGCCTGTGCACTGCAACAAAGAGTATCCCTCACTCTCTGCAACTAGAGAAAGCCCACATGTAGCAACTAAGTCTCAACGCAGCCGAAAATAAATAAATAATTTTTTTAAAAAAAGAAAAACAACAACAAAATCCCTTAAAAAAATAAATTAAAAAAAAAAAAAAGAATGAGGAGATGTGAGTCACATGAATATCACAGGAAGAGGAACCAGTATGTAGAAAGGCTCTGAGGTTGACACACTGGAGCAACTGAGAGAGGCCAGTGCTGTGTAAGAGTGCAGAGAAGGAGGGAAGGAAAAGAGAGCCATGAGATTAGGTTGGAATGAGGGCTGATAAGAGAAGGACCCTATAACTTATGCCGATAATTTATCTTCCAAAAGCCAGAAGGAAGCCACTGAAGTTGTCTAAGCAGAGAATGGTGACATGGCTTCATTTCCATTTTTAAAAGATCATTATCTAACATTGTTGATATTAGACTCAAGGGAGCAAGTTGAAAAGAACTGACATCACTGATTTAGAATATGTTAATGGTGAGAATGGTGGGCAGTGAACAGAGTTTAGACCTCTTTTGTTGATACATACTCAAGAGGACTTGCTTATTGACTTGATGTAGAAAGTGAAGGAGGTGAGGGTGCGCAGATATCATTCCTGGTTTGGGACTCAGGTATTGCATTACATAATGGTGTCATTATTGATTTGGGGGAGACTGGATAGAAATAAGTTTCTCTGAAGAGGTGGAAGATGGGCAGAAAATAAGAGTTCAGAGATCAATGTTTGACCCATTAAACTTGCACTGGCATGTGGCAAATATAAGAATGGCAGTTGTATCTGAATTCAGAAGAATGTTGTGGAAATAAAATATTTATGAATTGTTGGCATATAGGTAAAATTTTAATTCGATGTGAATGGATGAAGTCATTTAAGTAGAGTGTGAGGTGAGAGAGAAGACAGGCCACAGCTGAACTCTGAGAAATTCCAACATTTAGTAGCCAGACATGGGATGATGAACTGGCAAAGATATAGAAGAGACAATATCAAATTAGAAAGGAAAAAATATATATTATATTGTTATGGAAATCAAGAGAATACAGCCATTTTAGCCTCATGCTTCCAATATTTTTGTACATATTGAAAGCATAGAAATTCACAATGTTTTCGAGACACTTACTTATTATGAACCAAATGTGTGACTTTGGGAAGTCATTAAAACTTTCTTATCCATAAATGGGAGTAATAATCTCCTCTCACATTTTAGATTATGATGGACATTAGTTAAGATAACATATGCAAGACACACTTTGTAAACTATTAATCATTCTGTATATGTAAGATTTTTCCATAAATAAGGCCAGAAGTTTTTATTTGTTACTGATTGCTACTGATTTCTACTGAATTTAGTTATTATTAAGGTACCTAATGTTACTAAGATATCTAATCATATGAGTATAAATTACATTATCAGGATTTATTTATTATATTACTATATGAGTTCACATGGTGGATTTAAGTGACCAGTAAATATAGTATTCCATCAGAGGAACATCTCCATGTTGGTTACCCCAAGGTGAAAACAGGAAAGAAGAAGCTGGGTAAATGAAAAAAATTTTCTATTAAAGGGAGAACTGATCCACCATGACAATGAACACTTGTTAGAGGCCTCAAATTAAATTAAAAATAATATATTTATATGTTCCTCTCCACACCTGCTCCTCTCTTCAGTGGATAACTAAGTCACATTGAAAACAGTCTTTACACTGCTACAACATTAGCTGGTCCTTCTGCTCAAGACTGGGGTCTTCTTTAATCCTTGGACTGTTTTCTTCATCTTCCCCTTTAACCATGATGGAAAATTTCTCAGGACTCTAGTCACTTTGAACAACAGTTTGAGTTTGTTCCGCAAGTATGCAATCTTATCTCCTGGGGCGGGGCAAGAGAAGGCACACATCATGTATTATAGTAAAAGAGAGGTCCAGAATCCCTGGTGGTTGTTGGGATCTGGGGTGGAAGGATGGGAAAGTATATAGTTACAGATTCCGGGTCAGATTTGATTTGAAGTAAGAGGCTCATTCGTTGACAGGCACAGTTTAGGAAAACTCTCTATTCAGGGATATCCATTTTAGGCTTATAGACCAATAAAGATTAATTTTATTAGGTCTTGAAAGCTGTTAAATTTTGTGAGTTCCCTATAGAAAGGGTTTGAAACTTTTGGAGCTTTGAAGTCATTATTAAAGGTAATCACATTATTGGGTGGGGCAGGAAAGTAAGTAGAACCATGCAATATGGTGTGAAGCAGGGTGAGAGACATTGAAAGAAGTAATGAGAAACATCCAAGAAATGCAGAAGGCAGCATGATCAGGAGCCTGGATTCCAGAGTTGTAGCTCCAACTCTGCCCAAATTAGCTATACAAATACTTCAAGGCCTTCTGGGTACAATGTAGATGATATTCTTCTTCTACGGAGTACATGTGAAGCCACCTCTATATCTCCCACCTGTCCTCTCTCTGACCTGTAGCCATTGGCCACATGTCCTAAATTTTAGGGGGATGCAGATCAACTTGAAGTTCCCAGGAGAGGCAGAGATGAAGATAATGTGATTCAAATCCAATCCTGTCTGACGTTAATTGATGTCATCCTAAGATTATGTTGAATAAACATAGATTAAGCTGATATTGAGAATATAGTTCCTTCAAATGTAGAATTAGTAGTTGACTAGCTATGCTTAGGGCTTTAATTTTTTATGCCAGGAGCTTTTAATGGTGTAATCTGAAAGGTAACTCTTTTTATAGGTCATTCCTCCAGGATGAAAGAAAAAAAATGTGTGAAAAGAAGAAATAATTTAGTGAAAAAAATATAAGGCTGTGAATTCTCACCTTGTGGAAGTGGGAATTGTCAGATGACATAAAAAGGCAGCCAAGAGGAGATAAATTCCCATTTGAATACTGCTGCCTTTGTTGCCATTTAAATTCTCAAGAAAATAATCATAAGTGGTTTCCTAGCCCTTATGGAAAATAAACACATATATTTAGTGGTTTTGAATCCTCTGGAGCTTCTGATGACCCGGCCAATTGCTTCATTTACTCTAAAAATGGCCAAATGAAAGGCCTCAGCCAAGACAGGAACTTGGAATAGCAGCTGTCATATTAAAATAGTTGAAAATCTGCTAGTTTATATCATCACATCGTAGCATTTTCTGGTGGTAGTTGAGGTTATCTGAAGGGAAGAATCATGAGAACTGAAAAAAAGTTGCACACCCTGGTTTAAACAGCAACAGCTTGAAGATTAGTTGGTAGACGACATATTCTAAAACAGAGGTTCTCAAAGTGTGATTCCTAAACCGACATCATCAGCACCCCCTGGGAACTTGTATAAATGCTAATTCTCAGGCCCCGACCGAAAACTTTGGAATCAGCACCTCTGGATGTGGGGCCCAGCAACCTGTGTTTTAACAAGCACAGGTGAATGGGATGCCAATAAAGTTTGAAAACAAACTAGAGGAACACATTTTCCTCTCAGCTGGAAAGAAGTTCTTCATCCTTGTTGCCAGGAAATAACATTCTGTTGCTGTTCATCTTCAGTTTTCTGTTCTTGGCTGTTGAGTTTTTGGATTTTCTTCTAAGATCATCAAGTTACATGTGGCACAGGCAGGCCTTGTACTCAGGGCATCTGAGTTCAGGCCCGGTATTGTCCTATTCCATGCCCATCACTCACTCCCATGGGTTTACATCAGTCCCCAATGTACTTTGGAAAGACACTTCCTGAATTCTCACTCATCACATGGAAAAACTAGGTGCAGAGTGGTTTAGTGGCTTACCTCCAAACTATAAAGAGGGCAGTGATGCCAGAAACATTATGACAGCACAAGGGACCTAAGAAATAGATGTATGTATGAAATTCCACTGGAGGGATTTTGAGAATCCACACAATCTCCACTTTGCATTTGCTTTTTATTCTGCCTGAAACACTTTTCCTGCTCTTCTCCACCTGGATAAAGTCTATTTATCCTTTAGGTACCAGTTTTGATAGCACTTTCTTTGGGAGGTTTAGCCCAAGTATACTAGACTAGATTAAACACTCCCTCAAAACCCTACTTGTTTCCCTGCATCCTTTACTATTATTGTTCATTTAATTGTCTGATAGGAGACCTGGAGCCCAGTCTATCATCCTCAACAATGTATCACCAGAACTACTAAGCATAGCACCTGGCATATTACTGTTTAATTAATATTTTATGATTTAATCCATAAGTATAATTCATATAATCATACATGTGCATATATAAATGTACATATATATGTATAAAATATCTTCTCTTGTTCTGAGAAAAGATTACACATAAAGTAATTCCTTTGGAAATATTAAAGAGCTCAAAACATCTTTTAGTTATCAATTCCAGCATACTGCATGCAGGCCTATGTGCTGGGAAATCCAGCCTTCCGTTGGACACCAGTATCTTATGTTAAGACTTAGTTAATTTCCCTTTTCTGACATCAGCAAAGATAAAGAATATCTGAGTACTAGTGTCTGTATGCCCTCATATTGTCACATTTATTTGTTGGCCTTCTCTTCACATAGTTCATCCAATCTCTATTCTGTTCTGGATCTTTCCAAATCTTCTGTTTCCTGCAACATTTAGGAACTACTTGCTGTAGAACTCAAGAGCAGTCACTTAACCTTTGATCTTCAATTTCCTCATCAGTAAAGTAAGTATAGTAATAATGTTTTTATATACTTGCCAACACTAAATTAGACCTTATAAATGAAAGTAATTTGCAAGGTGACTGGCACATAGCAATTGTTCAAGAATTGTTCATTGTAGTTTCTTTCTTTTACTTATTCCTTGTAGTTGTATGTCCAGAGATATTAGGTAGAGGCTACATGGAGACACTTAGTGCCTTACTGAATCTTCAAGGTAATGTCCATAAATCATTTTCTATTTCATGGTTGTATTTAAGTGAAATTTGCTGATCCAATGTCCTTAGCTTGTCCTAAATTGATCTTTTCTGAGTTTCAAAGGATGTTCCTTAGTCCTGTATCCTAGAATTTTGAGATTAAATTTTTTACCTTTATCACTGAGAATAGAATTTGGGGATGAAGAAGAATCCAGAAGTTATGAGGAGTCAATCCAGGCAAGCCAATTACATGTTTAATCCCTACTATGAGGCCAAAGTCTTGGTTGATAGAAAGGCCCAAAACAGGAAATGTATCTGAAAAATATCAAGATTCATATTCCATGATAGAAATTATCAGGAACCAAAAGGATAAGACATTCCAGTAGAAAAGCTTTAATCCAAACAAAGAAGCTATCAGAAAACAAGAGCAACTAATGTTCCTAGTGACAAGAAACAGAAAAATAATATAAAGGAAGAGTGAACGTCTTCCTGCAGCTTGATTGAGTCATGGAAGTCATACACAATTGGAAATACGAATTATAACTTTGTACTTTCTGGACACCAATTCAGTGTTAAACAAGGTCACTAATCTAGTAAGCAACCTCAGTGGCTGGTCAAGTGACTTAGCTGAAATTAATCAGAAATTACTACCTAGTTCTTAATTCATAGTCATGATTCATATTAAAACCCACTAACACAATGGGAACATTTGATAGCAGGCTCAACAAAATCAAAGTGACTGACTAGCGAATGAAAATGGGGCATGAACTAGAATCCAACATCCTTCTCTTTCCTGATTATTCCTTTCAATTTGGTTGAACTCCAGCTACTGAGAAGGCTTATCAACAGAATTTAGCAGCCAGAGTGACAAATTCTTGGATTCATGCTTTATTCTATCCTATGATATTACAGGTCACAGAAGGTCCAATGTAAACTGGGTAAGACTAGGACTCAGAAGTAGACACTCCTACTGCACTAGAACAAATTCTAGAACTGCAGTGTTCTATATGGTAGCTGCTAGCCACATGCAGCTGTTTAATGTAAATGTAAATGAATTGAAATTAAGTAAAATAAAAATTTAGTTCCACAGGTGCAGAGGCTACACTTCAAGTGCTTAATAGTCACATTTAGCTAGTGACAAATATTTGGACAGAAGACATAGAACATTTCCATCATGGACAAAAATTCTTTAGACAGCATTATTCTGGAAAGAGGTAGAAATGTGTAATAATACAAGGAAGAATTCCATCCAGGCACTTTGAGCGTGGTGTATAAGTTTACTAATGCTGCCATAGCAAAGTACCACAAACTGAGTGGCTTAAACAATAGAAATTTATTAGTTAACAGTTCTGGAGGCAAGATGTCAGCAGGACCATGCTCCCTCTAAAGATGCTAGGAAGGATCTCTTCCAAGCCTCTTTCCTCACTTCTGGTAGTTGTTTGGCTTGTGCCAGCATAATTCCAATCTTCATATATCATTTACTCTGTGTGCATATGTCCATGTCCAAGTTTCCCCTTTTTTATTAAAAGAATAATTATGTTGGATGAGGGGCCCAGAGTACTCCAGTGTGGCCTTATCTTAACCAATTGCACCTGCAACAACACTATTTCCAAATTAGGTCACTGTCTGAGGTAATGGGGGCTAGGAGTTCAACATATACATTTGGAAGGGAATACAGTTTAACCCATAATACATAGTATCCAGCATATATGATGACATTAATGAAGTGTTAGCAAGGCAACAAGACCCAACATGGCCTAAGAGCCCCAGAATGAAGGATAGCTAGTGAAGAGTCACAGCAGAAACTTTAGGATAAAGTAATATGAAAAGGTCCTGGTAACAAATTAGTGACCACTATAATAGCTCAATTGAAAAATGAGTATTTGAATGAAATGATTGTATGAATAAATTACTCCATCAATATCTATCACTAGGTACTCTACCCTACTTTAATTTGGATTTATTCCCTACCACTCTATTAAAATTATAATTTTAAAACTAACCAATAACTCTCAAATTGCCAAATCAAAAATCTTCTACTCAATCCTCATCTAGATTACTGGTACTGTAAGTGAAAACATCAGTGTAAACTTAGAATAGAATTCCTGGTTCAGCCCACTGAAGCCAAACCGCTCTGCATCACCTCCATGATGCAGAAAAACAAAAAGGAAATATTCCAACTTTCTTATGGTAAAGCATGGCAAACAATCATACTAAGTCACAATTCAACCAATCATACCAAGAAAAATGGGGAGTCAAAGGCTTTGAGGAGAGAAAAATAAGTCAGCTTTCTGCTCTCAAAAAAAAAAAAAAAAATCCAACCTAAGGAAAAATAACAAAATTCAAAAATGTATGTGGCTCAGATTAGAGTTCTAGTATTACAAACTTTTGTAAAATATCTGAGAAAATATCTAAGATATGAGAAAAATCAAGGAATGCTTAAGAGAGGAAATGGATGTAGAACTGAGCTTTAAAGGAAAGGTTGAAATCAAATATGTGGAGATTATGGGAGAAAAAGTTCTAAGTCAGAAAGGCATGGAGGTTGAGATGAAAATGATGTATTCTAGACACATATAAATGTATTCATCTGACTGTGATGAGAGTTCCCTTTTGGTAAAGAGGAAGATGAACGTTGACTAGACAAGATAACCCAAGATTAGAAATACCAGTACTGGTATTTAAATTTATTGGATTAAGTTTGAACTTAATCCAATAGGCAGAGGTGGTTTAAATTTTAAGAAGATTAAATTGAAAGGACATATTCCAGGTGGAGACAAGCCAGAAATTTGGAAATCAGTTAAGGGATTAATGATTAAACTTCTAGGCCAATCTAGAGTAGTGACTGTGAGAATAAGAAGGGAAGATAGACACTTAAAATAACCTTATTTTGAAATAAGAAATAGGATATTTTCGAAGTGAGGGGAAAAAATCTTCAAATACATTATATAAAATATAAAATTTGAGAATTTTTCTGATTTAAAATTTCTATGATATTCTACACCTGTGGCATAAAAGATTGAATCATTCCACAGTTACAGGCTTAGAAAACATCTTGGAAGGTCTATATTTTTATTTGAGTTTTCTTTCTCTTTGTTTAAAAGAAGAACTACAGTAAAATGGTTTGTTTCTCACATGGAAGAATATTGTTCTGCTTATTAAATAAAAAATCCATCTTGAAATTTAGAAGCCAGGTATGTAATTTGAAATTGGTAAAAATTCTTTCATTTTTTTTTGGCTGTATTTATTAATAAGTGACTCTTATTCTGTGCTACTTGAAACCCTACATGCTTGTCCAAGGTTACACAGCAAGTTAATGAAAGAAATGGGATTAGAACATGAGTCTCCTGGATCTCAGTCTGATGTTCTTTCCACTATGCGCTCACATCAGAAAGTGTGCCAATTTATCCCTTGGCTGAAATGAACTGGGAAAAAAAAAATGAAGTTCATTTGAAGGCCCCTTAGGAAAATTTCTCTCTCATCTAATGGCCAAGCTTTCAAATGAAATGATGAGACAAATAAATGCATCGACATTAACCTAATGGGAACTCTCTTGGGACCTAAAACAATGGTTTCAGTTGCACAATTAATCTGTGTCTTGACCTAGGACATAAATTTAGTATGAAGGTATTTGAAAATGTAAGAATTCAAAGATTGTTATCTACTGGAGAAACGCTAGAATTAATGTAAAAAGTGTATCTGCCTTTTTTGGTCAATGGTTGGGGTTTAGATGTTAAGAGTGGGGTTCCACTGTAGTAAGTCATGACTCAATATTCCAGAGTCTATCAATAGTCCTTGTATCTCATCTAACATATCAATTTTTCTATCAAAATTTGAAAGAGAAAGATATACTAATGTTGAGAGACAATTCTCCATGCTTCTGCTCATGTTTGCCTTTCTCTGAGACTATTTTTTCAAGGATATTGGTAGAGTGAACAGCCTTAGATAAAGATAATGTCTCCCTCTAGAGCAGAGGGCAAGTTTGTTTACCGTCAAGGGTAATAAAGATAACGTCTCCCTCTGAAGCAGATGTCAAGTGGATTTGCTTGAGGTCCATCGGATGGGGTTTTCTAAGGATGCACCCAGGTGACTCCATCTCACTCCCATTGAAATTGGATGGCAAGGGGGACCAGTGCAAAAATAAAGCTCAGGCTATGTGCTATGCTATGAAAAATGCACTTTTTGACCTAAAAATATCATGTCTTCTGCCAGCATCCATGAAACTGTAGTAAGCTAACTTGTTAGCTTACAAGTAGTGTGAAATCGTAGACCCTTCTAAGGGTTACAGTTCTTGAAGCAATTTATATTTAGACCTCAAAATAACCATGTGATAAACTATTTTTTGGTATTCATTTATAAATAGATTTTTATTCCAAAAGATATTTAAAAATAAAGAAATTAGGGATTAAATAATGTCTCTGGGTTGAGTTACTAGACCTCAAAATAAACATCTATATTGGGAAGCCAGACTTGAAGTTTCTATTCTGGGTTCTGTATGACTAGCTCTGAGTAGCTGGCTACATATGGTTCTAAGCTAGTATGGTCATGTTATTACTCTAATTGCATTTACTCCATGGGCCAAAAAATCAGTGTGAGAGTTCTACCAGCTACATGAATAGTAGAGCAAATGTATATTCAGAGCTACAAATATATATTCAGAAACCAGAGAAGTGAATACTGGTGAGACAGGCCAATACTAGAACTCCATTTATTACCTGACTTCCACGCACCTCTACTCTAACAGAAGAGGCACAATGGCACTTTGCTTCCCTGGGTATTCATTTCAGCTTGGACCTTATATCCAAGAGATCTTGAAAATCTGAACTTTTCCTTTTCCTCATTATAAATGGTCATAAGTTTGGAGAAGGACTGGGGAAATCACCATTTAAGGAGATGGGACCTCTATTTTAACTGATGGGTCCTGAGGATTAGAACTGACCCGAGATTCGAAATTGGGCAATGGATCATGGCTTATTATTAAGGAGCTGACTCTTTTTGGCTACCCATCTTTTTTTTGTAGAACATCATGTTCTATGAAGCATATACATAGATCCTTATGGATCAGGACCTTCTGGAGGCCATTATGACCATGCTGCCCATTATGAGAATTATGCCTTGACTCTGATGGTTAAGTGTTGGCACCTGGTCTCTGCTGTTCCAGAATTCTATCAATCCCCTTGCAACTAGGGATCTCAGCATCTTCTACCATCAAAACAAGGTTCTGGGGGACTTAATATACTTGACTTTAAACATAACTATAAAGCACATAGTACCATCATAAGAATAGACATATAGATCATAAAAATCCCAGAAATATACTACTCATATAATCAAAAGATTTTTGAAAAAGTGACCAAGATATCCACTGGGGAAAGGAAGAGTTTTTCAACAAATAATCTATAATCTCATACAGAAAAATATTGAACATTTATTTCCACCTCAGACCATAAATTAACTTGATTATATATGAATTATATACCCAAGCTTAAAAATTGAAATTGTAAAGCTTCTAGTAAAATATCTTTGCATCTTAGGGGCAGACAATGAATTCAAGTTACAGAATGTTGTAAGTATAAAGAAAAAATGATAATTTAAGTGTAATTATTTAGTGTCATTTAAAGATAATAAATTAGATCCATGTATTCCTATCCTCTCCCTCTGGAGGTCCTACTAAAATTAGTGTATGAGAACTTTTAAAGTTTTAAAATCCTAAATAATGAAGGTAACAGAAAACATCATCAGCAGATAAGCAATTCAATAAAACTCTGACAAAAGCAGTGGTACTGTTGGAGCAGGCCAAAGGTTAGAGTGTTAGCAAAAGAGAATACAGAGAAAAAAAGAATAGACAACACAGAGTGCAGAAAGCCATGGAATCCAGCAAAACTAGATATAGCTGTGGAGAACAGGAATGAGATGTGAAGCTGAAAATAGGGGGAGGAAATTTACCACGAAGTGTGATAGACATCAATAGCATTCACTCATATTTCTGTTTGTTCCTTCCTAGCCCCTGTTAGGATTGTACTGCCTGCCTCTTTAAAGTCAGAGGGGCCATTAAGATTTGTTTTGTTAATTAAATGTTAGCTGAAATGATACGTGTCGCCTCTTTTAACATCTGTGACACTTTAACCTCTGTGACATTTTACTCTCCTGCTTTTGTCCTAGCTATATAGCTGCACAAACTTACTGTGTTCAACAGGCATCTCCCGCTTATCGCTTAAATCTCATGTTCTTCGTAGTTCTGTCCTAGGCCTCTTATTTTATTACTACGAAGTCTCCAAGGCTGATCCCATCCATTCTACGGGTTTATTAACACCTGCGCTTCTGACTCGCAAATGTGCATATCCGGCCAAGATATCTCTGCTGACCTCCAGACTCACACACTTAACTATTTACTGGATATTTTTACTTAGATATCCCATAGACAAATAATGCTCACTATTTAAAAACTTAACTAAGTTTTCAAAACTTGCTTCTTCTCTTGACTATTCTATTTCTATGAATGATGCCACCATTAATGACATCGCTATACTAGAAAAAAAATCATAAACTGGAAGTTATTTTTGAGTGTCTCTTTTATAAAGAATTTTCCCATATCAACAAACACATGAAAACAAAGACAAAATTAATCTCAAAATATTGTTCATCTAAATTTTTGACCATTTTGGTCCATTTTCAAATCAACTTTACTGAGGTATAATTTGAATACAATAAAATACACACATTTTAATTGGACATTTGGTTGAATTAGAACAAATGTATACACTCATATAACCAACACATCATTCACAAAGTAGCAAGTCTCCATTATTAAAATGTTTTCTCTTTCTCCTAGTTAATCACCTCCCACCTCCAACCCTAGGCAACTATTGATCTGATTTCTGACCCCATAGATTAGTTTTGGTTGTTCTAGAACCTCATTTAAATAATTATACAGTGTGCCTGTCTTATTATAGAGTTGAGGGAGTTTCCTATATATTTTTTCTCAAATTTTAAAAACATTTATGTGTTGAAGTTTATCTTGGTCCATAGCAACAGTATTAACCACATTGAAAAAAACATGGATGTGGTTGCATTAAATAACATTTCATTTCTATGCAGTTTTTCCTTACAATATTTCCTTAAATCTAACATCATTCTGTTAAATGCCCATTTAATGACAAAGATACTAATCTAGCTGGTAATCTTTTTTGTTTGTTTTATTAACATATTTATTGGAGTATAGTTGCTTTACAATGTTGTGTTAGTTTCTGCTGTATAATAAAGTGAATCAGCTATATGTATACATATATCTCCATATCCCCTCCCTCTTGCATCTCCTTCCCACCCTCCCTATCCCACCCCAATAGGTGGTCACAAAGCACTGAGCTGATCTCCTTTTGCTATGCAGCTGCTTCCCAAGCTATCTATTTTACATTTGGTAGTGCATATATGTCAATGCTAGTCTCTCACTTCATCCCAGCATACACATCCCACTCCCTGGGTCCTCAAGTCCATTTTCTACATCTGCGTCTTTATTCCTGTCCTGCCCAGCTAGGTTCATCACAGCCATTATTTTATTTTATTTTATTTTTAGATTCCACATATATGTGTTAGCATACGGTATTTGTTTTCTCTTTCGGACCTACTTCACTCTGTATGACAGACCCTAGGTCCATCCACCTCACTACAAATAACTCAATTTCGTTTCTTTTTATGGCTGAGTAATATTCTATTGTATATATGGGACACGTCTTCTTTATCCATTCATCTGTCGATGGACACTTAGGTTGCTTCCATGTCTGGCTATTGTAAATAGTGCTGCAGTGAACATTGTGGTACATGACTTTTTGAATTATGATTTTCTCAGGGTATATGCCCAGTAGTGGGATTGCTGGGTCATATGGTAGTTCTATTTTTAGTTTTTAAGGAACCTCCACACTGTTCTCCATAGTGACTGTATCAATTCACATTCCCACCAACAGTGCAGGAGGGTCCCCTTTTCTCCACACCCTCTCCAGCATTTATTGTTTGTAGATTTTTTGAAGATGACCATTCTGACCAGTGTGAGGTGATACCTCATTGTGGTTTTGATCTGCATTTCTCTAATAATTAGTGATGTTGAGCATCCTTTCAAGTGTTTGTTGGCAATCCATATATCTTCTGTGGAGAAATGCCTATCTAGGTCTTCTGCCCATTTTTGGATTGGGTTGTTTGTTTTTTTGATATTGAGCTGAATGAGTTGCTTATATATTTTGGAGATTAATCCTTTGTTGGCTGCTTTGTTTGCAAATATTTTCTCTCATTCTAGGGTTGTCTTTTTATCTTCTTTATGGTTTCTTTTGGTGTGCAAAAGCTTTTAAGTTTCATTAGGCCCCGTTTTTTTATTTTTCTTTTTATTTCCATTTCGCTAGGAGGTGGGTCAAAAAGGATATTGCTGTGGTTTATGTCATAGAGTGTTCTGCCTAGGTTTTACTCAAAAAGTTTTATAGTGTGTGGCCTTACATTTAGGTCTTTAATCCATTTTGAGTTTATTTTTGTGTATAGTGTTAGGGAGTGTTCTAATTTCATTCTTTTACATGTGGCGGTCCAGTTTTCCCAGCACCACTTATTGAAGACGCTTTCTTTTCTCTGTTGTATACTCTTCCTTCCTTTATAACAGATAAGGTGACCATATGTGCATGGGCTTTCTATGCTGTTCCATTGGTCTATATTTCTGTTTTTGTGCCAGTACCATACTGTCTTGATTACTGTAGCTTTGGAGTATAGTCTTAAGTCCAGGAGCCTGATTCCTCTAGCTCCATTTTTCTTTCTCAAGATTGTTTTGGCTATTTGTGTTTCTGTACAAATTGTGAAATATTTTGTTTTAGTTCTGTGAAAAATGCCATTGGTAGCTTGATAATGATTGCATTGAATCTGTAGATTACTTTGCGTAGTATAGTCATTTTCATAATGTTGATTCTTCCAATCCTCGCACATGGTATATCTCTCCATCTGTTTGTGTTGTCTTTAATTACTTTCATCAGTGTTGTATAGTCTTCTGCATACAGCTCTTTTTTCTCCTTAGGTAGGTTTATTCCTAGGTATTTTATTCTTTATGGTGCAATGTTAAATAGGAGTATTTCCCTAATTTCTCTATCAGATTTTTTGTCATTAGTGTATAGGATACAAGAGATTTCTGTGCATTAATTTTGTATCCTGCTACCTTTCGAAATTCATTAATTAGCTCTAGTAGTTTTCTGGTAGCACCTTTAGGATCCTCAATGTATAGTATCATGTCGTCTGCAAACAGTGACAGTTTTTTTTCTTTTCTGATTTGGATTCCTTTTATTCCTTTTTTGTCTCAGATTGCCATGGCTAGGACTTCCAAAACTATGTTGAATAATAGTGGTGAGAGTGGGAAACCCTGTGTTTTTCCTGATATTAGAGGAAATGGTTTCAGTTTTTCAACATTGAGAACAATGTTGGCTGTAGGTTTGTCATATATGGCCTTTATTATGTTGAGATACGTTCCTTCTATGACTACTTTCTGGAGATTTTTTATCACTAATGGGTGTAGAATTTTGCCGAAAGCTTTTTCTGCATCTATTGAGATGATCATATGGTTTTTACCCTTCAATTTTTTGATATGGTGTATCACATTGATTGATTTGCATATATTGAAGAATCCTTGCATTCCTGGTATAGACCCCACTAGATCATGGTATATGATCCTTTTAATGGGCTGTTGGATTCTGTTTGCTAGTATTTTGCTGAGGATTTTTGCATCTATGTTCATCAGTGATATTGGTCTGTAGTATTTTTTTTTTGTGACGTCTTTGTCTGTTTTTGGTATCAGGGTGATGTTGGCCTCGTAGAATGAGTTTGGGAGTGTTCCTCCCTCTGCTATATTTTGGAAGAGTTTGAGAAGGATAGGTGTTAGATCTTATCTAAACGTTTGATAGCATCCACCTGTGAAGCCATTTGGTCCTGGGCTTTTGTTTGTTGGAAGAATTTTCATCACAGTCTCAATTTCAGTGTTTGTGATTGGTCTGTTTATATTTTCTATTTCTTCCTGGTTCAGTCTTGGAATGTTATACCTTTCTAAGAATTTGCCCATTTCTTCCAGGTTGTCCCTTTTATTAGCATATAGTTGCTTGTAGTAATCTCTCATGATCCTTTGTATTTCTGCAGTGTCAGTTGTTACTTTTACGTTTTCATTTCTAATTCTGTTGATTTGAGTCTTCTCCCTTTTTTTCTTGATGAGTCTGGCAAATGATTTATCAATTTTGTTTATCTTCTCAAACAACGACATTTTAGTTTTATTGATCTTTGCTGTGGTTCTCTGCATTTCTTTTTCAGTTATTTCTGATTTGATCTCTATGATTTCTTTCCTTCTGCTAACTTTGGGTTTTTTTGTTCTCCTTTCTCTAATTGCTTTAGGTGTAAGTTTAGGTTGTTTATTTGAGATTTTTCTTGTTTCTACAGATAGGATTTTATTGCTGTAAACTTCCCTCTTAGAACTGCTTTTGCTGCATCCCATAGATTTTGGGCCGTTATGTTTTCATTGTCATTTGTTTCTAGGTATTTTTTGATTTCCTCTTTTACTTCTTCAGTGATCTGTTGGTTATTTAGTAGCATATTGTTTAGCCTACATGTGTTTGCATTTTTTACAGTATTTTTCCTGTAATTGATATCTAGTCTCATAGCATTGTGGTCAGGAAAGATACCTGATATGATTTCAATTTTCTTAAATTTACCAAGGCGTGATTTGTGACCCAAGGTATGATCTATCCTGGAGAATATTCCATGAGCACTTGAGAAGAAGGTGTATTTTGTTGTTTTTGGATGGAACGTCTTATAAATATCAATTAAGTCCATCTTGTCTAATGTGTCATTTAAAGCTTGTGTTTCCTTATTTATTTTCATTTTGGATGATCTGTCCATTGGTGAAAGTGGGGTGTTAAGGTTCCCTACTATGATTGTGTTACTGTTGATTTCCCCTTTTATGGCTGTTAGCACTTGCCTTATGCATTGAGGAACTCCTATGTTGGGTGCATAAATATTTACAATTGTTGTATCTTCTTCATGGATTGTTCCCTTGATCAACTGTATGTAGTGTGCTTCTTTGTCTCTTGTAATAGTCTTTATTTTAAAGTTTATTTTGTCTGATATGAGAACTGCTCCTCCAGCTTTCTTTTGATTTCTGTTTGCATGGAATAACTTTTTCCATCCCCTCACTTTCAGTCTGTATGTGTCCCTACGTCTGAAGTGGGTCTCTTGTAGACAGCATATATACAGGTCTTGTTTTTGTATCCGTTCAGCCAGTCTTTGTCTTTTGGTTGGAGCATTTAATCCATTTATATTTAAGGTAGTTATTGATATGTATGTTTCTATCACCATTTTCTTAATTGTTTTGGGTTTCTTATTGTAGGTCTTTTCCTTCTTTTGTGTTTCCTGCCTAGAGAAGTTCATTTAACATTTTTTGTAAAGCTGGTTTGGTGGTGCTGAAATCTCTTAGCTTTTTCTTTTGTGTAAATGTTTTAATTTCTCCATCAAATCTGAACAGGATCCTTGCTCATTAGAGTAATCTTGGTTGTAGGTTTTTTCCCTTTCATCACTTTAAATATGTCCTGCCATTCCCTTCTGGTTTGCAGAGTTTCTGCTGAAAGATCAGCTGTTATCCTTATGGGGATTCCCTTGTATGTTATTTGTTACTTTTCCCTTGCTACTTTTAATACTTTTTCTTTGTATTTAATTTTTGATAGTTTGATTAATATGTATCTTGCTCCTTGCATTTATCCTGTATGGGACTCTCTGCAGTTCCTGGACTTGTTTGATTATTTCCTTTCCCATGTTAAGGAAGTTTTCAACTATAATCTCTTCAAATATTTTCTCAGACCCTTTCTTTTTCTCTTTTTCTTCTGCGACCCCTATAATTCAAATGTTAGTGCATTTAATCTTGTCCCCGAGGTCTCTGAGACTGTCCTCAATTCTTTTCATTATTTTTTCTTTATTCTGCTCTGTGGTAGTTATTTCCACTATTTTATCTTCCAGGTCACTTATTCATTCTTCTGCTATTGATTACTTCTAGAGAATTTTTCATTTCATTTATTGTGTTGTTCATCATTGTTTGTTTGCTCCTTAGTTCTTCTAGGTCCTTGTTAAATGCTTCTTGTATTTTCTCCATTCTATTTCCAAGAGTTTGGATCTTCTTTACTATCATTACTCTGAATTCTTTTTCAGATAGGCTCCCTATTTCCTCTTCATTTGTTTGGTCTGGTGGGTTTTTACCTCACTCCTTTGTCTGCTGCATATTTCTTTGTCTTCTCATTTTGTTTAGCTTACTGTGTTTGGGGTCTCCTTTTCGCAGTCTGCAAGTTCATGGTTCCTGTTGTTTTTGGTGTCTGCCCCAAGTAGGTGAGGTTGGTTCCGTGGGTTGTGTAGGCTTCCTGGTGGAAGGGACTGGTGCGTCTGTTCTGGTGAGTGGGGCTGGATCTTGTCTCTCTTGTGGGCAGGGCCGCATCCAGCAGTGTGTTTTGGGGTGTCTGTGAACTTAGTATGATTTTAGGCAGCCTCTCTGCTAATGGGTGGGGTTGTGTTCCTGTCTTGTTTCTTGTTTGGTATGGGCTATCCAGCACTGCAGCTTGCTGGTCGTTGGGTAAAATGGGCCTTAGCTTTGAGATGGAAATCTCTGGGAGAGCTCTCACCAATTGATATTACATGGGGCCGGGAGGTCTCTGGTGGTTCAGTGTCCTGAACTCGGCTCTCCCACCTAAGAGGCTCAGACCTGACACTAGGCCAGAGCACCAAGACCCTGTCAGCCATGCAGCTCAGAAGAAAAGGGAGAAAAAAATAAATAAAAATATTAACATAAATAAATATTAATAATTTTTAAAAAGAGAGAGTAACCAAACCAATAAACAAATCCACCAATGATAACATTCAGAAAAAACTAAATTAAGATAAGCATAAATATCAGAAACAAATCCATCACAGACAGCAAATCCCAGTTCTACAGTTGCTCCTAAAATGTCCACCGCCTCAATTTTGGGACGATTCATTGTTTATTCAGGTATTCCATAGATGCAGGGTACATCAAGTTGATGGTGGGTATTTAGTCTACTGCTCCTGAGACTGCACTGAGAAATTTCTGTTTCTCTCTTTTGTTTGCACAGATCCTGGTGTTCAGCTTTGGTTTTGTCCCTGCCTCTGCATGTATGTCTCCTTCAGGCATCTTTTCCCTGCCCAGACAGGAGGGGTTTTAAGCAGTGGCTGATTACGGGGCTCTGGCTCACTCAGGCCAGAGGAGGGATGGGTATGGTCATCATAATTGGAATGTGGTATGAGCCTGCAGTGGCAGAGGCCGGCATAACGTTGCAACAGTCTGAGGTGCACTGTGTGTTCTCCCGGCGAAGTTGTATCTGGATCATGGGACCCTGGCAGTGGCAGGCTGCACAGGCTCCTGGGGGGGCGGGGGTGGATAGTGACCTGTGTTTCCACACAGGATCCTTGGTGGCAGTGGCAGCAGCCTTAGCGTTTCATGCCTGTCTCTGGTGTCCGAGCTGATAGCCGCATTTCGTGCCCCTCTCTGGAGCTCGTTTAGGTGGTGTTCTGAATCCCCTCTCCTCACACACCCTGCAACAATGGTCTCTTGCCTCTTCGGAAGGTCCAGACTTTTTCCCGTTCTCCCTCTGGGCTAGCTGTGGTGCACTAGCTCCCTTCAGGCTGTGTTCCCGCAACCAACCCCAGCCCTCTCCCTGGGATTTGACCTCCGAAGCCTAAGCCTCAGCTCCCAGCCCCCGCCAGCCCTGGCAGGTGAGCAGACAAGTCTCTAAGGCTGGTGAGTGCTGGTCGGCCCTGATCCTCTGTGTAGAAATCTCTCCGCTTTGCCCTCCACACCCATGTTGCTGTGCTCTCCTCTGTGACTCTGAAGCTTCCCTCCCGCCCACCCCCCATCTCTGCCAGTGAAGGGGCTTCCTAGTGTGTGGAAACTTTTCCTCCTTCACAGCTCCCTCCCAGATGTGCAGGTCCCATCCCTATTCTTTTGTTTCTGTTTTTTCTTTTTTTCTTTTGCCTACCCAGGTACGCAGAGATCTTCTTGCCTTTTGGGAAGTCTGAGGTCTTCTGCCAGTGCTCGATAGGTGTTCTGTAGGAGTTGTTCCACATGTAGGTGTATTTTTGATATATTTGTGGGGAGGAAGGTGATCTCCATGTCTTATACTTCCACAGTCTTGAAGGTCCCCTTTCTATATTTTTAATACAAATCCTTTTTCTGATATATGTGTTGTAAAAATTTCTCCTTAACTGTATTTTGCATTTTCATTATTTTAATTAATTTTTATTGGAGTGTATTTGATTTAAAATGTTGTGTTAGTTTCTGCTACACAGAAAATTATTGTTATACATATACATATATTCATTCTTTTTCAAATTTTTTTCCCATATATGTTATTACAGAATACTGAGTAGAGTTCCCTGTGTATACAGTAGGTCCTTGTTGGTTGTCTTATTTTATATATAGTAGTGTGTGTATGTTAATCCCAAGTTCCTAATTTATCCCTCTCCCCCACTTTCCTCTTTGGTAACCATAAGTTTGTTTTTGAAATCAGTGAGTCTGTTTCTATTTTGTAAATAAGTTCATTTACATCATTTCTAAAAAATTAGATTCCACGCATTAGTGATATCATAAGATATTTTTCTTTCACTTAGTATGATAAGGTCTAGGTCCATCCATGTTGCTGCAAATGGCGTTATTTTGTTCTTTTTTATGGCTGAGTAATATTCCCTTGTATATATGTACCACATCTTCTTTACCCATTCCTCTGTTGATGGACATTTAGGTTGTTTCCATGTCTTGGCTATTGTAAATAGTGCTGCAATGAACATTGGCGTGCATGTATCTTTTCAAATTATGGTTTTCTCCAGATATATGCCCAGAAGTGGGATTGCTGGATCATATGGTAGTTCTATTTTTCATTTTTTAAGGATATATTTCAAGTTTATATATAAATAGCTGATACTTGAACAACTGAACAACACATGTTTGAACTGCATGGGTCCACTTATAGGCAGATTTCTTTTCCTAAATGCATACTACTGCCCTATTCAATCTGCAGTTGGCTGGATCCGTGGATGCAGAAACTCAGATACAGAGGACTGGCTGTTAAAAAGTTAGACATGGATTTTTTTACTCCATGGAGTGTCAGCACCCCTAAGCCTTGTGTTGTTCAAAGGTCAACTGTATATATATCTTTTATGGTTAGTGTATTTGTGTCCTATTTTTAAAACTTTTTGCTTATCCTCAGGTCACAAAGATTCTCTCCTAGAAGTTTTAGAGTTTTAATTATTATATTTAGATCTACAATTATTTTTACTTATTTAATTATTTTTGTACAATGTGAAGTAGGGATCAAGGTACATTTTGTCCATGTGGATAAAGTTATTGCTGCTTCATTTAAAAAAAAACCCTGCTTCTCTGCAATGAATTATCCTGTTGCCTTTGTCAAATGGCCATAAGTGTGTGGGTCTATTTCTATACTCTCTTTTCTGTTTCATTGATCTATATGTATGCCTTTATGCCAATACCTTGATGACTTGATGACTGTTGCTTTTACAGTAAGGTTTGAAATCAAGTAATGCATATCACCTAAATTATTTTGTTTTTCTTATTTTTTTCAAAATTGTTTTGGTTATTCTAGGTCCTGTGCATTTCCATATCGATTTTTAAATCAGTTTGTCAATATTTACAAATAAAATAAGCCATCTGGGATTTTGGTTGCTAAATCTATATATCAACTTGGGGAGAAAGAGCATCTTGGGAAAGGTGCTAAAAATTACAGAGCCTCTGATTCTTTACCTGAAAATTTGAAAAAGAAAAATGGTTTACATGTGTGTTGTATAGTTTAGGTAAAAGATTTTATGCCAAATTCTTAACTTTGCCTGGCACATAACAAATGATTATCATTATAACTATTATTATTATTATCCAAATAGTTTTATATGTGCCAGCTCATGTGATTCTGGTAACCATGTAAGATAAAAGGGGAAGCACTTAGTACCATCAGGTATTTACTGAGAACTCTTTATTAGATGTTAACTTTATGGATAAAGAAAGGAATATTCAGGTAGGGAAGTATCTTGCTCAAATCCACACAGCTAGGAAGTGGTGGACTCAGGTCTCGAATCAAGTAAGTCTTCTAATTCTGACACCATTTTTACTACAATAGGTATTCAGAGAAAGATGGGAGGAGTCAAGGAGATAGAGGACTCAGAACAAGGATTCGTTCTAAGCAGAAGCAGGATAGGGGCTGACAAAAGAAGAAACTCTGGCTCCTTAGTTCTTTTCTGTCTCTACCCCTGAGCTCACCACACTTTCATTTTCCCTGTCCTCACTGTCCCCTCAGTCATCCAGATAATTTTTTCGTCAGCTTTTCTACAATGGACCTAAAGTCTTAAGCGCTGGTGGTGGCCTGGCTTCCCTGACACTGGGTCAGCCAAAAAAGCTGGGATCTCAGTCAGCATTCCCTCTGCAACTGTGTCCCAAGCACTTCCCCTGCTGCAGCCACATGTGGTTGGTCCCCAGGCCATTTCCTGACAGCTGGCATGCAGTTGACGGAGACCAGGGATGTATGTTTTGGTGCAAATAACCCTCCTGCTTGGCTATACTTGCTTAGTTTGATAGTTTCCACTTTCCAGGATGATCTCATGTTGGAAGCTTCTGGGTAATTAATAAAGTTTCTCTCTCTCAGCCCTTTATTGGCATCCTGTCCATTTTGGGTGCTGCTTTTTAGCTTAGTTTAGTCATTGATAGAATAGCACAACTGAATTAGCTGAGAAAGGCTATGAATTGAGAATGTTCATGCCTGGTACACCTATCATCTTGTAGAAACAACTGAGTTAATATTTGAAGAGATATGTAAACATTTACTTTATGGTTTGGTGCCAGTTTTCAGTGGAATATTAATTTTTATGGACATACTAATAAACTTGGGCTACTTTAGGGTAAAAAAAGAAGGGGTGTAATGGAAACACTGACATATCCCTGAATGATTCTATTTTACTCAAGTCAAAGCTATAAACACTTCACTGGCTAAAAGGCCTGGAATGAACTGGGTAAACTGTGGGAGATGTTTTCTAATGAAAGATTTCGGTAGAATGGGTTTTGTTTCATAAACCAGTTACTGGTGCTAAATGTCATGCTGAAATAATGCCTTTCCCTGAATCTGACACACACCAACCAACACACATATAATTCAACAGTTCCCAGATGCTAAGATTCATGCAAAAGCAATGACAATTGTAAATCACAGCCCCTGCTTTCAAAAACCTTCATTCAAGGAACTTCTTCTTTTTAAAAAATTTTTATTTTATAAAGGAGTATAGTTGATTGAAAATGTTGTGCTAATTTCAGGTGGACAGCTAAGTGATTCAGTTATACATGGACATGTATCTATTCTTTTTCAAATTCTTTTCTCATTTAGGTTATTACAGAATATTCAGCAGAGTTCCCTGTGCTATCAAGAATCCCTGTCAAGGAGCTGCTTCTGAAATCCTGAGAGGTTCCCAAGAGCTTCAATGTTGGAATAATGTTCATAACTACACAGAGGGCTGGCCTTTCTACAAAAGGCCTCAGTGAAGAAAATGTATACCTGAACTTGAGGTAAACTAGAGCTTGCTTCTGAGATACCAGGAAAGTCCCAGGAACATTCTTTAAGTGTTTAGCAAATAGAGCATCACAAGAAACATATGGCTTATATAGAGTTGTTCTGTGACACTTAAGCCAGGTATTTTGGTTTAGTTCAGTATCTAGGATTCAAAGAAAAGGAATAAAGGTTTGATTAAAACAAGTATTCATTTTTAAGTTAAGCCTAGATTTGAAAAGATACTAAGAACACTCTCCTTAGGGATTTTCTTTTAAAAGCATATTCTGGAGAGAAAAAAAATGTAATATATTTCCATTATTTAGGAAGCCTACATTTACTTAGTTCACTTTGCAGCTATTCACATCACAGACCCATTTAACAATTATTTAAATTCTTTGAGTTTTTAAAAATTTTTCATGGAGCACTCTCAAGCCATCTTTTTCCTACCCCAAGCTATGCTTAGAAAATGCAGAAAAGGCCACATTTGCAGAATCCTGGAAAGCTAAGATTTTTGAAGCTACTTTAAAAAAAATCAGATATCCAGGCATATCTGATACAAACTATCATCATATGTGGACCAAACATCTGGGAACATCTGTTGGAACCCAACCCTTCATTACTGTGTGAGGATGTTTTACATGATGGTTGAACATGAATTTAGTTATGAGCACATATCATTTCAGTGTGGTACTTTCTGTCATCTTTTAAATCAGAATGAAAATACAGATATAAGCACCAGAAGGAGGTTAAGAAATGTAATTCCTTGGAGCTACAGCTTCTCTAAAAATAAAAGATGTAACACAGTATCCTGTGGGGGAGCATCATGAGAACAAAATAAGATAACAAATATTTTGCTTAGCACAGTACATGGCACATCATTAGCACCCCAAAAATGCAGCCATTTAATTAAAACAAATGGGCTGGACTATACTTTACTGTCATGAAGATAGGTGTATGGGGTCTCTCCCACTGAGATTCTATCCCCCAGATGTCTTGTTGAGGCCCAGATGGGATCCCAGATCCTGTGTATGGAGACATTGAAATCTCTGCATCCTCTGTCCAGCCCACATCTATTACACACATATGGGGACTTAATCTCTAACTTCTTTCTCCAATTTTGATCTCACAACAGAGCTTCAAACTCACTTTTCCCCCTGGACTTATACCCTTTCTTCCAGACCAAAGGAACTGTCTATACTCTGACCCAAACTGCCTACATGCCATATTTCTGGTCCCTTTGGCAACATGTGAAAACTATTATGAAGTAGAGCCTGAAATGAAATTGCATAGCTGCCAACTTAACCGACAGATTGTTGCCTCAATAGTCCCCAAATTGGAGTATTTTCCACTTTTTATGAAGGTTTGGTTAGGTAGAGATCTCTCTGGGGGCAGTCTGTATGAGAGTGCAGGATGGCAGAGCCATAGAGCAAATGTAGCTCTGGCAAACATCTCAATCGTGTGAGGAGACATAGACGTTAAAAGCACAGGAAGGCCTGAATTTGAACCTCAACTCCATTCTTTACTAATTACGTGATGCTAGTTTAAGTGATTTGACCTGTAAGCGGGACTTTCTCAGCTATAAAATGGATAATTGTGGTCCCTATGAAATAGGATGTTTGTAAGGATTAAAGGAGACATGAATATTGCTTAGTAAATGCCAGCTTGAAACTGCTCAGGGGCTATTCTTCAGGTACTAACAAAACTCCAAAGGTATGTTTTTGGTGATTGGTCGGGTGGTTACTAGGGTCATTCGGTATGGTATGGGGAACTCCCCACAAAAAGGCAGAGTTTCACGATGCTGTGACTAAGGCCCTGAGAATCCCACATGATTCTAAGCTGGGGCAGGAACATTGCTTTCTTTCTCTGAGATGTGTAGAGTAAAGACAGCTTTGGGGGGCAGAGATTGAGAAGAATAGTGAAGCAGGAAAAAGACAGTCTGGCTGTCAGACCAGGGAGCTATTTCGCCTACTTAAGTCAAAGACCTGCTGACTGCAGAAGAGAAGGTCTGTCATGGCTCCAGTGAAATGAAGTTCTGTTTTGTAGATGTAGAAAAGGAAAAGGAGTTTTGAAAAAGACCCACCTCAAGTCTACCAGAGAACTGAGGGTGTTGAAAGCTATAAAATCTGACAGCAATTGAAATTAAAGCTCACTTAATCACGTTGAGGGAGTGAGTCCATGAACTTCATAATGGAGGGTTGTTTCATAATTTTCACAAGCTTCCTCTGGCTGCATGTCAGGCTGTATGTGCATAAGAGAAAGTTTCTGGGTCAACCTTTCATTACTGCTAAGGGAGCCAGTGTTGGTTGGAGTAGAAGCAGAAGATTGACTGGCATTTTATTACATAAGATTAGTGTCAAATCCAACTCCAATTATGCAGTCCTATATCAGGCTCTGTCCACTTCACAACCATTTTCACATGTTGCTACAAATAAAAACCTGAGTTTTTCAATGTGCCGAATATGGATCTTTACTGCAATACCCAGCAAGAGCTCAAAGGTTGCCCATGTGAGCTGTGAGGTTTGGAAGCAAGACAAGTAGACACTTTATGTTTGATATAATTTATGTGTACATTCATTTCAATTCAGTCCTAATTGACTTCATGAAATTTACAATCTAGAAGTTGGTTCCAACTTTTCTTACCCCCAGCTAGGCTATTTCTATTCACATCCTGCTCTTAAGAATAAATATGATTCTTTCTGTCTGTGTGCTTAGAATAACCCCCAAACTAGTCTCTCTTCAGCCAACTTGACAATTGAGATAGTTGCTTATCTTCCTCGGTTCTAAGCCTGTAATCTTTTGAATATGACATAAGTTCTCTTTTTCCTTATATCTATTTTACTATTTTAATTGTTAGGAGGCATTGAGGTGCAAGTAACAAAAATTAAAATCATCAGCCATTTAAACCATAGAGACATTTATAGCCTCAGATGGAATGAATATCAGGAGATGAATGGATTCAGATTCATTTCAGCAACTCAGTCAAGTCTTCAGCCTTGTCACCTCTTGGACACCAGATGGCTGCTTCTGCTTCTGGCAACTTTTCCTCTTACAACTGCATAGAAAAGTATAGAGGGAAGTTATTTCTTCTTCTGCATCTCTTTTAATAAATAGAGGAAAAATAAAGGAGACAACTTTTCCTAAAAGTTATTGAGTAGACTTTCCCTGAGGTCTATTTTCCAGGATTGGGTAACTGACCATTGTAGAGGTCTGAATAGTAGTCTCCAAAAGATATTTCCATGCCCTAATCCCTGGAACCTATGAATCGTACCTTATGTAGAAAAAAGATCTTTGCAGAAGTAACCAAGTTAAGTATCTTGAGTTTAAGAGATCATCCTGGTTTATCCAGGTGGGTTCTAAATACAATGGCAAGTGGAGGAGGAGGCAAAGTGATGATGGAAGTGACTTAAATAGGAGTGACGTGGTGATGTCCACAGCTACAGAAGTTGGAAGAGGCAAAGAACAGATTCTCCCCTAGAGCCACCAGATAGAGTGCAGCCTTACTGACAAACCTGATTTCGGATTTCTGGACTCCAGAACTGTGGGAGAATAAATTTCTTTTTTTTTTTTCTTTGTTTTAGTAGACTTTATTTTTTAAAGAAGTTTTAGTTTCACAGCAAAATAAGCAGAAAGTACAGAGTTCCCATATATCCCCTGCCCCACACATTCATGCCTTCCTTATTATCAATATCTTGCACCAGATACATTATTCGTTACAGTCAATGAACCTACATTGACACATCATTATCACCCAAAGTCCATAATTTACATTAGGGTTCACTCTTGGTGTTGTACATTCTATGGGTTTTGACAAATATTTAATAACATGTATCTGCCATTATAGTAACATACAGAGTAGTTTCTCTGCCCTAAATATCCTCTGTACTCCCCCTTCCATTCCTCCTTCCCCTATAACCCCAGGAAACTACCAATCATTTTATTGTCTCCATAGTTATGCCTTTTCCAAAATGTCATATAATTAGAATCATATAGTATTGTATTCATCAGGGTTCTCCAGAGAAACAGAATCAATAGTGTGTGTGTGTGTGTGTGTGTGTGTGTGTGTGTGTGTGTGTGTGTGAGAGAGAGAGAGAGAGAGAGAGAGAGAGAGAGAAAGATTTATGATAAGGAATTGGCTCACATGATTATGGAGGGTGGAAAATCCCAAGAGCTACAAGGTCAGCTGGTAAGCTGGAGACCCAGGAGATATAATGGTTCAGTTCCAGTCCAAAGGCTGGCGGGCTCAAAACCCAGCAAGAGCTAATGTTTTCAGTTTGAGTCTGAAGGCAGGGAAAAGGCCAAAGGCCCAGTTCAAAGGCCATCAGGCAGGAAGAATTATTTCTTAGTCAAGGAAGGGTCTGAGGTGTCCACATACAATGGAATATTACTCAGGCATAAAATAGAATGAAATAATGTCATTTACAGCAACATGGATGCACCTAGAGATTATCATACTAAGTGAATTAAATCAGACAGAGAAAGACAAATATATGACATTGCTTATATGTGGAATCTTTAAAAAAGGTACAAATGAACTTATTTACAAAACAGAAATAGAGCCACAGATGTAGAAAACAAACTTATGGTTACGGGGCGGGGGGGAGTGGGGGGAGGGATAAATTGGGAGATTGGGATTGACATATACCCACCACTACTATATATAAAATAGATAACAAATAAGGACCTACTGTATAGCACAGGGAGCTCTATTCAATACTCTGTAATGACCTATATGGGAAAAGAATCTGAAAAAGAGTGGATATATGTATATGTATAACTAATTCACTTTGCTGTATAGCAGAAACTAACACAATACTGTAAATCAACCATACTCCAATAAGTTTTTTTTTTTTTAATGGAGGGTCAGCCTTTGTGTTCTATTCAGACCTTCAACTGATTGGATAAGGCCCACCCACACTCTGAAGGGCAATCTCCTTTACTCAGCCTACCCATTTATATGTTAATTTCATCCAAAACTATCCTCACAGAAACACCAGATTACTGTTTGACCAAATATCTGGGTTCTCTTTGGCTCAGTCAAGTTGGCACATGTAATTAACCATCACATATATTAATATGTAGCCTTTTCAGATTGGCTTCTTTCACTTAGTAATATGCATGTCCATTTCCTCTATGTCTTTTCATGGCTTGATAGCCCATTATTTTTAGTGTTGAACTACATCCCATTGTCTGAATATACCACAGTTTATTTATCCATTCACCTATTGAAGGACATCTTGGTTGCTTCCACGTTTGGGGAATTATGTATAAAACAGCTATAAACATCTGTCGAAAGGTTTTGGGGTGGACATATATTTTCAGTTCATTTAGGTAAATATCAAGGAATGGGATTACTGGATACAGTAGTAAAAGTATGCTTAATTTTGTAAGAAAATTTTCTATTGTGTTAAGCCAACCAAATTTGTGCTAATTTGTTGCAGCAGCCCTAGGAAACTAATACAACTATCCATATTTGCAATGAAAGAAAGATAGATATTTGTATCTACCATTTTTATCTTAACAAAGGAAATGAGATCAGCCTGTAATGAAGCAAAATTTTGGAAATCATCCTTGACTAGAGAACCAATTCTTTAAGTAAGATGGATTTGCAGGATTTTTAACTACATTAATTTTCCCTGATATTAGTGTAACTTTTACCGTAGCTTCAGAGGTCAGTCCTTTAATTAAACTGATAATAACCAACACATGTTCAGCTTTATAGTATAGAAAGTATTCTTTTTCTGCATTAACACATTAGCTCCTAATGACAGTCCTGAGAAGCAAATGTAACTAGTGTGCTTATTTGGTGGAGAGGAGTATTTGCAGTATCTAGAAGCATAGACTGTGAACACGAGCTCTGATGTCTACCTGTGCCATGCTATGTGATCTCTTTGAGCCTCAGTTTATCATCTATAATGTAGATCTAATACTAATACCAACCTCATCATTGTGAGTATTAAATTGGATTATAATTATATGTGGGTTAGGGCAGAGTAAGCTTTCAATAAATGTTCATGACAATTATCATTATTGTTATATTTATTATGGTAATAATAATTTATCATTATTATAGTTATTGTATATATGAGAAAACTAAAGCTGAGAAAGATTAAATTACTTCCATGGATTAAACAGTTATAAGGGCAGGTATTCTGGCTCCAAATCCTTTTATTATGCTCTCCACTATATAAAGAGGGTAGAATATGTATTTAAATGTTTGCAAAAATTGGAATCTTTGTCTCAAGGGGAAACTTGGTATCAAGGGGAAACTCATTGCGTGCTATACATGAAAAGAATATAAATCAGTACTCAAGACTGAGTAAGGCTCTGATGTGAGCTTTCATGTACACTTATAAATATTCCATGAAAACAATATCATTTTGATATAGTCTGTGTGAAAAATAAGGAATTGGCCTGGGACAAGTCATAGCATGTGTTGTTTTATTTCCCTTCCCCAAAGACATTTAATACTTTGGGCAGAAGACTAGGAAAAGATTGTGCAACTAAATTATAGTGGAGGAAAACACATGAACATGTTTAAATACATATGTCTAGCCATATGTGCAGAATTATAGATGTATTTTATTTTGGTTTTCAGGACTGCAAGTACTATCATTTTACAAATACCACGGAGATCCACCATGGTGACATTTAGGAGGAGGAAACTAGCATATGCTGAGGCATTGTGCTCTGTGCTTTTCATATACATGTTCGTTTAACTTGCATAATAATTCTGCAAGATATTTATTATTATTCATTTTATAAATAGGGATATTGAGACTCATAGAACTTCTGTGAATTTTCTGTAAGCTATTCAACTCTTATTAGCAGAGTAAAGGCAGACTCAGGTCTGTCTTGATTCAAATCTTTTATTATGTTGACAGTACCATTTTCATCGGAAAGAAATGTGGGTGTTTTGTCTAACAAATTTATCCTGTAGAAAACCTTAGTTAAACTGGAATGAGAATGAAGATAGACCTAATTGCTCCACAAAGCCATACTTTCATTCCTGAACTGAAGTCAACCCTGCAGTTGCACTTAGCAGTCAAGGTTTCAGGTAATGCGCCAATAGTGAATCTGGGCTTTGTTTCTGGATGGCAGCCACAGGGAGTCTTGCTGGAATTTTTCTAGTATTTTATGCCAACTTTAACAAACTTTGGAGGTTCAGAAGAGTATTCCATGGACCTGAGAGCAGAAATGGAAAGCCCATAATGCTAAAAAATTTTTTTTAAAGGAACTTTACAGAGGACAAAATCAAAATATGAAAAATTAAATTT
The DNA here is from genome assembly GCF_011762595.2 of Tursiops truncatus. Lineage (NCBI taxonomy): Eukaryota > Metazoa > Chordata > Mammalia > Artiodactyla > Delphinidae > Tursiops > Tursiops truncatus. Next base: position 77,482,029 of record NC_047041.1, read on the forward strand.
TCTACTATTTTGTGTAGTAGATGTTGTCCCCCAAAAGGGGAAAGACATATAGAGCTGGGAGGACCTACACAGATTTTTCATTATAAACAAATGATCTAAGTTATCATTTTAACAACTTGTTTTATGAAGGTTAAAGATAATTATCACCTAATCATTTGCACGAAAATGAAAGATGTTGCCATGCCCAAAGAAGTAAGAAGTAGGCTAGAAAAATTATCTCATCCATTTGTGTGGATAAGTTCAATGATATAGTTTTCAAACCTCAAATTATCAGATATAGAAGAAAATTACTAGAGTTTTATTGATTAGTTAGTCCTTTAATATAGTAATTTGATTTGTATGTTTTAGAGAGTTTGATTATAACTTTCCAGAGACCTAAGTATATCTGAATTAAAATAATTTGACAAAAAGTGAGTTTAATTAGAAAACACACACACACACACACACACACACACACACACACACACACAGAAAGTTAATGGAGCTAAAACAGCTGATACCCAATTGACATTCTGTGATTCCAAAGAATAATTATAATGAATGAAGTCCTGGTGGGACACATACAAAGATCTGCCCATAAATTGATTAATGCTGAAGTTGGAGTAAAGAGAATGGAAAGGATTTGAGAAGATAGCGGAAGAGTAAGACGCGGAGATCACCTTCCTCCCCACAGATACATCAGAAATACATCTACACGTGGAACAACTCCTACAGAACACCTACTGAACGCTAGCAGAAGACCTCAGACCTCCCAAAAGGCAAGAAACTCCCCACGTACCTGGATAGGGCAAAAGGAAAATCAGAGACAAAAAAATAGGGACGGGACCTTCACCAGTGGGAGGGAGCTGTGAAGGAGGAAAGGTTTCCACACACTAGAAGCTCCTTCGCGGGCGGAGACTGCAGGTGGTGGGGTTGGGAGCTTCGGCGCCATGGAGAAGAGCGCAGCAACAGGGGTGCGGAGGGCAAAGCGGAGAGATTCCTGAACAGAGAATCGGTGCCGACCGGCACTCACCAGCCCGAGAGGCTTGTCTGCTCACCGCCGGGGCAGGCGGGGGCTGGGAGCTGAGGCTCGGGCTTCGGCGGTAAAGATCCCAGGGAGAGGAATGGAGTTGGCTGCGTGAACAGAGCCTGAAGGGGGCTAGTGCACCACGGCTAGCCGGGAGGGAGTCTGGGGAAAAGTCTGGAGCTGCCAAAGAGGCAAGAGACTTTTTCTTCTCTATTGGTTTCCTGGTGCGCATGAAGGGGGATTAAGAGCGCTGCTTAAAGGAGCTCCAGAGGTGGTCGCGAGCCGTGGCTAAAAGCGCAGACCCCAAAGACGGGCATGAGACGCTAAGGCTGCTGCTGCCGCCACCAAGAAACCTGTGTGCGAGCACAGGTCACTATCCACACCCCCCTTCCGGGGAGCCTGAGCAGCCCACCACTGCCAGGGTCCCATGATCCAGGGACAACTTCCCCGGGACGATGCACGGCGCGCCTCAGGCTGGTGCAACGTCACGCTGGCCTCTGCCACCACAGGCTCGCCCTGCATCCGTACCCCTCCCTTCCCCCGGCCTGAGTGAGCCAGAGCCCCCGAATCAGCAGCTCCTTTAACCCCGTCCTGTCTGAGCGAAGAACAGACGCCCTCAGGCGACCGACACACAGAGGCGGGTCCAAATCCAAAGCTGAACCCCGGGAGCTGTGCGAACAAAGAAGAGAAAGGGAAATTTCTCCCAGCAGCCTCAGAAGCAGCGGATTAAATCTCCACAATCAACTTGCTGTACCCTGCATCTGTGGAATACCTGAATAGACAACGAATCATCCCAAATTGATGACACGGACTTTGGGAGCAAAGATGTATTATTTTTTCCCCTTTTCCTCTTTTTGTGAGTGTGTATGTGTATGCTTCTGTGTGAGATTTTGTCTGTATAGCTTTGCTTTCACCATTTGTCCTAGGGTTCTGTCCATCCGGTTTTTATTTCTTTTTTCTTATTTTTTACTTAAAAAATATTTTTTCTTAATAATTAATTTTTCTTTTAATAACTTTATTTTATCTTTCTTTATTTTATTTTATCCTCTTTCTTTCATTCGTTCTCTCTTTCATTCTTTCTTTCTTTCTGTTTTTTCTCCCTTTTATTCTAAGCTGTGTGGAGGACAGTCTCTTGGTGCTCCAGCCAGGCGTCAGGGCTGTGTCCCTGAAGAGAGATAGACAACTTCAGGACACTGGTCCACAACATACAATATAACAATTGTAAATATTTATGCACCCAACATAGGAGCACCTCAATACATAAGGCAAATACTAACAGCCATAAAAGGGGAAATCGACAGTAACACAATCATAGTAGGGGACTTTAACACCCCACTTTCACCAATGGACAGATCATCCAAAGTGAAAATAAATAAGGAAACACAAGCTTTAAATGATACATTAAACAAGATGGATGTAATTGATATTTATAGGACATTCCGTCCAAAATCAACAGAATACACAGTTTTCTCAAGTGCTCATGGAATATTCTCCAGGGTAGATCATATCTTAGGTCACAAATCTAGCCTTGGTAAATTTAAGAAAATTGAAATTGTATCAAGTATCTTTTCTGACCACAATGCTATAAGACTAGATATGAATTACAGGAAAAAAGTACAAACACTTTGAGGCTAAACAATACACTACTTAATAATGAAGTGATCACTGAAGAAATGAAAGAGGAAATCAAAAGCTACCTAGAAACAAATGACAAGGGAGACACGATGACCCAAAACCTATGGGATGCAGCAAAAGCAGTTCTAAGAGGGAAGTTTATAGCAATAAAATCCTACCTTAAGAATCAGGAAACATCTCGAATAAACAACTTAACCTTGCACCTGAAGAAATTAGAGAAAGAAGAACAAAAAAACCCCAAAGTTAGCAGAAGGAAAGAAATCATAAAGATCAGATCAGAAATAAATGAAAAAGAAATGAAGGAAACGATAGCAAAGATGAATAAAACTAAAAGCTGGTTCTTTGAGAAGATAAATAAAATTGATAAACCATTAGCCAGACTCATCAAGAAAAAAAGGGAGAAGACTGAAAACAATAGAATTAGAAATGAAAAAGGAGAAGTAACAACTGACACTGCAGAAAAACAAATGATCATGAGAGATTACTACAAGCAACTCTATGCCAATAAAATGGACAACCTGGAAGAAATGGAGAAATACTTAGAAATGCACAACCTGCTGATAATAAACCAGGAAGAAATAGAAAATATGAACAGACCGATCACAAGCACTGAAATTGAAACTGTGTTTGATAGAAACGAATTCTATCAAACATTTAGAGAAGAGTTAACACCTATCCTTCTCAAACTCTTCCAAAATATAGCAGAGGGTGGAACACTCCCAAACTCATTCTAGGAGGCCACCATCACCCTGATACCAAAACCAGACAAGGATGTCACAAAGAAAGAAAACTATAGGCCAATATCACTGATGAATATAGATGAAAAAATCCTCAACAAAATACTAGCAAACAGAATCCTACAGCACATAAAAAGGATCATACACCATGATCAAGTGGGGTTTATTCCAGGAATGCAAGGATTCTTCAATATATTCAAATCAATCAACATGATACACCATATTAAAAAATTGAAGGAGAAAAACCATATGATCATCTCAATAGATGCAGAGAAAGCTTTTGACAAAATTGAACACCCATTTATGATAAAAACCCTGCAGAAAGTAGGCACAGAGGGAACTTTCCTCAACATAATAAAGGCCATATATGACAAATGCACAGCCAACATCATCCTCAATGGTGAAAAACTGAAGGCATTTCCACTAAGATCAGGAGCAAGACAAGGTTGCCCACTCTCACCACTATTATTCAACATAGTTTTGGAAGTTTTAACCACAGCAATCAGAGAAGAAAAGGAAATAAAAGGAATCCAAATTGGAAAAGAAGAAGTAAAGCTTTCACTCTTTGCAGATGACATGATACTATACATAGAGAATCCTAAAGAGGCTACCAGAAAACTACTAGAGCTAATCAATGAATTTGGTAAAGTAGCAGGATACAAAATTAATGCACAGAAATCTCTGGCATTCTTCTACACTAATGATGAAAAATCTGAAAGAGAAATTAAGGAAACACTCCCATTTACCACTGCAACAAAAAGAATAAAATACCTAGGAATAAACCTACCTAAGGAGACAAAAGACCTGTATGCAGAAAATTATAAGACACTGATGAAAGAAATTAAAGATGATACAAATAGATGGAGAGATATACCATGTTCTTGGATTGGAAGAATCAACATTGTGAAAATGACTCTACTACCCAAAGCAATCCACAGATTAAATGCAATCCCTATCAAATTACCAATGGCATTTTTCACAGAACTAGAACAAAAAATTTCACAATTTGTATGGAAACACAAAAGACCCCGAAGAGCCAAAGCAATTTTGAGAACAAAAAATGGAGCTGGAGGAATCAGGCTCCCTGACTTCAGACTATACTGCAAAGGTACAGTAATCAAGACAGTATGGTAGTGCACCAAAACAGAAATATAGATTAGTGGAACAGAATAGAAAGCCTAGAGATAGACCCACACACATATGTTTACCTTTGCCTCCTTATAAAGGAGGCAAAAATATACAGTGTCGAAAGAGAGCATCTTCAATAAGGGGTGCTGGGAAAACTGGACAGGTACATGTAAAAGTATGAAATTAGAACACTCCCTAACACCATACACAAAAATAGACTCAAAATGGAATAAAGACCTAAATGTAAAGCCAGACACTATCAAACTCTTAGAGGAAAACATAGGCAGAACACTCTATGACATAAATCACAGCAAGATCCTTTTTGACTCACCTCCTGGAGAAATGGAAATAAAAACAAAAATAAACAAATGGGACCTAATGAAACTTAAAAGCTTTTGCACAGTAAAGGAAACCATAAACAAGACCAAAAGACAACCCTCAGAATGGGAGAAAATATTTGCAAATGAAACAGCTGACAAAGGATTAATCTCCAAAATTTACAAGCAGCTCATACAGCTCAGTAACGAAAAAACAAACAACACAATCCAAAAATGGGCAGAAGACCTAAATAGACATTTCTCCAAAGAAGCTATACAGATTGCCAACAAACACATGAAAAAATGCTCAACATCATTAATCATTAGAGAAATGCAAATCAAAACTACAATGAGATATCATTTCACACCAGTCAGAATGGCCATCATCAAAAAATCTACAAACAATAAATGCTGGAGAGGGTGTGGAGAAAAGGAACACTCTTGCACTGTTGGTGGGAATATAAATTGATTCAGCCACTATGGAGAACAGTATGGAGGTTCCTTAAAAAACTAAAAATAGAACTACCATACACCCAGCAATCCCACTACTGGGCATATACCCTGAGAAAACCATAATTCAAAAAGAGTCATGTACCAAAATGTTCATTGCTGCTCTATTTACAATAGCCAGGACATGGAAGCAAACTAAGTGTCCAACATCGGATGAATGGATAAAGAAGATGTGACACATATATACAATGGAATATTACTCAGCCATAAAAAGAAACGAAATTGAGCTATTTGTAATGAGGTGGATGGACCTAGAGTCTGTCATACAGAATGAAGTAAGTCAGAAAGAGAAAGACAAATACCATATGCTAACACATATATATGGAACCTAAGAAAAAAAAAATGTCATGAAGAACCTAGGGGTAAGACAGGAATCAAGACACAGACCTACTAGAGAATGGACTTGAGTATATGGGGAGGGGCAAGGGTAAGCTGTGACAAAGTGAGAGAGTGGCATGGACATATATACACAACCAAACGTAAAACAGATAGCTAGTGGGAAGCAGCCGCATAGCACAGAGAGATCAGCTAAGTGCTTTGTGACCACCTAGAGGGGTGGGATAGGGAGGGTGGGAGGGAGGGAGATGCAAGAAAGAAGAGATATGGGAACATATGTATATGTATAACTGATTCACTTTGTTATAAAGCAGAAACCAACACACCATTGTAAAGCAATTATACTCCAATAAACATGTTAAAAAAAAAAGAGAATGGAAAACAGAGACATTTGAAAACATTTTTTAAATGCCTCAAGTATTTTAGATTTCAGGTATACAGATTCTCAACTCTTGTGTCTAGATTTCAAACTTTAAGGTCCATACGAATCACTTACAGGTCTTATTAAGATATAGTTTCTGATTCAGTAGGTTTGAGGCGGGGCCAGGATTCTCCATTACTAACAAGTTCCTGGGTAATAGCAGTGCTGCTGGTCTCGGTCATAGAGTGACCAACCTTCCCTGTTTGCCTGGAATTGAGGGATTTCCTGGGACATGAATTTCTCAGCTAAATCTGGAAGAGCCCTGGGCAAACCGGGTTGTTTATTCATGCTATCGGACATTTTAAACAAAATGGAGTAGGTTATACCTGAGCTTCAACAAAAGAATTTCTGGTCAAGCTTAGATATTCATAAATGAGAGCACACCTATAGGTTATATAGTATTGCATTAAAATTTTTCTTTCTTTGAAGAAATGTCCTATATAAATATGAACACCCTGACTGGGTCTGGTCCAGCTTATGAGTCCATCTCTGACCTAGATCTAATTTTATTTCTTAACAGGCTTAAAAAAGAGATTCTCGTGTTACAAATAAATTAATATTTCTAGAAACTAATAGCTTTTTGTTCTTCATTATTTACCTAGGTTGCAAAATTTAATGTCCTAAAATAGAGGATAAATATTCTATTAATATTTGTATCTCCCCAAATCAGAAAGGATGTTGATATGCACATGGGGACCCTCAAGAAAGCATTATTCTGGGAGGAGTTTGGGATTAACACATACACACTACTATATGTAAAATAGATAATCAACAAGGCTCTACTGTATAGCACTGAGAACTCTACTCAATACTCTGTAATAAACGATATGGGAAAAGAATCTAAAATGGATATATGCATATGTATAACTGAATCACTTTGCTGTACACCTGAAACTAACACAACACTGTAAATCAACTATAATCCAATGTAAAATAAAAATTAAATTAAAAAATAATAACATTTGTTCAATATCAATAGCTTTTTGAAAGCTGTATTCTTTAAACGGGCTGAGATATATAGAAAGCTTTCCTAATTTATCAGAAGATCAGTTCTCTCTCAGTGTTCTGAATATATGTCATAAAGCAAAATAAAATAAATGGCAGTTTGCCTTCATGATGCTGAAAAAAGAAAAAAGAAAGCATTGTTCAATTTCTGCTTCCTCTTAAGACGAAGCTCTATCTACCTAGGAAGGAGAATCACTTCCAAATTCAAAATGAGAAGTATTCAAATAAACTATATCCACATGACTTTTCTTGAGCTCACTAGAGAGTTGAGGTTGTAAAATACTGTCAAATAATCTGAATGTCAAAGACCACCAAGCTCCTCCAACAAGAGATGATACATGCAAATTGTAGCAGAACACAGGGTAAATGGGGTGCTTGCCGTATAAGTGACCAAGAAAAAATCAGCTAAAATGTTACCACATTTTTGAAGGACAAATGTGACCTGCGTCAATCTAAAATAGCTGGGGCCCCAGACACAGGGGGAATTGACATTTACTCTCAGGCTCTTTTCCATAAACTCCTACTAATGAGAAAGATTAACGGCAGCACAGGCAAAAGATTGAAGCCCCATTGGTAATGCAGACCTACGACAAGTAATCAGCTGCTGCTATAGGAGAGTTAAGAAACACCATCTTTTCCCCCAGAACTTTTTCTCATATGAAGTCTCTGAAGGAGAAAGAGAACTCTGTCACCTGCAAGACACAGGCAAAGACCATTGCAGCTGGTAGAAGGATAGAATGAACTGTAATGTAAACTATGGGCTTTGGGTGATTATGATGTGTCAGTGTGGGTTCATCCATCTTAACAAACGTACCACCTTAGTGGGGGATGTTGATAATGGGGGAGGTTATGCAAAGGTAGGGACAGGATGCATATGCAATCCTCCCCTTCAATTTTGCTGTGCATCTTAAACTGCTCTAAAAAATAGTCTTAATCTTAAAAAGATTTATAAATACATATAAAAAGATCAAAAACTACCATGCTGTAATAAGATGGAGCCCAGTCAGCTTTGGTCTCAGGTACTGACAGAGTAGGAAATGCTTGGATCCAGTGTGATGGATCCCGGAGGTTCAGGAACGTTCTGCTTTGCATTTCCATTTTCTGCTTAATGAATGATGTCTAAAATGTCATCCAGAAGTCTCTTACTTATCTATTGCTGCATCGTAAGTTACTCAGAAATTTAGCAGCTTAAAAGAGCATACATTTACCATCCGCTGGTTTCTGGGGCTCAGGAACCCAGGCTTAGCTTAACTGGGGCACTGGCTCAAGGTCTCTCACAAGGCTACACTCAGGTATCAGTTGAGGTGGCAGTCACCTCTCAAGACTCAATAGGGGCGTATTCACTTCTGCACTCACTCGTGGCTCTTTGTCACGCCTTGGGTTTTCAGTGGTGCTTGGTCTTGGCAGACGTTAGTTCCTTGCCATGTGGGCATTTCCATAGAGTCATTTACAGCATGGAAGCTGGCTTCCCTCATGGAAAGTGAGGCAGAGAGAAAGAGAGGCCAAGCAAACTGGAAACCAGGGTCCTTTTGTAATCTAATCGCAGAAGTGACCTCCCATAACTTTTGCCATATTCTGTTCATCAGAGGCAAGTCACTAGGTCCAGCCTACACTCAAGGACAGGGATTATGCAAGCAAAGGAATACTGGTAGACAAGAATTATTGGAAACCATCTTAGAATCTGCTTACCGCAAAAAGAGAGGGAGCTTGTAAAATAAGAGTTAGAAATAAATCTTAAAATAAGGTCCCTGGGAAGAATAACCATGGTGGTTAATTGTTCTCCAAGGTGCACATTGTTACCTAATCTATAAAACTTTTCTTGAACTTCCCTGCCTCTCATGACAAAAGGAAAAGCAAGTCATTCTCTCTTTATTTCCCATAGTACTCACTACCCTCTCTATCCTTTCCGGTACATATTACGTTGAATTGCAATTATTTGCTGGCATGCCTGTCTCCTCCCCAGGTATGTGAGAGGTTCCTGAGGACAAGAGCTGTTACTTATTTTGCTTGCCTTTGTTCCGTGAGTATTTGCTGAACTAACTGAAGCTGTAACTTCCTGATCACTGAATAGTTCTTGGAGGACAGACCAAGGATATTGAGTGCCTGAAGTTAGGGTTAGAGGGTTTGAAGAAACACAGCATAGCAGTGGCAGATGGCCATATTCAATCAAGTGCTGGAAGTCTTCAATTTGCCCCCCCCAGATCCAGTCTCTGTACTTCTCCATCCCCACTCTGTGCTCCAGCAGCCTAAACCTAAGGGACTATAGCCTATGTTCCTTAACCTCTAGCTCCCTGTTCTGCTCTGCCAATAGGAGGCACTGGCGGGAGCCCAGAGACAGGGAGACAGTGAGGTAGGAGAGTCATCTCCTTGGTTGGTTCCCTGCCAGTGTTCCACAGGTTGCTTGTGTCCTTCTACCAAGGCCACAGCTCCTGCCAGGCCTTTCCCTCCATACAGCTACCCTCCCTCTGGCTTCTAGTAACTCTTTTCTGTCCTGGTCTCTCCAGGTCAATGGGTAGCACCAGCTCTTATTGTCCAGCTGAATGCACTAGACCTTGTCGGGCTTATTGTCCAAGTGAATGCACTAGACCTTGTTGGGCTTCCTAAAGCCTGCCTACACTTTTCAAATTAGTGCATTTATTAATGTCTCCTCAAATTACCTACTTTGAGTTAGCCATCTATTTCCTGATGGAACGCTGAATGTAGAGAGCCAGACTATTCTGGAATTAGTCATAGCAAACAACATTAAAAATAAAACTGTTGTTAGTTTATATGTACGCTGAAATAGTGAATGAAACAGACTTGGTCCTTGGCCTCCTGGATCTTATGAACAAACAATTATCTCTTCAGTCATATCCAGATGTTGGTGGTTAGTTGGTTGGTTTTTTTTTTTTTTTTTTTCTGCGGTACGCGGGCCTCTCACTGTCGTGGCCTCTCCCGTAACGGAGCACAGGCTCCGGACGCACAGGCTCAGCGGCCATGGCTCACAGGCCCAGCCGCTCCGCGGCATGTGGGATCTTCCCAGACAGAGGCACGAACCCGTGTCCCCTGCATCGGCAGGCAGACTCTCAACCACTGCGCCACGAGGGAAGCCCCTGGTTGGTTTTTTAAAGAACGGTTTTTCTTAAATGCTATTAGTAAGATTGAATGTGAAAAAGAAAACCTTTTTAACTGCAGGCAAATTATCTCAAGCTAAGTGAAAAGCAGGAGAAAGTTTGTTGTTACCTATGACTTGTGACAGCAAATGCCACAAGTGACAACAGTCAATTCACTACACCATAGGTAGGAAAGTAAGAAAACAGACTAAATGCCAGCCTAGAAAATTGTGTGTAGCTATAGATGGGTCAGACGAGTATAATAAAATATAAGAACAATAACTAAAAGTTACTGCACACTAAGTTCCAGGAAATACTCTAAGGCCTTTACATGTTTCTTTATACTTAATCCTCACAAAATATTCTGGGGTAGGCACACATTGCCCCAGCTTTAAAGATGGGGAAATTGAGGCACAGAGAAATTAAGAAGGCTGTCCAAGCAGTCAAGGAATGGTGATCTGAGTATAAGCCCAAGATCCATCCTCTTAACCATGACTCTAAGTTAAGAATAAAGGATAATACTGAATAACCTAATTTGGAGCATCAGGTACTAACTTGTTCAAAAATACTTGCTCATATAGTCCAGAAATAATTTAAGGTAAAACGTATTTTAAAGCCTTGTAAACATCAACTATAAACCAAAGGTGCTTATTCACTGGAGCCAAGAGGTAGAGAGAACAACCTAGTTTTTATTTCTCCCTCACTCCAATTCCATCCTTAGTTTTGTAAGAGTTCATGCCAGCTCTTGATGTAAGAGCCCAAATTGTGTTTGAGAATCATTTCTCTTTTTTTTTGACTCTATTTACCAGCCAGTAAAACACATGGAAAAAGAACTTGCCCCCATGAACCTTCCTCAATTCTTTTCCTTACTTCTAGGTCTGACAATCATCTATCAGCAATACTGGGTCCCCCCTGCCAGACCAAAACCTCAAGAAACCATTCCCTCTGGGCACTTCCAAATGGACCCAGTAATTGTTCCATACCTTTTCCACAGGTGGCATGCGTGGGGCTTCTTGTTGTCTCACCCTTTAGGATTTGCATATTTTGTTTTCATTCACTTCACGCCTGGCCAGAAGCAAAACCATCCTGCTTACCTCTTCATTTGTGTAGACCTCACATTTTTTTTCACCTTATGGTAGTGAGGGGGGAGCTCTGTTAATGTGTAACAAGTCCGGGTTGCCTATTACGCACCATGGCTATTGCCCAATTCTAGTTTATAAAGAGTTTAGAACGGTATTTTTTTCTTCACGGTACCAAGGGATTAATAACAAGAAAATTGGCAAGAAATTGCAGCCTGCAAGCTGCAACTAATATGATTTGATGCAATCCAGATGTGAAAATCTCCCTGCACCATCCTATGCCCACCACAGTATAGGTGCGTGAACTTGGTAAATGCAGAGACAGTAATTACATTTATTTGGAGACATATGGCCTCTGCCTTTCCCTCTCCTTTTCCCACTTTGAGGGAAAGAGTGATTTAGAAAGTATTTTTACACTTACTAAAAAGGATGTGGAAATAAAACTTTAAATACTGGAAAAGGTCTTAAGAAGAAAATATATTTTATTCTTCCAGAACCATGAGTTTTTCAGGACAGAACTGTCTTAGACCTCTTCAGTTGCTACAACCCCAGGAAGCAACGGAAACCTCACAAATTGGACAACGTCCCTTACCCACCCATCACAGTGGTCACTTCGATTAAGGGATGGAATGTTCTAAGACATGGCTCATCTGTCAGACGGTTTGGATTGAACTGGCTGAAGAAATTTTTTTCCCAATTGTCCTGCTCCTGTTACTATGGTTGCATGACAAATCACCCTAAAACTTAGTGTTTTAAAACAATAATAATTATTTATTACTTCTCACAATTTTGTGGGTCAGGGATCCAGAAGCAGCCTATATGTGCCTCCTGACTTGGGGGACCCTAATGAGTGTGTAATCCCAGGACTGGGATCAGACTGAGGGCTTCTTCACTCACATGTTTTGTTACCTGACCTGGGTAACATGTTTTGTTACCTGACCACAGCTGGGGCTCCTTGGGCACCTTTCTAGGTGGCCTCTTCACATGCTCTCTCAAGTATGGGGGCTTGAGGGTAGCTGGACTTTTTACGTGTTGACAATGTTCTGAAGGTGCATGTCCAAAGAGAGACAGAGCCAGGAGAGAAGGACATAATGTCACTTCTGGTATGTACTATTGGCTGAGACACTTACAATGGTTCATTCAGTTTCAAAGGGTCAGGGGAGGGCATAAACTCTGCTCCTTCTTGGAGGTCTATCAGTGTCGCATTGTAAAACAGGTGTACGGGATGGTCATCTATGAAAATATAATCTTCCATATGCTCCAGGAGCTCTATCCCTGAAAACACATCAACAATATCCTACTCATGATGGCTGCTTTTTAATATCCAACATCAGAGCCAATTGGTTGACTAAGGATTGTTGAATCAGTTGGAAGTAGAGGTTTAGATATTCAGTTTTGGGAATGCAGGGACAATCTAATCTTATACAGAGTCCTGTTCAACTGCCAACAAGGGATCCATGAGCTTGCATGGTCATGTATGTATAATGGTTATGAAAAAATGGGAAATAAATGCCATATATTAATTATCTAGTTATGGTAAAAACCATTAATTGAGCAAACATTTACTAAATTTCTCATGTATCAACACTGAAATTGTTGTGGGGAAGATAAATAAGACTGTGTTTAATTCTCTAGAAGTGGAAAAACGGGGACTCGAATTCAAAAACCTCATGCTTTTTCCACCAATCAGCTTTATTTGTATGAATTTTACAAAATAATGTGTTGCTAAAACAAATTATTGGAAAGACTATAAGTCTTACATGAGTTTGGAATGGGGATTGGTCAGAAAAGACTGGGCACTCAGAGATAGCCAGCATTTTTTTTTCTGTAGACCTGTGAGATGGAGCTTGAAGCAGAAACTAGAATAAAGTGTAGATATGCAGAAAAGAGGAGAGGCAAGGAGATGGGCAGAACCAAAGGAATGCAGACGAGTGTGTACACAGTGCATTCCCAGAACAAAGAGTAGACACGAAGTAATCTTTTGAGTGTGATATCAGCATTTGGTGTTTTCTTTTCCAATCAATATTCACATATTTTTCATCAAAAATGGCATTCCTGTTTTAATTTATTTGGTAGTAAAAAGTACCTAAATCATTATGAGAGAAAATAGACAATGCCGTTCCATTAGAAAACAAAATTAAAGGCTATAATGACGTTTTTGAACAAACAAACGTTGAAAAATGCTTAGCTCTGTTTCCTTCATTTCTTAGTTTTCACAGTGATATCTGCTGCTATAAATCTATATTTGTTTAAAACACATACAATCTATTGCAGTAATAGAAGAGTAAGAGAGAAATCATAGAGTTTTTTTTCTATTTTATCTACATGTGAACATCAGGACCTTACTTCTATAAGATAAGAAAAATCTGTGCAAACTAGTTTGGATGAAAGTATATATTCATAATAACAATATCGATTACCACTTATTGAGAGTCTATGTTATGTCAAGTTATTTGCATAAAAATAACTCTCTTTTAAACTATAACCCTAAAAAGTAGCTATCCTAATTTCCTTTTATAGGTCAAACTAAAGTACCAAAAAATTAAACAGGTTACCAAACTACCAATTAGGCAGTGACAAGGCAATATTTAAACCTGAGTCAATTGGCTCACTCCAAGACTGTGCTTCAATATGGAAGAGTTGATGCTCTGAGTCATTGTTCCAGTGGGGAGATACTACTGCCTGCTAGCTAACATCAGTCCTTAACCCCTGACCCGAGCTTTTTCATTTACTAGTTGTTTAGACTTAGGTAAGTTAGTTAACCTCTCTGTTACAAAGTTCATCTTATTCAGATGAAATGAGATAATTCATATGAAATAATTGTGTAAGAGGCTGTCTTATAGCAAGTGATCAGTAAAGATGCTACTACTGTTAGTTACTCTTACTGTACTACTGTTTTACTATCACTTTATATTTACAAGATAACTGACTTGTATTCGAGGTACAGCCTGGTCTGGGAGAAAATCAGAACCTTCCCAGGAAAATTGTTTGCATCATTAAAAAATTGATCTATTTGATGGACTATAGCTGTGGTGATGATCTAGCCAATGAACTATAGCGTTGTGACCAGCATTCAGCCCCAGCTCTTAAAAGTGCAGATGCTATAGAAAATAACTGTCCATAGAATTTGTAGTCCCTATTTTCAGTCTTATTTAATGGGCTGATTACCCTTAGAACCAACAATGATTCCTCATATTGCATCTCTCTTTCTTACTTTTCAAGGCAACTTGAAAGAGTGATTGTTCGCAGAAGATGACTTTTTGGTAAAGAACAAGAAAGATAAAGTATGACTGGGAAAGGGAAAATCCCTAAAATATTTTTCTAAAGTACAGAGAATTATAATTCCAACCAAGAGGAAAATATTTTAGACATCTTTTCTTGTCCTTAAACTTAGAGTTGTCAGATAACATACTGGATGCCCAGTTAAATTTGAATTTTAGATAAGCAGCAAATATTTTTAGTATAAACATGCCCCAAATATTTTATGAGACTTACTTATACTTTTTTTGTTGTTGTTGTTGTTTCTTAGCGGTACGTGGGCCTCTCACTGTTGTGGCCTCTCCCGTTGTGGAGCACAGGCTCAGGACACGCAGGCTCAGTGGCCATGGCTTATGGGCCCAGCCGCTCCGCGGCATGTGGGATCTTCCCGGACAGGGGCACGAGCCCGTGTCCCCTGCATTGGCAGGCGGACTCTCAACCACTGCGCCACCAGGGAAGCCCCCTTACTTATACTTTTAAAACAGGGATTTTTTAAATCTGAAATTCAAATTTCATTGGGTGTCCTATATTTTTATTTGCAAAATCTGGCAACCCTGCTTAAAATGGTCACAGTTAGCTCAGGCATTTTCACACTTTCTAATTTCACATTGGAGTTGAAGTCAGTATGGGAAGCCACGTTTTGGAATATGGAGTCCCAGGCTGAGGGTGATGCCAAGGAAACATTCATAATGAAGAGTGCATACTGAGTCCAACCTCCCACTCCTATCTCTTGCACTCTCTAGCAGGTATCCTGTATTGTTGTTGAAAAGTGAAATGTTGTTTCTCTAATCCTAAACTTTCCTTCCTTCATCACTCATCTTTACTCTGGAACATCCCTGTCATATTTTACCCATGAAATTCTTAAATACTCTTTAAGACCTGTTAGAAATGGCTAATTGCCCACCTATCCCATGGCATAAAGTTGTGGGACCAAGAATGGTTTTTATAGTGGAATGTCAGCAGAAGTGAGGTATTTTATTTCTGGGGCAAGGTGATCAAGAAGAAAGTGTGCTTTCTCCTGCCTTTTTCCCCTTCTGCTATTTGAAGCAGATGGGCATAAAGATATTGGAAGCCATGTGTTGTAGATGGGAGAGCCACATGATGGAAGCATCCTGGGTTTCTGTATTATGGTTTTGAGGAGAGATACCTGATGATCAGACAGATGTGTTTGAAATTTTACAGAACCAAGATATGAACTTGTATTGTTTTTTCTTATTTTGTTATTGTTTAGTGTTTTTCTAACATAGCCCATAATGAATCATACCCTATCCTATGAAGCTTTTATCCATGAATTAAATAAAAACATCATCAGACACTAAATATAAATGACACAGATTTTGCACTTGAGTTCACTGTCTAGTATGAAAAATAGGCATGCAATAATAGTAAGGTGTAAGATTTGTTGTGATCTATATGTCAAGTACTATGCTAGCCACTTTATCTCTATTATTTCATTTAATCCTCATAATAAACCTGTTAGAAAGATACTATTATTATTATTCCATTCTACTGATAAGGAAACTGCATAAGAATAGAGAAATCTCTTAACATCTTTGAGCCAAACATTCAAAGATGTAAAGAAATTTGCTGAAAGTCAGGCAATTAAGTGCAGAAGTCAGGTTTCAATCCCAGACAATCTGACTGTGGAGCCTAAATGCTGAATCAATACTGAAATTCAGCATGATACATGTTATTGAATAATAAAGTAAGAAAACAAAGAAGGACCAGCAAGTTTTATTAAGACAGGGATATCCAGAAAGTTTTCTCGGAAGACGTGATTCTTGAACTGACTCTGAAAGAAGAGTTATTGAATTGTAAAGGCCTTGTATGCCATGCTAAGGAGATTGTGTCTACCCAAAAGATGTTGAGGGCCCATTGAAGAGTTAAGAGGAGGGGTAAGTGGTCATCCTCACATTCTTCCCAGGTTTCCCCAATCTTTTTTTTTTTTTTTTCAGAAAATACCCAGACCTGTTCTATGATGCCAAATACTTGGTTTTTAGAGCACTGAAGGAAGTGAATTCCTTTATGTAGACTTTTCTGCAAAGAATCTACTTGTTCTGAACACTTTGTGTTTTTTTTCACTGATGGCACTCAGAAAACATTCCAAAGTGTCACCATGTCAATACTCAAATCAGACCTATGATGAGAACAGCATTCTATATTAGTAATAGAAAAACAATGCTATAAACTCTGCTTCAGAGACTTCATGTTGCTCTTGGCTATAACTGGGGAAAAGGCTTCAAGCAGGAATATGAAATACAAAAGTACAAGTGCTGCTTCAAATAGAACAGTGATTGAGTAACATGGTTAAACCCGAAACAAACATTAAGACTGGTTCCCATAAGAGGGTCTGACGCATAGTAGGCACTCAATAAATATACACGAAATGAAATGAGACCAAGAGAGAGATTTTCCTCTCACTTGTACCGCTACCAATGGATATGGATTGCTCAGCACATTATTCTTTTCCTTTTTTTTAAACAAATTTATTTATTTATTTTTGGCTGCTTTGGGTCTTCTGTTGCTGTGTGTGGGCTTTCTCTAGTTGCAACGAGTGGGGGCTATACTTCGTTGTGGGGTGAGGGCTTCTCATTGCGGTGGCTTCTCTTGTTGCAGAGCACAGGCTCTAGGCGCACAGGCTTCAGTAGTTGTGGCACACAGGCTTCAGTAGTTGTGGCTTGCAGGCTTACTTGCTCCATGGCATGTGGGATCTTCCCGGACCAGGGCTCAAACCCGTTTCCCCTGCATTGGCAGGCATATTCTTAACCACTGCACCACAAAGGAAGTCCAGCACATTCTACTTAAATGAGTGTTTTAGGTTGAAGGGAATCAGGCAGGTGGGCAGGAATCAATAACCTGCTTATCCAAAGTTAGCTTTCCAACTCTCTCATCCACTAAACACAAAACTGGAAATAAAATCTAAAGGGTCTCCATTAGGCTGAAGGACAACAATTCTGCTTTGTAGGAGAGGCTGCATCACTCACATTCGGCTCACATTTGGCATCACTTGTTCATTGCATGGACCACTTGATTTTTCTGTGCTTGGCACATTGTAGGCGTTCAATAAATTGTTTACTGAAATAACAGAGGAGAGAGGACTATGCAGTGCTCAGCTGAGACTAGCAATTTAATAAGCTTGACTGTGTAGTTTCTCTATAGCAGACAAGAGGCATGAATAAGACAATTAGGGACAAGAGGAATGAATGAGATGGTCTGTTGTAGAGGACATTGGTGTCAGACAAATAAGCAGTATTCAAATGTTGGCTTTGCCTCTTACTTGTGGTGTGACGTTAAGCAAGTTGCTTGGCCTTTCTGAACCCTTTTTCCTAAGGAAAATATAAATGATTTTACCTATATCATGTCATTTGAGGATTAAATTAGCCAAAAAAAAAAAAAAAAAGTAAAGTAGATACTTGATAAAAGCCAGTTGGCTAGGGGTACTTAGTTTGAGGGCACTGACCCCCTAAGAACAGGGGTCATCATTTCCAAGGGCTCACTAATTAGACCACATGGGTTATTCATGGCCAACACCTATTCTAATTGGTTAGTTCCACTATGTACCACTGTTAAGTATTTTGCCTCCCACCTCTGCCTAAACAAATCATATCACACCATGCAATAAATCAATACATTTAATTATGATCTCAGGTCATCAAGGAAAGTGTAGAGTTACAGTCAAAAGTGTAATAAGAAGGAAATAGGTATTGCTTTTAAAGAAAGATCTTGATCCTCCCTGAATAATTTTTTTTCCTGAAGATCAAGTGGTTAGTCATGAGTGATTCAGGCCGTTCACTTGCTAGAAGAGTGAAACCCCTGATGAGGCTAGGTCAACACAATATTCTTATAGTAGCTATGCCTCATTAACCCTTGGAGAAATTTGCTCACAGCAGCGCACAGGTTCAGATAAAACAAAGCCTTATAAATACGAGTGTTTTGTTGAGATGAACAAAGTCTTGAAGTGCCAGGGCAAAGGCTCCTCAAAGCAGGACTGCGGTGTGGCCTTCAGACAGTGTCTTTGCCTTCAGAGCAAGGCCAGCCAGGGCTTATGTAACAGAGGGCCTCTTTAATTCCAGCAGGAAACCCTACGTCCAGACGACACCCCGCTTCCAGACACTGCCAGGTAACAGCCTGACTGCCTCCTTTCTTCTTCCTTCCCCATGAAAGACAGACCCAGAGCAGGTTTTTCCCTCACAGCCTGAATTCATTAGATTTATTTTTTTTCCTCCCAACCATGCTGTGGAGGTTGAATTGCCCTCATTCATAAGTCGACTCCAGACCAAGAGAAAGTGACAGAAAGATCCAGCTATCGCACCTCATAAAATGTGTCCACTGAAAACCACGAGCGAAAATTGCGTGAAATATCCTAAATAACAGGGTATTCAGGAACCCATACTGGAATACCAACACTTTTTACAGGTTTGGGGGCATAAAGGTGCTTTGGGCTTAGCATTGAAAAACAATAACAACAACAAACCCTCCTGATCACCCTTGATCATCATTTCATTCCTGGTTCCAGATGGTTCTCAAGGGTTTCTTTCACTCCAGACAAACCCCTTGCTCTTTAAGGAAAAAAAGTGTATTGAGGTTAAGTGTGGATCGGAAGCAAGGGTTTGGGAATCAGACTGGTTTCAGTCAGAGCCCCCGCTCCCTTCTTCTCTGAGCTATCTCTTCCCAGTAGTGCTCACTGGTACTTACTGTTCATAATTATCTGCTATCATGATGCTATTGCTTTTGGCAATAAACACTTAGCACATTGCTACTGGTTTTTGCCAAGACAGCATGCCCCTCTCTGATTTATGGTCTAAAAGATGCAAGACCAGCTTTCATACCATACTTCATTCCATAAAAGAGATTATATAAAAAGCCAGCTCTCTCCCCAGGTCCATCTCCCCGCTTTTTCCCCAGATGCAGGACAAGCTGCAGAATGTACAACTGGCAATGAGAAGGGCAGAAGCTAAATGAGACATGAGCTTGAAATCTGATTTGAAGTCTGTTTTTCCTGCCAGAATATATTTCCCTTTGTTCTTCAAAAAAATAAACCAGAGGCAAAATCATAAAAAAGAAATTTCCCATTAACATCTTTGTATTCATTCATCCCCCATTTGTATCTTTTTTAGCACCTCTATTAATCCCCTCTATACCCCCCAAACATCCATCTTATCCAAGTCAACATGGCAGAGAGCACAATAGGCTTTAGAATCAGATGTATGTGGGTTCGAATTCACTAAACCTCTTTGAGTCTCAATCTGTGTATTTTTAAATAAGTTAATAGTTGGCATAAGAAGATTTTTTGTGTGGCTAATGTGAGGGAGGGTTAAAGATAAACCTATGCTGAAGTCTCTGGGTGCAGCATTGGCACTTACTAAAATTCTAGCTTCCTTCTTTCCTTACCTTCTACACTTTTACTGCCCATCAGGTTTTCCCTGTAAGCTTGTGTATCCCTTTAGTAGCCACCTTCCTTCATACTGACGTATGTAAAAATACTATGGGTACAAAACCTTCCTATTTCTAATTTACCTCTTTCCTCTCCCAGCCTCTCAGAACATTGAGAACAAATGAGCGGTTACTGGTGGAGAGAGGGGCAGAGGGAGGGGCAAGGTAGGTGAAAGGGATTAAGAGGTACAAACTACTAAGTATAAAATAAATAAGTTATAAGGACATAATATACAGCACAAGGAATATAGGCAATGTTTTATAATAACTTTATATGGAGTATAATATATAAAAATATCAAATCATTTTGTTGTATGCCTGAAACTAATATTATATTTTTAAGTCAACTATACCTCAATAAAAAAAGAACATTGCTCTGCCTTTTGTTGTTCTGATAACTTAACCATAGTTAGAGAAAAATGGATGTACTTGGTCAATGTGTTGCTATGGTCAGGTGACATCCTCATTTTAATAAAAATGGAGATAATACCTTAACCCAAAGTCCTGAGGCCCTCAAGTAATTTAACTTGGCAAACATTGATTGGATGCTTACTAATGTAATAGATGAAATAGAAATCTAATGAAATAGATGTAGGGAATGACAAAGAGAAAAGAATTGACCCTTGCCCTTGCAGAATTTAGAGTCTGGTATAGAAGACAGACACACAGAAATAAGTATTAAAAGATTGGATTCCAGTATGTTAGAATAGAAGTTGAACCAAAAGTCATGGGAGTATGTGGAAGAAGGAGACGAATTCCAGCTGGAGAAGTAAAAGAGCTTTCCATGCAGGAGGAATGTTTGAGCTAAATTCTTAAGGATGAGTTTTGAGAATGGCGTGAGTAGCTTGAGTAAAGGCCCAGAAGCTGAAGAATAAATAGTGCTTTTGGAGAATAGCAAGTAGAACATGGTGGCTGCGTGCATGAAGAAAGCCACTTACCATATCATTGAACAAAGGATGTTGTGGCCATCAAGCCACCAGCCACTGCAGCCGCCTCCAGCTATGCATCCTGTGGGGATTCAGGATGGAGAAAAACAGGATATTGTCCCTAGATAGTTAAGGTGCATATCGAAGGAATGATTTCAGTAAGTCTAGATTCTTGCATGTTTCCATACACAGAAAAGGGCTAAATTCATTAACTTGAGATGTCTGGTTTTCTTTAATTAACAGTAATGTTTTGATGTCAACTACCTCAGGTTTTTTGTTTGTTTGTTTGTTTATTGTGCAAAAAACTACATATTCTGGCCCCTCCCTTACCTCATTGTAACAGTCCCTCAAAGCTATCTAAGAGGCTGTGTCCCAGGCTTAAGTCCTCAGGATGTCCACTGAATAAAACATAATTCTCAACTTTTAGGCTGTGCATTTTTTTTCAGTCCACAGCTGTAATACAAGTTACAAGTTGGGAGTGCATATTGTAGTAGAAAATAAAATTATAAATGAAGTTGGTAATACCGTTGAGAGCTCTGCTTCACAACTTGAGCAATCTGAACTTTTCACTTGCAGTATAAATCTACTGTAGATTCTAAAGCAGGAAGGATCATGATTGTTTATATATGTTAGAGAGACAGGGTACTCTGGTAACAGATTTGTATAGAATCAGAAAGAAGCTGGTAGCAGGCTGACCAGTTGGAAAATGGTTACTAGAATTTAGGTCCACGGTAACATAGCAATAGCAGTCAGAGGGTGATGAAGTGACAGAAGGAAGGAACAGATGGCAAGGACATTTCGGACCAAAGACAACAGAGCTTGGCTTCTTCACAGAGTGTAGAAAGTTCCAGAGAAGGAAAAATTGAAGATTAATCTAAGCTATTTATCCTGGAAGACTGAAAGCATGGGTATGCCACCAGTGAAAAGGGTAAGTGGTAAGTTTGGTTTGGGGTTTGCAATAGAACAAATAGAACGCAGGCAGATTTTTTCTGATCTTGGACAGCTTTAAACTCACTGGGTCACAATTTCCTCATCTATAAAATAAACATCATAATCCATGTTGTTATTATCTCACTTGGTTACTGTGAAGATCAGGCAAGGTCATGTGTGTAGCTGTATTTTCTAAACTAACAAATACATTTCCAAGTGAGGGATCAATGAAACCATTCAAAGTCCCTGTGCTGCCCAGTAGAGACAACTCAGTATAGGTTGGCATGGGGCTTCCCACACATGAAACAACACCCTGACTTGTAAGAAGATGAGTTTTTAAAAAAAGAAATCTCAAGAAAATGTTCTCTAAATATCACATTTTTATATCTGACCCAGCAGTCTCTGGTTTTTTACTGCCAAAGTGTTCTGAATTGAATCAGCTCCATTTAGGGATTTGACCAAAAAGGTTTTCAAAATAAAAAAGGAGAAAAAAAGCCATTGTTATGGAAGACTGAAAGCCTTCTCCTGTTCCTGAAGTTGGCTCACATGTGTGACTTCAGCCTTCCTGGAGCAGTTTAGGATATGAATGAGGCCAGGAACCAAAAGGGGTCTGGAATATGAAAATGGATTAAATCTAGCAGCATGAAAGCTACAAAACCTTCTTTACTATCAAGCTATCCAGGGGATTTGATATGCCTTTACTTCTAAGTGTCACCTGTACGTGTCTTGGTGAAGTTGGTCATGATCTGTCATGCTCTGCCATGATTAGACTCTGCATAGATGCTAGGAATTCCGGGATTGGTAAGAGGATCAGAGGGATAGCCTTCTGAGAGGATGTGGTTTCAGTGCCTGATTCTCTGCTGAAAATATAAGAAGGTGGGTAAGAAAAAGGGGCATGTGAGGAGATGCTACCCACAGACATATGGTTGGAGGCTTTTTATTTGTTTTTAATCACAACATTATATATCTATATCTATACCTATATCTATATAGATATATATGATTTTTTTGTCCATTATGGATGTGTGTATGAATGTATATATGTATTCATTCCATTTATTGGTTTATTTATACCTGGCCTTTGATCTGGAAGGAATTAAAGCAGCCTTTCTTTTTCTTTCTTTTCTTTTCTTTTCCTTTTTTCTTTCCTTTTTAACATCTTTATTGGAATATAATTGCTTTACAATGGTGTGTTAGTTGCCGCTGTATAACAAAGTGAATCAACTAAACATATACATATACCTCCATATCTCCTCCCTCTTGTGTCCCCCTCCTACCCTCCCTATCCCACCCCTCTAGATGGACACAAAACACCAAGCTGATCTCCCTGTGCTATGCAGCTGCTTCCCACTAGCTATCTATTTTACATTTGGTAGTGTATATATGTCCATACCACTTTCTTACTTTGTCCCAGCTTATTCTTCCCCCTCCCCGTGTCCTCAAGTCCATTTTCTACGTCTGCATCTTTATTCCTGTCCTGCCCCTAGGTTCATCAGAACCATTTGGGGATTTTTTTAGATTCCATATATATGTGTCAGCATACGGTATTTGTTTTTCTCTTTTTGACTTACTTCATTCTGTATGACGGTCTCTAGGTCCATCCACCTCACTACAAATAATTCAATTTCATCTCTTTTTATGGCTAATATTCCATTGTATATATGTGCCACATCTTCTTTATCCATTCATCTGTCAATGGACACTCAGGTTGCTTCCATGTCTTGGCTAATGCAAATAGAGCTGCAGTGAACATTGTGGCATGTGACTCTTTTTGAATTATGGTTTTCTCAGGGTATATGCCCAGTAATGGGATTGCTGGATCGTTTGGTAGTTCTATTTTTAGTTTTTTAAGGAACCTCCATACTGTTCTCCATAGTGGCTGAATCAATTTACATTCCCACCAACAGTGCAAGAGGGTTCCCTTTTCTCCACACCCTCTCCAGCATTCATTGTTTGTAGATATTTTGATGATGGCCATTCTGACTGGTGTGAAGTAATAACTCATTGTAGTTTTGATTTGCATTTCTCTAATGATTAGTGATGTTGATCATCCTTTCATGTGTTTGTTGGCAATCTGTATATCTTCTTTGGAGAAATGTCTATTTAGATCTTCTGCCCATTTTTGGATTGGGTTGTTTGTTTTTTTGATATTGACCTGCATGAGCTGCTTGTAAATTTTGGAGATTAATCCTTTGTCAGTTGCTTCATTTGCAAATATTTTCTCCCATTAGGAGGATTGTCTTTTCTTCTTGTTTATGGTTTCCTTTGCTGTGCAAAAGCTTTGAAGTTTCATTAGGTCCCATTTGTTTATTTTTTTTTCCATTTCTCTAGGAGGTGGATCAAAAAAGATCTTGTTGTGATTATGTCATAGAGTGTTCTGCCTATGTTTTCCTCTAAGAGTTTGATGGTGTCTGGCCTTACATTTAGGTCTTTAATCCATTTTGAGTTTATTTTTGTGTATGGTGTTAGGGAGTGTTCTAATTTCATTCTTTTACAGGTAGCTGTCCAGTTTTCCCAGCACCACTTATTGAACAGGCTGTCTTTTCTCCATTGTATATTCTTGCCTCCTTTATCAAAGATAAGGTGACCTTGTGTTTGTGGGTTTATCTCTGGGCTTTCTATCCTGTTCCATTGACCTATATTTCTGTTTTAGTGCCAGTACCATACTGTCTTGATTACTGTAGTTTTTTAGTATAGTCTGAAGTCCAGGAGCCTGATTCCTCCAGTCCGTTTTTCATTCTCAAGATTTTTTTGGCTATTCGGGTGGGGGCTGACATTTGAGCATGGGGCGCAGCCTCTGCTTAGGACCTGCGTGGAAGGGGAGAGGCAGCACATCGAAAGGAGGGCCTCTGGAATGTGGAGTTGCAGAGATTGGAGGTAGGGCCCTGAGTGAGGGTGTGTGGGTGGGGTTTAGGCCCATTTTATTGGAGGGGGTCACAGAGCAGGTCTCCGAATGTAGAGGTAGTGCTCTGGGTTGGGTATAGCGGTGGGGCTTGGGCTCTGCACAACAGGACGGAGGCTCCAAGGGCAGAAGGTTAGGCCCGGGAGCCCAGCAGTCTCCACAGTGCCTAAGTGGACAGGGAAAGCACTGGTCCTGTTCCCTTCCGTTCCTTCCTGCCCCTCCCCCACCATCTCCCCCAGGATCTCCCCCGTTGCCATTGGACCCCTAACTGTGGGTGTGTCCCGCTGAGTGTAGGAACTCCTTCCTTCCCTCCCACTCCCTCAGGGCCCGCGCAGCTGGAGGGTCCTAGGTGGGCAGAGGGTCAGGCCTGGGATCTCAACAGGTACTGGGGGTCTAAGTGGGCAGGGGAAACCTGGCCACACTCTCTTTTGATTCTCTGCCCTCCCAATGGTTCCCTGATTTCCCCCTTCGGGCGTGGGATCCTTTCCCCTCCTTCAGCCGCCCCTCAGGGGTGCCAGTCCCTTCCCGCCTCCACTTCTCCTCCCCCATCACTCCCTCCACGCCCCACATTCTACCCAGTCACTGGGGGTTCTTCCCATCCCCTTAGGTGTCCGTGGTTCCCCACCGGTGCCTGGCAGGTGACATAGTCGTGAGGAGATGAGAATTCCGCGTACTCCTAGTATGCCATCTTGACTCTGCCCCCCCACCATGCA
The DNA here is from genome assembly GCF_011762595.2 of Tursiops truncatus. Classification (NCBI taxonomy): domain Eukaryota; kingdom Metazoa; phylum Chordata; class Mammalia; order Artiodactyla; family Delphinidae; genus Tursiops; species Tursiops truncatus. The sequence continues at coordinate 77,507,457 of NC_047041.1, forward strand.
TCCTTGAAGAATTGCCACCTAATTCTGGCTTTAGATTTCTTGATAGCCAAAGTAAACATGAAAGCATGCCCAATGACCACGGGTATTCAAGAGGCACACATCTATTTCTGGCGGTAAGACTCGACTCAAGTTTCTGCTAAGGATCCTCATAAAGGAAACACCTTAAAATACAGTGGACAACATCTTCATCGTAGACATCATGGAAAGTTTCATCTGATTGTATTTATGATAATTTTCCTCAATGAATGAGGGTCCTCAATGTCCTAACACTGAGATACCACAAATCAGTGTATATGAAGATCATTTTTGAGCTAATTAACAAAATTGAAATTCATACTATAGATAAAAAAGCAGTATATCAAAGTTAAATTTACTGAAGTTGATAATTATTCTGTGGCTATGTAAGGGATTATTTTTATCTTTATGAAATATACACTAAAGTATGTAAGAGTAAATGGACGTGACATATGCAACCTAGGCTCATATGGGGGAAAAGAGAGAGAAACTGATAAAGCAAATGGGGCAAAATGTTAACATAGGTGAATTTAGGTAAAGGGCATTTGGATATTCAAGGTATTATTTTTATTCTTGAAACATTTCTACAAGTTTGAAATTATTTCCAAATAAAACATGCTTTTTTTTAAAAAAAGGAATAAATTTTCATTGAAATTCAAATGCAACACTCATTTGAAAAGAAGTATGAAACCCAAGTTAGTTGACACAAGAATTTTGTGAGATAGGAGTACATGAAATGACAATGACTTGATTAAAGCTTCATCAGTAGAAGAAAGATCTGTTCTGAGAAGATTGTTTCCCTAAGACACATACCTGTGGGGATAGCCATCTTGATCATGATCAGTGGGGAAAACATTTGGCCAAACTTATGTAGAGCTACAGCTTAATTCATTTAAATAAAAGTCTAAGGGGAAACATCATTCACATAGTCAAAAGACCAGCACTGTTGATCATTTAGCCTTTCCTGGTGGTGATAAAGGTGTTGATGTCAAACATACGTGTGAAGAATTTGAAATGTTTAAAGCGTAAGAAAAAAATATAGAGAAATAAATGCAAATGTGCATTCTAGGAAGTTACAGAAATAATAAATACTATTTTGGTTTATATATAAAAATTACTATTTTCGCTCCTTGATCTATTTGCTTAATTTATTTAAGACTATACTATATATAACGAAATATAAAATAGCTGAAAAAATTCACAACCATTGTAATGACCTTACTTAGCTTTTAAAAGAAAATTTAAATTATTTTATTACAAAACAGATGCATTTGTAACGCGGACATTTTAGAATACAAAACAAAATTAAAACCACTTTAATCTTACTATTCAAATGTTTTGTACGTATGTTATTTACAAAAATGGAATTATTTTATAATAGAGTTTTGAAATTGCCCTTTATAAGCTTAATATAAATTGCTTTCTATAAAATTTTATCCTTTAAACAGTTGCATGTTATTCTTAGCTTTAACAGTCCATTACTATTCATTTTCTCCAGTGTAAATAATTAGTTGAGTTGGTTGTATGTATAAAAAGAGACTTAGGATATAACCAACTGGTAAATTTTAGAAACTTCATATATAATGTAATTTAGGGGAAAAAATCCTTGCTGAATTACTCAAATCAACCATTATGGAAAGCCAATAAACTATAATAGACCAATTTAACATTGACACTTGTATTTAAGCAAAACAGCTTTTGGGTGATGGGATTTTACCTTACTGAGATTTTTTTTCCCCAAAAAAAGTTAAATAATAGCAATGCTGGAGTAATTAAAGGCAAGTCATATTTTCTTGGGAAAACTTTTCCAGTGAACAGAAACTCCAGTTTTCAGTTTGCTTTCCTGTCTGGTTTATAGGTGAATTTAGAAATTAGTCGTAGATGATGGATAGGAAATGAAAACATAAATGGAGAGAATTAAATCCTAAAAGTTTAATGAGTTCCCTGATTCCAGAATGCCTGGTTAATACTATAATGTGAATATGTTTGGCAAAGCAAGAAAGATTGAAAATAATCTAAGATTTCTATCAATGGTTCATAAATACTTTATCCATGGAGGGTTAAGAAAAGAAAACAGTAAGACCCCTTTTCAGTTTGAGGATAATTGCTACCTTCTCATACAAGCTGGCTGGACTTCAAAGTCAACCAAGCATTTACTATTACAGTCATTTAAGGTAAAATGGGCTGTTTGCTTTACAAGGAAGCCAGTTGGAAGAAAGCATGTAGTGGGAAGTTTCTTCAACACAATTTCATGCAATTTGAAAATAAAATGTATTCAAGAGAGTTCAAAGAGATATATTAACTTGGGCTGAAAATAAAAAACAGGGACAGAATGATGTGACTTTATTTTGGAGACAAATAATTTATCTAATTAAGGTAAGTGTAACTTTCTTGCTTTGAAGTTCGCTGAGATGAGCTTAGTGTTTGCAAAATTCCTAGTTCACTTTTCTTAATCTGATCTGCTCAGAGGCTTTCCCTCAAAAGTACCAGGCACCCTTGCTGACTTTTCTCGTAGACTGGAAAAGTTAGTAGCATGCAAAATTTTGAAAGAACTGGATTATCTTGCCATTTCCACTTCTTTTCAATAACATTTCTTATTAAATTCCATTTCCCCAAACATCACTAGGCCTGTCACCAGCCTGTCAATGCCTCATATCCTGGGTCTCTATTTACCATCAAAACATATTGGAGACTTCAGGGTCCCAAACTTATCCTAGGGGACAAAGAGGGGAGATAGCTTAATCAGAGAACTCATACCTGCTAAAATTCTAAGTAACTAATGAATCCTTTCAGAAAATGATATGCTTTGATCAGCTGATGTCCTTAAGGAACTTTTAGTCCCTAAGACTATAAGGAGAAATACTGTTTGTCCCAGAGTCCTTTCTGTGAACTAAATAGCTAATCATCTATTTCAACCATGGGAAAAAAACAGATCCAAATAAGGCCTTTATTTTTGGAGCCCTATTAATGAATACTGGTACCCTAAACAGGGAGATTATAGACTATGCCTTTAATTTCACGGTTGAAGAACCCAAGTTCCAGAGAGACTTGTCATATTGCCCAGGGTCAATGAGAGAGTGTGTGCCAGACTGGGTTTAAAATGCAGGTCTTTGGCTCCCCTAAAATAAAAGACCTCCAGTAATATCCTGCTGCTAAATTAAGGATTTCTTACAAGATTATAAAATATAGAGAATAGCCATAGAGAATTAGGAGATTTTAACAAAAAACATGTTACAGATGTTTGGAAACTAGCCTTCAAAATATTTTTCAATAGTCCTTAGATGGAAAACATTCTGATTGGTCTGGAAAATACATATCTATTTTAAATATGATTATCTTCCCTGAGACTAATTTGTTAATTGGATTTACTGTATTATTCAGTTTAATTGGGTTTTATGTAGACTTTGAAACAGTTAATTTAGAATGTTTGCCTGATCAATTGCTTATTCAGAATAGTATACAGTTGCCTAATTGCTTCCTTGTTTTATCCAGAGATACTGGCATGAAAAATGCACGCAAATATATGAATAATTTAAACAAATATATTTGTATATTTAGATCAATATTCAATATTTTAGGTGAAAGATTGCTACTGTCTGATATTATAAAGTGAATCAATTATCCACTTCACGTGTAGATATAAAGGAAAGTTTTTCTTTTTGCTAATACAGATATTTTGAGGAGAGATAGTACAATACATTCTTTTTTCTCCTAATTATTATGTATTTTACAAATAACATTTAATAGTACAAAAGGAAATAATGAAGGAAGGAAAGAAGGAAGAAAGGAAGGAAGGAAGGAAGGAAGGAAGGAGGGAAGGAAGGAAAACTACCTATAATTCATACCTTGAACTATAACTGTCTTCAACTTTCTTATTGTACTCTTTTTATGAATAGTTTCATAGTTATGAACATGAATAAATACCTTTTTGATTACATATCAAACATTAAACATTTTGTCATAGATACAGGTATTGTAATAATTTTTGTGATTACATGTTTAGTGACTTTATAGTTCATCAAATTGAAGAATATGGGTCACCTAAATCACTCTACAGTTCAAAATTTTATTGTTTTTCAAGTTTTTTTAATGTAGATAATGCCACAGTAGATATATTGGAGCAAGTATCATGTCCTCTTATATAGGGTATACATTTCTAGAAGACTGAAAAACTGTTGTCCCATAAGATGCAGTTTTGTGACTCCTAATACATAGGTCAAATTGCTTTTAAAAGAGGTTGTGCCAATTGATAATAAGGTAAACTACTCTTAGAACTCTTTAAAATGACATCAATTATAATTTAAACACTTTCTATTATAGGGATAGCATTATATATAGGACTACATGACCCACTGATTATTTTCTATAAATAAACCTATGAAATTAGATATAAAGAAGGTCTTATCTTTTTAATCTTGAATTCCCAAAGTTCTCTTCACATTGGATATGAGTATGGTGAAGAAAGCGGGGCAAAAAAGGAAGGACACCTTTACTATACATCCAGATTAGGTGTTATATTTTTCACAAAATATAGAATTAAAACTAAAGCTTGTTGGGACTTCCCTGGTGGTGAAGTGGTTAAGAAACTGCCTGCCAAAGCAGGGGACATGGGTTCAATCCCTGGTCCGGGAAGATCCCACATGCCATGGAGCAACTGAGCTTGCATGCCACAACTACTGAAACTGTTCTCTAGAGCCAGCGAGCCACAAATACTGAGCCCACATGCCACAACTACTGAAGCTCGTGTGCCTAGAGCCCGTACTCCACAACAAGAGAGGCCACCACAATGAAAAACCCATGCACTGCAATGAAGAATAACCCCTGCTCGCCACAACTAGAGAAAGACCGTGCACAGCAATGAAGACCCGATGTAGACAAAAATAAATAAATTAATTAATTAATTAAAACAAAGCTAAACTAAAGCCTATGGATTTAACATTGGTCTAAGTTGGTCTGAGGTGACTGTGATTGTCACACAAGAGCAGTTTCAGCAAAATTAGAAACTTAATTGTAGCTCTATCCAAATACAGCAAACTGGAAGATTAAAGCAAATTAGGTACAGAAAAGTTAATTTCCAGTAATCCAAATATATTAGGTAAGGTCTTATTTTCAGTACATAATTTCCAAATAGCTTTCTTTATCCTTGGATATATTGCAACACTAAATGTCTATGAAATCATTCTATTTCTAAACTGTATTGTAAAAAATTGCTTTAGTCTCCATTCCACTAACCATAGGCATTATATAATTAGAGATTCATGAATTGTGATTATGGGATCATGTATCTACAGCATAGCTTAACCATGGAAAACTTGAAAGTATTATATTGTTATTTATCAACTTTTACATTTAATTAAATAAATAATGGTGGGGTTTGAAGAAAGAAACTATGAGAAAATCTAACAAGTTTTATTGAATTTGTCATTTTCAGTTGCAATAAAGAACAAAGTTTATAAAAGTGGCATTTCAGCTGCACTAACAGGTATTTTCAGTTTAGCACTAGAACAAAATTTAACTTCAGACTCCTCATATTTTGAAAGAAATCTACTAAATAAGAAACTGAGTTAAAGATTTTCTGATTATGTTAGCAAATTCAATAAATCTAGAAAAAGTAAAATAGCCACCTCATTTCACTTCCCACATTTCAACAGTAGAAAGTATAATTTTCTTTAGTCATGAGAAATAACAAAGAATTTTTTAAAAATCTTGTACATAAATGCAAGAAAAAAGGATTCTAAAAAGTCACTGAAGTTATTCTTAACCTAAAAAGTACAACAAAATGCAAATTTACACTATCTTTGATATAATTTGGTTAGCAAAATACATCTAATAGCTGCGTTAAAGAACTATCCTCTACTTAGAAATGTTTTTTTTTCATGTATTGGTGATACAAAGGAAAAGTAGAAAACTCTTTGGGGAAATAGCTGGCTACTTCCCATTATATACTAATTTGCATCTTCTGAATTCTTTTCCAAAACTGAATCTATTTTACCAAAATAAATTCTTCATTAGTTGCTTTCTAGTTTACACTGTACCTTCTTCTTTCCCTAATTCAATTTATCAAAAAGCAACTTTATATTTGACTATCTCCCTATGTTTTATTTTTATTTTTATTAAAAATATAATTTTTTTTTCAGAATTATGTTTTATTTGGCAGACATTCTGAGGACTTCAAGCCTGGGACATAGCATCTCAGATAACTCTGAGAGACTGCTCCAAAGAGGCAAGATGGCGGGGGCAGGGGATCCAGTAAATATAGGGGTTTTTGCAACAAAGACCAGGTAGTCTGAACATCATAAAGTTACTGTTAATTAAAGAAAACCAGATATCTCAAGTTAAGGAATTTACTGCTTTTCTATGTGTGGGAAGATGCAAGAGACTGGGTTCACTGAAATCATTCCTTTGAAATGCACCTCAGCTCTCTGGGGCCATATCTGAATCCCCTCAGGGTGCACAGTTGGGAGTGACTTCAGTGGCTGAAGGCTCGGCAGTGAGCAGCTTGTTTGTCTCCATCCTGAGTTCTTTCAGGGTTCACTGTTTGGGCGGCTGTAATGTGATGGCTTGGTGGCTGCAACATCCTTTGTTTTACTGATATGACAGGCAAATTAAAATATAATTATTATAAGAATAGGTAACAAGGATTGAAGACTTACTATGACCAAGGCATTATGCTTTACACTCTCTATGTATTTTCTCATTTAAATTTCACAACAGTCCTATGACAGACACTATTACCTTCATGCTACTGATTAGGAAAGTGACATTGGGACTTCCCCGATGGTCCAGTGGTTAAGACTCTGCCTTCCAATGCAGGAGGCATGGGTTCAATCCCTGGTTAGGGAACTAAGATCCCACATGTCATGGGGTGCAGCCAAAAACTTAAAAAAAAAAGTGACACTGAGAGAAGTCAAGTGTCTTGTTCAGTATCATAGAAATAGTAACTAGTGAATCTGCAATTTGAACTCAGATCTGTAGCACTTCATAGTCGTCTGAATGTGAATTATTGCATGAGACTGCCATCTGACTATTATCTCTGAGGTGTTACTGTCTTCAGTAAACCAGTGGAATAACAGTTTACTGAATACAAACCTGCGTCAAAGGGTAGAATCTTTAACGTGTCAAATAGCGAAGATTTGGGGAATTCTTTTCACACTATGAAAGCACATATTAATTTCTGGGTTGGTCAATTTAATGAAAAATATTTCAGGAGACATTGCTTGTAAACAGAATTTAAGAAAGTGATTCAGATACATTTAAGAGGGCCAGGAATCCCTGCCTAGAGTCAGGAGAAAGCTCACAAAGATAATCTTCAAAACATGTGGCTCAGACTTTGGGTCCATTTCTTAGAGCTATACTATAAAGAGACTGGGTATTCAGGCCAGAGAGCAGAGCAGATGTGTAATAGGTTCCTCTTGGCTCCTAATCCAGGGAAAATGAGCCACAGTGTTCTCCAGCTGGAGCTTCTGGGTGGTCTTCAAAGGTAGAAGAACCCTCATAGAGAGTTTCCAGATCCAATCTGAAGGTCCCACATGTGCAAGGGAAGTGTTTGGAGTACCCATAGTAAGCACTGCTCTCCTATATTCTTTTTCTGTTGTTCCCAGGGACTTCAAAGGGGCTGGTTTCTCATTAAAATGGTACATATAAAGTGACTGTTAGAAATAATGGGAATATTGCTACCATCAATTGGTGAAAGGGTTTCTCTTCACAACTCATGTTCTGAAATGCATATTGAGTGCCTACTATATACCAGTCACTGTTATAGATTTGGTTTTTTATTGAACACTTCTTTCAACCTCTGAGGTAAATAATAATATCCCCATAATACAGGAGAGAAAACTAGGGTTTAAGCACCATGTAACTTGCCCCCAAATCATACAGCTTGAAAGTGAGAAAGCAAAGATGCTTATCTAACACATCTTAAACCTGAATGCAGCATTCCGACTTCTTCTCACAGACTAGCATTACCTTTTGTAGCACAGAAGGACAAGGCTGAATTGCCAACTCTCATCACATTCATTTTAGTCACTGAGCATCTCTGACCCTTCCCATTAGCCTTCTTTGTGTCCTTTCCTTTTTTGCACTTTTTGGGGGACAGTACACCATCTTTATACTGGTTTTCCTTGTTGGCTGTGACAGCATTCTATGAAAACCACAAAGACAATAAAAAACCCAAGTCAAAACACCAGTAATGTCTTTGGGAATCATTCAACCCATGATAACAAAAATAACCACTTTCCCTGTGACATACTAAAAGAGAAATTTCTGTTCTCCTGAAACTGTTCGTCCAATACATGTTTCCACATACATATCAAAGGACTGATGCATAATTATTTTGGTCTTATTTGATGATTCTAAAAAGAATTTTTTAAACTATTACATATCTTTTGATAGAAAAAAATCCTGTAATTGAACATGTATTGGGAATTAAGTGAAACACATTAACTTTGTTTTATGAAGACAGTCCAAAAATTACATCATGCTGCTTGTTTCTTCATGAGTACAATCTCATGTGAAACTATTTGGCAACCATGAGCCATCTGCTTCCGAAGGCTTTCTATCAAGTCGCTAGAGTAATAGTGCAGAAAACAGAGCCATTTGTATTCAGACTTTGATAAATTTAGAATCATTATTATCCTTGATTGACAATTTATAGCTATTGTTTTCAATTTTTAATGAAAAGCAATGTTTGTAAGATTTTCATGATCATCACAGGAAATGATCCAACAGTATCACACAATTAAGTAGTTTTCAATATGATTCTATAAATTGTCTTTCATTATTTTCTTCTAGTTGACTTACAAGTGTATGCAATTGTATACCAATGAGACTTTTCAAAATTACTTTCACATTTGTCTTCCTACTTCCTTGTCTATATGGTAGTTAGATGATGATAGTATTGGTCTTATTACTACCATTTAAAAGTTGGGAAAATAGAAGCACAGAAAAGTTTGAGCAACTTGTCTAATTTCATATAGTTGCTTGGTGGCGGATAAATGGTGAGTGCCCAGGTGTTTTTGCTTCTCAGCCCTTAAATCATTTCGCAGAATCAGTTCTGTGGAATACTAGTGTCCTAATAAATGTGAGTAAGTATTCTAATAAAAATAAGTGTCCCAAGGTCACATCAGTTTGAGAAACACTGCATGATATAATTTTAAGGTTGCCTTTAAATTTTCACAGCAGTCATGAGATATTAAAAGATCAATGAAGTCCTATAATTAAAAAAAAAAGTTTAACCAGAGTATCTTCAATTTATTGGCCCATGAACACCTTGAAAACCCACTAATATTCTGCAGTACATAGTTTAGAAAGTGTTACACCAACTATACATGTAAGTTTTACTTTGGACATCACTATAGCTAATTATTTTATTTTTCACAAAGTCTAGAAAATGCTAGAGCAAAGAGTAAGAGTTTAACGTTAGTTGACTGAGTGATAAAATCTATGCTATAGGTATTTACAAGTAGCAGCTTAAAAGAATGGATGTCAGTTTTTCTTTTTAATTATTTATTTTTATTTTTGGCTGCATTGTGTCTTTGTTGCTTCACAAGGGCTTTCCCTAGTTGCAGCTAGTGGGGGCTACTGTTCGTTGCGTTGCGCGGGCTTCTCATTGCAGTGGCTTCTCTTGTTGCAGAGCACAGGCCCTAGAGTGTGCAGGCTTTAGTAGTTGTGGCTTGCAGGCTCAGTAGTTGTGGCACATGGGCTTAGTTGCTCTGCGGCATGTGAGATCTTCCCAGACCAGGGCTCAAACCCGTGTCCCCTGCATTGGTAGGTGGATTCTTAACCACTGTGCCACCAAGGAAGGCCCTGGATGTCAGTTTATTGAAACCATAAACCAGTTTATTGAAATCCCCCCAAAGAGAGAGAGATAGAGGGAGAGAGAGAATTTACTGAAAATTCAGCAATAGATAGGAATATACATTGAGAAAGAATACAGTGACGTGATGAAATCAAATAAATTAATAAACATGTATTGTGTATATATTGAGTACCTACTACCATCTAGATACTGCAAATGCCTCCTCATTTAATCTGCCCTTACCTTTATGAAGTAAGTAGTGTTGTCATTCAACAAACAAATGCTTTTTTGTTTCTCATTGGTCGTTGTCTAGCCATCCTAGTTGTTAAATATTTCAACTATCACCCTATGTAGAGAGAAATAGCAATGGAAAAAATTGGACTTGACATTCTAAGGTCCCAAAATTCTGTGAGTCAAGGACCACACCTTTATGAAGCTATCACTAGGCAGACATATACGAATAACAATTCTATATTCTAAATTCTAGTCTTAGGAGCCCAATCATGTAGTTAAAAAGCAAAACCATTCATCCCTAGTGCCACTGTGCTACAGAAATTACTCCTCATTGGAGCCTAAAGCATCTCAAGAAGGTGGCAGCACTTGGCATGACTGCAGGGTTAACATGAACCCAGATAATTTAAGCTTTTATACTTAAAGATCAATGGCAGGCTAAATATTATCCTCAGCTCATTTGGAGCTCAAGACGAAGTGATGGTTTGGCCCTGTGATTTGAAAAAAAAAAAAATCTCAAAAATTCAACAATGCTTTGAGATGCCAGGGTCATCTTGTTTCAGTTATCCACTCAATAAATATAACTAGATGTTCTGGGACCAAAGAATGAAAAACATTTGTTGCTATTCCCCAAAATACAGAGCCGTACTCACAGGTATACTATGTCAGTTAGAACCCTTTCAACTAAATCAAAGCCCCATGGTCCCATAGGCCGTTCATCGTCGACCATTCACAGAGGTATCCCCTGCAGATTTCCCAGCTGTTGTAAAGTCGTTCTTGATCTCTGCCAAGATCGCATGGGGACTGAATTACAATGAGTCATGATTTCCCCAGAACTGGTCTAACTCCTTCTTCTACAACCAGGCCCACGTATTTCAATAACAGATTTTCTGCCAGGGAAAATCCAGGTAAACTTTGCAGAGACAGTCCTTGAAGTTTGATTTGGCACAAACTAACTCAGATTCTTCTGTTGTTTACTGTATGATTTTGAAATGACTTTCCATTGAGGGGAGAAATAGTCATTTGTCCCTTAAATACGCACATGCAATAATCTATTGCTAATACTCTTGAGACATTCACTAGCAAGATTTATGACTTGAATCAGGACATTCCATTTCTTTTAAGGCAGGAGGAAACTTCAGTGTCTTGTTTGAGCTTACTTCTACTGACTTTCTCTAACGGGTCAAAATAATTGCTAGGGCAAGGTTTTGTTTCTTTTCACCACTGAGGTCTGCCTCCGCCAAGTGGTAACACATCATGTTATCTGGTTGTTTTAATTGGTTACCTAAATGCTGGTTCTTCCCGCAGCCATCAGTTTGAGTCACTTCCTTCATGAAGCCATTCCCAGTTCAGACCAGGCTTCAGTGGTCTTTTCTGCCTTTGCAACAAGTGAAGAGTTTTAAGCATGAGGCCACAAAGTGTTGCTGAATAATATGCCTTCTTGTTTTTCTTACATTGTTTTCTTTATATTCTTTCTTTCCCTCCAAGTCTAAAATAGTGACCATTTTAGATGATCTATAGTATGTGCTCTGGAATCAGAATTTCTGCAGTCAAACCCTAACTTTCACCTGCTAGTTATTTTTTAACCTTGGGCAAGTTTCTGGATTTTCTGTGCCTTAAATGCCTTATCTATAAAATAGTGGTAATAACAGAGTCAACCAAATAGGGTTATTATAATTATTAAATGAGATAATATCACAAGCCCTTAGCACAGTGCCTGGGATAGTAAGTGTTCACTTAGAGATATTGATACCACTGCCAGCTTCGAGAAAATGGGAAGCACATCTGTGCATCACCTATCAACCACAGAAGCCTAGGAGTAATAGAGTTAAAATTCAAGATCAAGCCTACCTGAAATCAAAGTCCAAACTATCTATATAGGTAGAGATAATACATGTTCAAAAGACCAAAAAAAATCATATAATAATTAATTTTTACATTCTACCTAGTAAATTTATGGCTGATTTATAATTAGTGCTAGTGTCCCAAAATTTTACATTATTTCGAGTTATTTTCTCAAAAGTTACCCCTAGTTTTCAACCTGATAGCCTTGGGTCTGTATTTAATTTTAACACAAACATACTTTTTTGGTTTTTTTGCTTTTTCAAGTCTGCCTACTACAAATCTTCCTAAGATATTACTAAGATAAAGGGAGACTACTTGCCTTTGAACTTTCATACTTCTCCCAGGACCTCCTCTGTTTCTTTTCCCATGGGAGACAACTGAGTGATTATACCAAGCATCCCAGATAATACAATGAGAGCCAAGAAGACATGAAAACCACCCTATGATCCCTATTTTACCAATATGGAAAATGATACCTTACAAAGCTAATCAGTTTGTCCGAGGACCCACAGCCAATGCATAAGAACTCAATTAGGATCCCACAACTATCACCCAAAAGGTAAGCTCTGAACTGTTCAGTTATTATCTCCCAAAACATTAAAACTCAAGAAGAGAGAATCTGAGCACTACTTGTAGATATTTCATTTAGAACCTTGAGGTTTAGTGTGCCTGTGGGAGCATATGTGCCTCTGTGTGTATCCAAGCATCACTATGGGAGCATAGCCCTGCTCACTCCTGCTTTGCTTGTCAGAGGATCTGTCCTTCCATGTTTTATCCCTCCCCACTGTTACATGTGAAAGAATCCCACAGCGCCCCTAGTGTCTCTCCCCAACCGAGTACCAGATTATTTATTTAGATGAGAAAAGAAATCAAAATAAATTACAAACCTGGTATATCATAAACATCAAAAACTCCAAAACTATAAGATTTTTGTTACTTGCCTGATGTATCTTTATATTTTGTCTTGTAGTTCTTGGCCTGCATACGCTTTGAATGCCTCTTCATATGACAATAATAAAATAATAATAGTATGACAAATAATTGATAGTTTTGTGATATAATTTTCTGGAGAGAGAATAGAAAGATAAGCCAAACTTTCTTCTCTCATTGTGGATCAAAACTTGTCTGTGTGTTTTTTTATTATTATTGATATTTTAGAGAAGTTTCTTTCAGTTTCTAAACAGTTATTGCTAATTTCATGTAAATGTTTAAGATGACTGTCAAATTTGGAAAAAAACATATTTTTTCACACGTGCACTCTCAAATTTTGTGGAAGTTCAAATTTCCTTAGTCAGTAAATGGCATTAAAACTTTTAATTAACGATAATCTTTAAGCAGTTTGTTCTAGATGTTTCCACTGTACCATTGTAGTGTAAGTTTTATGTTGCTTTTGTCCATGTTAGTATTTCATTTCAAAATAATGGGTATCCACTTCTTTTTCTAATGAATTCATATGATTCATTCCACTTTGTTAATTTAATTATTTATCAAAATTATAGCCTATTCATTACTTATATTCAAAATGTATCTCTTCTTAATAAATTACTGCTTTAAATGTAATGAGAAAAAATTGTCACAATATACTTTTCAGTATCAGGATAATTTCTATGGATTGCATACAGTACACTATGAAAAATAATTTCACTGTATGAGGCATTCATAATTTTATATGCTACATTATTGAAAACATTCCCAATAGGAGAGAAATTCACTTGAATTGGATGTTATTAAGAGCTGACTATGCAGCATTAAATATTATAGTTGACAATTTAAAAAATTTCCTCAGACTAGATTGTAGTTCCATTCATTTCTAAGCTTGTTTCTCCTCTGCTACCTCCATTCTTCCATCGCCCAGGTGTTAGGAAAGTTCGTATCATCACACGGCACCTGCGCCATTTAGCCTCACTACTGCGTGAGATGGCATCCTGGGAGTTAGGATTATTCCTTCAAGTCACTGCTACACTGAGATGGCGAGCAATAACTTAAGTATACACAGAGGTGACTGCAAGCCACTAAATGTATCTTTGATTCAATTTCCCTTTAGTTAGATCCCCAAAATACCCAGAGTCACATTGGCACCACCAGACAAGAAAGAGAGTAGACATGAGAATGGAAAGAGACAGCAGCCTTAAGTGATGATGCTTAAAAATGTCTTACTATGTCAGCTTTACCAAGTGAGAGTCCCCAAAGCTGAACATCATTTGATTCACAGCCAATCCACCCCTGCTATTCCCTATACTTTCTATCCTACCTCCCATCTGGATGCTTCATTCCACACGAAACTCGCACAGCTACGCGTCTCTGTGTGCCTACTTTCCAAAACAACCTACACCTGCTTCCTCACATGAATTTCCTGAACCTTTTCCCTCATATGTTTCTGTTTTGTGCCCTAGGGTCTTGATCCTCAAAGTGTGGTGAATGGACCAACAGCAACTGGAAATTTTTAAAAGTTCAAAATCTCAGGTCCCACACCAAATCTACTGAATCTGAATCTTTCTTTAAAGAAGATCTCCAGCAGCATTTCATTCACTTATGGGTTTGAGAGGCATATCCTAGAGAACAACCCCCCCCCCCAGTCCCATGGAGAAGGAAAGAATACGCTTTTTACTCTAAATGAAGTTTTTACCCGTTGCAAACTCAATGTCCAATCAAACCCAGGTTTTCCCTTAACCCAGGTTTTCCTGAAAACATGCTTATCACCACCCTTTCATAAAGAATGTCTCTACTTCTCAGTCTCTAAAAAGGAAGGACTGGCCTTCTTTCCAATTTGTGTCTTCTTCTAGACATCAAATCAGTTATCCACATTTAGTGACCAAGTGGGCATTCAGCTCAGTCTTGGAAGATTATCAATACTATTAATTGTTTTCATAGACACATTTGAACATTTATGGGTCCAGCACTGATAAGACATTTCTTATCCTGAGTCTCACTATTGTCCACATTTTGATGATCTGCAAAATGGTTGACCTCATGTTCCCACTTAACCGAAGCCACATAAATATTATTTAATCGTTTTGAGCAGATATTCTGGTCTCCCCAATTAGATTTATGTGTTTTGAAGGCAGGGACAGTGTGGTTGATGCGTTTGAGTTCTCATAGAGCCGATCATAGGACTTGACACATTGTAATTTTCAATTAAGGCTTCTGGTTTAATCAGGTAATAATTAAATATTTATTTGATGACTGAGGAACATTCAGGGTTGCAGAATTAACACTCTGAATTATAATTCTTACTGAATTTGGTAGAGAACCCAATGTTTTATTATCATTATTGTCATCAATGTGAATTTCCGTCACACATTTTTACTGAAAAGAATGGAGTTTCCTGTCATCGTAGTGGCAGTTTCATATTGTATTTTAATGCAGAATATTTAGTGTAGTGAAAAAGGTAAGGGGTCGGAAATGCTGTTTTCCTAAATAGTCATCTACTAGCTGTGTGACTTGAATCCAGTTACTGACCCTCATTCATTCTGTTTCCTTATATGAAAGAGAATAATAATAATGTCAACTTCATGGGGTTTTTATGACATTTAATGAGATAAAGTATATTTGAAAAACTTAAAAAACTAATACAAATCTTGACATTTTCCCCTCAATCCATTATTCTAAATTATGAATTTTGATATTGATATTGAAATCATTTTTTCTAATACATATGGTAGCATTTAGTATTAGTTTCAAAAGTAAATAACAACCAAAAAGTCTTAAGTTTGGAATTAGACCATGACTATATAGCTACTTGTACCTTCTAGCCTCCAAATGAACCATGAAAATTTCAAAATTAACAAGGGAGTAGTGCAATGACTCAGATGAATAAGAAAGATTAAAATTCCTTTAAAAAATAGATGTAGGCAATGAGCCTTTCTCTGTTTCTTTTTTTGAGAAAAAAGTGTGCTGCTTGAGGTTGGGAATGATGATGAGGCAATGCTTATTTTCAATTAGCCCTAGGCTTCTGGACTTTCCCAAGAAAGTTTATCAAAAATTGTACGTAAGAGTTTTAGAAGTTGGACAGTGGAAACAAGCAAAGAAAGAAAAGAAAAAGCAGTGTACTGAATATTTATGTCCCACCAACATTCATATGTTGCAATCCTAACCCTCAATGTGATGGTATTGGGAGGTGGAGCCTTTGAAAGACGATTAGCCCCAGTGAATGGGGCTAGTGTCCTTATCAAAGAGAGCCCAGAGAGCGCCCTCACCTTTTCTTCCATGTGAGGACAAAGCAAAAATACAGCTGTCTATAAACCAAGAAGCAGGCCCTCACCAGACAGTGAATCTGCTGACACCTTGATCTTGGACTTTTCAACTTCTGAACTGAGAAATAAATTTTTATTATTTATAAACTACTCAGTCTATGGTATTCTGTTATAGCAGCCAGAACAGAGGAAGGAGGGAAAGAAGGAAGGAAAGAAGGAAGGAAGGAAGGAAGGGAGGGAAGAAGGAAGGGAGGGAGGAAGGAAGGGAGGGAGGAAGGAAGGGAGGGAGGAAGGAATGGAAGAAGAAAGGAAATAGCCAGTGAGGACCAAGTATGAGTGATTAGGCTCAATATATGTAATTTCAAGTGTTATAATGATATATAATCAAACAATTTGCTGATTTGGTCACATGCAATAAGACACGTTTTAATCTTTATTCAAAAAGCCTTCCCTGAAAAGACTTGTATTTTTCAAAGATGTCCACAATATCTCCTGTCATACATGCTCATCTGACACATGACCTTGCTGCTCTGTAAAGAGTCAGAATCTGTTTGGCAAACCTCCCTGAATCTGACCCAACCCCGTGACTCTTTGAGCAATAGAATAAGGCAGAACTGGTGCTGTGCACAAGTTTTTGTAAAAGCTCTTAACACATCTGGCAGCTCTGCTTTCTGTCTCTAGGAAGACAGCAGCAATGTAAGAATTGCACCAGCCTCAGATCACCATCTGGGAAAAATCAGAAGACAGAGGTTTCAGATGAATGAGTAAAGAAGCTGTCTTGGAAGTAAATACTCCATCCCCAGACACCGCAGCTGGGGATCAGGTACAGACTTCCCAGGTAAGTGATTATAAAATACCTCATCCACAGAATTGTGAGCAAAACAAAACTTTGTTTTAAGTCATTGAGATTTAGGGTAGTTTTTCAGATAGCAAGAAATAACTGAAACAGACTCATATCCTAGGATATACAACAAATTTCTACAAATTAATAAGAAAAAGACAGATAAATCCAAATTTAAAATGTGAAGACAGGGCTTCCCTGGTGGCGCAGTGGTTAAGAATCCATCTGCCAACGCAGGGGACACGGGTTTGAGTCCAGGTCCGGAAGATCCCACGTGATGCGGAGCAATTGAGCCCATGTGCCACAGCTACTGAAGCCCATGCACCTAGAGCCCATGCTCCGCAACAAGAGAAGCCACCTTAAGGAGAGTCCAGCACACCTCAACGAAGAGTAGCCCCAGATCGCTGCAAGTAAAAAGAAAAGCCCATGTGCAACAACGAAGACGCAACACAGCCATAAATAAATAAATAAATATATTAAATTAAAAAATAAATAAATAATGAAGACAACTTAAACAGGCACTTTATAAAAGAGGATATCCAAATAGCCAATAAACATATAAAAAGATGCTCAGGAAAAGCAAATTAAAATCATGAACAGATAGCACTACATACTTTCCAGAATGGTTAAAATTTAAAAGGTTGACAATACCAGATTTGGGGAAGGATGTGGACCAACTAGAACACACACACACACACACACACACACACACACACACACACACACACACACACACTGAAGGCAGGAATATAAATTGGTACAACCACTTGAGAACATTTGTCAGTAGCTTCTAAAACTAAACCTCTCTATGCTCTATGGAGGTCCTACAATTCTTCTCCTGAATATACCTAAAAAAATGTAGTTTTATATCCACCAAAAGACATCAACAAGAATATTCACAGCAACTTTAGTCATAATCACCAGAAACTGAAACCATCCCAAACACATCAACAGTAAAATGAATAAAGGATCATGGTGTAATATTCATATAATGAAATACTACACAGCAATAAAATCACACATACATATTCACATTTGTATTGTATCATATTATATCATTTTATATTTGTGTTATCATATATGTACATATATATGCACAGGTGAATCTCAGAGACAAATGTTGAAAGAAAGAAATCAGACTGAAAGAATATTTATACTGTATTATTTCACTCATATGAATTTCAAAAACAAGGAAAACTCTTCTGCAGTGATAGACACCAGAATAGTGCCATTGATGGGTATACCCAAGATGAGAAATGAAGGAGTCCATTAGGTCCCTCCTTTCAGTTAATGGGGTTTGAATTGGGCTATCCCACCCTTAGTTCCAGGGATTGGCACCATCAAATAAACTAACTCGATGATCTTTACTGAACACCTATGAGATGTCCAGGTAAGTTCCCTACTCTCACAGAGCTTACATTCTAAAGTGGCATGTGACCCATCACTGTTAATGTTGAGCTGAGATGCCATTCTAGGTCTTTTTTCTAGAACTGTTAGAAAAGGTATGCTGTCTTTCCACTGGAGTTTGTGTGATATTAGGGTGTAAGTCTGGAACTGCTGTCAACCATATTCATGATACAAGGAACAGACTAGCTGAAAATTAAGTCAGCACAGAGGAAAGCAGATCAAAAAGGGGGAAAAAAAATCCATTGAAGCCTCAAATCATGCCCTATTTCCAGCCATACTAGAAGCTGGCATAGCCCTGGACCTTTTGGTTATGCGAAGCAATCAAGTCCCAGTTTGAGGGAATTATTTTTCCAACTTGCAAACAAGAGTTTTGGCTAATTCTGTGCCCAAGCATAGAAGCACCTTGAAAGGAAGCACCTTAGAAATTACTTGACAAAGCCACACTAGATTCAAAAGTTTAATCCAACTTCAAGCACCCATTATACCATATAGCTAGGAATGAGAAAAACAAGCCACAGACACTGGGTTTTTACTCGTGCTAATCAGCTCAAATCAGATCCCCTTTGCTTCTTTTGTGCCCTTGTTTGGAGGCCATAACACTGCCTCTCAATCCCTGACTCTGCTTTGTTTTTAATATTTGTATCCATTCCTTTTCCTCTTTAAATTATTGCATGGCCTTGATTTATCCACAGGAACATCAATTCTTTCTGAGAATGTGCATTTATACTCTTTTCATTCCCTAGAACATCCCTAGGACACCTGGAGAAGAAAATCAAAACACATTCCTGAAGCACAACCTAGCACTCCTTCTGGCCCTATCCTAGCTTTGCAGCATAAGGTGTGTTTCAACATTTATATTATTTCTTCTTATATCTTCTGCTTTTCCTTATGGTAAGAGAGAGGACATGGAAAAACTCTTCCTCTTTTTGTTCTAGGAGGCTGGAAGGCCAAAGAAGCCTCCCTTCTCTTTAGCTATCTGTTGCTGAGGGAACCCTAGAAGAAAAAAGGAAGTATTGGAAAGGAGATTCTTCCAAAGGATTTTGCTGTCAAACCACTTGGATCCTACAATTAGACACAGTGGTAGTTAAGGGATACAGTTTCCAATATCTTCATATTCCACAAAATCACTGGTTCAACCAAATTTGGCAATTTTGTTAAATGTACTTGTATAAGAAATTTTCTGATTTTATTAACACATTGTGGTAGGTATTAGGGCTGTTCACAATTTGGGGCAAGGGCTGGAGGGCACTTTCCTCCTATGGGCCTTGGATGTGGCCAGATGACTTCCTTTTGCCAGTGAAATATGAGTTGAAGTGATACCTACCAAGGCTGAAGCTCTAAGGGGCTAGCAGATCTTGGCCACACCATGTTTTCCCTCTGCCACAGAGCCTGGGAAAATTAAAGGTATTAGCTGTTTTGTCAGCCTACCTACCAGAGAAGCATGACAACAACATGGAAGCAGCATTCCTAGATAGATAGCCCACAGTGATCAGAGAGCAGAATGCAGAAATAAATTCTTGTGGTTTTACACCACTTGGATTTTGTGGTTGTTGTATAAGTCAGGGTTCTCCAAAGAAACAGAGCCAATAGGATGTATATGGAAAAAAACTGTTTTAAGGAATTTACTCATACAGTTGGGGAGTCTCACAAGTCCAAAATCTGAAGTGCAGGCTGGCAGGTTGGAGATTCAGGTAAGAGTTGTTATTAGAGTCTTGGGTCAAAATCTGTATGGCAGGCCAGCAGGGTGGAAACTCAGGCAGGATTTCTATATGAGTGGTGAGGTAGAATTCCATATTCTCCAGGAAACCTCAGTTTTTGCTTCTCCAGGAAACTTCAATTGATTGGATGAGATCTGCCACGTTATGGAGGATAATCTGCTTTACTTATATTCAACTGATTGCAAATATTAATTACATCTATAAAATATCTTCATAGCAACATCTGGAGTAGTATTTGACCAAATAGCTGGGCACCATAACGTAGCCAAGTTGACAGGTAAAATTAACCATTATGGTTGTTTTTTATTATAGCATAATCCAGCTCAAACTGACTGATAAATACAATTCTTGTAGAACTTTTAGAAGTTACAAAACAATATTTAAAAATAACAATTACTCCTATTTGCCATAAATATCTGCTATAAACATTTCAGTGTACTTTCAGTCATTTTCCTATACAAAAACTTTTTTCCCTCTACATTTAAAAAAATTAGTTGAAAGCAAATTATAGTGTATTAATGAATCCTTTGGTACCTGAATGGTTTATATGAATAGAAAGCAATTCAGTATTATATGACCTTTGTTAACATCCAATGTATTAATTAATAAAAATAAACATTTTACTAAATACATACATACCACTTGCACAACCAATAATATTCATTTAACACATTAGGCTTTTCCAATATTTATCCCTTGACTACAAATCCAATCAACTCTCCTAGTCACAAAATATACAAATTAACTATACTAGATTATTCTAAATACTTTAATCATCTTTTCCCTCAGACAAAATCCTCACGTTATTATAATCATAAAGCCAACAATACACTTATATTAAAACCATTTAAAAGTGCTAAACATAGTAAATGTCTATTTATTTTTCTACTATCTTTTTTTCTTATTCTGATTCTGATTTCTTATTCTTCCAAGAGCTACGATTTTATTTCACTGACCTAAAGAGAGGGTTTGATTTGGGGCAGATGATGAGTGAAGATTTAGAAGTGGAGAACAAGTCTTGGGTGTGTCTACCAAAAAGATTCTACCTGCACATATTATCCGACTAAGTTGGTCCTGCTTTTTGATTTTGTGCATTATACAGTCTGTTAGGATTATCACCTCTAACCAACCCTACAGCTTTTAATCTGTGTGTGTGTCTGTGTGGGCAGGGGAGATGCACAAGTTTTATTATAATCATTACATAGTATAGCCTAGTAAAGTTCTACCTTACAAATATTTGTTTTCATATCTTGATATTTTTGTACATTAGATGAAAGCCTTTTTTGCAACTGCTGCTTCTGAGTGGGTCCTGTTCAGCTAAATCCAAAGGTGTTTCTCAATTATTTCACTGGAATTGCAATTTTTCTTTCTTATCAGCTACTAAGACATACAATGTTATGTCATAAGCGTTGTTTCCATGGCTATTAACTTTTTTGAAACATAATTGCCATGACTGTATAAAATTATATGGTAAGAGCACAACATAGTTTTGACAAAACTTATGTATATCACAAAGCAGGTGATGTTTTTGGTGTGCTTTTGCTAACAATTTTCAACACAACTTTTTATGTGAAATTAAACATCAACTAAAAATATCCCAACAGAATGAATTAGTATCTACCACCAAAGGCTTTTTATTTTTTTGTCTGTAGAGTATTGTACATGTTTATTTTATTTATTTATTTTTTTTACTAAATTGATTGGCAGTTTGAAGTTGTTTAGGATTGACCAGTGAGTCTTCATTCTAATTCTATGTGTGTAGTAGGTATAAAAGTTAATAAATGCTTTTAAAAATTATCACTAAAATGAAAACAATGAAAAGTAAGAGAAAAATTCCAGATTTGAACAATTAGAAAGATTTGTACATAACTGAAAACTAACTTCAAGATATGAAATAAATGTAAAGTCCTCTATAAAGCTATACATTTTAGAAAGTCATAACAAAAACATCAATAGGAAATATTTAGAACTTGATAAGATCTGAAATTGATCTAGAAGAAAAAAAGTAAGTAAAATAGACAGTACAGTACATTTTTCAATAGAACGTAACAGTATTAAAATATGGTATTAAGTATACAAATTAAAACAGTCTGGGAATGGTAAAGGAAAAGAAAAATAGGCCAATCACAAAGGCACATTAAAATTTTATATAAGAGATGGATTTTTTAATACATAGCATTGGGACAAATGTCTGGATACCTGGAGACAACTGAGCAGATTATATTGCTACCTCATGATTTATAACAAAACAAATTCCAGGAAGAATAAAATTAAATGTATTTTTAATGAAGCAATAAAAGTGCTATAAGATGTTATTAAATATTTGTATCTTGTGGCAGGGCATGACTTTCCAAGTGTTTTATATCTGGCACTAAAGGTGGAAACCACAAAGAGGGATATTAATGTTTTAATATAAACATTTATAAAAACTTAAGAATATCTATAAATAACAGTTAAAAGTTAAAGGCATAATCTTCAAAAGTGTCAAGGTTGTGAAAGACAAGGAATGACACGGGGACTGCCACAGACAGGAAGGGACCAAAGAGATATGATAACAAAGTGCAATGTGGAATCCTGGAATGAAAAATGACACTAACTGAAAGTGGATAAAATCCAAATAAATTGTGTACTTTAATGGAACTGTACCAAAGTTAAGTTCTTGGTTTTGATTACTGTTCTGTGGTTATTAAAATAACAAAGGGGAAGCTGATACAGGGCGTATGGGAGTTCTCTGTATTATTTTTGCAACTACTCTATAAATCTCAACTTACCATAACAGAAAAAGTGGGGAGAAAAACATTAAAAGCAAATGACAAAGTATGAAAATTATTTTTAAATGAGTCATGAGAGACTAGTATCTTTAATGTATAAAGATCTCCTTTACAACCTAAGTGTCCATCATCAGATAAATAGATAAAGAAGATATAATATAGAAAAGTAAAAGAAACTGATCCAGTATGGAGTCAGATTTTTTCCTTCCCGATTACACATTGAGTTTCTGCAATGGACCAGGCATTGTAATAGGCACTAGATAAACAAGGATAATCCCTGTTCAAAAGAATCTTCCCTTCTGGTTTGTGAGTAAATGCGGTGTGGCTGACAAGGTCTTGGTGCTCCAGCCAGGTGTTAGGCCTGAGCCTCTGAGGTGGGAGAGCCGAGTTCAGGACATGGGATCACCAGAGACTTCCCAGCCCCATGTAATATCAATCGGCAAGAGCTCTCCCAGAGATCTCCATCTCAATGCAAAGACCCAGCACCACTCAATGACCAGCAAGCTTCAGTGCTGGATACCCCATGACGAACAACTAGAAAGACAGGAGCACAATTCCACCCATTACCAGAGAGGCTGCCTAAAATCATAATAAGTTCACAGACACCCCAAAACACACCACCGAACATGGTCCTGTCCACCAGAAAGATGAGATCCAGGCTCATCCACCAGAATACAGGAACCAGTCCCCTCCACCAGGAAGCCTACACAACCCACTGAACCAAGCTTACCCACTGGGGGCAGACAACAAAAACAACAGGAATTACAAAACTGCAGCTTGTGAAAAGGAGACCCCAAACCCATTAAGTTAAGCAAAAAGAGAAGACAGAGAAACACACAGCAGATGAAGGAGCAAGGTAAAAACCCACCAGACCTAACAAATAAAGAGGAAATAAGCAGTCTACCTGAAAAACAATTAAGAGTAATGGTAGTAAAGATGACCCAAAATCTTGGAAATAGAATGGAGAAAATACAAGAAATGTTTAACAAAGACCTACAAGAACTAAAGAGCAAACAAACAATGATGAACAACACAATAAATGAAATTGAAAATTCTCTAGAAGGAATCAATAGCAGAATAACTGAGGCAGAAGAATGCATAAGTGACCTGGAAGATAAAATAGTGAAAATAACTACCACAGAGCAGAATAAACAAAAAAGAATGAAAAGAATTGAGGACACTCAGAGAATTCTGAGACAATATTAAACACAACATTCAAATTATAGGGGTCCCAGAAGAAGAAGAGAAACAGAAAGGGACTGAGAAAACATTTGAAGAGATTATAGTTGAAAACTTCCCAAAAATGGGAAAGGAAATAGTCAAGTCCAGAAAGTGCAGAGAGTCCCATACAGGATAAATCCAAGGAGAAACACACCAAGACACATACTAATCAAATTATCAAAAATTAGATACAAAGAAAAAATATTAAAAACACCAAAGGAAAAAGAATAAATAACATACAAGGGAATCCCCATAAGGTTAATAGCTGAGCTTTCAGCAGAAACTCTGCAAGCCAGAAGGGAGTGGCAGGATATATTTAAAGTGATGAAAGGGAAAAATCTACAACCAAGCTTACTCTACCCAGCAAGGATCCCATTCAGAGACGATGAAATAAAATGAAATGAAATTAAAAGTTTTACAGACAAGCAAAGCAAGGAGAATTTAGCACCACAAAACCAGTTTTACAACAAATGCTAAAGGAACTTCTCTAGGCAGGAAACACAAGAAAAGGAAAAGACTTACAATAACAAACCCAAAACAATTAAGAAAATGGTAATAGAAACATACAAATCCATAATTACCTTAAATGTAAATGGATTGAATGCTCCAGCCAAAAGACTTAGACTGGCTGAATGGATAAAAAACAAGACCCATATATATGCTGTCTACAAGAGACCCACTTCAACCTAGGGACACATACAGACTGAAAGTGAGGGGATGGAAAAAGATATTCCATGCAAATGGAAAACAAAAGAAAGATGGAGTAGAAATTCTCATTTCAGACAAAATAGACTTTAAAATAAAGACTATTAGAAGAGACAAAGAAGGACACTACATAAAGATCAAGGAATCAATCTAAGAAGAAGATATAACAATTGTAAATATTTATGCACCCAACATAGGAGCACCTCAATACATAAGGCAAATGCTAACAGCCATAAAAGGGGAAATCGACAGTAACACATTCATAATAAGGGACTTTAACACCCCACTTTCACCAATGGAAACATCATCCAAAATGAAAATAAATAAGGAAACACAAGCTTTAAATGACACATTAAACAAGATGGACTTAATTGATATTTATAGGACATTCCATCCAAAAACAACAGAATACACTTTCTTCTCAAGTGCTCATGGAACATTCTCCTGGATAGATCATATCTTGGGTCACAAATCAAGCCTTGGTAAATTTTAGAAAATTGAAATTGTGTCAAGTATCTTTTCTGACCACAACGCTATGAGACTAGATATCAATTACAGGAAAAAATCTGTAAAAAATACAAACACATGCAGGTTAAACAGTACACTACTAAATAACCAAGAGATCACTGAGGATATCAAAGAGGAAATCAAAAAATACCAGAAATGAATGACAATGAAAACATGAGGACCCAAACCTATGGGATGTAGCAAAAGCAGCTATAAGAGGGAGGTTTACAGCAATACAATCTTACCTCAAGAAACAAGAAACATTGCAAATAAACAACCTAATCTTATACGTCAAGCAATTAGAGAAAGAAGAAAAAACCCCTAAAGTTAGCAGAAGAAAAGAAATCATAAAGATCAGATCAGAAATAAATGAAAAAGAAATGAAGGAAATAATAACAAAAATCAATAAAACTAAACACTTGTTCTTTGAGAAGATAAGCAAAATTAATAAGCCATTAGCCACACTCATCAAGAAAAAAGGAAGAAGACTCAAATCAACAGAATTAGAAATGAAAAAGGAGAAGTAACAACTGACACTGCAGAAATACAAAGGATCATGAGAGATTACTACAAGCAACTACATGCCAATAAAATGGACAACCTGAAAGAAATGGACAAATTCTTAGAAAAGCACAACCTTCCAAGACTGAACCAGGAAAAAATAGAAAATATAAATGGACCAATCACAAGCACTGAAATTGAGACTGTGATTCAAAATCTTCCAACAAACAAAAGCCCAGGACCAGATGGCTTCACAGGCAACTTCTATCAAACAGTTAGAGAACAGCTAACACCTATCCTTCTCAAACTCTTCCAAAATATAGCAGAGGGAGGAACACTCCCAAACTCATTCTACAAGGCCACCATCACCCTGATACCAAAAGCAGACAAATATGTCACAAAGAAAGAAAACTACAGGCCAATATCACTGATGAACATACATGCAAAGATCCTCAACAAAATACTAGCAAACAGAATCCAACAGCACATTAAAAGTATAATACAGGGCTTCCCTGGTGGTGCAGTGGTTGAGAGTCCGCCTGCCGATGCAGGGGACACGGGTTCATTCCCCGGTCCGGGAAGATCCCACATGCCACAGAGCAGCTGGGCCCATTAGCCATGGAGGCTGAGCCTGCGCGTCCGGAGCCTGTGCTCTGAAATGGGAGAGGCCACAACAGTGAGAGGCCCGCATACCGCAAAAAAAAAAAAAAAAAGTATAATACATCATGATCTAGTGGGGTTTACCCCCGGAATGCAAAGATTCTTCAATATCCGCAAATCAATCAATGTGATATACCATATTAACAAACTGAAGAAGAAAAACAATATGATCATCTCAACAGATGCAGAAAAGGCTTTCGACAAAATTCTACACTCATTTATGATAAAAACACTCCAGAAAGTAGGCAAAGTGGGAACTTACCTCAACATAATAAAGGCCACATATGACAAACCCACAGCCAACATCATTCTCAATGGTGAAAGACTGAAACCATTTCCTCTAAGATTAGGAACAAGACAAGTTTGTCCACTCTCACCACTATTATTCAAAATAGTTTTGGAAGTTTTAGCCACAGCAATCAGAGAAGTAAAAGAAATAAAAGAATCCAAATTGGAAAAGAAGAAGTAAAGCTGTCAATGTTTGCAGGTGACATGATACTATACATAGAGGATCCTAAAGATGCTATAAGAAAACTACTAGAGCTAATCAATGAATTTGGTAAAGTAGCCTGATGCAAAATTAATGCACAGAAATCTCTTGCATACCTATACACTAATGATGAAAAATCTGAAAGAGATATTAAGGAAACACTCCTATTTACCATTGCAACAAAAAGAATAAAATACCTAGGAATAAACCTACCTAAGGAGACAAAAGATGTGCAGGCAGAAAACTATAAGACAACGATGAAAGAAATTAAAGATGATACAAACAGACGGAGAAATATACCATGTTCTTGGATTGGGAATCAACATTCAGAAAATGACTATAATACCCAAAGCAATCTACAGGTTCAGTACAATCTCTATCAAACAACCAATGGCATTTTTCACAGAATTAGAACAAAAAATTTCACAATCTGTATGGAAACACAACAGACTCGGAATAGCCAAAGCAATCCTGAGAAGGAAAAACATAGCTGGAGAAATCAGGCTCCCAGACTTAAGTAATACTACAAAGTTACAGTAATCAAGACAGTATGGTACTGGCACAAAAACAGAAATATAGATCAATGGAACAGGATACAAAACTGGAGATAAACCTACACACATATGGTCACCTTATTTTTGATAAAGTATGCAAGAATATACAATGAAGAAAAGACAGCCTCTTCAATAAGTGGTGCTGGGAAAATTGGACAGCTACATGTAAAAGAATGAAATTAGGACACTCCTTAGCACCATACACAAAAATAAACTCAAAATACATTAAAGACCTAAGTGTAAGGCCAGACACTATGAAACTCTTAGAGGAAAACGTAGGCAGAACACTCTATGACATAAATCACAGCAATATCCTTTTTGACCCACCACCTAGAGAAATGGAAATAAAAATAAACAAATGGGACCTAATGAAACTTAAAAGATTTTGCACAGCAAAGGAAAACATAAACAAGATGAAAGGACAACCCTGAGAATGGGAGTAAATATTTGCAAATGAAGCAACTGACAAAGGATTAATCTCCAAAATATATAAACAGTTAATGCAGCTCAATATCAAAAAAAGGAACAACCCAATCCAAAAATGGGCAGAAGACCTAAACAGACTTTTCTCCAAAGAAGATATACAGATTGCCAGAAATGCATGAAAGGATACTCAAAATCACTAATCATTACAGAAATGCAAATCAAAACTAAAATGTGTTATCACCTCACACTGGCCAGAATGGCCATCATCAAATAATCTACAAACAATAAATGCTGGAGAGCGTGTGGAGAAAAGGGAACACTCTTGCACTGTTGGTGGGAATGTAAATTGATACAGCTACTATGGAGAAGAGTATGGAGCTTCCTTCAAAAACTAAAAATAGAACTACCATACAACCCAGCAATCCCACTACTGGTTAAATACCCTGAGAAAACCATAATTCAAAAAGTGTCATGTACCACAGTGTTCATTGCAGAACTATTTACAATAGCCAGGACATGGAAGCAACCTACATATCCATCAACACAGATGAATGGATAAAGAAGATGTGGCACATATATACAATGGAATATTACTCAGCCATAAAAAGAAGTGAAATGAGTTATTTGTAGTGAGATTGGTGGACCTAGAGTCTGTCATACAGATTGAAGTAAGTCAGAAAGAGAAAAACAAATACCATATGCTAACACATGTATATAGAATTAAAAAAAAAGTTTCTGAAAAACTTAGGGGCAGGACAGGAATAAAGACACAGACGTAGAGAACAGACTTGAGGACACAGTAGGGGGAAGGGTAAGCTGAGACAAAGTGAGAGAGTGGCATGTATATATATACATTACCAAATGTAAAATAGATAGCTAGTGGGAAGCAACTGCATAGCACAGGGCGACATGCTCAGTGCTTTGTGACCACCTAGAGGGGTGGGATAGGGAGGGTGGGACGGAGACTTAAGAGGGATGGGATATGGGGATATATGTATACAAAAACTGATTCACTTTGTTACACAGCAGAAACTAACACAACAATGTAAAGCAATTATACTCCAACAAAGATGTTAAAGAAAAAAGATGTAGTATATACACACAAAGGAATACTACTCAGCCATTAAAAAGGATGAAATTTTGCCATTTGCAGCAACATGGATGGACTTGGAGGGCCTTATGCTAAATGAAATAAGTCAAACAAAGAAAGACAAATACTGTACGATATCACTTATATGTGGAATCTAAAAAATACAACAAACTAGGGAATATAACCCAAAAGAAGCAGACTAATAGATATAGAGAACAAACTAGTGGTTATCAGGGGGAATGGGGGGAGGGACAACTTAGGGGTAGGGGAGTGGAAGGTACAGTCTGTTGGGTGTAAGATGTAAGATAGACTCAAAAATGTATTGTAGGGGCTTCCCTGGTGGCGCAGCGGTTGAGAGCCCACGTGCCAACGCAGGGGACACGGGTTCGTGCCCCAGTCTGGGAAGATCCCACATGCCACGGAGCGGCTGGGCCCGTGAGCTATGGCCGCTGAGCCTGTGTGTCCGGAGCCTGTGCTCCGCAACGGGAGAGGCCACAACAGTGACAGGCCCACGTACCGCCAAAAAAAAAAAAAAAAAAAAAAAAATGTATTGTACAATGCGGGGAATATAGGCAATATTTAATAATAACTATAAATGTAGTTTAACCTTTAAAAATTGTGAATTCCAATATTGTACACCTGTAACTTACATAATATTACTGTACATCAACTATACTTCCAAAAGACTGTTTCATATCCATATTCAAAAAGAATACCATAATGGATAAATGATTCAATGAAACCACAGATAAATCACAGGGGAAGAAATATAAATGAATAATAAATATATTAAAATATTTCATCTCAAATAAATGTCATTATTAAATGCCATTTTCATCCATAATATTGGCAGATGTTTTAAAATATAAATATCCAGCCTTAGTAGGATGTGGATAAATATGAAATCTTGTATTCTGCTAGTGGAAGAAGAAATTAATATCTTTCTAAGTTTATTTTGGAATTATCTATCCAAGCCTTCATCATCTCAGTGATTTTTCCCAAGGCAATAACTGCTGATGGACAGAAAACTCTAGAGCCACAACAGTGTAGGATTGCTAAAAGAGCAAAAATCGGATATAGCTTCTAAATAGCTTCTAATATAAGACTGATAAAATAAATAATGATTGATTCATAAACGGAAAACTAGACAATCATTAAAAATGATAATGCAGAGTAAAAGTTAAGGATATAAAATATTAATAATATTTTGATATGTAAAAATTCTGATGTTAAGAATATCTTTACCTTCATTTCTGTTTTTCTGAAAAAAAAATTCAACCTTTTATTTTTTAATTTAAAATTAATATTTAGAATATTGCAGCCAGAAGACAAAAGGACACAGAATTCCTATGACAAATCAAACTGGAAAATAGAGAAAAAAGAGCAAAACTTATGTCAACTGAGTTGAATAAGAGCAGTAGTGAGTGGATTAGAGTGATTCAGAACTGGTCCATGCCTGGAGAGTATCTGCCAGGTAGGGTTGATACTTGATAACTGATATGTATTGATATTATGAGGAAACACAGCTGAAAGAAGTCAGGCTGTATAGGAAGCAAGTAACTGGGGGTGTTTGGCACAGGGCATGTCACAACATGACCAATAACTTATAGACTTTTAAAAATTTATCATCATCGCCTTCATCATTGTCATAACTATTACAATCAAATTGAGGCCCAAAGAGGTTAACTGACTTGCTCAAGACTACCCAACTAGGAAAGAATCCCTGTGCTAATTTGAAGTCGAATCTATTCAAGTCCAAGGCCTCTGATGCCCATTTAGAAAATTTGGGGCGATGGAATACCAGCGTCAGAATGCAAAATATGAAGTGTTGCAACTCCACCCAGTTTGGGAATCTGGAATTCCTGTTCCAACACATTTTTTTATAGCAATTTCACAGATGTTGTTTAGTGCTAAGCATGGAGACCACAGGAAAGGGTGGCCAGTGGAAATAGCTTCCACTGAATAATCACATTTTTCATTTAGGATTTTTTATTTAAAATGCTGTCAAGGGACTTACCTGGTGGTGCAGTGGTTAGGAATCCACTTGCCAATGCAGGGGACACGGGTTCGAGCCCTGGTCTGGGAAGATCCCACATGCCACGAAACAACTAAGCCTGTGCACCGCAACTACTGAGCTTGTGCTCTAGAGCCCACAAGCCACAACTACTGAAGCCTGCACACCTAAAGCCCACGCTCTGCAACCACAATGAGAAGCCCGCGCACCACAACGAAGAGTAGCCCCCGCTCACCGCAGCTAGAGAAAGCCCTCGCACAGCAGTGAAGACCCAACACAGCCAAAATTAATTAATTATTTAAATAAATAAATAAATAAATAAAATAAAATGCTGTCAACCTGTAATGTTACTAATCTGACCAAGAAGGAGGATCTCACACATATCATTTGTTTACTCAATAAATATTTCTTGAGCGTATACTATGTACTAGATTCTACTATTACCATGATAAGTTAGACCCATGATCACTACTTCTAGGTAAATCAATCTATTTCTAGTTTTGTTTCTTTTCGCTTGTTTTATTCATCTTTGTACTCTTGTTTATCTTATTTCTACTGGTTAGGTCAAATGGCTACTCATCTCTTCCTGTAATTTGGGATTTCCAGTGAACTCTCACTTTGATTTATAGTTAACTTCTTTTTCTCAACACAACAACCAGACACATATTTAATTTTTTTAAATGATGGAGGCTATTCCCTTGATCAAGATATTCTCTTTCATCCGTGAGTTGTCTCTTTCTCCAGCACAGCTAGACCATTTAAGATGTTTCCTTCCCCACATTCCCCCACTCCCTGAAGTCTGTAAGAGGCACTTACTTATCTCCCTTCATTTGCCTCCTCAAACTGTTGAACTTGCTGTTCTTTTAGTACTTTTAGCTTGAGACAAAATTAGGATTTCCTCTGCCATCTATCTCTTCTAGTTCAATAAGTTTCACTCTGTGCTTAAATTCCACATTCCCAGTCACTCTGATTATCCACGTAGATTTTGACTATAATGATTGCAAAATGTATCACCCTTGTTCTCTTTTCAACTCATATTCCACTGTCTCGAAGTCTCAATTCTGATTTATTTGCTTTTTGTTTGGGGTTCCTATATAAATATTCCTTCAAGTGGGATAGATGAGTGGTAAGTATTCTCTGATATCTTGAATATCTTGACATATTTTTTTCTTATCCATACAATTAAATGTTGTACTTGGGTTGCTGTCCTCTTTTCTAACTAACTATTCTGTACCTGCTACTCCACCAGTTTCTAGCTTCCAGTGTTTCATACGAGAATCAGATGCTGATTTGATTTTTTCTCTCTTCTCTCATCACCACTATCTAAAATTCAGTGGGTACTTTTCCATTTTCATAATAAATTGTTGATTTATTTGTTGTTTTTCTCCAATTATTTTGTTTTCTCCTTTGGAAAACTGGTTATTTTAGCATGCTGGATATCCTGGCTCCATTCTCCAAAACTCCTTTCCTTAATAATGTCCATCTCATGCTATGTTTTTATAGAAAGTAGAAAGTTCCTATGAAATCTTTCATAGGCAGACATGGCATGAAATGAAGAGTATCCCCCCCACTTTCCGAAAGTTCACTTAATGGCACTTTGTTTCTATGAAAGACCTACATTAGTATAATAACAGCTATTTTCATAAAAGTGAATATTCTCTTTGAATTTCTTTTGGTTAGAGAAAACAGGTACTAACGTAGATCTTTTGTGAAAGCAAAGTGGTGGTGACATGAACTTTCAGAAAAAGGGGGGGTACCTGTATTTATTCCAAGCCCTAACTAAGGTCTCAGCTATGACCCCCCTTTTCTTCTACTTGACTAGATGCTTTTTAGTTCCCAAGTCATGTTTATAAATATAAAAAGATTAAGGATTTTTTTTGTATTTGACTCCTTATATGTGATCTTTTACATTAAAAAAAAAAAAAGTTGTCTAACTTCTCCTGCAGTATCATTCCTCTGGGAGCCACCTGTTCTGTGTCTTCTGTTTGTTCTTTCTCTCTCTGTTTGCTGACTTTATTTGCCTGATCAGTGGATCTCAGGTAGAACTGTGCAGGTGCCCTAAGTGGCATCAGCCCTTTCATTGGCGAGAAGCACAGAAGTCTCAGAAGCACAGAAGACCTGGGCCACACAAATGCCATCAGAAGGAGCCCTCTCTGCTTTACCATCTCCCAAGCTACCAGGCTGCCAAAAGCTGACAGATTGCAGCTGGCACCTGCCCAACTTCAGGGGAAGGGAGATCAAAGTCACCTGTTGGATTTTGCCAAAGCTCTTGATACTCAAAACATGGTCCTTGGAGAAGCAGCGAATTGAAAAGTAAAAACTTGAGAGCAGGAGCTGGTTGGTGAACCTCAATGATCCTTAACATGTTTGACAATTACTCCTACCAATCAGATTGGATTGATTCGAGTTTTGTATTATGCCCCAGCACATATACATACACT
This sequence comes from Tursiops truncatus, assembly GCF_011762595.2. NCBI lineage: Eukaryota > Metazoa > Chordata > Mammalia > Artiodactyla > Delphinidae > Tursiops > Tursiops truncatus. The sequence continues at coordinate 77,540,883 of NC_047041.1, forward strand.
TGTCACAGTTGAGCCCAATCTGCCTAAAATGGTGACTAAGGAAATAGCGTACAATTAGTGTAATATATAGTATACTCAGTGAGCCCCAGGATTATCAAATCATCATGTTCCACAGATAATTTGAGATTCACAATTGTAGTAATGCTTTCCAATGTCTGTAGGATTATGGGATTTATAATATCTTATAGATTTTTTGGAATGAACAGATTCTTAGGAAGCCAACTTAATAAAACTTTGTCATTATTCCTGAAATAATGAACCCAACTCAAATTTTCATCAATGATTGCCTTCAAATATAAACAAGTATAATTTTAATAGGCTTAAAGAATCTTATGGAATTGAAATTGAGCTGAAAGGCACACAAAGGGTCAAAGTTCTAAAAATCAATGGAACTTCCCAAAACACATTCACAAAGTTCCTCCTTCCTTCAATCTTATAGTCAGACATTATAAAGCTCTCCATGGTTCTGTTTTTTCTTCTCCATGGAAAGGGCCATTTAATGATGCACTTTAATTCCTTTTGTTTTAAGATATTTTAAAAAGTCAAATCAGGATCCTTTTTGCTATGTAGATGTTAAATAATCTAATATCTTTCATCCAATGAAGGACAGAATGAAGGAAACTTATTTGAATACATTTAAATGTAAGTTATGTATTTAGTAAGAGGATGTTAGGTATGCTAGAACTGGAGCCTTTTGTAGTTTTCATAGACAGGTGCAAAATGTCGCAGGATGACAAGAGCCCACACAAGGATGATACAGTACCAGATACAGCCTAAAAGAAGACACATTTTTAGTCTTCACTCTTCCCATCTCTCCTGATAACGCCCCAATCATTATTTTTCGTAGGATTTGGATTGTTTTGGTGATTGGAGAGGGACAAGTTAGAAGAAATTTGGATATAAATAGCAACTAAATAAAAAGAAAATTTAAATAAAAAAAAACCTTCAAACTAAATGTGCTACATTTCTCTACCTTCCACCATAAAACTGGTATGTGAACATTTCCTAAGATTTCTCAAGCCACCCTAGTCCATCATTTCTTTTATACCATGTGGCATAAGAAAGACATTTAGCAGGGCTTCTCTTGGCAGTAAAAACATGATGCCTCTGAATTATCCATATGGTCCCTTAAACCATGGGACAACTAGTACCAGCCCATTCCATGGTCTTTGCAGTGCTCGAAATCAAGTGCACCATAGAACACTCACTACACCTCCAGAATTACACCTATATTATATTTTAGTCCCTGATTCTCTGGATATGTCTTACTGTTCAAGTACAGAAATCACAGTTTCCATGGGTGGAAAATAAGATAAAATAGAAAGGTAGGAGGGCAAGTTTGGTGACATACCCTCTCCCCGTGTCTCTAAACCTAAAATTTCTCTCTTTTGTTATATGAAAATAGATGCCTCAGGCAAAACTGAACTGTGCTTTTACACAACCTACTTCTTTCTTTTGCTCCTCCATTCCTGATCTTCAGGCTCTAGAAACATTGCCATGACCCCCAATTTATTTCCTGTTTCTTCTTTTCTCAGTCACTATACTTGGTGTACTGTACTCATTCAAAGTGAGGCCTCAGCCTATATATTCTAAAGTATCGAAGCTGGGAAGACCTATAGAATTTATCTGAGTCCAGATTCCTCTTCCTTCTATGAGGAATTTGTAGTCTGGAGTGGAAAATTCATTAGATCAAGGTCACAAAACCATACTTTAGCCAGCACTACACCCTGGGTCTTCTAACTTTCACCCAGTTTCTTCTTCTATTACCTTCTTGCCTTGTTATAATGGAAAAAATATGAGTTAACATATGATCTGTTATATAAAATAATTTTTCATTATAATCTTATAATTTTTTTAAATTAGGACTTAGGGATCTGACTCCCAGCTCCCTGCTTCCTCTCTCCAAAAGGCTAGTATAGAAGTAATGAGACAGAAAAGTACCCTTCTGATATTCAATATTTATTGACATTTAGAAACATTTGACTGAGAAGAAAGATGTCATTTTCTCAGGAACACAATCCATATAGTCATTTGAACCCAACAAAGATGTTTGAAGGCTTAATTCAAATATCAAGTCATGCGCACTGAAGATATAAACAGAAAGCGAACAACTTGAAAAGGGACAGTTCTCTTTGAGGATTCAACTTCTGTTAATGGAAAAAGCTATCTTACAAATAGGAGCTTTTTGTTACTAAGGGAAGCCAATGTTAGAATGAAGTCCTTGGGGATGAGAAAGAATGAGTGGAACAGTTCTTTGGCAAGGCTGCCTGAGGGATTTGGCTTCTCGACAGTGAAAATAGGCCTCAAGTAAATAAATTATGCAGGTTGGGACAGCCTGAATCTCAGCCTTCCTTGATGGAGTCATGTGGGAAAGAACATCTAGATATCAGAAATCAGGTCATTGCTTTTATAACTCCCTATTTAAAAACTGCTAACAGTAATACCTGCAGTGGACTCTAATGTAAAGCTGTGGGACATCAGTCAGGTTGACTTCAGCAGTTGTAGAACACAGATGTTTTGACCAGTTGAAAATGACTAATGATTTCAAATAGCATCACCATTTGGAAAAATACTACTTCTTGTTGATTAGAAAGCACAGTTACTCATACTTTTAAAAAATGCTTTATAATAGGGGAAATTCAACAGCCAATAAACTTGCATCTGCTATGCATAAGTTCTATAGTGATAAGCCTTCTCAGGGCCTCCAAGGTGGGGCAGGGGGAACCCTCCTTTTAAAAGTTTCTGGTGTCTCAATTTATAGTTAAGGAACATTAAAGGAACACATCAAGCAAAACCATGAGCTAGTATTAGTTACATGGCTAGCTGTAATCAAGAAAGATAGTAAATATTTTAGGTTTCAAAACTCTGAAACATTGGACCAAAAAAATGTCAACTGTAGTAAGAATCGATGTAAAGTCATGCAGTTTGGTTCTAAATGTTAATTGTTCAACTATAGTTTGAGGGAGTCTTCAGATCCCAAAGGAGTTCTTTGTAGGACAGTCAGTTTAGTACAAGAAAAATATAATCTAATAATATAGTGAAATACCTAAATTAGGCAATGGAGTCTTTATTTCTTGGAGAGAAATAAAACTTCTGCAAGAGAAGAAGTGATATTTCCATTTTTATTCCTGAACTTGTCTAAACTATACCTCACACATTGCTCTGATTTTTTAACAGGTGCAAACATTTTACATACATTCTCAATTAATTCCCATGAAATCTATTAGGTAGTACTATCTCTAGTCCCATTTTACAGATGAAGAAACAGACACTAGAACATTGAACAACTTGCCTGGGATTACAGATAGTAGATACCAGAGCTGGGATCCAACCCAAGTAAGACCACTTCTAGAACCTGTAATTGGAAGGCAATAATTTTAGTCTCAAATCTGAAAAAGAAGTTATATAAGGGACAGTAGAAAGGACTGAAACATTGTATTCTGGCTAACGTAAGAGGAAGAACTATAACTTTCTTCAACCATCTGAAGCGATACCATAGGAAAGAAGAAATTGCTTCGGAATATAGAACTAGAATCAGTGGGTAAAAGTGACAGAAGTTCAGATTCTGAATGAAGGTGATTCTTATGGCAATTTGGCTTATCAATAAAGAATGATGGACTATCATAAAAAATAGTGATATTAGCAAATGGTTTCAACCAGAAATTACTGTTAGGCTCTCAGAGAATCACAGCAGAGGAAATTCTGGTATAGGACATTTTAATATTAGAGTTGATGAAAAAACTGGGGGAGAGAGAGTGTTCCCTTAAAAGTATAATTTATGATAGATGATTCCTAAGCTTTCTGGTTGAGAGCAAACTTTCAGTTGGCTACCCAAATATTTCTTCTCTGTACTGCTAGTTTTCAAAAATGCAGATATGTTAACATTGGGATGGGTATCTGTACCAAGAAAAACAATCTGGAGGAAAATAAGAAACACTACAGTTGTTAAATAAATACCTTTCCTCTAACCATAGACCAATCCTGTTGTGGGGTCCTGAGGAGCAAAGTCTGGTAGAGTCTTTTACCCAAACCTTACACGGATGCAGAAAATAGCAGAGTTAGGATGAATACAGATATCAGTCCTAATTAGGAACCTGCATTGGAGAGTGAATTTTGAATGGGTTTTCAAAATCATGGGATCAGAAGCAGACAAAACTGGGGGCAGCAGTGGAGAGAAGAGCCAGCCAAGGAGTGAGCAAGAAAGAGTAGATTCAGAGTAGAGAGAGAGCAGAACTACGCACTACTGGTTTTCTAAGTGAGGCTTTTTCTGTGTGCAGCTACCTGAGAAATTACAGCATTTCTGGACAATGAGTCAGGTAGTAGTGTTGTCTTTGGCTTTTTTGTCCAAACGACGGGAGTAAACCTAGAACAAGTGATCTATAGGGGCTTGTAAAATGATGAACCAATTAATTTATTTATTTTGCAACCAATTTGAGGCATTACAAGAGATATAAATGCAACTCAGCCTCCTTTGCCTGCTCCCTTCCTTTTTTCCTGCAAAATATGTATAAATTATTCCAAAATATATGGAATTAAAAATTAATAAACAGAAACCTCAATTAAATAGAGTCGGGAGACCAGAAGGAAGAGCTCTCATGCTCTGAGACAATAGCAGAGCCCAAAAAGAAGGGGAAAGACTCCCATCCTGGCAACAACTCAGCCAATGAAAAGCCAGACTGTTTATTTCCAACTTCTTTTCCCCCTCTATAAAAGAGTTCTCCTTCCCTTGCCCTGTGGGATGTGTGTGTGGCTCACTGTGATTGCAAACCTCGAATTACAATTCTCTGCTGATCCTGCATAAACCCATCTTTGCCGGAGAAATATATGACAGTCCGTTTGTTTCGGGTCAACATAAGAAAGTCCCAATTTTTTATTTTTAAATTAAATCCAGATTGATACCCATCAACAAGATTAGCAAAAAAAAAATGTTATTGTTAAGAATCATCCTCCCCCATGCCCAGTGTGGTATAAGAATATCCAGCATTAAGTCCCAGAAAAAGAAGAAATAAGCTAATTCTAGTTCTCAGTCCACTGGGATCACACCTATTAATAATTCTTTATAAATCCCAGTACCCATGTGAAAGTGGGGAGCTCTGCAACAGTCCCATTACTCCATGAGGAGAAACATGAGAAGCTGCCCAAAGCTCCTAAAGCTTAGTGCCCAAGTGCCATAGGGCAGTGCCCTCCAATCCCTTTTGCAGGGGAAGTCTACAGTAGAAATTAAACACAGACAGCAATATTTCTTCAATCAGTATGTTTCCTGCCTACCTTTCCTCTTCTTTTCCATCTAATTTCAAAAAGAATTTATAATCCCCAGGGACTTCCCTGCTGTCGCAGTGGTTAAGAATCCACCTGCCAATGCAAGAGGACACGGGTTCGAGCCCTGGTCCAGGAAGATCCCACATGCCATGGTGGAACTAAGCCTGCGTACCACAACTACTGAAGCCCGCGTGCCTAGAGCCCGTGCTCTGCAACAAGAGAAGCCCGCACACCGTAACAAAGAGTAGCCCCTGCTCGCCGCAACTAGAGAAAGTCCGCGTGCAGCAACGAAAGCCCAACACAGCCAAAAATAAATAAATTTAAAAAAAAAAGAATTTATAATCCCTTAAGGAAAAGACACAGATGTAGCAAGACCAAACTTCTTTAAACCAGAGGAAATTGCAAAAGACTTGTTATGAAGGATTGGGTATGAATGAGGTATTTCAATACAAGTAAAGGGACAGAGGGAGTGATGGCAAGGCACGTATCAAAATGGGAACAACGTGGCCTCTGTCTCAAGGAACTTACATTTTACCAGAGGAAATACCAATAATAATAATCTGTTGAGTTTTTACAGTAGGTAAGCTTATGAATTGTTCTAGTATCCAAGTCCTTCGCTAGCACCTACAAGTACCCTTATGCAAATTACAAAAAAGTGCCCCTTCCAGGTGTATACATTATGAAAGTGTCTCTCTTCCTCCCAACCTATCTCAAACAGAGTTCCTCATCTGAACAACAAAACAATAAAAATGATTTCAGTGACTCTTTTCTCAGTTCTCCCAAGAATGGTACATGCATGGTACCATTCTAGATGCATAGCAGATATGTTAGTTTATTGCATACAACGGATGTCTTAGAGCATAGAACTTGATTTTTTCATGGAACTCCAAATGAGAAAGATTGCTAGACTCGGATTTAGACTGGATTTAGCACCTACTCTCTTCCTCATCAACACAGTTGAATACAGTGGCCCTAAGAGTTGCTTTGGTTTAATCGTATTCTGACTTGAATTCAGGTTATTAACTAGAAGTTAAATCATGACCCTCTCATCGCCTCTTATGTAATAAGAGCCAAAAGTAAGTATAAAGTGCTACGTATACTACCGAAGTTAAAGAATGTTTTTAGTTCAAAAGCCAAAAAATACTTCATAAAGAAGATGGTATTTAATATCTTAGCCCTGACTCTATGATATGATTAATATATTGAGATGGGGAAGGACAGTCCTGGTAAAAGGCATTGAGGTTTGGATGTATCTAAATTGGGCAAAGGTGGAAATTTGGTGAAGGAGGGTACAGTGTGACCATATGGTGTGGGAGCTCAAATGCAGCTGAGACATTTGGGAGGCAATAAAGACATCATCAGAAATGAGCGCTGGGAAAAAAACTGGCGCTAGAGTGTATAATAGATTCAACGACTTAAATGCTTATAATATCTTTAAGGTCATGTACCTGTAGCATACTAGTTAAGGTTATGGTAAGCAGTAATAAATCTGCTGAGATTCTAGTAAAAATTAATGTAGACTCAAAGGAAGAAAGATGAGTGGGAAAGCACTGGTTAGGAGCAACATCTGTAATCAGACAGACTGGATTGACATCTCTGCTTCACTCGTTATTACTAATGTGAATTGACAAATTGTGCTTTCAGCCTCAGTTTCCTAATGTATTTAAAATTTTTAAAATACCTGACTCATGGTTGTTTTAAGGTTTAAAATGCATCATGCATATAATGCCCATATTGCAAGTTCTCAGTAAATGTTGATGAAGATGAACAATGAGGACAGGTGACAGGAGGGGCAGGCACAGGGCTGGGTTAGCAATCTGCTTTCCCATATGATTGAATCTTGGAGACGGAGAAAAAGGCTGAAGGAACAGTCAGAGATAAATTACAACTCTCAAGCATTTATAACTGGGAGAATGATGGTACCATTAATAAAATCAGGGCTATCAGCCAGTGGTAAGTTCAAGTTTGAAAGAACAGAAAACAACATGCTACAAGGTGATCTCACCTCTCCAACACAAACACTTAGTGCCAGACAGCCCATCCAGCAGAAGTCAGAGCTCCAGTAAAAAGCTAGCACTCTAGTCGTCTGTGACCCTGTGGTCTCAGGACTCTGGCTCTTAACTATTCAAATTGTGGTCTCAGGACTAGCAGCATTTAAGCCACCTAGGAGCTTGTTAGAAATGCAGTAGCTTTGGCTTCTCTGCAGACTAACTGAATCATAATCTGCATTTTAACGAGATTCCATGCTGATTAGTATGCAAGATATGTTTCTAGAGGCACTGCTCCGGCCTACACTGGGGATAGGAAGAGGGAATGTCAGTTAATTAGATGGCAGAATCTCAATTGTTTACTCTTTAGACTATCTGATTAAAGGAATTTTATTGTGCTTGTTGACTACATGAATAAAGAATCATAAAACAAAGTCTCACTTTGCCTCAGTTTTTCTATTTTCCCTTTATGGATCCTTTATAGGTCTGGAGAAGAGACTACAAATAGATGTTATGCTGTTGGAACTAAAACCATTATGGAACTAAAACAGTCACATATTTAAATTCCACAAAATAATAAAAATTATCACTAAGTGATGGCAGTTTCCCTCATTTAGAGAAGATGGCTTGACTCTTAGCATTATGTTCAGGTTTTGAAATAAAAACTCTGATTCAATTACTCAAACCATATGTGATATTTTATTTAGAAATTTTGCCATTATAAACCATGCAGTTTTCTTTTGTATGCTTCATGTATAATATATACCAGAGCTTTATATAAAGCAAATTTTTTTGACAGTGGTAATTTAGAAGATATTTTTATTAAAATGCCACACCAAAACATCTGGAATTGCTCAAAGTCATAGTGGAAGTATTTATTTTTATTGTCACAGCAGATCATCTCTGCTACATATTTTGCAATGCATTCAATTCTGATTCATAAAAATTACTTCAGAGACAGTTTCTTGTTTTTCCTCATGCATAAGGAGAATAGAAAAATTTTAAATGTAGATACTAAATGCTAGAGTTAGATTTGGGAGTACATATTAGATTAATCAATAGTTATCACTTCATATTTTTTGTTTTAAAAAGTCAAAAATCATTATCCATGTTTACCTTCTACATAATTGAATACCTAATTAATTCAAGAGATATTTATCAAATACCTACTATGTGTAAGTGTCCTAGAGCCTGAGCATTGGGCACTAAAGATGCAATGGCAAGCAGGAAAACACATGTTAATTTCCCTGGGGGAGTTTACAGAAATTGCACAGATAATGCACAAGGGCAACTATGAGAAATGTACATGATGCAGTGAGACTATACGTTCTGGGCATTTGATTTTTTCTGGAGGCGCCATTGTGAAGAGGCAATGATGCTGGTAAGAGATAGAATGCAGCCATCACTTTAGGTGTCAAGGGTCAAGGAGGAAGAAGGAGCCAAAGAAAGTGCATTCCAGGTGCAAGGAACAATATAAGCCCTGTGGCATGACGCATTAAAGGAAATGAATGAAGGCTTCACTGTGAGAGGAGTGCAGGGAATGGAGAGCAGCATGGTATGCATGAGGGTGGAGCAGTGGGCAGAAGTGAGACCAAGCAGGACATTGTAAACCATGTGAAGGATTTTACTACTTCATCCTGAGCATTATAACAAGCTTGATTTAAGCAAAAAGATGTCATTTATCATATTTGCATAGATGGATTAGAAAGCATTAGGAGTAAATGAGGAGAGACACTTTAGAAGGCTAATGCAATAGTACCAGTGAATATACTCCAGACCTTAACTATGAGAAAAATTCGATTTATGACATGTTCATCTGTAACCTTTTCCAGGGAGCTTCTTCTTAACCTCATCTCTTACTGCTCTTTCGAACCCACACCCATACATATTACACTTCTGACTCTTCTGTGAATTTTACATCTTTCTTTCCTCTGAGCCTTTATACATAGTGTTTCTTCTACTTAGAATGTCTCTCTCCTCTCTCTGCCTCTCTCTTTCTTCAAAACTCAGTTCAAAGCTTACTTCTTTAAAAACACCCTGCCAGTCCTCTTCAGGAAGAGTTCATTGTTTCCACTTCTTTGCCAGTGTTCACACCTTCTGAAACAGAATATATAACATTTATCACACTGTGCAGTGATTATTTTTGTTTTTCTGCACCAAAAGATCAGTGGATTTCAAGCTGGTGTTTCGAGCCATACAAAATTATTCCATAAACTCTTGTGGAAGCCCAAAAAATAAAACAGAAGCAAGGGGTGTGGGGGTTTTTTTCAGTTTAGGCAGGGATAGGGGTCCTGTCTCCCCTCTAGTCTTTGCTTGGAGAAGAATTCAAAATGACCCCAAGTTGGCTCCATCTGTAGAATCATCAATAAAATGAATCATCAATAAAATATACATCCTGGGACTTCCCTGGCGGTCCAGTGGTTAAGACTCTGTGCTCCCAGAGCACAAGGCACGAGTTTGATCCCTGGCCGGGGAACTAAGATCCTGCATGATGCACGGCATGGCCAAAAAAATAAAATAAGATAAAACAAAAAATATATATCTTGGATTTACTATGGGTGGAAGTAAAGTTACTATGCAATACAGCTATTCTAAGATACTAGAAATCTATAATCTATTACCTTTAGAGTGTTCAGGGCACCAGGCTACCAGTAGTCTCCATACCCCACAATCTCCAGGATACGAGTCAAACTCCTTGCATGGTTCTTTTGAAGCCATTCTCACTTGGCTTGAAATGAAAGATAAACAGCCCACCACATTCAACTTCATGTGGGAGGTATGGGATTAGGTTGGGCAAAGTAGCACATTACTCAAGTCCAACAACTTTCTCCATAGAAATTAGTTCTAAAAAGGGCCTCTCCCACCTTCCAACATTTGAAGTATTATTGAGAAATTTGTTGAACTGAGAATCACAAAACTGATTCTCAGCTATGACCTTTGCTGATCTGCGTAGGTGATCAACACCTCACTCAGGAATGTGAGGACACTTAGAACTTCTTGTATTGTTCTCAGACTTTGGGGTATCAGTCAATACTAAAACAAAAGAACCTCATGACAGCATTCTGTTAAATATGCATAGCTTATCCCCTGGTATAGATTAAAAAGGAAATAAATGCTGTTCTTCATTATCAGCAGGGTATACTTAAGTATCTCATTTTATATATTGCAATTATATCATAGTGTCTTCTAGCCCCTTTTAAAAAATTTGAGTGCTGACTATATTCCAGTTGAGGAACCTTACATTGTATTGTGGGAAAATGACAGTAAATAAATAAACATATGATATGTGTGTTACAGGTGATAAGCGTTTCAAAGAGAAAAAATAAAGCACATTTAGGGATTGAAAGTGATACAGGGAAAAGGGTTGCTTTCCGTACTAAGTGGTCAGGGAAAGTCACTATGAAAATATGGTACTTGAGTAAGAACTTGAATAAAGCGACGGAGGAAATCATGGAGATAATTTAAGGAGGAGCCTTCCTGGCAGGATCATATGCCTGAGGTGGGAACACACCTGATGATTTCAAGGAGACTAGCATGTTTTTCACTGAGTAACCTAGAAAATAATTAGTAATAAAAGATGAGTCAGAGAGGTGGTAGGAGACCAAATTAAAGAGAGCCTGGTAAAGCCCAGTTAAAACTTTGAATCTTATTCTGAGGAAGTGGAAATTCTTGGAATGTTGTGAGCAGAAACAGTGACATGATCTGACTGAAGTTTTTAAAGGATTTTCCTGGCTGCTGCTTTGACAATTAACTGAAGAAGATAAACTCTGTAGCAGGAAGACCAGTTAGCTGATAATCCAGGTGAGAGGTGATGGACTTGGGTAGTGGCTGTGGAAGTGGTGAGAAATGGTTAGATTCTGGATATATTTTGAAAACAGAACTGTTAGGATTTGTGGATGGATATTGCAGTAGGTTGAATAATGGCCACACCAAAATTTCAGGTCCTAATTTCTGGAACCTGGAAATGTTACCTTATTTGGAAAAAGGGTCTTTGCAGGTATAATCAAGTTAAAGACTTTGATCTAAGGTGATAATCCTGGATTATCCAGGTGGGCCTAAGTGCAATTATAAGTGCGATGAGAGGTAGAGGGACCTGCAATAGGTACAAAAATGAAGAGGAGGAAATGTGACCATGGAGGCAGAGCCCAGAGGGATGCAGCCACAAGTCAAGGAGTGCCAGGAGCCACCAGATGTTGGAAGAGGCAAGGAACAGATTCGATCTAGCCTAGAGCCTCTGAAATCTTGATTTGGGCTCACTGAAACAGATTTTGGAACTCTGGTCTCCAGAACTGTGAAAAAATAAATTTCTGTTGTCTTCAGGTACTAAGTTTGAGGTAATCTGTTAACAGCAGCCTCATGAAACTAACACAGACTTGATGTGGTTTATAAAAGATGAGAGAGATCAGGGCTTCCCTGGTGGCGCAGTGGTTGAGAGTCCGCCTGCCGATACAGGGACACAGGTTCGTGCCCCGGTTGGGGAAGATCCCACATGCCGCGGAGCGGCTGGGCCCGTGAGCCATGGCCGCTGAGCCTGCGCGTCCAGAGCCTGTGCTCCGCAGCGGGAGAGGCCACAACAGTGAGAGGCCCGCGTACCCCAAAAAAAAAAAAAAAAAAAAAAAAGATGAGAGAGATTTAGTATAACTTTAAGCAATTTCGACCTGATGAAGTGAAGGGATGGTGTTTCTGAGATAGGGACGACTGAGAAAGGAACAGGTTTGGAGGAGAGAAAAATTAAAAGTTAGGCTTTAGACATGTTAAGTTTGAGATCACTATCAGACGTCTAAATGTGTATGTTTAGACGGAGAGTGAATAGGTGAGTCTTGAGTTTAAAGGACACGTTGGGGCTGGAGGTAAGTGTTTGATTTATTAGCATATAAGTGGTAATTAATGTCATGGAACAGAATGAGCTCACCTGGGGAGTGCATGAGGTAAGGAAGACATTCAAACATTGAGCTCTGAGACACTCCAATGTTTACACAACCAGGAGATTAGAAGGACCTAACAATGGAGACTAAGAAGGAGCAGTGACTGTATCATAAGAAGAACCAAGAGATTCTAGATTCATAGATTTCAAGCAAGAAAGGTGTCTCAGGAAGGAACAAGTGAGTAACCACGTCAAATGCTGCGGAAAGTGGAGAAGGCAAAAAAGGTTAGAGAGCTAATAGAGATACCTGAGGAGTTGTGCTCTGAAAGTAAGCAAAGGAAGGGGGAGGTAGCTAAAGAAGAATGGGGAGTATTTTTTAAGGTTAGCATTACCATAGCAATACGGGTACAGGCTTCAAAAGGGTAAGGACCAGAACATAGCGAGCAGATGTGCTGAATCAGAGAGGATCATGAATATAGCATCAGGAAGCTCTTCTGGAATCAGAAGAGTGGCTGTTAAAAACTCAAGAGATGAGTTGAATCTTGATGCTGTAGAAAAGTTGTTTTTAATTTTATGGAAATGACATGGTAGAATATTTAAGAATAAAATATATAAATATATGATAATTTGTATTTTGTGAAGGTCTTTCATATACATGATCTTCACTTCTTACATCTCTGTGGGGTTAAGTGTTATTAACCACATTTTAAAGAAGAATGAACTGTGGTTTCAAGAGTTAAAGTGACTTGACTAAGATCTAGCAGGTTAATAAGCTGAAAATACTAAAAGAAAAGCAGTCTTGAAATTGTTGCAGCACGTAGGACACTAGGAGAGAGAATCACAAACGGGAAGAAGAAAGAATAGGAAACTGTAGCAATCCAAATGGAAGATAGTAAAGACCTTAACAAGGAGAGTGCCCAACACAGTGAAAAGACAGCACTACACAGTGTGTGTTTGTGTGTGTCTCTGTGTGCACAAGTCTACATGCACATGCACTTTTATAGCCTCAGGTTATGAAAGCTCACTGGAGCCATGGCTTTTTCATCATCAAAATTAGACAAAACCTTCCATACTACATTTCATTTCAAAATCCCTTCACATTCATTACCTCATTTTAGAGTTACTTCAACCCTGTGGAAGATCATTGACTTTTTACAGAAGAGAAACCTGATTTTCTCAGACCGTATAGAACTTGAACAGAATTACGAGGCTGGAACATTGGAAGAGCTGTTGCCTAAAATTCAAGCTTATGGCTCCAGAGTCAAAGTAATTTTTTAAAGAAAAAAATAAATGGAAGAAGGAAAAGAATGAAGAAAGAACAGTGAGGCCCACGAAGTTTTCGTGATAAATTAGGTGGGATATGCTTGCTAAGCCTGTCAAATTCTATTATGGCAGAATTCCTTGTGTAGCTATTATGGTCGGAAGAATTAATCACTCCTAAATCTTTAACTCTAGCCCCAATAGACCTCTAGAGCCATAGATGCACTGGATGACTCCATCAGGGTACACTGTAGCATCTCAAATGCAATTCCCATCACAAACCTGTTTGTGCCCTAAATTCCCATCACAAACCTGTTTCTCCTTTTGGAGTTCCCATCGTGATAAAAGATACTAATCCACCTGGAGCCTGAGACAGAAATCTAAGCATTATCCCCAATTCTTCCAACCTGACTCCCCATATCCAATCAATTATGAAGACCTGTCAGATCCATCCCTGCATTTCTCTCCTCTTTATTGTCACTATCATGATGTTCATACCATCACTGCTTCTTGCCCCCTTGCTGCTCTTGCTTCCGATATGTTCTCCTTGCCTCTGGTCTTTTTATTCTCCGATATAATCTCTACCCTGATATCTCTGTGATTCTAAATTGCAAATAGTATCACATAGTGCCCTGACTTTAACCTTTCAGTATCTTCCTGTAAGCTAGTGGTGGAGTTCAAACCATTGTATAATATACATAGCCTTTCACTATTTGACCTCTGTCTATCACATCAGCTTCACCTCCTTTTGATCCCGTTGTACGCTAAACTTCTTGCTGTCCTTCAAATGCACCATATTCTCAGCACCTGCTCTCTTCTCTCTTCCATCCTAATGAGGCTTTAAGACTTATTTCTTGAACCCCCTTCTTGGCCTTTATTAACCCCTCTTACCTCCCCTATCAAGGTATTCATCCTTTACTCCATGTTCTCATAGTACATTGAATATAACAACTTTTTAAAATACGCTATTGGTTTTGTAGTTGTTCTTTTGCCCTCACTGCATCATTTAGCTCCCTGAATACAGAAATTCTTTTATACATCTTTGTATCTCCAGAACCTTCCATAGTGCCTGGTATACAGCATGTCCTAAATAACTAACTATACAGCATGTCCTAAATAACTAACTGATTAAAAATGTGGAAAAAATGATGATACGTTAATGTGATGGAATACTTGAGGGACTGAAATTCAGAAGAGTTAGACCAACCTAATTTATAACATAAATCTGGATACATTTTTTTCATGTCTAGGCTTTGGTTTTCTCATCTTTAAAGTCATGCTCCTTAACTAGATACTCTCAAAGGTCCATTCAGCTCTAAAATGTTCCAAACATATCTGTTTGAAATCAAATTGTATAATGCAGTTCTCCTTTTTCAGCAAAACCCCAAAGCGTACAAAATCATCTAGCCACCTGAGAAAGTCAATTGTCTTCCAAACAGTGAACAATTTATTTCCTAGTCACTGGCAGGAACGCTTCCAATCTTTTATAAATAGAATCTTCCAGTAATATAATCAAAATTGATTGCACCTAGAGATTGAGCCTTTGGAAAATATGATCGTATTTCTCGTCTCCTTTGGAAGATGAGTATGATTTTGAGGGTTTCATCTGAAGTCAGCTTGTACATGAAAATCCCACTTTGGATGTAAATAGTACTCATGCTTGGAGTCTTTCTGTTTCATATCTAAAGTCATTTGCTAAGTTCAAAAGTATTTAGCAAAATAAGTATTTTTTGACAGAAATCTTTGCTTCCCTAATAGCATTTGGAAGTTAAAAAAAGCCTTCTTGCTTATGGAATATTCATTATTGGCAATTTAGGGTGCATTTTCAAGCCACAAAAATTTTCTGCTGATTATAGACTCTCTCCAAGTTGTCATAGGGTGTCCTGGAAGCAGCTGAATTTGGTCAAATTGGAGCCAAGGTACAGTGGCCTTATACTGGAAACTCACATGGCAGCTGAGTATCATGTTCTGCTGCAACATGGCTGAGGAGGGAATGTCATGTGAGACATTTGTAACACAAGAAGATATTTTTTAAACTACTGTTTAGTCATAGTCAATATATTAAAAAGCTGATGTTAAGAGACTGTGAGTATGGTAACCCTATGAATTCTATAGCTATAATTACTTGTGTTCATGGAACAGAATCAACTGAGTCTCAGGGTAAAGTCATGGATGACCAATGATGAATGACAGAAATTCAGCTTGCAATGGATGTCATTCCAATCTCTTCCTGCTAAGCATCAGCCTTGGCTGACAGAATGTCTGTAGCTGGTATATAGAAGGCATTCATTCTATACTTAATACAAAAGCAAAATTTGTTCTATTCCCTGTTATTTCTAAATGGTGGTCTTAAAAAATAAGTTTAAGTCAAAAAACATCCTAATGACTTCAATTTATTTGTGCAAAACTTGTCTTTTATTAAAAAGAGTAGAATAGATTGAGGGACAAACTCCCATCTCTGTCTCTCACACACACGTACACACACACAGTCACTCAGGACTTGACCAGTGTGCTTTTCTAGGATGAACAGTTTGTTCATCGGCACAAAATAGTAATTTGGCAGAAAGTTTAAAAAGTGGTTGGATGAGTAGTTCACACTATAAAGACCCTGTGTGATTAAAAGTAACAAATGACTATTTGGAGAGTTTCTTGCAGTGGTTAAGAAGGAATGTATGAATTTTGATAGAGCAATGTTCCATTTTCCTCAGGCCATATTTCTAGCAAATTCAATCCTCCAAATACGCCTTTAAATTAAGCAAAAAATGCTCCCTTTACCTCATGAAATAGCCATCAGAAAGCCATACACCTTGAAAGGCTTATAGAATAAGCCTAACAGTAGAAAAGTCTGAGACAGAGAGAAGGAGAGAGAGATTCAGAGAGAGAGAGAGAAAAAAAGGGAGGGACATTTGAAAATGACTGTTTATTATTTAACATAGAAGAAGAAGACAGAAAACTGCAGTGCAGCACAAGCTTTAATCACCATCAAATACAGGAATGTAGGCCCAGAGGACGGATCCTTGTGGATTAGAAAAATTGTTACAAGTTCAGTATTCCCTGTGTAAGATGGCAAAGGGTAGAGAATACATATTTGGATACCAAGACTTAACATTTTTCAGTCTTGGGCTTGAAATGAACAATTTTAACTCTGAGAAAAATCATTTATACAGAAAAGAGGCTTTTGTAAAGGTGCCTAACCTAAAAAGCACTGCTGTTCCTTTCTAAGGAAACAATGTACTAACACGCAGGAGCTGTAAAGTGGTACATATTTCATCTCCAAGACAGTATTCAGCACATCTGGCCAATGGCAGTTTCTGGCTACTCTTCTGCATTCTTCCAGTAAATACCTATCTTTTCTCCTCTTTTGTTTCCATAATGACTTTGCCAGTGCCTGGTGATGGTGATGTCTGTTAGCCTGGTGGCAGCCGCTTGAGCAGCAAAATTTGTTGAGATTTCCTGCTGGCACGAATGATGACAATGAAAAGAGAAAAGTAAACAAGATACAATGGTTTGGGTTTATGTTGGAGAAACAGAGAAAAATCAATAATGTGTTTAGAGAAAAAGATTCTTCCCAGGAAGCAACAAGAAAAGCTTACTTTCACACTTCCAGGAGGAGAAAACCTGCCATATTTTTAATCCACTTCAATGATAATCATGATATCATTGGAAGATGCTTCCAGTTGGAACACCTAGGCTCAGCTCTGTGCAAGAAGCACAAAAGCTTAAGCACTTCTCTCCGCTTGAACACAACACGACCTTGTCCAATATTAAAACAACCAGAGGGGAAATAAGAACATTCCTCGAAATCTCGTGTACTCTACACTAAAGGCTCCAAACTTGTAGTGAAGAAAACCCGTTGGATGGCCAAGCTTTACGAAATTGCTCACTAAGTAGGGTTGCTCTTTCCAAGAAAGACAGAAGTGTCCTTGTGTGTATATTGAAGGGTCCTGGAAGCCACAACCTACTCTGATCTGATGGGGAAATGGGAGAAATTGACTAACCACTTTGGCCTGTTCCCTTCTCCCTGGCAAATCCTCGCATTTCTTTTCTCACCTTCCTTCCTCTTCTTTTTCTTCTTGCCTCCCACCTCGACCTTCTTCTCCCTTTCTTTCTCTACTATCACCCTTTTCCATCACCTGCAGCTCTTTCTTCTATCTCTCTCCTCCTCTTAACATTGATTGCTCTATTAATATTGATTGCTCTATTAATATTGATTGCTCTTCTTCTCATTTTGTGGTTTTGCCAATCACCCACTAGTGTTAGGCACTGTTCTTCGCAACGCAAAAATAAGTAAGTTAAAATTTTAAACTCTAGAGACTTACACTCAAGGAGGTCACAATCTCCTGCTGAAGATGAGAAAACATGAAATGTATTTTCACTGATTTAGTAGAACAGCTTATTGTATTCAAGACTGTTATTGTGAATATAGCTCAAATAAAACATTATCAGATAAAGCCTTTCCAACAATATTTAAAATTAGAAGTAGCACATGATCAGGAATTTACTCCTGGTTTGCACTATTGTCAATAAAAAATTTGCCTAAAATTATGGACTGTCTTACAGACATATTGACAGACAGAATAGCATTGCATACGAATGACTCTGGGTCATTTCCCCAGAATGTCTTTGGTAACAACCAACCTGACTCTGGGTGCTGAGTTGGATGCCCTTCATCAATGTGCCCATCTCTCTCCTATGGTACATACCATTGGTGACAAACTCAAAGTGTGCAAGAAACAGTAACTTTATTTTCTAAAAATCAAATTAGTTCTAAATTCAACCCTTCCCCGTTATCAATATCCACTGTCAATATGCTGCACTCATATCCCACAGGGCTGTGTACTTCTTTATCTATCATTTTGGGAAACTCTTCCCCTCCCAAGGTATGTAGGATCTTGGATATTTATAGGGTAAATATCCCAAAAGTGGGAGATGAAGTATTTTAATCTCCAATCTATCATGGTCACAACATACAAAGCCACTGACATAGCTTGTGATATTTTCTTTAAATATGGCATCTCTGCTACCATGTAGTACCTGCCAACCATCTACTCAGAGGCTTGCCTCTTGAGTCCCACCAACGTCTCTGACCTTCCCAATGGAGCAATATCTCTTCTTTGATATGATGCCCGTCAAGTATGATTGCACTTTTCCCTCTGCCTCCAAAACACCTTGCATAACTTCTTCAATGCCTTTAGCCTTCTACAAAACTAGAAAAGCTATAACCTTAAAACTGTCTTTTCTACCCTCTGAGGATACCTGAAGCAAGGCATTACGAAGATTGATTACCTACTTGAAGTGAGAGAAGTAAGGTGGAGAAGGAGAAAATTGAAAAATATGGAGAAAACAAGCACACATAGATTATTCCATAATTATTCCACGCAGAGACTACAAGGATAGAAATCACGAGGCTTAAATAAGTTTGGCTTGTTCGAAAGAGAGCAAGAAGGTCAGTGTGGCTAGAGCAAGAGGGTAAGAATAGAAGCAGGGAGACCAAGTTAGGAGGCTATTGCTGTAGCCCCACAGAGAAAGCTGGTGGCTTAGGCTACGCTGGGAGTGAGGTGGGGTGGTGTGTTCATATTCCAAAAGTATTGTGGTCATATAGTCACCACAGTCCTTTATCATTTTTCAGTCTTCTTTAGTAGATAAGGAAGGAGAAAGGATCAAAGTCTAGTTCTTTGATTCCTGGACTGTACTTCCCAGAAGGAAAATGGAAAAGGGACCACTGAGAAAGGACTAAAAGTTTTATTTAATTTTCTAAACTTTATTGTCACAGGAAGCTTTGCTGATCATTTATTCTCCAGCTGGGCCTCAATCTGCAATCCCAGCATATGATGACATGTGAAAAAAAAAAAAAGTTACAAAACCTGGCTGGTCATCAGATCACTTGGATACTTTGTTAAAAATATCGTTTCCTAGGCCTTACTCTAGACCTGTAGAATCAAAATTCTTTAAATGTGGGACCCAGGAATCTGATTTTTAAAATCTTCCCAGATCATTCTAATGATGGATGGATTTAGGAACCACTGGAGCAGAATATATGTAAGATATCCCTGTGGTCTCCCAAAGATAATTGGAAGAGACCTGGCAGGTAAGAAGGCAAGAGGATTCAAGCATCAATAAGAGGGTTGGCATATTTGCATTCAGAGACTCGTGAAACCTCAGGATAAGGCATGGTATAGTATAAATAAAACCTTTTTAGATCTGGGAATTTGACAAACCCAGATTTAGTTTCAGCTCATCTATTTATTGGCATGTGTGTCTCTGGGCAAGGCAGGTAAATTCTCATTCTCTCAATGTCTGTATGTGTAACAGGAGATGGAAGGTCACTATACAAGGATTGAGTTCAGTGTCCCTAGGATGCTTATCACCATGCCCGGGATCCTAGGAGGACCTCAATTAACATTTGGAAAAGGAGATGTAGAGAAGAAAGTAAGGATTAGAAACAACTAAAAGGTCTCTCTTCTTGATGCAAATTTCTATAAGAAGGATATTTGGAAAGCAGTGGCCCATTTGGAACAATTTAAATGTTTTCTGTTTTTTTCAGAACTTTCACTTAGACTGAAATTGGTTTAAGGACAGCAGATAATTTTCTAGTAGCATGAAATTTTCTAATAATAGGAGTAGTTCTTGATATGGGTCATTGGCCCTGCCTTGAGCAAAGTTGTTATTAAGAATTTGGATGAAAATGTACAGGGAAGTCTATCAAATCTGCAAATGCCAGGAGCAGGAAAGGAGAACTACCGCATGAGTTACTAAGCCAGGTTTCCAAAAGACATTGTCTAGTTACCCCTGTGGGCCAAAATGGATAAGATACAGTGTAAGTGCTGTAGAGTATAAAGCCCAGCACTGAGATCCAGGATATCACTTATTCAAATAAAGGGTGGGAGACACAATAACAGTTCCTGTGAAAATCTCCTAGGAGTTTTAATTCACTAGAAAGAGCAGAATTGGGTCACATCTATTTTTGCACTCATAGGATATCATTCTCATGTCTATAATAGCACTTAGAACGTTCTGTTTTATGGTTTATTTGGAAGCTGTCTCTCATTTTAGTCTATTAAAAACAGAGATTACATCTTGTTCATCTTTAAGGGTCCAACATCAATATCAGACCTGGCATAGAGTGTATGCTCACTAAATATTTATTATATGAGTGAAGATATGTATGAATGCAAGAATAATGATATACATTAGTGGGATAAGACCCTCAAAATCAGAATATGAAAGAAACGGGTGCCTAAGGAGGGGTAGGGTGAAAAAATATCTATTTATTAACCAATATTGATGAGGCTAACTTCCAAAGATCAACAATTTTGCAAGAATGATGTGATAATGTAGCATTTCCTAAAGTGTGATCTTCACTTACAAGGTACTTTGAAGAAAATAAATACTGGGGGGAGGGGATGGATCCTGTGTTCAAAAATGGTCAGTAAGTTCTGAATACTCTGCTAACTCAGGATTCACAAGGTGTTTTATTATGCTAAAGGCTTTGAGAAGCTCTTCTGCAAATAAACGTATTTAGCCTTATTTATCCTGGTGTTTAATCCTGTCTTTGTGAATTAATTTGACCGCAGAATCACTTTTGTGTGTGAGACAGAGATACCGTATTAACCTCCAGAAAAGGCACTTGGGGAAGGCTGTTAGAGCAGAAGGAGTTCTGGACTGGGAGTCAGGAGATCTGGGTTCTAGTCCTGACTCCTCAATACTGCCCTCATAGCCTAGGGCATAAACCCTTAGTGTCTGTATCTCTACAATGGGTTGTTAGTTCTAGATTGCCTTTATCTATCATCTTTATCACTATCATGTCTTATTACGCATGGAATTAGGACTGGAGTCCAGTGTAGAGGAGACTACACTTCCTAGTATTTCAGGGAGAGGGAAGAGCTTGTGTCTAGTTCTGACTAATATAAGTGAGAATGGGATGTGTCTATTCCAGGCTGAGTCAGTGAAAAACTCTGTATGTCTCTCTAATCTCCCTTCCCTCTGTCCCAGCAGTCACGGAGAAAGTCTCACATTGAGATGGGGGAGCTCCAGACCGAAGCAGTGTGGACTGCTGAATCCCTGCCCTGGCAGCTGCCCTGGGCAGTTGACTGGACTTCCAACAGATTTTGCATTAGTGAGACATAACTTGAGGTGTTAAACCACTGAGATTTCGGGGTTGTTTGTTACCACAGCGTAAGCCTAGCCTCTCCTGACTAATAAAGTAAGGCAACTATTTTAAATTAAAAAAATCTGAACCAATGTTTTATATGCCTTTAGGTTCTTGCAATTAAAAGATCATCATAAATGAAATATATTCATTCTTTTAACTTTGAATAATGTTATTTAAGTTACTGTTTTAAATGCCAAGTTTCAGGAAGAAAATCATAATACCATGCCTTGGGTCTGTCACTCCTGCCTTCCAAGGAGTTCAGATTGCTTTTACACATGTTATTCTGGACTCCTGCAGTCCAGGGAGGTAGAGAAAGATATTACTATGCTTATTTCTCTTAGAGCAAGGTGCAATGTTCAAAGAGGGTAGGTAATATTCTCAGAGTCCCCAGAGGGAACAGACTTTAAAATCATGTTTCCAGTTCACCCATTCCAGGGTTCTACATATTCATTCCTTGATTTTGCACTTTGTTGCTTTGTGACATTTCCTCTTCAAACTCCCACAGCAATTTCTCTGTCCCTCTCTGGTAATGTGTTTTGTTTGTTCAGAATATCTATTTTAACAATCTTTATGGAGCCCCTGCAACGTGAAGAATAACATTTCTGGCAATCAGACAGAGGAGTAAGGAACTGAGGAACAGAATGCATGGAAGAGAGCAGGGCCCCATGTAGAACTCTATTTTAGATTGTGAGAGGGATTGCTTTTATATATAGTGCCTAAAGCCTGGTCAATGGTAGAAATGATTCCCAGGTCTGCAGTTTATATAGCACAGGCTTTATCTTCCTAACTGTGCCTTACCCAGTGGATGGAACATAATAGTTAATTAATTAAGGAAGAGAGAGAGGTAGGCTTGAAGAGGAGACTGAAAAAAGAAAGGAAGGAGGAAAGGGAGGAAGGAAAGGAAGAAGGGAGGAAACTGTGTATCTTATTTTTATCAATAATTATCCATCCTAAAACCATAAATATATTTTTTTCTATACCCATTTACCCAGTAGAAAATTAGACCATAAATATTCTAGGGATGTTTGATTGAAGTATCAATATAATGCTGGTGATGAGAGCACAATGTTACTATCTGTTCCTTCTTTGTCTAATGCCTGTGTAGGTATTCTGAGCATCTGTCCAAAATTTCTTTTGGCTAAATAGTATGAGCTATATACACTGCATATATGAATGGCAAAGGCAAATCTATGTTCTGTGTCTAACTGCAATGAATACAGATCCCTGCAAGAGGCGGTAAAGAAAGTATTTTTTCATAGATTCCCATGGACTGCTTAGATGTTATAGAATTAATATAAGTTTCATTTGTAGAAACTTAGTCTTCTTGTTATGTTTCTGGCTTTAGATAAATTGCTTTTTTTCAGAGAGAGGAATGAATGATTATTTCTGAAGAAGCAGTGAGGTTTATTGGGATGCTAACAGTGGAAATATTTTACCAGCCTGTCATTTCTGCTCTTCCCCTCTCTATAAGGCCTATTCCATAAATGGCATTCTGTTTTCAATAATCTAAGTAACCAAAGAAAAATGGCATAGACTGAATACCTCTTATGCAAGGCTAAAGTGGAAATGATTGAGTTTTAATGAGCCTGGTCATCTGGCAGAATTGCAAGGACCTGGACAAGAAGGTCAGGAGAGGAGAGGGTCAGTGGGTGATGCGTGAAAGGCAACAAATACTGATCACATCCAACTTATGCACAGCTTGAACTTGAAAACTTCAGATAATCAACTTATATGAAGACTCCTCTCTGCCTTTAAGACGCTATCAATCTAATTAAGTAGACTGTGTTAACAGGTAATCAAAGAACAATAACCAGGCTGATCACACAGCATCGTTTTCCACCTATTCTAAGAGGTCTCTGATCCTTTCTTTTATTTTATATCCAATGCTACAGCTTAGTTCAAATCAAGACCATCTCTTATCAGAACTATTAAAAACTATTCCTCATTCTCCCCTTTTCTTCTAATATTTTTTGAAGATGTATGTGCTAAGTGTTCTTAGCACATAAGAACTACACATATTATATGTGTTATATATATATGACTCTTAGATTGCTAAGGACTACACATGACTTAAGTCATCTGATCTCCATGCTGTCCACAAAATGCCCCTAGCTTTAGAGTGTGTACACAGTCTGGGCTCAGTGTTTATTTACAGATTCTACTCTACCACCATACCTAAAATAACCAACTGGAGCGAACTCAAAGAGGTAAGAGAAGGTACTGTATCCATGAAATCGAAAGAAAGTGCCAGGTAGAAGAGAGAGGGAGAACCCATATGCCTAAGGAAGTGTTTCCAATATAGAAGCCATGACCTCTTTTTTCATAATGTGACATCCCATTACTTCTGCCATATTCTGTTGGTTAGAAGTGAGTAAATAATTCCCACCCCCACTCAAGGGGAGAAGATTATGCAAGAGCATGAATACCAGGAGATGGGATCTCTAGAGGCCATCTTAGAGGCTTCTGACTACAGAAAGGATGACAGCTATTCAGCAGTTCTATAGAACAGTCCATCAAAATTAGAGAAAGATGTCTCCAAGGGAAAATATAAAAATGGAACTAAGAGATTATTTGATACATGTTACAATATATCAATACATGTGAAAAATAGTGCTGAGAAGCATATTGGAATTGTGTTACATTAAGACGGAATTATTGAAAAAAATGTATAGACAATTTCAGTAAAGGAAAAGAAATAAACATAAAGGCAGGCAGTTAACTTGAGAAAGAAAACAAAACTTTCAGGAAAGAAAATAGAATCATAGTATACTACTTGGCTCAGCAGCAAATAATGTTTACATGGACAAAGTAATGTAAATGAGTACTTAACAAAATTGTGACATAACTATGCTCAAAGGGAGGGTAGGAATAGGGAAGTTAAAGGATATGGAGGGTAACACAACTAAATACTCATCTACCATAGTAAGTCAATGGATAATTTTTAAAGTTGATAGCGGATTAATAAATACTTTTTAAAATTCATAAATCAAGAAGTCAGCATTAATGTATCATTTAGAAATAAGAAAGAAAATGTCAAAAAATAGTCAAATATTTTAAAGTTGTTAGAGGATGGAACTAGGGTATAATGGGAAAAATCAAGAGGCTGCTCTTTTTCATTATAAGACGTGAAAGTATTTTGGCTTTTTTTAAAACTGTGAGCATATGTTTGTTTGATGAAAGTAAAAATGAATTTGAAAACAAGTACATTAAGTACAAAGATACTTAAGCACTGTATTAGGTGAGAAGGATACAAAGATGAATAAAGGCCATGTCTGATTTCAAATTCTTATACTCTAATAGAACCTAGAACATAGTCATGAAGGTTGTCTTTTTTTTCTCATTGCTTTTACAATAAATGTGTCTGGTTAGGGTTTATCTCTTCTTATTGAAATGGAAGGGAGTTCTGATTAATTGAAGCTTCTGATTAGCTGGGTTTTAATTACTTGGAAGACAAAAATCTCTCTCCACTTTATCTCTCTTCACTTTTCTCTGTAATTTTCCCAACACATCGGACCCACTTTCCACAGGACACAGAAAGAACTGACCCTGCCCTTTACTCGAAATGAGGACCCCTGAGAATGCAGTGGATATCTATTCCACATGAGCCTGGAGGACCCAGCACTCAACATGGCTCTGCCACTGGCCTGCTGCTGCTTAGCACACTGGCCTCACTGACCAGGAGTAGCCAACTGTGCTTCCAGGCTCAAGCCACTGATCACATCTGAAGTGCTATGCTTGAAACCCAGAGAAATAGGAATGTACTTATTGGAGAATGTGCTTTTACCATAAAACTTCTGAGAAAGTATTAACTGTAGATAGTTAACATTTTTTCTCTGGACAGCTGGTCAGATATAAAAGTCAGCTGGTGATAGTTTTGTAAGTAAATATGATGTCTGTGGCAGAACAATTCTAAGAGCAGGGACAGCTTTATAAATATCAACAGCTGGACAGTTGAAGGAGATAAACTCTGCCTTTTTTTTTTTTTCTTTTGCTTGGAGCAGCATGCAGTCCGGAGCTGAAAACTGTCTTCTAGAATGACAGAAGAGTTGGATTTTGAAGCTCATGTATCAATAAAAAATTTACTCGTCCAGGGATTCAATAGTTTAACAGAGCCTGGCTTTTGGTAACCAATGCAGAGATGAAAACACTGAAATTTATACTGCTTTCAGATTGTAGAATCCTTTGCAATCCACCAAGTGTCATGGAAATAAAGACTATGGATCAAGGGCACTCACATTAGATATAGGGCACATGAAAAAAATACTGATGTCCAGGATCCAATTATACGAATCAAATTCAAATCATTTGGGATAGGGCTTTGGCGTTAGCATTTTTTAAACATCTTTATTAGAGTATAATTGCTTTACAACGGTTTATAACAAAGTGAATCAGCTATACATATACATATATCCCCATATCTCCCCCCTTCTTGTGTCTCCCTATTCCACCCCTCTACATGGTTACAAAGCACCGAGCTGATCTCCCTGTGCTATGTGTCTGCTTCCCACTAGCTATCTATTTTACATTTGGTAGTGTATATATGTCCATGCCACTCTCTCACTTTGCCCCAGCTTATGCTTCCCCCTCCCCCTGTCCTCAAGTCCATTCTCTACGTCTGTGTCTTTATTCCTGTCCTGCCCCTAGGTTTTCCAGA
Organism: Tursiops truncatus; assembly: GCF_011762595.2. NCBI lineage: Eukaryota > Metazoa > Chordata > Mammalia > Artiodactyla > Delphinidae > Tursiops > Tursiops truncatus. The sequence continues at coordinate 77,567,060 of NC_047041.1, forward strand.
ACCTTTTTTTTTTTTTTTAGATTCCATATATATGTGTTAGCATACGGTATTTGTTTTTCTCTTTCTGACTTACTTCACTTTGTATGACAGACTCTAGGTCAATCCACCTCATTACAAATAAATCAATTTCGTTTCTTTTTATGGCAGAGTAATATTCTATTGTATATATGTACCACATCTCCTTTATCCATTCATTTGTCGATGGACACTTAGGTTGCTTCCATGTCCTGGCTATTGTAAATAGAGCTGCAATGAACATTGTGGTACATGACTCTTTTTGAATTATGGTTTTCTCAGTGTATATGGCCAGTAGTGGGATTGCTGGGTAGTATGGTAGTTCTAGTTTTAGTTTTTTAAGGAACTTCCATACTGTTCTCCATAGTGGCTGTATCAATTTACATTCCCACCAACAGTGCAAAACGGTTCCCTTTTCTCCACACCCTCTCTAGCATTTATTGTTTCTAGATTTTTTGATGATGGCCATTCTGACTGGTGTGAGGTGATATCTCATTGTAGTTTTGATTTTCATTTCTCTAACAATTAGTGATGTTGGGCATCCTTTCATGTGTTTGTTGAAAATCTGTATATCTTCTTTGGAGAAATGTCTACTTAGGTTTTCTGCCCATTTTTGGATTGGGTTGTTTGTTTTTTTGATACTGACCTGCATGAGCTGCTTGTAAATTTTGGAGATTAATCCTTTGTCAGTTGCTTCATTTGTAAATATGTTCTCCCATTCTGAGGGTTGTCTTTTCGTCTTGTTTATGTTTTCTTTTGCTGTGCAAAAGCTTTTAAGTTTCATTACATCCCATTTGTTTATTTTTATTTCCATTTCTCTAGGAGGTGTGTCAAAAAGGATCTTGCTGTGATTTATGTCATAGAATGTTCTGCCTATGTTTTCCTCTAAGAGTTTGATAGTGTCTGGCCTTACATTTAGGTCTTTAATCCATTTTGAGTCTATTTTTGTGTATGGTGTTAGGGAGTGTTCTAATTTCATTCTTTTATATGTAGCTGTCCAGTTTTCCCAGCATCAGTTATTGAAGGGACTGTCTTTTCTCCATTGTATATCCTTGCCTCCTTTATCATAGATTAGTTGACCATAGGTGCATGGGTTTATCTCTCGGCTTTCTATCCTGTTCCATTGATCTGTATTTCTGTTTTGGTGCCAGTACCATACTGTCTTGATTACTGTAACTTTGTCTGAAGTCCAGGAGCCTGATTCCTCCAGCTCCATTTTTCTTTCTCAAGATTACTTTGGCTATTCAGGGTCTTTTGTGTTTCCATACATATTGTGAAATTTTTTGTTCTGGTTCTGTGAAAAATGCCATTGGTAGTTTGATAGAGATTGCATTGAATCTGTAGATTGCTTTGGGTAGTATAGTCATTTTCACAATTTTGATTTTTCCAATCCAAGAACATGGTATATCTCTCCATCTGTTTGTATCATCTTTAATTTCTTTCATCAGTGTCTTATTGTTTTTTGCATACAGGTCTTTTGTCTCCCCTGGTTGTTCTAATGTGTTTAGCACTGTCTGAAGGAACGTTAAGAATGGGAAACATGGTAGGGTGAAAAAAGCTGAGAATGGGACACACGCGTCCTTGATTTACTGGCTGTGAGACCCTGGATAGGAATCTCAGTCTCTTTAAGTCTTGGTTTCTTCATTTGCAAAATGAGGATAAGAATCTTCTTATCCCTTATAGGGAAATTTAAGGCTCAGAAGAGGTCCTCTGAAAACACTTTGCAACTATGATACTCAGAGCAAATATCTGTTATGAGGTTTTTCTGACCCTAGTTCTAACACACGGAAGTGTCTTGTAAGAGAAAAAAGCAAAACTCACAGCCACCCTGACAGTTGGAATCTCTGGATGGTCAGCCTTTCCAAGCAAAGCTCTTCAAGGCATAATATTATGGTCATCAAAACCCAAATGGTTGCCTCTTGATAAGACCAACCAAGAGAATAAAATTCTAAGAATGGAACATGGGTAAGGAGCAAGAAGTAAGAAAGAAGATTCAGAAAGAAGGAATCCACAAGACCTCCATAACCCTCCTGAAATCCTAGCCCTGGAAACTTGCATATTTTATTTCAGTTTAGATTGGCCCTGCTCTTTGAGCACTGATTCATGCTGAGTAGGTAAACTGCAAGGCACAGAGTAGACACTTAAATATCAATTTGAATATTGTCTAAAATCTCAATATGAAGAAATACTCTCATTATAAGGTTGTATCTATTACTAGGTACAGTTTGAACCCTACAGATATAAAGAAGCTGAGGAAAGATGGATGTGTTAGCCATGAAGGACACAAAACCAAAAGTCTAGCCACACAAGCTGGATCATGAAGCCGTTATTAACCACCATACCAGGAACAGTCCAGGACACAGGACTATATATGCCTAAAGCCCTCTTTACCCAGCGGACCTAAACCCTCAGCCTCTAAGGATAATCTGTTGGGGTTCCTGGCAATCACTACCCTGTAATTGGTGTTAAAGTGTTGTAATCACTGTAGGAGCAAATAGAGATCAAGGAATTCTGGGAGAGGCGTTCGGGAGGAGAGGGAGTCTGAACTAAAACTGAAAGGGGACAGGATTGAACCAATTGAAGAAAAAGAGTATGTTAATGAAGCAAACAGCATGACTAAAGGGAAAGCTGCAGGCCAAAATAAATGAGACATTAATTGCAATCTATTTTCAGGTAAGAGGGGCCAGCTGCCAGGCTGTGTGGGTGTGAGAGCAGTCCTTGGAGAGGTCAGCGTAACAGTGGCATTTTTCTCTACCATATTCCTGAGTGTAGATGACTTCCAATAAAGTTGGTTGGAAAGTCATGGTTTTTAGGGAAGAAAACAAACATCCTTCTACTGTAAAGGCATAAACTTGTTCTTCATTCATTTGACATCTATTCATTCCACAAGTGTTGGGTTTGGGGGAATTTGGGGTTTTTCGTTGGTTGTTGTTTTCATTTTTGTTTTTAGCATCTTCTGTGAGTGAGACATTGTGTATTGAGGACTCAGCATTGGACAATTCATGATTCCTGCCCCCAAGGAGCTTACAAGAATCCTGTTCAACAGCAGGGAAGTAGGCAGATAAGCTATGTGACCTTGGACAAATGACTCACCTGCGGATTTCAAAATGTTAAAGTTAGGTAATATTTAGAACCATGCCATAAGGTAGTTGAGAGTATTTAATAGGATAATGCATGTAAAGCACTCAGCACAATGCCAGGCACATAATAAGCATGTTATAAATATTAACTATTGGTATACTTAACCACATCACTGGGCTTGATCAAGGCAAGCAAAGGGGAGGGAATAGGTTATTCTCTGGTGCTGAGACCACTGTTAGACCTCAGCCAGCAGGCTCTCCCAACAAAATGAACATGCATTTGGCTGGATTCCACAACTCGAATCTTACAACTTCAGTTTCTAAGCTTCTCCTAGACAGCTGTACTCACGGAGTTGATGAAATGCAACTGGTCATGCTTACCAGTTTAAGCCAACTAGTCCCCTGCCATATGCCAGACATATGTGCTTCCAGGGTAAACAACTGCACACGAAAAGAAGAAGGAAAGAAAATGGCAGTTGCTGCCTTTCCAGTGAAAAGGATGAGGGTGACCTACAATGCAGACATTGTCATTTACAAGAAGTAAACAGAGCCCTTAGACTACTCACTCCGGAGTGTTTCCACTTGGACAGAGCAGCTGTGAGCCAGATGGTCACTTGTGGGCAGATCCAGGCTGGGAACCTTAGCATGGCTTGTGATGATGAGGAAGAAGAACAAATGCAAAACGAAGCTTGTTTTCCTTTGGAAAATATTGCCTCAGCCTGCTGAGAGAATGTACCTCATCAGTAGCCACAGTGAAAGTGCAGATGATTAGCAAGGATGATGAAGATGACACCCCACTTCTTACCCTCAAAGAAAAGGAAGCCTCTGGTCTCCCTGCAACACTCTTATTTCTGGCACTGAGCCAGGTGATGGGTAGGGTTTGGTCTTAAATGATTCAGAGACAAGTTTCAGGATACAGTTTCTTTGGTGCTTGGGGATTTGGCTACCTTAATGAAAAAGTTCTTTTGAGAGATTTAGGCTTTTTTAAGGCTGAAGTATTTGGCCTCACCTTGATGATGCAGGCTCCTTTATTTGAGAGCTCCTTAAGGCCAAGGACAACATCTCAGTAGTTTTTGTAGAGCTGACGCTTACTATGCACTCAATAAATGGTGAGTGTGTGTCAGGGAGTTGGGTGGTCAGGGCATGAGAGAGAGAAACAAAGAAACACATGAAGAAGAGAAAAAGGGGAAGAAGGTAGGAGGGATATGAGGAAGTGGAGGAAGAAGTATGCAAAGGGATGAAGAAGGCAGCATAGACTGTGGACCATGAAAGCCAAGTAGGGACACAGACCTTTCAAGAGATGCAGATATCAGGAAGGTTCAGTCTCTTCAGCAGACGATTAAAGAACAGACTAGACAACTGTACCTCCCAGAAGACACAGTACTGAGGACCTTGTATAGACCCCAGTGGCAGGGACTAGGGAAAACTGGAGAACAAGAAGGAAATTCTGAATGGGCCTGAGCTTTCCATCTGAATTGACTGAAATCATCTGGAAGCAAGTAGATCAAGCAATCTGCAGTAAGCAGAATAGAGGGCAAGGAGAGAAAGATCAATTATAGAAAAAATAAGATAGTTTTTGCATACTTGAAGTTTTAACATCAGCTACACATAAAATGTTTCCAACCTAATTCACTTGGACGAGTATTTATGGAGAGACCGCTATGACAGCTGAAAAGCCATATTTTCCCCACATGCAAAGTTTTCTTGCTTTGAGCTGAAATTCAATCAACCAGGGGCTCTCTTGGCGCTGATTCAGACATTCATTTTTCTAAAGGTAGGGTCTCAAAAAAACAATCGCTCAAATGCCTTCCATTCAGGGGATAATGATTTCAGTGTATCATGATGATACCATGTATCTACAGAGCATTCTTCAACTACAGGTGTGAAATTGTCATTATCATCCCGTTAGTAAAGAAAGGGGAAAATTGAAAGCAGAGAGTTTAACAAGTGACTTGCCAAAGACCGTCACTCAATAGTAAAACTAAGACCCTAACCCTGCTCTTCTAACATCAAGGGCACTGCCTTTCTGCTCTGTTGCATCCACTCACAGATACAGTTTATGAGATTCATTTTACTTGTTCAGAAACTAGATTTTTAACAGTTCACTCAAGTATGACTGGGTTCTGGAAGATAGATTTGCTAACCCCACTCATGAGAAACTAAATTCTACCAGGTAGGGGAGAAGAAATCATAGGTTCTAGAGTAAGAGACAATTATCTGCCCAGGAAATTCTGGAGTTATCTGTAAAACAAAGAGAGAATCTGTGTGTGTGTGTGTGTGTGCATGTGCACGCACATGTGCATGTGCACACGCATGCATGTGTTTCTGTGTTTCTCTTTATTTCTCCACTTACTGCATGAAGTCTCCTAACTTGACAGAGCACCTTGCTGTTTCTTGAGAGCTGTGTCCAAGAGGGGCCCGAGGTTCTGCTGTAGACTATGTACTCATTACTCTACCTTGGGTTCTAGGCATAAGGATCATTTTTCCCGCTTGACCCTGCTTTGTGCTGACAGGGCCATTTCATTCAATGGGATAGCCATCCCAGTCCATTGTGAGAGGTCTACTTTGCCATAGGTCAGGACAGAAAGCCATTGCTTATCAGCGCTCAAGGCACAAGACAAATGCATAATCAGAGATTGGAGAACCCGTAAGAAGAGGTCTTTCTTTCATGGGTCACATCATCTTCATCAGCTTACTCATCCACAAACATTGGAGGGAACCCGAATGGCACAGTGACTATATTTTCTAAACCAAAGTTTGGTACAGGAATTTTGACAACAACTTTTGCTCTTCTTGGTGAATTAATTTTTTTGAAGTCTAGAAGGTTATAAACGTTGAATGACATTAAGCATTCTCTTTTATGTATGTATATAAGCACATATATATTTTTTCCATGCCACTTCCATAAAAATAGTTTAAAGTACCTTTTTATTTTTTAAAATTGCATGTATTACAAATAATGCAGTTATCCGGAATTGGGGTCATCACCTTTCTATACTGTTTGCTGTCCCTTGTATAATAATTAACATTATAATGTTCTCTTATTTCCCAAAGCATATACATTCTATCAACTGCTTCTATTTTTAAAAAAAATAATCTGTTGCCAAAACAAACCAAAAAAATTATGGATATGGGATTTAGGCTCACATATTTTTAGTAGACCTATATTGGAACTATATGATGTGTAGCATGTAACATATGAGGCTGTGGACATGATGACATCCTTCCTGCTCATCAGAGAGCCTTCAGCTGTCTGCCCTTTCATATACTGTCTCAGCCACAGAAAGGAATTTGTCCAAAGTCATTCCCTTCCTGGGAGAGCTCAGATACAACCATTAGTCAAGGTAGGGGATAAAGACACAGCCATTTCAGTGGGGATAACTCTGATGGCAAGTTTAACTCTAAATCTCCCGGTGGGGTAACCAAGACTGTCACTGAGCCTGCATTGCCATTCAACTGTTCCTCTTTCTTATCCTGCTTCTTTTCCTTTCCTTCAACAGATCTTGATACCAAGAGTACCTCATAATAAACATCTTGGTCCCTAAACTCCATCCCAGAGAATCTAACCTGTGGCTTAAAACAAGAATATAAAGTTCTTGAGAACAGGAATATTTGTCTTGTTCACAGATGTCAATATATCCCCAGTGCCTAGAACAGTAACTGGTAAATAATAGATTCTTTATAAATTCTTGATGATTATATAAGACTTCACCTGCATGACTGTTCTTTCAACATTTTCTGAGAGCCTACTATATGCCAAGTAAAGAAGGAGAAAAATATATACAAAAGGAACAGTGCCTTCTCTCAAGTAGCTCACCATATATTTGTGGAAAGAAAGAAAGCAAAGATTACAGCACAGTGATAAGTACAATGATAGTGAACGCAAGGAGCTGTCAGAGCACAGAGAAAAACAGAGCATAGCAATAAACACAGCCTTAGAGGGAAGGCTTCTCAGGGAAAGTGACATCTGTAGGGTGATTTAGTAAGACCATAGTGTACCATTACGAGCACAGACTGAAGTTCTGAAGTTCTGAATACTGGGTTCACATCCCAGTATTATATACCAGAGGCATAGGTGGACAAGTTATTTAACTTCCATCTCAGTGATAACTATTCAAATTGGGGAAATAAGAGTATCATGAAGACTAAATGAGTCAACATCTCTGTAGAACACATCTGTCCAATATTAATCTCTCACTAAGTGTTAATTCAATAGATACAATGGATAAATTGGATTATCCCAGTAGAGAAACACTCTCCAGACAGTAAGTAAGAGACCAGAGTGAGTCTGGAGCCCTCAGCACTCATTATTTTTAGGACAATGGGAACATGGGTGTGAATGGAGGAGGGACTGGGGGAGAGGCAGTTGGGTAGGAGGAAGGCCCTTGATGAGAGCCATCTCTTGGGAGCAGATGCAGGTCTCCCGGCTTAGATCATAAATTCCTTTAAAGGGAGAGTCTGTTTAAAGGTCCTAGGGCTTCATGTCTAAAAGTTCTATTGAAAATATTAACAAATTGAGTCTGAAATACTTAGTAAATATCACAGTCATCTGACTATAGGAGTTTCTGTAAATGGGTAAATTGAATCTACGGGCTGAAGAGAACATGAAAAATTCCCTTCCCATAGAATTTTCTTTTCTTCTCTAAAAACAGTCATTCAGCGTAAGGCTACTACTATCTCTGAGATTAAAAACATGATATCTGGAATATTTCATTTTACATTTATATATGACTGTGGAATCAGTAGATTAGTGTCAAAATGTTCTGGGAATATTTACTTAACCCAAGATATTTTAAGAGAACGAAAGTGTTGGGTTCAGAAATAAGGAGAAGTCACAGACTACAGTTAAGGGAACATGGTCAATGTTTTTCTTGGTCATGTCTTGATTGCATATCAATCCCACTTCCACCTTGCAAAAAGTAGAGTATCTGCTCAGGCTGCCTGAAAATATGCCTGGCTGGGTGGCTAAAACAGCAGAAATTTATTTCTTACAGTCCTAGAGGCTGGAAAGTTCAAGATCAAGGTGCTAGCAAGGCACGTTTCATTCTGAGGTCTCTTCTCTTGGCTTGTAGGAAGCCATTACCTTGCTTTGTTCACACATGACCTTTCCCCAGTGCCTGTGTTGGAGAAGGGAGAGACAGAAAAAGAGCACAAGTTCTCTGGTGCCTCTTATAATAAGGACACTAATTCTATCAGATCAGGGTTCTACCCTTATGACTTCATTTAACCTTAATTACCTCCTTAGAGGCCCCAGCTCCAAATATAACCACACTGGGGGTTAGAGTTTCAGCATATAAATTTTGGAAGAGAAACAAATATTCAGTTTATAACATTCTGCCCCTGGGCCCCCCAAAATCCTTGTCCTTCTCACATGTAGAATACATTCATTCCATCCCAACAGCCCCAAAACTCTTAACTTCTTCCAGCATCAAGTCTAAAGTCCAAAGTTTCATCTAAATATCATGTAAATCAGTTACGAGTAAGACTAAAGGTACAATACATCCTAAGATAAAATTCCTCTACAGCTACGAGCCTATGAATTCAGACAAGTATGTGTTTCCAAATACAATGGTGAAAAAGTCACAGGATAGACATTTCCATTCCAAAAGGGAGAAATAGGAAAGAATGGGGTGATGGGTCCCAAACAAATCGAAAACCTAGCAAGGTAAATTCTATTAGATCTTAAGACTTGAGAATAATCCTCTTTGACTTGATGCTCTGCCTCTGGACCCACTAGGGCAGTGGCCCCACCTTCCAGATCTACTTAGGGCAATGTTCCCAGCTTCTGGACCCACTGGGGCAAGACCCACACCCCCATGTCTCTGCCATGTGGAGGTCCCACAACCAAGGATTTGGGCAGGGGCTATCTAGCCTGTTGAAACCAGGGTGGCGCCCCCCACTTTGAAATCAAGGAGACAGCTCTGATGATCTCTGAATCAACTTCAGAGTCATCATCGTTCCTTATTCTTGAAGAACAACGCACATTTGCAACTGAATAACTTTATTATCCTATCCTACACAATCTAAGTCCAACTGCCTTTCTTCATTTCATCTCACCTTTATCCCACTCAGTTCAAACTGATGGTGTTTCTGCTTCTATAATTCCATAATCTCTTCATCAAATGATAGTCCAGTTACACTCTTGGTATTCTCTTTAGAACGTGCTTTTTCATATTTTGCAGTATGAATAGACTGAAAATTTTCCAATTCCTTAAGTTCTGGTTCCTTTCCTGCTTAAAAATCCTTTCTTCCGTTCATCTCTCCTCTCATATTATATCAATAGTATAAGCAGTCAAGAGGGCCCAAGCCACACCTTCAACATTTGGCTTAGAAATCTCCTCTGTTATATATCCAGTTTCATCACTTAAAAGCTCTATCTTCCACAAAAAACTAGAACACAATTCAGCCAAGTTCTTTGCCACTTTATAACAAGGATTGCCTTTCTTCCAGTTTCCAATAACTTGTTCCTCTTTTCTATCTGAGACCTTACCTTTTTCCATCTGAGGCCTTTTATGTTCATATTTCTACCAACATTCTGTTCAGGATCAATTATATATTCTTTAAGAAGATAGAAGCTTTCTCTCCAGCTCACATTTTTAATTTTTTTTCTGAGCCCTCATCAGAATCACCTTTAACATCCTTATTTCTAATTTCATGGCAATCTAGGTTTTTTCCAGCATACTCCTCAAATCTCCCCCAGTCTCTACCCATTACCTAGTTCCAAAGCCATTTCCACATATTTAGGTATTTGTTACAGGAGAACCCTATTCTTAGTACCAAAATCTGTCTTAGTCCCCTTGGGCTGCCATAACAAAATAACACAGACTGGGTGGCTTAAACAACAGAAATTTATTTCTCACAGTTCTGAAGGCTGGGAAGTCCAAGATCAAGGTGTCAGTGGATTCAGTTCCTAGTGAAGACCCTCTTCCTGGCTTGCAAATGGGCCACTTTCTTGCTACATCCACACATGCAGTGTCCTCAGTGTGCTTGGAAGGACAGAGAGAGGGGGGCGGAACACGTCTGCTGTCTGATATCTCTTTTTATAAGGACACTGATTCTCTCAGATCAGGGCCCCACACTTATGACCTCACTTAACCTTAATTACGTTTTTAGGGAGCCTCATCTCCAAATACCATCACACTGAGGGTTAGGGCTTCAAGATATGAATTTTGTGGGGACACAAAACTTGCAGTCCATAACATATATACAACACCCATAATGATTCCCTGTAGAGTGCTCTGAAATACTAGAATTTTCTAGTTAATATGGAACGAGTATGATCATAATTAAATAAAATATTTTCTGTGGTCTGCTTTAACTTCAATTAGCAAAAAATTAAGTTTTAATAAATATGAATGACCCAATCAATGTCTCCAGTACACTGATGAAGGATATGGTAGAAATGCTGACAGTATAAACAACTTCTCTCAGAACTATGAATGTGTTCTATCATTTTGCCTCAATATAAAGCAGACAGAAAATCATTACCTTTAAAAACAAAGCAGTTGGGCAGAATGGATATGTTCATTTTTCCAGATAAACAGAATGCACTATTTGTGAAGCAGATTCAGAGGTTTGCACGATTGATGGATTATCTTGAGAATTAGACTTAAACATTTCAATAGAAAGTCCAGCATCCTTTCCTTTTGCTGAGTCCCCAGGACAGGCCAAGGCTGTCTTTATTCTGCCTTGTCAAGCCTTCTAGGTTTCACTTAATGAGGACCACTTTCACCAGAGTGAGATGGAATCCCTGTCATGATGTGTGAGATCACACTGGAGCAGAACCAAGAAAGACTTGAGCCAGCCGGCTCTCCTGCAGCAATGTACAACTCATGTTCCGCTCCCTTGGCCAGTGCGCCTTTGTGAATTGAGCCTTTCCATGTCTGGCTAACTCAAGGCCAGAACCCTTTGCTCCTTATGGAAATAGAAAAACGAGGTTTCCAGGTTTGCTTTCAAACAGGGACTGGGATGCGAAAGGATCCCATGCATTAGACAGTCTTTTCAGCAGGAAAACATTTGGAGAAATGTCAGGCTGTAGACTGTTTCCAGTTCAAACTGCATTTCAAAGCTTGTGGTTAAAGCCTGGATTCAGAAAGTATTGCTTCAAAATGCACAGACCTGGCTGAAATCATTCGAACTGAGTTGCTTTCTTCTCTGCCTTTCTAACATTTCTACATGCCTCTTATCCCACTCTCATTTTTATTTTCTTCTCTCTTCTCTCTCCTGTTTGTCTCTGCTTTCTTCCTGCCTCTTTACCCACTTGCTCTTTTCTTCCTTCCGTTACTTTCTTCTTCTGCATGCTTCATTCCTTTCTTCTTTTTCTGTCATCAGTTGCTTCCCTCAAATTATTTTCCTTTTCTTTATTTACTTCTTCCCTTCTTTAGGGAAGAAGTTGGTATAATTTGTTAGTCACACAAATTATACCAACAGTTAAGATAACCAATGACCTATAATTTGAGCAAAAATAACAGGGGAGTAATTCTAAAATAACTCCATCATGTAACACAGGTTTGGATTCTCGAGTCACTTAACAGATGTTTACTGCTTGCTTATATGTGTGCTAGCATTTGGATACTACCATGGATGAAAACCAACTCACTTTTTATTTAGTAAATTACAGACTTAAAGTAAGATTTGTTTTTCTTATTTGAAAAACCTTAAGTCATATTGCCTAAAAATAGGGTACTTGCAGTCAGGCAGGTCTGGACTCCAATCCTGACGTCACCTCCTAACAGTTGTGTGACTTCAGACAATTATTTAACATCTGTAAACCTCAAGTTATTCATTCATAAACTAGAAATAATTACTACCTTCAGAATGGCTGTAATTATGAAAGTAATATGCTGATCATGATACCTGAACTGTAGATATTATTATTAAGTTAAAATACAGAACTGTAATGTGGAGATGATTGCACAACTCTGTCTATTTACTAAAAATCCTGGGATTGCACTTTTAAAATGGGTGAAGTTTCTGGTAAGTAAATTATACCTCAATGAAGCCATATATGTATACATAATTCAGGCTTGAAAAGAAATGTAGGTTTAGTGATATGAAATTCAGAGAAAAAAGGTATCTTCTTGAAAAGGGAGAAGGACAGGGCAGGTAAAGGCAGGTGAGGGAGTTGTCAAGAGATTCTTAAGAAGGGTCAGAGTTATATGAAGTCACCAGGTAAAGGGAGGCATTTTCATCAAAGCAGGAATCAAAGTTTGGGGTAGTGAGTCTTGAATATCATGCTAGAGATTTCGGATGTAATCAATAGGACAGTGAAAAAAATTAAATACTTTTGAGCCAAAAGTAAAATAAAAAAACAAAAACAAACAAACAAACAAAAAAACTGAGGCTGTGCTTTGTTGATGGACACAAGAAGACCAGTTAGAAATCTACTGCCAAGAGAGGAGCTTCAAGATGGCAGAAGAGTAAGATGTGGAGATCACCTTCCTCCCCACAGATACACCAGAAATACATCTACAAGTGGAACAACCCCTACAGAACACCCACTGAACGCTGGCAGAAGACCTCAGACCTCCCAAAAGGCAAGTAACTCCCCACATACCTGGGTAGGGCAAAAGAAAAAAGAATAAACAGAGACAAAAGGATAGGGACGGGACCTGCACCAGGGGGAGGGAGCCGTGAAGGAGGAAAGGTTTCCACACACTAGGAAGCCCCTTCGTGGGTGGAGACTGTGGGTGGTGGAGAGGGGAAGCTTCCGAGCCGCGGAGGAGAGCACAGAAACAGGGGTGCGGAAGGCAAAGTGGAGAGATTCCCACACAGAGGATCAGTGCCGACCAGCACTCACCAGCCCAAGAGACTTGTCTGCTCACCCACCGGGGAGGGCAGGGCTGGGAGCTGAGGCACGGGCTTCGGTCGGAGCGCAGGGAGAGGACTGGGATTGGCAGCGTGAACACAGCCTGAAGGGGTTAGTGCACCACGGCTAGCCGGGAGGGAGGCCAGGAAAGAGTCTGGAGCTGCCGAAGAGGCAAGAGACTTTTTCTTCCTTCTTTGTTTTGGGGTGCGCGAGGAGAGGGGATTAAGAGCGCTGCTTAAAGGAGCTCCAGAGATGGGCGCGAGCCGCGGCTAAAAGCACGGACCCCAGAGATGAGCATGAGACGCTAAGGCTGCTGCTGCCACCACCAGGAAGCCTGTGCGAGCATGGGCCACTATCCACACCTCCCTTCCCGGGAGACTGTGCAGCCCGCCACAGCCATGGTCCCGTGATTCAGGGAGAACTTCCCCGGGAAAACACATGGCACCTCAGGATGGTGCAATGTCCCGCCGGCTTCTGCTGCTGCAGGCTCGCCCCACATCCGTACCCCTCCCTCCTCCCAGTCTGAGTGAGCCAGAGCCCCCGAATCAGCTGCTCCTTTAACCCAGTCCTGTCTGGGCAGGAACAGATACCTTCAGGCGACCTACATGTAGAGGCAGGGCTAAACCTAAAGCTGAACCCCAGGAGTTGTGCGAACAAAGAAGAGAAAGGGAGCAGCCTCAGGAGCAGCAGATTAAATCTCCACAGTCAACTTGATGTACCCTGCATCTGTGGAATACCTGAATAGACAATGAATCATCCCAAATTGAGGAGGTGGACTTTGGGAGCAACGATATAGATATATATATTTCCCTTTTTGTCTTTATGTTAGTGTGTATGTGTATGCTTCTGTGTATGATTTTGTCTGTATAGCTTTGCTTTTACCATTTGTCCTAGGGTTCTGTCTGTCTGTTTTATTTGTTTGTTTGTTTGTTTAGTATAGTGTTTTAGCTCTTGTTATCACTGGTGGATTTGATTTTTGGTTTGGCTGCTCTCGTCTTTCTTTCTTTTTTTATTACTTAAAAATTTTTTTTTTTACTTTTGATAATTATATTTTATTTTTTATTTAATAACTTTATTTTCTTTCTTTCTTTCTTTCTTTCTTTCTTTCTTTCTTTCTTTCTTTCTTTCTTTCCTTCTTTCACCCTTTAATTCTGAGCTGTGTGGCTGACAGGGTCATTGTGCTCTGGCTGGGTGTCAGGGCTGTGCCTCTGAGGTGGGAGAGCCAACTTCCAGACACTGGTCCACAAGAGACCTCCCAGTTCCATGTAATATCAAATGGCAAAAATCTCCCAGAGATCTCCATCACAACGCCAAGACCCAGCTCCACTCAACGACCAGCAAGCTACAGTGCTGGACACCAAATGCCAAACAACTAGCAAGACAGAAACACAACCCCACCCAATAGCAGAGAGGCTGCCTAAAATAATAATAAGGTCACAGACACCCCAAAAAACAACACCAGACGTAGACTTGCCACCAGAAAGACAATATCCAGCCTCAACTACCAGAACACAGGCACTAGTCCCCTCCAACAGGAAGCCTACACAACACACTGAACCAACCTTAGCCACTGGGGGCAGACACAAAAACAACGGGAACTATAGCCTTGCAGCCTGTGGGAAGGAGACCCCAAACACAGTAAGTTAAGCAAAATGAGAAGACAGAGAAACACAGAGCAGATGAAGGAACAAGGTAAAAACCCACCAGACCTAACAAATGAAGAGGAAACAGGCAGTATACATGAAAAAGAATTCAGAATAATGATAGTAAAGATGATCCAAAATCTTGGGAATAGAATGTAGAACATACAAGAAACGTTTAAAGAGGACCTAGAAGAACTAAAGAGCAAACAAACAATGATGAACAACACAATAAATGAAATTGAAAATTCTCTAGAAATAATCAATAGCAAAATAACAGAGGAAGAAGAATGGATGAGTGACCTGGAAGATGAAATAGTGGAAATAATTACTGCAGAACAGAATAGAGAAAAAAGAATGAAAAGAATTGAGGACAGTCTCAGAGACCTCTGGGACAACATTAAATGCACCAACATTCAAATTATAGGGGTCTCAGAAGAAGAAAAGAAAAAGAAAGGGACTGAGAAAATATTTGAAGAGATTATAGTTGAAAACTTTCCTAATATGGGAAAGGAAATAGTTAATCAAGTCTAGGAAGCACAGAGAGTCCCATACAGGATAAATCAAGGAGAAACATGCCAAGACATATATTAATAACTGTCAAAAATTAAATACAAAGAAAAAATATAAAAGGAGCAAGGGAAAAAGAACAAATAACATACAAGAGAATCCCCATAAGGTTAACAGCTGATCTTTCAGCAGAAACTCTGCAAGCCAGAAGGGAGTGGCAGGACATATTTAAAGTGATGAAACGGAAAAACCTACAACCAAGATTACTCTACCCAGCAAGGATCTCATTCAGATTTGACAGAGAAATTAAAACCTTTAAAGACAAGCAAAAGATAAGGAATTCAGCAGCACAAAACCAGCTTTATAAAAAATGTTAAAGGAACTTCTCTAGGCAGGAAACACAAGACAAGGAAAAGACCTATCATAACAAACCCAAAACAATTTAAAAAGTGGTAATAGAACATACATATAGATAATTACCTTAAATGTAAATGGATTAAATGCTCCCACCAAAAGACAAAGACTGGCTGAATGGATACAAAAACAAGACCCATACATATGCTGTCTACAAGAGACCCACTTCAGACATATGGACACATACCGACAGAAAGTGAGGGGATGGAAAAAGATATTCCATGCAAATGGAAATCAAAAGAAAGCTTGGATAGCAATTCTCATTTCAGACAAAATAGACTTTAAAACAAAGACTATTACAAGAGACAAAGAAAGACACTATGTAATGATCAAGTGATCAATCCAAGAAGAAAATAAAACAATTGTAAATATTTATGCACCCAACACAGGTGAATCTCAATACATAAAGCAAACACTAACAGCCATTAAAGGGGAAATTGACAGTAACACAATCATAGTAGGATATTTTAGCACCCCACTTTCTCCGATGAACAGATCATCCAAAATGAAAATAAATAAGGAAACACAAGCTTTAAATGATAAATTAAATAAGATGGACTTAATTGATATTTATATGACATCCCATCCAAAAACAACACAATACACTTTCTTCTCAAGTGCTCATGGAATATTCTCCTGGATAGATCATATCTTGGGTCACAAATCAAGCCTTGGTAGATTGAGGAAAATTGAAATCATATCAAGTATCTTTTCCAACCACAATGCTATGAGACTAGATATCAATTACAGGAAAAAAATTGTAAAAAATACAAACATATGGAGGCTAAATGATACACTACTTAATAACCAAGAGATCACTGAGGAAATCAAAAAATACCTAGAAAAAAGTGACAATGAAAACACGATGACCCAAAACCTATGGGATGCAGCAAAAGCAGTTCTAAGAGGGAAGTTTATAGCAATACAATTCTACCCTAAGAAACAAGCAACATCTCAACTAAACCACGTAACCTTACACCTAAAGCAAATAGAGAAAGAAGAACCAAAAAACCCCAAAGTTAGTGAAGGAAAGGAATCATAAAGATCAGATTAGAAATAAATGAAAAAGAAATGAAGGAAAAAATAGCAAATATCAGTAAAACTAAAATCTGGTTCTTTGAGAAGATAAACAAAATTGATAAACCATTAGCCAGACTCATCAAGAAAAAAAAGGGAGAAGACTCCAATCAATAGAATTAGAAATGAAAAAGAAGAAACAACTGACACTACAGAAATAAAAAGGATCATGAGAGGTTACAGCAAGCAACTATATGCCAATAAAATGGACAACCTGGAAGAAATGGACAAATTCTTAGAAAAGCACAACCTTCTGAGACTGAACCAGGAAGAAATAGAAAATATAAAGAGACCAATCACAAGCACTGAAATTGAAACTGTGATTAAAAATCTTCCAACAATCAAAAGCCCAGGACCAGATGGCTTCACAGGTGAATTCCATCAAACATGTAGAGAAGAGCTAACGCCTATCCTTCTCAAACTCTTCCAAAATATAGCAGAGGGAGGAACACTCCCAAACACATTCTACGGGGCCACCACCACCCTGATACCAAAACCAGACAAATACATCACAAAGAAAGAAAACTACAGGCCAATATCACTGATGAACATAGATGCAAAAATCCTCTACAAAATACTAGCAAACAGAATCCAACAGCACATTAAAAGGATCATACACCATGATCAAGTGGGGTTTATCCCAGGAATGCAAGGATTCTTCAATATATGCAAATCAATCACTGTGATACACCATATTAACAAACTGAAAAATAAAAACAATATGATCATCTCAATAGATACAGAAAAAGCTTTCGACAAAATTCAACACCCATTTATGATAAAAGCCCTCCAGAAAGTAGGCAAAGATGGAACTTACCTCAACATAATAAAGGCCATATATGACAAACCCACAGCCAATATCATCCTCAATGGTGAAATAGTGAAACCATTTCCACTAAGATCAGGAACAAGACAAGGTTGCCCATTCTCACCACTATTATTCAACATTATTTTGGAAGTTTTAGTGACAGCAATCAGAGAAGAAAATGAAATATAAAGAATACAAATTGGAAGTGTAGAAGTAAAACTGTCACTGTTTGCAGATGACATGATATTATACATAGAGAATCCTATGGATGCTACCAGAAAACTACTAGAGCTAACCAATGAATTTGGTAAAGTAGCAGGATGGAAAATTAATGCACAGAAATCTCTTGCATTCCTATACACTAATGAAGAAAAATCTGAAAGAGAAATTAAGGAAACACTACCATTTCCATTGCAACACAAAGAATAAAATACCTAGGAATAAACCTACCTAAGGACACAAAAGACCTGTATGCAGAAAACAATAAGACACTGATGAAAGAAATTAAATATGATATAAACAGATGGAGAGATACACCATGTATTTGGATTGGAAGAATCAACTTTGTGAAAATGATTAGAATCAACATTGTGCAAATGATTATACTACCCAAAGCAATATACAGATTCAATGCAATCCCTATCAAACTACAACTGGCATTTTTCACAGAACTAGAACAAAAATTTCAAAATTTGTATGGAAACACAAAAGACCCCGAAGAGCCAAAGCAATCTTGAGAAAGAAAAACGGAGCTGGAGGAATCAAGTTCCCTGACTTCAGACTATACTTCAAAGCTACAGTAATCAAGACAGTATGGTACTGGCACCAAAACAGAAATATAGAATGGAACAGAATAGAAACCCCATAGGTAAACCTACACACCTATGTTTACCTTATTTTTGATAAAGGAGGAAAGCATATACAATGGAGAAAAGACAGCTTCTTCAATAAGTGGTGCTGGGAAAATTGGACAGCTACATGTAAAACAATGTAATTAAAACACTCCCTAACACCATACACAAAAATAAACTCAAAATGGATTAAAGACCTAAATGTAAGGCCAGACACTATCAAACTCTTAGAGGAAAACATAGGCAGAACACTCTATGACATAAATCACAGCAAGTTCCTTTTTGACACACCTCCTGGAGAAATGGAAATAAAAACAAAAATAAACAAAGGGGACCTAATGAAACTTAAAAGCTTTTACACAGCAAAGGAAACCATAAACAAGACGAAAAGATAACCCTCAGAATGGGAGAAAATATTTGCAAATGAAGCAACTGACAAAGGATTAATCTCCAAAATTTACAAGCAGCTCAGGCAGCTCAATATCAAACAAACCAACAATGCAATCCAAAAATGGGCAGAAGACCTGAATAAACATTTTCCCTAAGAAGATATACAAATTGCCAACAAACACATGAAAGAATGGTCAACATCATTAATCATTAGAGAAATGCAATCAAAACTACAATGAGATATCATCTCACACCAGTCAGACAGAATGGCCATCATCAAAAAATCTAGAAACAATAAATGCTGGAGAGGGTGTGGAGAAAAGGGAACCGTTTTGCACTGTTGGTGGGTATGTAAATTGATACAGCCACTATGGAGAATAGTATGGAGGTGCCTTAAAAAAACTAAAAATAGAACTACCATACAACCCAGCAATCCCACTACTGGGCATATACCCTGAGAAAACCATAATTCAAAAAGAGTCATGTACCACAATGTTCATTGCAGCTCTGTTTACAATAGACAGGATATGGAAGCAACCTAAGTGTCCATCATCGGATGAATGGATAAAGAAGATGTGGCACATATATACAATGGAATATTACTCAGCCATAAAAAGAAACGAAATTTAGTTATTTGTAGTGAGGTGGATGGACATAGAGTCTGTCATACAGAGTGAAGTAAGTCAGAAAGAGAAAAACAAATACTGTATGCTAACACATGCATATGGAATCTAAAAAAAAAAAAAAAAGAACGAGGGGCAGGACGGCAATAAAGAAACAGACCTAGTAGAGAATGGACTTGAGGACACGGGGAGGGGTAGGGTAAGCTGGGACAAAGGGAGAGAGTGGCATGGACATATATACACTACCAAATGTAAAATAGATAGCTAGTGGGAAGCAGCCACATAGCACAGGGAGATCAGCTTGGTGCTTTTTGACCACCTAGAGTAGTGGGATAGAGAGGGTGGGAAGATGGGAGACACAAGAGGGAAGCGATATGGGGATATATGTATATGTGTAGCTGATTTACTTTGTTATAAAGTAGAAACTAACACACCATTGTAAAGCAATTAACTCCAATAAAGACGTTAAAAAAATTAAATTAAATTAAATTAAAAAAAAAAAGAAATCTACTACCAAAACACCTTAGAGGTAATACGGACCTGACTAGGAAAGGAAGCAGCCTGGAGGAAGCAGATGTAAGAGATCCCAGGGAGGGAGGTACCGGGAATGGGTGAACATGTTGCCTGACTGCCGAGAGGAATACAGAAGAAGAAATCAAAATGACTTAGATTTTGAGCTTGGATGTTAAATTTGAGGTAGATTGAATTTGAATTACTAATGACACATATGGATGGATATTCAGTAGGGATGTTTAGCAAATTGTTAAAATATGGGTCTGAAACTCTGGAACCAGAGACAGTAATTCATGTGAAAAATAGAGTTACTTGGGTTTCAAGTTGCAAATTAGACCTTAAGTTTACTTTGAGTTTCTAATATTTTAACCTCCTTGCCTGAAGCTGTTGTTCGATCTCCATATGATTAAAATTACCCATGTGAGAATGAGACTTTTTCTAAGGAGAATGAGACTTTTTTCTAAAAATCCATGGACTTTTTCTAAGCTTTCATCAAATTCTCAGAGAAGTCTGTGACCCCAAAAAGTTAAGAACCACTGGTCTAAGCAATGTCAGTTGAATGAAAGAAACCAGGGGGTTGTTTGAGCTGCTCATTCTCTTCTATCTAAAGGTCTGGCTCAGGTGAATGTGTAGAGACATACCCTTTGGTCCCATTGTTGGTTCACAGCACCAGTCTCCACTTACATTTTTACATGTCAGCTTCACAGTCATGCTCCAGGCTCCAGATAATTTGTTTGTGCTTGCTCTGGTTACTATGCAAAGGGAAATACATTATTTTAAAAATGCTTTGCTAGTTCATATTTAATTATGAAGAAATATCCTCAAAAGCATTTCTCAGCTGGAACATCTCTGTTAATTGCACTGACACATCTAAGACCAGCTTTCTGGGGAGGAGAAGAGGCATGGAAAATCCAGATTGTCACACGAAGTGAGCAGATGGAAGGTTAAAAAAAATTATATCCAGACAGTCATTATTAGCATGGGTTTTTAAGGCAAACTAGTGAAGAAGATTTAAGACTACATTGTTTTACCAACAAGTGAGCCTAAATTTTAAAAATTGCAAAATAGCTCAGATGCTTTTTGTTGACACAGCTCATTTTCCTTTATTGCTCAGTTTTGCTTCTTCCTTGAGAAGATATTAGATCTAGAATGTTGTAGTGTGTAAAAGTGTTTTAATTAGGCTGTGTGGTACAAGGCATGATTCATTGAGGGAAACACAGATGTTGGGGCAGAGAAGCACACCCAGGTTTATTGATTCTTTAACAACATCTCTGTTCTGTGTTTGGAAATCATAGAATTTGGCCAGCTGTAAGAACTCAGCCTTCCAAGTGGTTGGGTAAAAGGAGAGTACATCTCCTTCCTTCATAGGTGCATATCTCTACAACCTAGAGAACCAGCTGACTCCATTAAGAAAGGATTCAGAGCATTGAGGAATCTCTAGGTTGCTTCTCTATCTGTTCATGAAAGATGAGGCAACCAGCAGAAAAGAGACCAGGGGAAACAGATCTCAGGATAGAAGGGTCCCAGGCCAAGAGAACTAAGAGCTGGGCTAATCCTAAGCACTCAGAGGCAGCATAACTGGGTTAAAGAGAAGGCAAAGTGTGGATCAGTGTCATAGGACAAACCATCAAGTCTTAGGGATGAGAAAGGGATGGCTTTAATAGGATTACAATAAAATTCATTGTTGGAAAGAGAGAAGTCAAATGGGAGCAGGTAGAAGGAATTGGTTAAGAAAAGTAGATGAGAGCAAAGATGGAAATTGGGAGGAGTTTTCCTATGGCTGTGTTTGGGGCTCACAAGTGGCTGAGTGGCATAGGTAGAACGGAAACTCTGGAAAGTCCATACACTTAACTATTCTACTCTCTGTAGTATGCCAGAAGGCTGTTTCTTTAGTCCAAGCTGATTGTACTCTGGAAAGCTTATCATGTACCGAGGCACAAGATATCACCTGGCAATTCCAGCTTCTAGAAAGACATCCCTTTTATTAAACAGAAATCTCCCAAGAGGAGATTATAACAAGACCAGCCTTAGGCCCACTGGCAAATCAGAGAGGTTCAGGCTCTTTCCATGACCTCAAGAGCCCACTGCCATTGTCTCTGTTAGAAATAAGTGAAGATGGTTTTCAAACTTGGAATATATCTGATGCTCTGGTTACTAAAATGCTTCAGAGGCTTCCAAGGGTGTTACCATGGATCTTCTGGATTTGAGGACATATGTCTTATAGTTTAGAGTTTATAGAATTATTTAGGCTTGTTTGCTAAGTGACATGCTTCCTCTCTCAGATTCATCTTCTGGCTGAAGATCTCCAAGTAGGAGATAGGCACCAAGTATTTGTCCCCATTCAGCAATACTTCATTCTGAATCTCACTTAAGAAGGAATGTTGAGTCCTGTGCGATAAATACACACCCTTGATCCTGGTAAACATACCACCGTTTGGGAATTTCATGACTTTTAGACATATACCCCTAAGAGATGAGTGCGAGCTATTCTATGGAGCACATTGAGGGAGGTTCCGATTTCCACACTTGCCTATATTTTCTACCCACCAATCTCAGTTTTGCCCCATGAAAATGCATACAATAAGCTTACTCTTGCTGCTACATAGAAGCCCTTCAAATATTTTTAAAAAACTCTCATTCCAGCTCTAATCCATTTCTTTCTTGAGTGAATGTTTTCAGGGCATCGAACCAGTCATAACCATCATATGCTTTCCAGCCAGTGATCAACATTTTCCCTCTCCTCTGAATGTGCTCTACCTTATCCCTATTTCTTTGAAGACAGTAGTGACTAGAACTAAATATAACACATTACCTCACCAATCCAGGTGACTGCCTCACGCTGTAGCCTTGAGATCACGATTCTGTTTACACGGCTTAAGACCACAATACCCCATACTATAATAGACCCCCCTCGCTTGCCTTGGTACTGTCAATTTAGAGACTATCTTGCTATGGCTGTGGATTATAGTTTACTGCTAAGTAGTTACTAAATGCTGACTCTGCAATGGTCCCTGCAATAGAAACAAAGAGAAATAAGGTGCTGGCCTGCCTGAGGGACTTAGAGGCTAGCTGGAGACACATGTTTTCAAATAGTGTCTCATTACACCCCACAGTCAGCTGTTTCCAAAGTCAGGGGCTCTGAGACAGTCCACAGAAGGGAGATGCTACATAATGCTAGAGTGAGTCAGTGATCATTTCAGAGAGAACTTGGCACTTGGCAGTCGAATTGCTGTCTAGAGAGAAATCTAAGAATTTGTTCATTTCACAAATATTTATTTTTACACGTATTATGTGCGAGGAACAAAAAGGGAAATTAATTTAATTAAGACTCAGAGAATGTTTTGATGTAACCTACTTTCCAAAAACATCAAGAATTCCGAAAGTGCTCAAATTCTTTCTTGAACAAGCCTCTGGAAAGCAGATGAGAATGACAAAATCAGTTAACACTTCCTTTGCAGAAGTCCATTGAGAAGACAAAAAATACGTGAGAATAGTACATCCACATCTGTCCCTGTTATGATGGTATTTCTCTCTGCTCAGATGCTTTCAACGTGGAAACCATTGTTGGCTTATGAGACCAAGTCAATAGCTTTAGGCTTGAAATAAAAGCCTGCTGATAACTCACAGGATGGTGATCAGGTATGGATTCATCATCAAAAAGCCCACCCATCCCAGGGATCTGGGTGTGGTCTTCTCCTCGTTGTAATGTTCAGAGGCTAGAAACCTAAATCCAAACACACCAAAAGCCCACCATAGATCTATGGTCTATAGATCTTGCATATAGGTTCGATGAGAATGAGTTTAGTAGTTGACTAGCAATGTCTGCCTTGAGCATAATAGTAATAAGTAGTATAAGGAGTGCCAAGTAACTGCAATCAAGGCCAATGTCCTCATTAGGCTAATGGAAAACTGGGACCAGAGGGACAATCTTCATCCAAGGTCACACAGCTGATGTAACATGAGATCAATAATTTCTTTTTTCTCACTATAGCTTCTTATTTCATTTCAGTCTTTGTTTTGAAATAATAAAGCATATTAAATATACATAGACCTGAAGTCAGGAGAGGTTGAATTGGGCCGTGGCTTTGTTAACTAAGAAAATGAGAAAACTCATTAGAGTTTCTTATAGTAGTAAATCCTCAGCACTGGAATATATCATACAGATAGTCCAATCAAGTGCCCTCATTTTATAGACGAGAAAACAGAGATCCAGAGAGGTTACAATGAGTTAATGGAAGACCTAGGATTAGAACATGTCTCCAAAGTTCCATTCCCTGCTACTCTCTCACAGTTTCTTTCCTTATTTATAAAATCCACTTATTAAACAAGTATTTGTTGAGTAACTGCTATGTGACAGGTATTAGGCTATAGTCTGTGGCAGTGCAAAGACAATCCAATGGCCTAATGGAGGAACCAATTATGCAAACAATTTTCTTATAGACTGATGAATGCCAGAAAAGGTTTTTCTAAACTGCTACATAAAGAGGCACTTGGCTCTTCCTGAGTCATGGCAACGGGCACAGATGAGGTGAGTGTTTTGGTGAGTCTTAAAATATGAATAGGAGCTTTGCGAAAATACAGAGTAGACCAGGGTATTCTGGATAAACCACATGGGAAAAGACACAGAGATATGAAGGGGTGTGAGATGTTTTAGCAAGCACAAATCGTTTGGAAACTAAGCAGAGGTGGGCAAAGACTTAAACAAGAATCTTATGCATCACACTATTGGGTTTGGACTTGACCTAGTAGACAGTAGAGAGTTATTGGCTACTTTAAAAAAGAGAAGTGGCAAGATCAACCCCGTGCTTTGGAAATATCATGATAATATTGTGACGGTAAAATCAGAAGTTAAGGAGACTAGCCAGGATAAAATTACAAGGGACTATATGGAGAAAAATGGCAGTCTGGGTTAAGCTGGTAACACTATAGGGTAGTATAAGGACTGACTCAGGAATCTTTGCATAGGTAGAGTCGATGGCCTGGATTTTATTGGATACAGGGATTAGGGAGAGAAACAACCAAGAAATAAAAATAATGCATTTTGTTTACCCTGTGGGGTAGTAAAAATGAACTAAGATTATGGATAAGAAAGTACCTAAAAACTGCAAAGCTCTTTATATATGTAAGGTATTTTTATTATCACAAGATCTTATTGCCAAATACTATTTCAGTTTACACCTTAGTGCAAGGAAACGGGTCCAATGCATTGTGGACAAAACAACAAAGAGAAGAATGAAACATATAATTCTGAACTCATTCATTTACTCCTCCAACCATCATTAACACCATTATGGATCAGGCATTGAGCAAGCGGGAGGGACACAGAGAGGAAGGAATCAACCACACTTCCTGTAAAAGGATCAAGAGGTTATTGTTTGAATCTTCTTAAAGAAACTCATCTACCTCAGTAAAAAGGCACCCTCTCAGACCTACTCCAAATTATATAACAACCCTTAAACAGAACTTCACTAGGTGAGTAGCAGAAAATGTTGAAACGTGTGAATCTGATTTAGCTGCTCCACGAACAAGCTGCCGAATTGAGCTTTTTGGTAATTAGCGAAACATCTGTAACAGGATTAGTGTCTCAGAAATAGCTACT
This sequence comes from Tursiops truncatus, assembly GCF_011762595.2. NCBI lineage: Eukaryota > Metazoa > Chordata > Mammalia > Artiodactyla > Delphinidae > Tursiops > Tursiops truncatus. The sequence continues at coordinate 77,592,388 of NC_047041.1, forward strand.
GCTTTCTTGGCCAGAGAAGGGGGTGTGAACGTTGAAAGGGAACTTGGTAGAGAATTTGGACATGGACTTGACTTTAGCCCAGCTGTTTCCCATTTGAAGAGAGGATAAAGGATAGACACTGAGTCAGTGGGAAACCATCAAGACAAAAGCGAAAAAGGACTTGATATCAAATCACCCTGGTCCTAAGTTGACTCAAGTGCATACCATTGGCATGTGGCTAGCAAACCTTCCCTTCTCTCCACAGTCTATGGAGCTAGACTTGGTTGCCAAAAAAAAAGTCCCAGTAAAAATATTTGTATGAAGACAATACAAAGGCAGTGTTAAGAGTACCGCTGACCTTTTAATGGTTTGACCTCATCTCAACACAGCAACAAGGACTTGGAAAATCTCCCTCTCTCTGTGACTGATGCAAGAGTCTTGGTTGCACTAGGTGGTTTGAGCTCTTCCCCCTGGCTCTGAGCCTTCACAGACTGGGAGAAGTACATGGGAAGCACCAGTGGATTATAGGAATCCTTCTATGGGAGAAGTAGTTCCCACTGAGAAAGCCTAGGGCAAGTTACTACAAGATTTGGGCTCTACCTTTCCAACTGGGAGGAGAAACTGGCTGAGTTCAATCATTCATTCAATCAACCTATTGGCAAATATTATTGAGCACATACAATGTGCAAGATGACGTGCTAAATGCAGAGGATAGCATGTTGAAGGGGAGAGACAGGGTACCTGCTTTGTAGACCTCACGACCTAGGGAGGGTAAAAGACATGAAAATAATGAGCCTTGGACTTCCTGTTCTTTTATCAGATGTTCTGACTCTCTAGCTGTGGTCCTACCTGTGCTATTTTCTGCATTCCCTTCTGCCAGTAACTACACAGACTCTGATCCATTAGCTCCGATTCTGTGCCCTTTTATTCCTATTGATCAAAATGCTATTTCTCCATCCTGAGCACTCAATGAGACACCCATGCAAGAAAAGATTAGACAAAGTTGACTTCATTCCAGTAATGGCCAGGGCCAGGCCAGAGCTAGACTCGCAGGGGGCCTTTAAGCGCAGGGCTGAGCAAAGCATTTGGCCCAATTATGAAGTAAGCAAGGCTTGTCTTTGACGGTCTGCACCTCCTCGACAGTCACTACTCCTTCCTGTTCCAGACTCCCTCGCACTTTCTTCCTCTGCTTGAACTAACCTTCTTCCTTATCTCTACCTTTCAAAATCATATTTGTTCTTCAAATCTCAACTTAATTGCCACCCTCTCAGTAGGGCTTTCCTGCTTCCCACTTGCCTGGTATGCACTTCCTTTAAACTCCTTTAGTACTTTGTGCTTCTCTTGGGACATCAGAAAATGTCTTATTTTATTTTGCTGCTATGTTATTTTGCTTCTGACTGAAATGGAACTGTCTTATTCACGACTGTATTTTATGTAGCTAGAAGTGCAGACCTTTGCGCACAGTAGGTGCTTAACTAGAGCACTTTAATATAGGCCCTCAGGTTAGAGGGGGCCTGTTTTTGAACCTTGACACTGCTTTTTATGAAAAGACAATTCATTTATCTCTAAGTCTCAGTTTACTCATCTCATCCAAAAAAATGGAATAATAAGAATAGTAATAATACAGCTAAAAATAATAAATGTTATATCATATGGAAACCCCTAGCCAAGACTCTGGCTCATTGGAGGCATTCAATAAGAGTGCCTTAGATCGAATCACCCTATGAGGTTTGAAAGCAGGGAATGAGAATTCAGGGAGTAACTCTGGCGGGAATGAAAAGAGAGAGGAGAATCTAGGCTGAAGTTGTTGACTCATAGATCGGAGAAGTAAGCTTCCTTTTGCAAGTAGGAGAGTGGAGAGTTGCTAATCAGCTATAATCAAATGAATCTGAACAAGAGGTGGGGTAGTGATAATAATAATAACTTTGCCTATCTTTGCCAGGGTTCCCAAGAATACAGAGACTGAGACAAAAGTTTATATGCTAACTCCCCAAAAAGTATTGAGATCACAATCCCAGAAAACGGGTGTGAAAGCAAGAGAGGAGTCAGGCAGGGAAGGAAGGAGAATAATTTTAATAGCATGTTTGTATCAAACACATCGAAGGCTCAGTCTCCTGGGGCATCTCTAGAGAGCTGCCTGGAACCACTTCTCCCCAAAACTGTCTGTCAGAGATTGAAAAGGAAATGGATCCTGCCTCCTATTCGTCCAAATGTGCCCCGTGGGACATCGACTCCGCCACACCTCAGGAATGTCCATCTGGCTTGTGGAAGCTAGAACCCCAAACAGCAGTAGTGACACTGGCAGTACAAACCATGGCATGGGGGCCAGCCTGTCGGTGGCTGTGAGCCTCATCTCTGCATCCTGTACCAGCAGCCTCACTGGCCTGGCCAAGCGGACCAAAGCACACACGTGGGCACAAAGTGAGCCCTGAGGTCTGCTGAGCCCAGGGGGACAGGGAGGCTCTGGAGCAGAGGTAAGAGGTGAGGCAAGGCACTGCCAGGGCATGACTACCAGTGACACGAGGGACCAAGAAAAGTCATCACAACAGGCCTGCTGACCATCAGAGGAAGAGCCTAGAAGACACAGCCCTCACGACCAAGGGCTGCCTTGTAGCTTAGTGAAGACCAAAACCTCCTCCTCTGTGGCTTGCAGGAAAGCAGCTGATACCAGACAATCTTCCTTGAGTCATCAGTCACATAGACCAGAAACGCATGGCGTCTGGGGAGGCAATTAACCTGGGTTTGGCACATCACAGCTTACTGAGCAGTATGACGAGCTCTTTTCAAACACACACATTAATTTATTTTTTTTGCGGTACGCGGGCCTCTCACTGTTGTGGCCTCTCCCGTTGCGGAGCACAGGCTCTGGATGCGCAGGCTCAGCGGCCATGGCTCACGGGCCCAGCCGCTCCACGGCATGTGGGATCTTCCCGGACCGGGGCACGAACCTGTGTCCCCTGCATCGGCAGGCGGACTCTCAACCACTGCGTCACTAGGGAAGCCCCCCAAACACACACATTTTTAACCCTCAGGAAATTCCCTTGAGGGTGAAACGATCTCCATTTTACATAGGCGTAAACTGAGACCCAGAGTGATTAAGTAACTCCTCCGTGTGTCCTCCTGTATTTGGGGACCTGTCATAAGGAAAAGGGACTAGACCCATTCCAGGCGGCCCTAGGGAGCTGAACTGAGGCTAAGAGGTAGAAATTACCGGACAGCAGTACTTAGAACAGGGAATTTCTGAGAGTCTGAGCTTGTTTTCCAACAATACAGCGAGCTACCGCACAAAAGACTGAGGCGTTCATGAATGATGAATAATGCAGGAATGAGCACGTTGTTGCTGCCTCTAGGAGAAGGAGGCAGGGTTCTCTGGTCTGGTAGCGGCTGGATCAGATGAAGGCTGAAGTCTTCGAGGGTTCCTTTGAATGAAGAGTCAATCCCAACACCCAGATATTCTTACTGTTGTCTCATTAATGTCAGTGCAGTAGAAGAAAAGATATAACAGTAATAACATCTTCTGGTATTCGGCTCTTAATAGGTACCAAGCGTTTTGCAAATAGCTTTATACATATCATTTAATGTTCACTGCAACTCTGAGATAATTATCATCATTATCCCCAATTTACAGATGAGAAAACTGAGATTGGCTGAGGTAAAGCTCAGAAACTTGCCTCAGGTCTGCTTGCCCACGTCCCTGCTTGCTCTCCTCTGCTGCCTTGATTATTCTGCATTTGTCTGCTGTCAGCAACTCAAAACCTTTGGAGCCTGAGCTCCTGGGAAAGAAGAGTCATGTGTAACTAGACCAGAATAGTCACTCTGGTGGACAAAGCTGCCTTTTCAACAGTTTGAACATTTTTTTCTGTGCAAATTCCCTGAAAACCCCTTCCTCATGAATCCCTTATTTTTCCATTGTATTTAAACACAGAATGTTTGCTGCCACTGCAAAGGTTTTGAAAAGCTTTTTGCAGACTTCTTCCAATGAAAAGTCAACAAGATCATCAAAAAACAGACACCCCCCTTTTTTTTCCTCTCAGGATGAAAATTACTTTGAAAAATGAAGGAGACAATTGAAACAAGGGAAAATAGCCTCAGGAGCAAGATTTTAGCAAAATGAAGGGCACACCACCAGTCATAACTTTAGATGATTCGGGGATAGTCAAGTCTTCAGGAAATAAAGAGAACAATGGAGAGGAACGTCAGCATTCAGATGGCTCTGGCACCAAGAAGCTAGTGACAAGATAACCCAAAACTGCATCCATGGAAAATCACAGCTGCAGGAAACCACAGAGGAGCACTCAAAGCTTTCGCCATATTGCTTCCAATCTCTGCCTGATAGGGTGCACATTTATCAGATGTCTGTAATGCCTCACAGCAAAAAAATCTTTAAATACTTAAACCATACTTTAATTTCGAAAGGACACATCTTGCTACAATTTACTTCTTTGATTTTTCCACCATAGCTGAACTGTTTTGTCTTACATTAGAATCTAACACTTTCCTTGGTTTGGAATGAAAAGTGTGGGCTCTGGAATCAGCCTGCTGGATTCGTAATGTTGGCTCAATCACTTACTAAGAGATGTGAGCCTTGGATAAGTTACTTAACTGCCCTAATCTCAGTTTTCTCTTCTGTAAAATGGGAGCAATTATAGTTCATCCTTCATACAGTTTTTACTTGAGTTAGATGAAATCATGCAAGATAAGTGCTTGAAACAGCTCCTGGCACATAGTAAACCCTCTAAAAGAATTACCAATTACTATTATTTTTTTATCTGTTTCCATCCATAAGAAAGAAAGAGAAAGTTATTTTCCTCAGAAAGTAAAAATCTGAGAATAGATGACCTGTCAAACTGGTAAGGGCCAGATTTTGAAACAGACTTTCAGAAAAAGTTAATTACACACTTGGCCCCTCTGTGCCCATCATCCCTTCCATCCAGCCCATTTAAGACATTCAGTATCTTTATGCTGCCTCAGATTCTAGTCCAAGAAATACGTGCACTGGGTGGGACACTCTCTTAGATGATTTCTCTAGAGTTCTTCTGATTTTTACCCCTTACTCTGTCTTCTACAATGGAGCACTTGCCTTGGTCTACAACTTTTTTCCTCTCTTTCTCCAGAAGGTTTTCATTCTCAAGATAATACTTAGCTTATAGGATTGTTAGAGGATTAAATGAGATGGTACATGTAAAATTCTTAGAACACTTCCTGAGACATAGTAAGACTAAGTGTTAGATATTAATGTATAAATATTAACATTCCTCCTTTCCTCTTGGCAAAAAAAAAAAAAAAACTCTCCTATCTGTGTGACCTCATGGTACTTCTGCTCTCTCTTGTGACATCAGTAGTTCATCCTGCTATCTTAGTTCAGGCTGCTATAATCTAATACCGTAGACTTGCTGGCTTAAACTACAAATATTTATTTCTCACTGTTCTGTAAGTGGGGATGTCTAAGATCAAGCACTGGAAGTTTCAGTATCTGATGAGGGCACTCTTCCTGGTTCATAGATGGCCATCATCTCGCTGCATCCTCACATGGCTGAAACAGGGCTAGAGAGCTCTGTGGGGTCTCTAATATGGGCACTAATCCCACTCGTGATAGCTCCACGCTCATGACTTAATTACCTCCCGAAAACCCCACCTCTTATACTATCATTTTGGTACTAGGATTTCAACATATGTACTTTGCAGGGAGGGCACAAAACTTCAGTCCATAACACCTGCCCACATGGTATATTTCATCTTAAACATCTCCACTTCCTGGGTCATGAGAAAATGAATGAACTAATGATGAACATCTGGATTCTGACCACCATCATCTCTTCCTGAAAATGCCTGTGACTCTTTCCCCAGTTTGTTAGGTGTCTTGTCATTGTACATCCCCAATCATAGCTCTTCTTATACTGAATTGCGTTTGCAAGTCACATGTCTGTCTCTCCTTGACAGCCAAACACTAATCTTATTTATTTATGTTATTTCCAGAACCTCATACAGAGCCTAGCCCTTGCTAGATAATATACTCATTTATTTATTTTTTAGATACAGGAACCCTTGGGACATAGTTCAAATCAAAACACAAATACAGGGCTTCCCTGGTGGCGCAGTGGTTGAGAGTCCGCCTGCCGATGCAGGGGACACGGGTTCGTGCCCCGGTCCGGGAAGATCACACATGCCGTGGAGCGGCTGGGCCCGTGAGCCATGGCCGCTGAGCCTGCGTGTCCAGAGCCTGTGATCCGCAAGGTGAGAGGTCACAGCGGTGAGAGGCCCGCATAATGCAAAAAAAAAAAAAAAAAAAAAAAAACCACAAATACAACTAAGTCCTGAGTCTGTATGGGGCCAAGCTACACCTCTTACATGTGGCAAATTTGGATGCATTATACATGTGTGCAAAATTTAAGCAAATGGGTCTATTTTATTTCAAAACTCTGAATTCAAGAGATATGTGACACTCTACTGGGAAATTACTTTGTGTTGAACTGGGTGGTTACCACCTTTCTAGCTAACTTCACTGGGACTATTTTATAGAAAATCCAAAAAAGCAATAATGGAAGAAGGCTATGGTTTCCTGTGGTATTTGCCTATTCCACCCTTGACTAGGCCTTTTATATCATAGTCCAGTGGGATCCTCAAGTCTGATTGTCTCATATATTAAGCAATATACTAATTTTATATATGACATTGTCTATACTTTTGTCTCTGGCATCAAATCTTTTGCTTTTCTATTTTTAATAGAAACCAGACATCATGTCATTAATGTGTCATCAAATCTGGCAGTGCCAGATTTCCTGTTCTCTCTGGGAACTATTCAATGGCTAGTGAGAATACATGGAAGAGGTCACCCTCTGGATTCAGTTCAAATATATGCAGACCCAAAAAGCACCAGATCCAGGGGCCCAAGATGTAAAATCAACTTTGCACAGAGAGGACAGGGCAGCTTCTAAACTGAACTGCTTGCAAGCCTCAGATTTCCAGCATTGATTCTTTCTCTGGACAGATGGGAATTTGCCAACTATATGCCATTGTCTGTTCTATGTGCTAGAATCACAAAGATGAAATATGTTATCTATTTATACACACTAACAGATATGGTACATTTAAGGAACAAATAGAAGAGTGATTCAATCTTCCTAAATACATTAAAATTACATAATACTAGAGGTAACATAAATTATGCCATATCAGTTGTGTAGGTAAACAGTAGAAAACTGTAGGTGTATTATAGTCACAGGAAAAATAACCCTTTGAAATTTCCTGGTACAAATCATGTGTATGATTTTGTATGTGTGATATCATAAAATATTAATATCATTGACCATATTTGTTAAACAAGTTGCACCAAAGTGAGCCACACAATTTTATGTAGAATATCTGCATATTTGCACTGAAAAAAAATACCTAACATTTACGAACTGCATAATTCAACATGCTAGCCTTGCTTGCTCACTCTATCAAATGCATTTGGGAAGAGGCTTGTTTCTTTGTTAAGGTGTAACACAATTGCCTATAGAATGTCCATTGTGACCTAGCCTTGAGAGACCACAAACTCCACCTTTTCCAAAGGGTTGGGAAGAGGCAGGTGATGGAGAGAAGGCCAGAAGCCTGAAGAGTCTCCAGTATAAAGTCCAAAAACTCCTCTGTGTTCATTCACTCTTATGAACGCTTACTCTGGGGCAAAGAGCACCGGGAGAGAGTACAATCTCGCACGTAAGAAAGGCTAAAAACAATGAGGGCTGTATCTAATAATGTTTGATTGTTGTATTTAATAGAGAAATTAAAAGTGTGAGAAACTCTTTGGCTAATTTTGATGACCTGAGGCTTTATTCTCATTATACAATAGATAAATGAGATTATTCTGTATGTGGCACAGAAAAAAAGTGTCACCCAGATTTGGGGCAGGTTGCTAAAAAGGGTGGGATGAAGACTGTCAAGTGAAAAGAAACAACATTTAAAAAGACAGAGTGGAGTAATAATAATGTGCACTTATTCTGTGATTGTGCTAAGTAGCATACTTAATTAGTTACATACACTATCTCAAGACACCTGAAGCAATCCTTGAATTAGAAATTCTCTTTTTTTTTTTAACATCTTTATTGGAGTATAATTGCTTTACAATGGTGTGTTAGTTTCTGCTTTATAACAAAATGAATCAGTTATACATATACATATAATCCCCATATCTCTTCCCTCTTGCATCTCCCTCCAACCCTCCCTATCCCACCCCTCTAGGTGGTCACAAAGCACTGAGCTGATCTCCCTGTGCTATGTGGTTGCTTCCCACTAGCTATGTATTTTACATTTGGTAGTGTATATATGTCCATGCCACTCTCTCACTTTGTCCCAGCTTATGAATGCAACCAAAGTCTCACACTCACAGAAAACAGAGCCAACATTCAGGATTAGCTTTCTCTAATTGCAGAACAAAAGTTCCTAAATGTGAATCTATACCAACTCTTAATGGAACAATATAGAATGCTCCAGTCTGTTAGTTCTGAAGAACAAGTGCATCTGAATAGTGAAAGTAGACATACATTATTATTTACATTCATTATATATAGTGTGTGTATACATATATTTTATGTCTTATGTATTATATATTACATATATATTAAATATATATTACTTATATCACATTTTCTTTATTCATAAATTGAAGTAGATTTAGGTTATTTGCATAGATATCTATCTTTTACCACAATTATTTTTTTTAAACTCAGGTGCACTGGATTGGATTAAACATAACCTTGTTTACAATACCCTCTCATCATCAGGTCATGTGTGGCCCACTTATTTATGTTTGTTTGTCTGTCTGTCTATATAGTTAGTTAGGTATTTTAGAGAATCTACTATCCAAAACCTCAATCCATTATGTACCCTACATCAACCATTTATTCCTACCCCAAGTCATTTTCTACCTCCCCTAAATAAGGTAATCACCATCTTAAATCCTGTGTTTATTATTCCATTGTTTTTCTTTACAATAAATTTGTAAGACATAAATAAGTGCAAAATAACAAGATCCCACAGTTGAAGTAAATTGAAGCATTTTCTTCATTGAAGGTGACTCTAGCAACAATAAAATCTAAACTGAGCTCAACCTCTGATCAAGTTGACTCAATCTTCCACATTAACAGCCTGACAGAAGAGGTGTGGAAACTATCAAACAGAAATATTAGACAACCATGACCAATTTTTTAAAGATATAGTAGAGGTGTACAAAATGCACCGACAGATGGGGAATTTTAGAAGAAATTATAAAAGAGAGTCAAATTAAAATGATAGAAATAAGAATCACAATAATGGATATCAAAAATTATTTTGACAGGTTTATCAAAAGACAGGACACAGTTGAGAAAGGAATCAGTGGATATGAAATTTATTATAAACTACTGAAGTTGAAACATAAAGAGGAGAGAGAGGAAGAAGCAGAAGAGGAAGAAGAATGAAGAGGGTAGAGAAGAAGGAAGAAAGAGAAGGGAAAAGAAAAGAACAGATGAAAAGAGAAATAAACAGAACAGAGTATCCAAGCTGTAGGATTATATCCACCTAGTATGAGTGTAATTGGAATCCCAGAAGAAATGAAGGTCAAAGAAATATATGAAGAGATATGGCTGATAATTTCCAAAAAATAATGAAAGTCAGCAATCCACAGACCCAAGAAACTCAGAGAACTGTAAGCAAGATAATTACACACACACATGCACACACCCATGCATACATCAGAGCTAAAGAGATAAAAAAGAGAAAGAGAATATGCTGAGGGTGGTTAGAAAAAAATATTACTTATAGGTCAAAAAAAATTTATAGCAGATATGCATCCAGAAGAAAATGAATAACATCTTTCAAGGACTTAAACAAAATTAGCCAAGCCAGAATTTTACATCAAACAAAAATGTCTTTCAGACAAACAAAAGCTTAGAGCATTTACTGCCAGTACAACTGCACTGCAAGAAATGTTAAAGAAAGTTCTTCAAACAGAAGAATTAAGACACCAGATGAACATTTGGATTTACAAAGAAATGAAGAGTGCCAGAAATTTCAAAAAGAGAGTAAATATTAAAACACCATTTTCTTAATTTTAATTGCTTTAAAAGATAATTGATGGCCAAGTGAAAATTAGTAGCAATAGATTTGGGGGTAGATAAAATATGTAGAAGTAAAATGTATGCCAACAATAACACAAAGGATAAGAAGAAAGAATTAGATGGTATGTGTTAAAGTTCTTATTCTAAATATGTAGTGGTATAATATTATTTAAAGGTAGATCATTATAAGTTAAAGATATATACTGGGAACCCTAGGGCAAACACTTAAAGAGAGATATAATGAAAATATATGGAAATAAAATTAAATCATAAAATACTCAATTTTATGAAAAGGGGAAAAAAGGAACAGAAATAAAAAGCAAATGAGATAGAGAACAAGTAGGAAGATAACAGATTTATGTTCAATCACATCACGAATTTCATAAAATGTAAATGTTCTAATCACTTCAGTTAAGAGGCAGAGCTTGTAAGACTGAAAAGAAAAAATAACTGTTTTATTTTCAAGAAATCAACTTTAAATATAAAAATATAACCAGATTAAAAGTAAAAGACAAAATACAGTCAATATTTCTAGGTTGAAAAAAAAAGAGAAGTTAAGGATTGAAATAAAGTTTTGCCTTGAGAAATTTGGGTAGTGATACTATACGTAAAGGTGGAGAGGTTAGAGAAATAATAGGTTTGGAAAGTACAAACAATAATTTAGTTATAGACACTGTATTAGCCAAGATCAAAAGTTATTAACCTATGGGCTTTGGGCCAATCCAGCTGGCTTCCTATTTCTGTATAGCCTGTGAGCTAAAAATAGTTTCTACATTTATAAATGGCTGAAAATAATAAAAGAGAGAATATTTTGTGAAATGCAAACATTATATAAAATTTAACTTTCAGTTTCAATAAATAAAGCTTATTGGAGCACAGCTGCACTCATTCATTTACAGATTGTTTGTGGTTGCTTTTGCACTACAGTAACAAGGTTGAGCAATTGTGACAGAAACCATATGTGACATTAATTTCTTCACACTGTTCTTGGTGCACTCTAAATCACAGTTCATAGTTACTATTCAACAGTATGTTAAGTGTTACACATATTGTCATACAATTTTATTTTATGTAACTTTTCTTGCTAGTGCATCCCATCATGTCAGTAAAAGAGAAAAGGTGGACTTTGAATGGCATGTTTTTAAGGCACGGTGAAGTGTAGATGATTTTATTATTGAATTAGATAGCACAGCATTGTGTTCATCATGCAATGACACTACAGTTTAGAATACAATATGTGATGACATTACCAGATTAAGCCTTTATCACAATATTCCCAATTCACAGGAAAGCAACAGTCTGAAAAATTACTAGAAACTTTAAAACTGAATATCTCATCACAGCAGAATTTCTTCACACAAACATAAATAAAAGTAAGGTTACAACCAAAGTAAATTTCTAAGTGGCTCATTTGTTACCCAGCCAAACAGTAGTTGGTGAGTTAAATAAATCATGCATGATTGCAGCAGCCAAAGAAATGTGTTCAGACAAAACTTGCTTAAGACTATTAGCCTTTCAGATAAAATAGTTGCTCAAAGAGTTGAGAACATTAGGGGCAATATCAATATTCAATTTAAAACAAAACAAATGATTGTGAATGTTTCCATGGTTCTTAATGATTCAACAGATGTTACCAATACTGCTCAGCTGTTGTTTATTCAAGGAGTTAATGCTGAGTTTGAAGTGACTGAAGAATCAGCCTGAGTGATCTGTGTGGAATAACTACAGGCAGGAATAGTTTCAAAGTTGAGAAAACATAATTCAATATAACATGAAGTGGAATCTTCTAAGATGTGTTACAACTAATAACGGTAAAAATGTGGATGGAGCAGAAAATCACAGCTGAGCAAATTTACAAAGCTTGTGAGAAGTATAGTTTTTATAGCCTATGGTTATTTGCTGTATTATTCATCAGCAGATATTTGCAGAAAATTTTTAGTTATCATGTGATATTATTCCAGTAGTGTCAATGGTGAGCTTTGCTTGCTCTCATGGACTTAATCATTGCCAATTCTGGGAATTTATGAATCGAAGCTGTGAATTGCAGCTGAATGTTATGACTTAGTCCACCACACAGCAGTTTAGTGACTTAGCACTAGTAACATTTTATTGCTATTTTTTGGAGCTCACAACCAAGATTGGAATTTTTCTGAACAAAATGAACCCCAAACACTATTATCAGACACTGAACAACTTTGAAAATTACTTTTTGCTGTGGACTTGACAATGTTTATTTATGAGTTCAACCTAAAATTATGAGGCAAAACAATGTTTATTCAAGATACTTGTAATAGTTATTTCAATGGCAATAATGTTTAAATTATAGTAATGTCAATCTGCTTTACATACTTCCTGTGCTGTCAAAACAAAAACTGAGATCTCCATTCTGACACAAATTTGCAATAGCTATATTTTCTATGTTCAAAGTAGAGTTCCAAGAGCCTTTATCGTATTTCAATGCAAGTACAAAAGAGATGTTCAAACTTCAAAATCCATTTAACTGTGTTATCCAAGAGAGTCCACCTAAGCTTCAATTTAAAGTGATTAACTTGCAATGTTTTCACATGCTCAAAAGCAACTATCAGGAGAAGAATCTAATGGAATCCTATCAATACCTTCCAAGCAATGAATATGCTCAACTAAAATCATAGACACATGGATTGATATCAGTATTTGGTAGTATCTATCTTTGTGAAAAGACATTTTCAAAGATGAGATGTACTTTTATACATGATATTACAACTCAACATTAACAGCAGAAAATTTGCAATTGATTCTGTTAATAGCAAAAACTACCTTTGAAATTCAATTAGGCAAAATATTATCCCCCCTCAAAATAGAATTCCATTTATCTCATTAGTGGATCCATATTACAAAAAGGAGTATAGTAGTTCTAATATAATATAATATAATAATAATATTATTACATTTTTTATTTCCTCAATAAAAATTTAGGGAAATTTGTCTCCTCTATTGTTATAAGTACCTACAATATCTTTAATTTGGCCTCTTGACCAACAAAGTTTAAAGTATCAATATTTACTATCTGACTCTTTACAGAAAAAGTTTGCCAATCCCTAGTCAAGATAAACTATGATGTAGTAGCAATGAACCCTGAAATATCAAGGACTTAACACAATACAGGTTTACTTGCTCTTCATGGCTCAGTCTAACATGGGTCCCACAAGTCTCCTTGTGCTCTCTTCCAGTGGTGACCCAGGAATCCAGACTTCTTCCATCTTGCAACGCTATCATTTTGGAGTTCTTTATTTTCAAACCTGTGTATGAGAGAGAGAGAGAGACTATGAAGAATTCACAACTGTTTTATCTACCGTGCAATGGAAGTGACAAATCTCTTCTGCTCAAATTTGAGAGTCATCAGAATACGGATGATATTTAATGACATGTGAAGAAATGAGATCTTCTACAAAGAAAATAGAGAGGGAAAAATCACTAGAGGAACATACCTTAGGTACCTCAATTTATGGAGACCCAGTCCACAAGAGGAAAATGAATATGAGAAGGTCATTGAGTGTGACAGGTCGAAGAGGAAAAGAACAAGGAGACTTTGATGTCACAAAAGCCAAGCAAAGCCTCGAAAAGAGTGTCATATATGATCTATCGCATCAGTTACCAACCATGACTAAGGCAAGTCACAACTTCCCTGAAATGAACTGCCCACACCTCTATATTAATATATTATAATATTTATCTGAAATGATCCATAATGAAGATGAAATGACATAGTGTATATGAATATACTGGGATCCCTACATAAATTATGACAGTAATTGTTTTCATTGTAGTCACATGCAGAGACTCCTCTACTTTGTGCCAAATCTTTCTGAAGAGTTAGAATTCTCCCATAACCTACCCCAACCATTGCCTCCAAATTAACACAGCAGGTTTCACCAAACTGGTTTAGGTGCAGATAACAACAATTTAATTGAAATTCAGTGATTCCTAATCTGAAGCATTTCAGAGGCAAGAACGACTCAGGGATATGAATCTCTCTTTCATTAAAATCAGACCAGTGTGTGAAATCCTTACGATCTTTTCTGGAACAAAGATCCAACTCAAGCTGGCAGCTCCTAAGCCACCACATGGCCATAGGCAGACACAGTAAGCTATAGTCTGAAATTCTGGTAAATGGTGCCCCAAACTTCGGGGAAATCATAAAAGCAGCTGAATGAAAGCTGTGTCCTAAAGCTCTCTGCTTGTTAGGTGTGATCGACACGGAAGGTAAAAATAAACAAATATAAATGCGTCTCTACTTAACTCTAGAGCTTTCACTTTATAGATTTTTATTAAAACACATTTGCAAAAGTACAAAGGTTAGTTTGTGCTTTATTTTTCCCTCTTTTTTTCACAATGATATATTGGAATTGTTCAACTGAAACCATATGTTGGCTCAATAATTCTCAATTGCAAAATGTGCACCATTTTAAATGTGCACCCAATAAAAAAGAGGGGGAGGGGACTAATGTGTCAGCATAAATACTCTTGAGGAGATAGAAATACTGTGTTTCCAATCTATTGGAAAAGAGGAAAAGCCACCTCTTTGGTTACTTAACTACAGAGCAGAAATGTAATGCAACTGAGTAATGACACACTGATGCATCAGGGAAAAAATATCATATAATTTTGAAAAAAACCACAAAAAAACCCTGGGTTCAAATCCAGCTCTTCCACCTATTGGCTCAGTGTCCTTTTAAAACATTTGTCATTTCAGGGAGACAGTTTTATTTCCTGTGATATGAAGATAATAATTCCTACCTGGGATAGTTGTTATATGGATTAAATAGATTTAATGAGACAAAGCACACATATGGATGACACATGGTTGGAACTTGACACGATGAAATGGATGACAACTTAGTCCATTCTAGATTCTGCTACTCTGTTTTGTTCTCTTTTTTTTCTGAAAATTAATTATGGAAAACTGAGAAGTTGAATAGGATAGCAAATTCGATAATATGCCAAAACCTGAAGCATGAATAGGAATGAAAATAAATCTGTTCAGTCACAAGCACCTGTCATGACCCCTCCACCGAGTTTAAGCTTCTCCAAAGCCAGTGTGTATCGCAATTACCAAGGACCTTGATAAAATGCAGATTCTACTTCAGTGAGTCTAGGGAGGGTTCTGAAATTCTGTATCTGTAACAATTACTAGGTGATGACAATGCTTGACCGTTAGTGAGCAACATTTTGGCACAAGGGATAATTTAAGAAAAATAAAACTGTTTGTGGGCCACTTTTTTTCTTCAAAATTCCAGTAGCTTTACTGAATTTAATAGAGAAAAATTCTTGTTATTAGAATTTAGGGTAATAATAATAGCCAAAATTATTGAGAGCTTACCATGTGCTAATTGCAATGCTAAATGCTTTATAAATATTTTCTTATTTCATCCTCTCAAGAGTCCTTATGTACCTACTACTGTATTAGTATCTTCACAATAAGGAACCAGAGGTCCAAATGTGTCTTTCCTTTTCACTCAGCCCTTCTCCTTTGCCTAATTCACTCTCTTTTGAGCATGGGAATCTATGTTCATTGCCTTTAATATAACGGACAGACAGAAAAAGTATATTCAAGGTAAGATTGATTACAAAACAGTCTATACTTGTTGACTGTTAAGTAGTAGCTTTTAAGCAGCATTTGATATATTTTAATATAACGGTAATGGACAACACCATTGGACACCCAGGGTGTCAGAAATACCTGGATTTTTTCCATGCATCCTTCATAAAAATAAGTTCCCATTACAAGTCTTTTCTCAAAAAGTTCTTTTTTCCTATTACATAATTTTGGCATATTATGGACATTCCATACTCATAACAGATTAAAATAGCTCTCATACACTCTATAAATGTATAGTGAACACACCTATTCTAAACTATACAAGAAAATTTACTTTGAGAGCAAGCAGATAATTTAGAACAAAGATAATGTCAAAGTGTTTTTGGAGAGCCACACAAACTTTGAGGCTGCTTTGGACTCACTCATTCCAGCCCCCAAAGGAAAGTTAGAATAATGGTAAAGAGTGTTGGTACTTGTATCAGACAGATTTGTGTGAAAATCTCAGCTCCTCAATTTACTAGTTATATGACCCTGGGCAAGTTGTTTACCTTTATGAGCCTCAATTTCCTCACCTGAAAGGTAGAGATGAAAAATAATAATCCTGATTTCCTATGCCCATTGTAAGGATTAAGTAAAGTATGCAAAGCACTTAGCCAATGATATATGCTATCAATGTTGCACTTTTTTGGTTCTAAGATGCACTTTTTTTGTAGCATTTTAACATCTCCGAAATTAGGAAGTGTTTTCTAATAGATGTGTAGTGTAAGTGTCTGACAATTGCTTTTCTTGATTGTAATGTAAGTGCCTGACATTAAGCTTTTAATTGCAAGGCATCCATTTCAAAGACATCCATCTATAATAAACACATTGCCAGCTACACAACTGGATAAAGTGCCAGGTGGTTCCACCCATGAAGTTTCCCTTTTAGAAAGCCCTAGTTGACCTAGATAACTGACTGACTGACCCTGCTTTCCCTTCCTGTGCTTTAATTCCCACTCTTATGTTTTAAATTCACCAATAAAGAGTGAAACCTCAAAAGTCTAAGCACACCACCCTTGATCCCAATAAAGGCAGAGCCACAATTCCTCTCTCTCACTCTCTCTGTCACTCTCTCTCTGCCCCGCTCACCTACCATTCTGTGTGGTCCTGGGTGCACCATGTACCCTCTAGGACTTGTGAGTAATGAACCTTGTTTTTTTCAAAGTTCCCTGATGGATGTTGTTGAGGTGTGTCTTGCAATCATAATAAGAATCACAAGGGTCAGACCAACCATACACTGGGTCTGGTTAGTGAAATGTCTGTGGAGCCTCACCACTAGTAGTCTATTATGGTAGGTGTGTACTCCCAGGCATTTTTAGCTGATAGCTTTAGTGAACCATTGATCAAAACCTCCCGCTTTGGCCAGACACGATAACAATGGCTTGTATGAGTTACCTCACAACAGGAGGTCCCATAAGGAACACAGTGCTGGCGCCATGAGAGAATTCGTGAGGGGTTGAAAGGAGGGAGGAGATGCCAGCCCATAATATGGGCCAACCTCCCAGAAGCTCTTGCACTAGACTCTTGGCAGAGAGATGCATGCACCACCAGGAGGGACCTGAGTCCGACCAAATATGACACAAGCAAGATGACTGGCCAGAGACAACCCGGAAAGCTAACCCCATGACCTTAAAACCTGAGACTGCAAGCCATGTGTCAGAGCAGCTCTCCTGGCTTCCCTTACCCTGCTGCTCTCTGCCAGGGCCCCCCTTCCCAATAAAGTCTTTTGCTCTCTCACCACATGTGTCTCCTTGGACAATTCATTACCGAGGGTTAGACAAGAGCAAACTCTCAGGCCCTGAAAGGGGCCCTATTCCAGTAATGATAGTATCATTATGGATAGGCAGAGACCAGTCCCAAACAAGATAGTTTATAATCCCTGTTGGCCAGGTAGAATTAATGAGGTATGTGTCATTCTCTGTGCTTGCATGATTTCAATAACAGATGAGTACATCTTTGTCACTTTTGCACAATTGTTGCAGTTGTGCACAATTATGCACAATTGTTGTATGTGCATAGCTGTTTCCATATGTGCTAAGTGTAACTGGCATTTTAGATGTCTTTTAAAAGATTATGCTATGATTCCATGTTGAAACAAAAGTTATTATGTATCTTCGAGATCACAGGAAAAGAGTATTGAGACGTTTGGGACATTGAGATATTTGAGTATTGATATATTAGGTACACAAATATCATTGTTGAGAAATCACCAAAATTCCATATTTTCTTGCAAAGCAACAATCAAGTGTTTAACAGGACCTAAGAAGGTAAAATACCCACAAGTAAATGAAGCTGTTAACATTTTCTTGCCTGCATATCTACAAAAAGATTGTCTATCACACAACAAGCAACAGAACTAAAGACAGGAGAAACTGATATCTGAAAGAGCTAAAGGAATCTTAAAGAAATGAGAGGCTGATAAGACCAATTCTTATTTTACACAGGACAAGTGATAAGGTATTAAACAAGAATTCATGAAAAATTTCCTTCTAACTTTGAATTTAAATTCCAGAGATATATTATCAATGAAGACAAAAAGAAGGAAGGGAAAAAAAAAGGAAGAGGGAGGGAGGAAGGACAAATTAATTTCTCTTATATTTTCCTTTTAATGTATGCCCAAAAGTGATAAATGATTAAGGTCTATGTTTACATAAGTCCAAAAGGGCTCTTTCAATAAAAATTTTTAAAAAAATTCTACAATAGCATTATGTTATAGTGTAATAGACAGCATTTTTTTCTTTTGGTACACAAAGCAATAAGGCATCTCAAAGTTGATAACATCTTGGAATGGATGAAATATGGAAAGGATTAGCTACTACAGTATAGTTATATCTTCATAATGTTAGCAACATTTCTCTCAAAAATATTTATTGATAGAAAAATAGCCACTTTACATTTTCAGTGTTGCACTATACCTATCAGGGTCCAATTTACAATATGAAAACAATGACCAAGCAATTAGACAAAATTAAAAATTCAGGGACTTCCCTGACGCTCCAGTGGTTAGGACTCTGTGCTTCCAGTACAGGGGGTACGGGTTCGATCCCTGGTCGGGGAGCTAAGGAACTAAGCTCCCATATGCCGCGCAGCCAAAACAACAACAACAACAACAACAAAGAGCCTCATGATAACATAAATAATAACTGTATTAAAACTTCAGCCATTTACTTATTTTTTTCATCTCAAGTACTATTTGGTAATCTGTGACTTTTCTCCTGGGGAGCTTTTGGTAATACTTCTGCAAGCCTCAAATGCATGCTGTTAACACTCAGGTTAACAGTTTTGACTGATTTGTCTGTTTAGTCCAAAAAGTGATTCAATAGATATTTCCCCAGTGAACTTCCTGCCAGGACTGTGATCACCCAACATGAATAATAGTCTCTAGACCATGGAAAGCACTAGAGAGGGTTCTGAAGGTCATAACCAGGGACAGCCCTTGAGAAAGGATTGCCCATCATATAAATTTGTCTTGAGTGTTACCCTCCTTCCCCTTCAGTTACTCATTGTAGGTGTGCACCCATACACACATACACATACACAGTAGCATTCAGACTCTCAGCTGGCTAATAACAGAGTAACAGAAAGTTAAACATAAGCAATATGACAGGAGAAAATATTGGCAAAACTAATGGGTTGATAACTTGAGTGCGTGAGGTATTTGTCCCCTAGACTCTATTTGTGAAGAGTTGCAATGGGAGAGATGCTAATAAACATAAAGAACTTAATTCGTGAATTTAAGCTCCTAGCAGTTTGAATCCTGGCATAAACAAAAGATTTGCAGGCATAATTAGCTAGCCAGAATTTCCTACTGCAGAGAGAATACATAGAACTTCTAAGGGCTGGAGGAGATAGACAGAAATTTTTCAAAGAAAGTGAAAGAGTTAGGCAGAATGTGGTACGCCTACACATTTTCCACTCCAAGAATAGAGCCCTGGGATGGGAATAGGGGAAAACAATAGAACTTCTAATAAAAACATAAACCCCAAAGTAGAAAATTCCTGAATATTTTTTCTTGGGTGCAGCCCAGAAAAATGATAAGCATCTTATAGAAATATCCCACACTTGCAAAGAGCTGTAGTAGATATGGTGGTAGGTATGGTAGTTGCATCTGGAGGTACTGGAAGACAGAAAGACCCTCAGAATTTTTCATGCTACTGTAGCATACAAAGAGAGAGTAAGGATGCTTAGGCAAATGGTCAACCTTATGCTGACTACAGCTTCTAGTGTCCTTACCATGTCTGGCATCTCACTCTAGCAACATCCTACTGCCGGATTTACCATGTGGTCTATTTGTAAGTCCGATGACTTATACCATCTTAGCAAGAGTGATCCTATGTCCAGGCTGCCTCTTCCATGGCTTTATTTTGAAACATATTTGTGCTGGATAAGAATTCTTTGTTGACAGGTTTGGGTTTTTTTTTGTTTTGGTTTGGTTTTTTTGTTTTGTTTTGTTTTCAGTACTTTAAAGATGTTGCTCTACTGTCTTCTAGGTTGCATTATTTACAAGGGAAATTTGTTGCTATCCACATCTTTGTTCCTCTGTTCAAAATTTGTCCTTTTTTCTCTAGCTGATTTTTACATTTTGTCTTTATCACTAGTTTTAAGCAGTTTGGTTCATGATTCTTTTATTGGCTTTCTTGAGCTTTTTGGATCTGTGGGTTTATAGTTTTCAGCAAATTTGGAAAAATATTGGCCATTATATCTTCAAATACTCTTTCATTTATTCCCCCTCTTCTCCTGCAGGAACTGCAATTACATATGCATAAGTTTGATCCAAGGCATTCCACAGCTCACTGATGCTGTCTTCATACTTTTTTGATCTTTTGTATTTCTGTTTTATATTTATATATTTTTATAAATATATAAATACACTTATATTTTGGATTTTTTATGTCTTCAAGCTTGCTAATCTTTTTTCCTGCATGTGTTATCTACCTTAATCCACTCTGTATTTTTACACGTCAGATGTTTTAATTTTCATATCTATAAGTGATTTGGTTCTTTTTTATACTTTCTACATCTCTCCTTAATATCATCAGCCTTTCCTCTAGCTTTTTGAATAAATGGAAAGCAGTTATACAGCTGTTTTCATGTCCTTGTCTACTAATTCAATTATTGGTGCCATTTCTGGGTCAGTTGTGATTGATTTTCCTCCTCATCATGGGCTCTGTTTCCCTAGATGAGGAGTGCCTAGTAAGTTTGTATAACCAGTAATTTTTTTTTTTGCAGTACGCGGGCCTCTCACTGTTGTGACGTCTCCCGTTGCGGGGCACAGGCTCCAGACGCGCAGGCTCAGAGGCCATGGCTCACGGGCCCAGCCGCTCTGCGGCACGTGGTATCTTCCCCGACCAGGGCACGAACCCGTGTCCCCTGCATCGGCAGGTGGACTCTCAACCACTGTGCCACCAGGGAAGCCCCCCAGTAATTTTTAATTAATGCTAGACATGAGTGGTTTTACCTTGTTGGGTGTTGGCTGTCTTTATGTTCTCATGAATATTCTTGAGTTTTGTTCTGGTATTGGGTGTGTTACCTGGAAACAGTTTTGATCTTTAGAGGTTTGGTTTGTGAACTTTCTTAGCCTACAGAGCAGCATTTAGGATATGACTAACATTTCCCCACTACTGAGGCAAAATTCTCTTGAGTAATCTACCCAACATTCAGTGAATTATGAAATGTTCTACTCTGCCTGGATGGAACCAGACCTCTTTCCAGCTCTGTGTGAGCTGTAGAGATTATGCCCTCTAATTCTTTTGGATGGTTCTTTATCCACTTCTGGTGGTTTTCTCACATGCCCGTGCTTATTAACACTCCGCTGAAGACTCCAAGGAGATCCTCTACATATTTCTGGTGCTCATACTGCATACAGTTCTATCTTCTCCATGACTCTACTCTGTGAACTCTAGCCAACCTAGCCTCCCTGGACTTCAAGACCCACCTTGGTTTCCCTCCCTACTCATGTTTGGTTTCCTCTCTCTCAGGGGTCACTCTCCTCCATTGCCCAATGCCCCATGTCTTGAAAATTGTTATTTAATGTATTATGTCTGGTGTTTTAGTTATTTTCAAGTTGGAGGATGCATTCAAACTCTTTTACACCATCTTGGCCAGAAGCACAGATCAATGTGATATTTTTTTAGTGTGTTAAGTTTCCCTATAATATCTGAGTTTACATAGTCTGATCATATTATGGTTTTGGTTATTTGGGATGGCATTTTTCAATCAACAGTCTTTCTTCCTCAAATTAAAATATCTATAAATCTCTACGTGTTTAGGATTCTAAGTCCAGATTCCCAATATATTGAAATATCTAGAGTAAGAACAAAACACAGAAGTATTTTGCCTACATATTACCAAACATCCAAAATGTATCCAATAGCCTAATGTTTGGTTTCATATAGGCTTAACATTTGAGTGCTTACTTTTTCTCTTTCCTGTCAGCTGTTGGACCTCCACATCCACAGATACAAACCACAGTGAATTCGCTGTTCCAAAGCTAATCCCTTTTCTTCAAGCAGCTTTGGAATGCAGTCGTACCTGAGCCAAGGAGGGCCCGAGAGGTTAAAAATAAGAAATATTTTCCTCTAATTGAAAATTTTAAAAACAATTCTACAAGTGGAAAGCAAATTTTTAATGACAAATCACTTTTAGTTATTTTTAAACTTGTTTCTGTAATTCCTAAGGAATATTTTTCTTCTCTGGGGATCATTTTGTCCTTTTCCTTGGCTCCTGCTTTTGAGATAAAGCCATTATCAATAAACCACTTGGGAGGAGAAAAAAGGAAGATGGCTTTTCCTAGGCAGAAAGCCTCTTTCTCATCTTACCCAAACATACATGCACTCCAGTGACATACCCCATAGTGAAGTGGCTCAGTATCCTTAATGCTAATAAAAATCTCTAAGAAAACAATGAGAACATTTTTATTTATTTATTTATTTATTGGCTGAGTTGGGTCTTTGTTGCTGTGCTCGGGCTTCCTCCAGCTGTGGCGAGAGGGGCCACTCTTCATTGTGGTGCGCGAGCCTCTCATTGCGGTGGCCTCTCCTGAGCACGGGCTCTAGAGTGCAGAGCACGGGCTCTAGAGTGCGGGCTCAGTAGTTGTGGTGCACAGGCTCAGCTGCTCCGCAGCATGTGGGATCCTCCCAGACCGGGGCTCGAACCCATGTCCCCTGCATTAGTAGGCAGATTCCCAACCACTGCCCCACCAGGGAAGACCTGAGAACGTTTTTATTTTGTGCTCTCTCTGTATTAAACATCATCAGCCCTATTATATTACTGTGCTGTCACAACAGGGTTATTATAAGTCACAAGTTTTTCCACTATTCATAAATTATAATTTGCTGTCAGTTTGTACCAGACACTAGTCTACTTAGGGGAAAGGAAAAAGGATGCTCTATCTTTTTATACTGTTAAGAGTCTTTCTAAACATCATGTTACTTGGATACTTGACAGACCTCCCTGGCAGTACACACTTTATTTTTAAACTTTCTTAAAATCCAAACTTTCTTTTTTCATTTCACAACATTGAAAAATAAAAAGCTTCAAAGGGTATTTTCCATAATTAGTGTTAAAACCAAGACAAATTTTGCTGTTAAATTTCATTAAAACATGTTCTCTTTATTTTTCATATTTGAAAATGAGAAATTATAACTTTTCCCCCATTTTCTTTACAACACCACATTTTCTAGACAGCTACACATCTTCAAACTTGGCTTAAACATTCCTGAAAGAAACCTTCATTTATATCAAAAGAAATGAAAGAGAAAAAATATATGGTATATAACGTTCTGGATTTTAACATTTTCTCGTGTACATTACAGGATACAATTAGGCTATGAAGCTACCTAACAGAAATCCCTTCCATTTAGGTAATGGTGTGAGGAAAAATCTGGAAAGCAGCAGTCTTAATAAATATGCAAAAGACCAGAAAGTGAGAAAGAAAAGAAAATCCAGTTCTTGGATTATTTATCTTGACTCTAATTACTGGATTTTAAGATTTGTGGTTAGAAGCTCTTCATCTAGCCTAGCATAGAGAGGCTTTATCGCAAAATAATACTCTACAACACATAGGAATTGCATCATCCCTCACCTTGCCCTCCAGCCCAACAAAAATTCCAATCCATGAAAATTTAGGAATTTAACCTCAAAGTCTACAGTAATGGAACATGCTGTGTTTTATTTTGACAGTGGAATGAATCTACCAGAGGCTCCCGAATCCACAGGGCTTGGGTATCTGGCTCCAGAGCCAAGTGGTTTAGGAGTCAAATGCATGGGAGAGTCTGCAGGCTGCAGACCCAGGATGAGGATGTCAGGGAAGCCTTCTGCCTAAAGAATGAGAAGTCAGGAGCTACAGGAGGCAAGTGCTTTCAGAATGCAGCTCAAGTTTTTCTACCTCTATATTCTATTTTCCTTTCTTTGTTTCTCTTTTTCTTCCCAAAATTCATACTATCTCCTATTGTAGAAAATGTGAAGAAAGCACACCAAATTAAAGAAGAACATAGCATTGCCTACAATCCCTCCATAGAAATAAACATGCCACCTTTCGTCATATCACCATCTTGACTTTGTGTTGTTCCTTTTGTTGTTGTTTTCTTTATTAAACATTTTGATAAAATGGGAAACAATCATGATACCATACTCTATATAAATATATAAATAGATTATGGTATCATGATTGTTTCCCATTTTATTAAAAAATCTTTAAATTTACTTTTCAGAAAAGGCAAAATAGTTCCAACATACGGTGTGCCATGTATTTAACTTTTTCTCTTTTGGATGTCTTGCTTGTTTCTAGGTGCCTATTCTTGGACACAATGCAGTGATGAACATCTTTGCTCATAAATCTCTCTGTGCATTTCTGTTTATGTTGCTGATATATATTCTAAGAACAAAATTACTAGGTCCAAGGATATGAAAACCTTTGAATCTCCTGATAAAAATAACCATATTGCTTTACAGAAAAGTCAAACCCATTAATATCCCACTTTCAGTATGTGAGTATACTTGTTTTTCTGTGACATTAAAGCATTAAGAACTATAATTATTTTATACTAAGGTATTAAGACAAACATTATTTCATTGTTATTTTAATTTTTGGCTTTTCATTACTTGCAAGCTTGCATACTTTATATGTTAAACAGGTCTATAATTTTCTCTACTGAAAACTGCCTATTCATGTCACTTGCTCATTTATCTTCTTGTGTGACAGTGTTTTTCTTACTGAGTTCTATGAACACAATACACACGAAGAATATGCAGCATTTCTTATCAAAATGTGCTGTAAATATTGTCCCAATTTATTTAATTACAACTATAATAAATTTTAAGTCAATTTATTGAAACTGAAAACAACAACAGCAGTTCGTTCATTTCTTCCACCCACCATCCTCTGCCTCTGGCAACCACCAATCTATTATATGAGCTTAGTTGTTTAAATTTAAAAAAAAATATTTTTAGATTCCACATATAAGAGAGAGCATATTTTTCTCTGACTTATTTCACTTAGTATAATGCCCTCGAGGTCCATCCATGTTGCTGTAAGTGGCAAAATTTCATTCTTTTTGTGGCTGAATAATATTCCATTGTATGTGCATATCACAATTTCTTTATTCTTTTATCCATTGATGGACTCTTAGTCTCCATATCTTGGCTGTTGTAAATACTGCTGCAGTGAATATGTGGGTGCATATATATTTTCAAATTAGTGTTTTTGCTTTCTTTGGGTAAATACCCAGAAGTGGAATTGCTGGATCATATGGGAGTCCTATTTTTAATTTTTTGAGGAATCTCCATACTGTTTTCCACAGTGGCTACACCAAATTACATTCCTACTAACAGCCCACAAGTTTTCTCCTTTCTCCACATCCTTGCCCAACACTTGTTATTTCTAGTCTTCTTGATGATAGCCATTCTAACGAGATGATATCTCATTATGGTTTTGATTTGCATTTTTCTGATGATTAAGGATGTAGAGTATCTTTTCATGTACCTGTTGACCATTTTATATGTCTTCTTTAGAACAATGTCTATTTAGATCTGCCCATTTTTTAATCAGGTGGTTTACTTTTTTGCTATTGAGTTGTATGCGTTCTTTATATGTTTTGGATATTAGCCCCTTATCAACTATATAATAATTTTTACGTACACTTTTTTATGTAACCAAATATGTCATACTTTCCTTTTATAGCTCCTTACATTGTTTTATTTGCTGATCATTACAGAGCTGCAATAGCATGCTAAAGATAAGATAAGCTGTGACTCAGACTCACTCCCAACAAATCAAGAGTTGTTTGTTGTGAACAAAATTTTGCAGGAAAAGTTCATCAGTAAATGAGAATATTTGCTCAGTCTAAATCATCTTTAGCTACATGTTATGTAAATTCTGTTGAAGAGTCTTAACCACCCTAATGAATCGTGTCTCAAATCTATACCATTGAGTCCTCTTACAGCCATAGTTCAAAACATATGGTCATTATTAAATTGATAGGCTCACTTATCTCATGATCATTTGTTTAATACTTCTATCAACAAATATTTGCTGAGCACCTACTCTGAACATGGTCAGATTGAAAAGCATCCCAGTTTCAAACAAGCACATGCCCTAAATTAAGATTCAATACCTAACAGGCATATTTAAGTGACTTGTTATATGACAAACATCTAGATGGGCTGGCTCTTCTCCCTCCATCTGTTTGACATTTGGGGTCATTAGCGATAAGGGTCCAATGAGGAGTAGGTGAAAAAAATGAGAAACAAAGCGTGGGTCATTAGGTGGCATAAACAAAGCTGCAAAACACGTTGTGGAGTAAATCATGTCCAGCCTGGAGCTAGAGTCTGGAAATAAGCATTGTGAAGTCTATTCAGACTTCTTCTCCTAAAGGCAATCATGACAAGCCCCTTTTTGACTCACCTTCAAAATAGCCTCTATCATCCTCTTCCAACTGCATTTCTTTAGAATTAAAAATTAGATTTGAATTTGGATTTAAAGCATAATCAAGGACTTGTTCACTGCAGGACATTTTAAAAGTCCTCAAGATCTTGAAAAAGAACAGGCAGCCAAGAACAAAGAAACGCAAGTGTGGAAGATATTCCTCTTTTCTAACAAAGAAAAGAAAGAACAATGTGAATACTAACCCTGCCACAACCCTCCATTTCCTGCCCAGGCTGATTTCTGAGGGGCACCTCTTTGGCCATTTCATGGGCTCCTTTGTAAGTTTTATTGAGACCAGAAACAACAGAACGCCTTAAATAAGGGGAATGACTCAGCCCCTTTGTTCGTCAGTAACCTCAGTCAGTGGCTCTTGGCTTAAAAATTCCATGACACTTGTCCTGTTCCCAATCAGATGTGAGATTCAGCTCCCTAAAATCATCACAGTCTTTGTGGGACCCCCTTGTGATCCTCACTGTACACTTCAATTTGCGGACTCTTTGCATCCATGTTTCCCACAACCTCCACAGAGTGTAGACCTGCATCTACTCCTCCTATTTCCCCATGTGGGCTGCTGAACAAAGTGCCTGCAGAATTGAAGTGAGACCAATAAATTTACTCTCTCATACTCTGTCTCTACCTTTTCTCATCTCCCCCGATTCTACCGGACCTGAGAATTAAAATAAGGAAAAATAAAAACATTGCTTAAAGAGGGGAAATAAACAAGGCCAGATTCTTCTCCAACCCGGTTCAATCACAACCCAGGCATGTGCTTTCAACAGCAGAAAAGAGAAAATCTTTACCAGGCAAATAACAAACTACCCTGCAGGGTGGTCTGATGCTTCTGAAGCTTATAGACCAGAACACTAGGATCACATGTACAGACTGCTGCATAGTTTACTTAGAGTGGGTCAAAAGTCACCCTTCTGAGTGATACTCCCTTCTGAATGTTCTGAATATTGGAATGCATAGGGCTCTTCCCTTCTCTCCTGCCAGGATCATCCAGATTAAGTGTGAGACATCACTGGCTGACTGTTGGCTGGATAAAACATGTGCTCAAATAAGATGGATTATCTGACCATCATTAAATAATAGAATTCCTTGAATTCTACAGTTTAGCTATCATAACAACTAACAAGTATTTGGTCCTTGCTATACGCTTGGCTCTGTGCTAATCACAGAGAAAATAAAGGTAAGTAAAACACATCCTTACACTTGGGAACTCACAGTTAAGTAGGGGAGATAGACCAGTTTAACAGAAACTCAATGCAATGCAATACACACTACAAAAAAACAAAGAAAAAGTACCTCTGAAATACTACAAAAACACTTTGTCAAACACTAAATAGGAAGTGATCAACTTAACCTAGGGTTTGCTGATGAAAACTCATTAAGCACCTCCTATGATTCAGGCACTGTGCCAGGCACTGGGGAGAGAGAAGTGAACATAGCTCCTATCTTCATATGCTGTAAGTTGAGCTGGACTGACAAACCTAGAACAAATAAATACATAAAGTACAATTATAAATAGTGGAAAATGCCACGAGGAAAAGAACAGGGTGGTATGATAGGGAATGTTCAAGAGAACTAAGTAAAATCTGGAAATCAAGGAGAGACTTTTAGAGGAAATGACATTACAGTTAAGACATGAGAGAGTATGCATGAAGCAGGACAGGAGTTGGGTAAGAGGGCTCTAGGCAGGGAAAACAGAATGAGTAAAGACTTTCAGATGAGAACAGATTTGAACAAGAATCCCATATGGCTTAAGCATAGTGAACAAAGTGGGGCATTGCAGAAGGTGGAAATTGAGAAGCTGGGATCAGACAGAGCAAGACCTGGTAGGCTAACTAAGGAAGCTGAATTTCAGTCAAAGTGCAGTGGGACGCCATTGAGGCATCTAGAATGGTGGATAAAATCCCTCCCAAATGACTCTGAATCCTTACAATGTGCTTAGCTTACATGGCATGGTGCTGCACAGACAGACACTATTTGATCCCTGGCTCCAGCCTCTTAGTAGCACTCTCCTTCTCTCCTCTGGACCCCCTAGCTCTTATTTTCAGTGGTGCGTCTCCTCCCTGAGAATTTAACTGCCCCCCTCCATCCCCTCCCTTCCCCACCACCATATGCATTATTTCTTGTACCTGTGTCCTCAGAATCCCCTTCAGCTAAGGGTGGTCCTCTACCTGATACCATGCTTTCCCCCTGTACCTTCCTGGAAACCCTCCTCATACTCTTGACCTCCCTCCCTTCCTTCAGACTCTCCTACTCCACCTCTCTGACTCTCCCTAGCTCTTTCCTCTATGATTAGCATAGACTGTGTTGATGGGTGAAATGGGTGGATAGGATCACAGATTCCTTGAATCTGGTAGTGACAATAAAAGAAGTGCTTATAGTCTTTTCTTTGAGAGTATTTTCTAACCTAGCTGCAAATAAGAAATATTTGCATTATTGTAGAATCTATTTCACAACCTACAGCCTCATTTCCTGTTCGGTAGTTCTACAATATTTCTAACAGCTTTTTTTTCTGGAAAGTGTGGTAGAGATACCTAGTGTTCTTCCACATCTGGTTTTCCTCTCCTTCTGGGCACATGAAAGAATTAGACTCCCCTTCCCTTTGCACCAAGGCAGGGTCATGTCACTGGCCAATAGGCAGTGTGCAAAGTGGCACGTGTCACTTCTGAGCCAATGCATTTAAGTGCAGCACGTGTCTCTCTGGAGCCCTCTTCCTCTGCCACGTTAACCAGGGAGGTCTCATGTTGTAAATGGTCAGGTAGAGTTGCCACATAGAGGAGAGTTACTGAGTCACCTTGAGCTGCAGAAGACTTGAATTTGGTGCTGACATTTAGTGATGCTTGTTACCACAGCATATCATGCCTATTCTGACTAATAGAGAAAGATGGGAGAACTAATCACTCTCTTCACACATTATACTTATTTCCTTGTAACCATTCTAATTATGATTTCATAGGTGAGTTTGTTCCTATTTTTTAATAAATTTATTTATTTTATTTTATTATTTATTTTTGGCCGCATTGGGTCTTTGTTGCTGCGCGCAGGCTTTCTCTAGTTGCGGCAAGTGGGGGCTACTCTTCATTGTGGTGCGCAGGCTTCTCATTGCGGTGGCTTCTCTTGTTGCGGAGCCTGGGCTCTAGGCATGTGGGCTTCAGTAGTTGTGGCACGTGGGCTCTAGAGTGCAGGCTCAGTAGTTGTGGTGCACGGGCTTAGTTTCTCCACAGCATGTGGGATCTTCCCGGACCAGGGCTCAAACCCGTGTCCCCTGCACTGACAGGCGGATTCTTAGCCACTGCCCCACCAGGGAAGCCCTATTGCCTAATTTTGATGGGAACTTTGTGTGACTGTTCTTGTTAATTAACTCTCCTCTGCCCCTAACCAATGTTCTTAAAGTAAATAATAATGACCATTTCACTGAGTTAATGTGACAAATAGTTGACTAGAAAATCAAAATGCATTCCACTCTCTTCCTTATTTTCTTCCTTCTGTCTTTTCTTCCTTCTTTCCTTGCTACCTTCCTCATTCCCTACTTCTCTGTTTTCTTTCTTTCTCATCCATTTCTATTCCTCTCTCCTTCCCACCCTTTGTAAACAATGGCTGCTCAATAAAAGCTACTGACATGTTAATTGATCACATAATCCCCAAAGTGCTAAATATTGTGTCCTCATCTTCCCCCCTTTATTTTTCCCTTCCTGTCCCACCCCAGGACCCCGATTCTGGCCCAGGCTAATTCCCTTTGTTCATTTATCTTCTTTGACATGGTCCAGGGGTGAATTCAGCCTGACAGTTTCGGGGGGATTTTGGGAGCCTCCACTTCCCAGAGACTCCTTTCCGGTTAGAAACCAAATATAGTCTAAAAGACTATACAGTGGAACCTAATCTCCCCAACCTTTCTTATACTTAATGCATACAAGGCCCTTTTCTATAAAAGTTCTACCATTACCATAATCAGAAACAGTCAGAGGATCACAAAAAACCTGTCAGGGGTAAGTCACAGAGCTTAAGAAATCTTACAGGTCTTTAGGCTCAGGGTGCCAACCTGAATTCCTCCTTCCCTCTATGAAGTGGTAACTGGACCAAAGGAGCAAGATTTTAAAGTGCACTGAAAAGGATAAGGGATAAGCAAGTTTTAAGCTAGCCAAACCTGCTGGTACTGCATAGCAAGGATTGCATATAAGAAGCTGGTACTGGGCAACGGTGTTCATCTACATGACATCTATATGACTCTGGCCCCTGACCCTGAGTTCCTCCTTTATTCTTGAATTCACCTAGTTCCTGTCCCTTACCTTTGTCTCTAATCTTCAGCCCTAAACTCAACTGCTGTCCCTTTCAGCAGATGGTGCTTCTTGATTTTACTCTTCGAAGTCCTCTATGTGGCTTGTCTGTGTTTAGATGTTTCCTCTGGCTCCATTTGTTTTAGACCAATCGTCAGAAGCCCACCTTAACTCTGATCCTGGTAGAACAGCCCAAGATGGAATTGGGCATATACGAAGAATGTATGAACAAATGTTTATAAAAAGTGAACGAAATGAAGCATTTAATGCAAAAGGCTACAGCGGGCTGGAGCTGGCTGGTACTGGCTCATGAGAGCCAGTTGTTAGGTTTTCAGGAATTTTGCAAGTCAGTTGTTAAACATTGATCACCATTATTAAAAATTAAGTTATCTAAACTTACAATTAAATAAATTATACTAAATTAAAGGGAATGCATAAGTAAAACTCATCAGTTCTTAATTATTTTGCTACATTTTACTATATTCTATGCTTTAGTGGTCATCTGTGTCTAATGTATCTGTATGATAGGAATGCTATATAATGATGTGTCGTTGCCCATGTCATTCTAACTCTGCACTCAATGGCATCAGCCATGGTGAGAGTATTTACCCCATGGAAATCAGCAAATGTTAGAAAGGGGGTTCTTTCCTCCCCTCAAGCCTACTGTTGAATGCTTACCAGCACAGCACTGCAATAGGGTGCCAATGTCTTTCAGAAGTGGGTACTGAAGACAAAAGCATGGGGAAGGGGGAATATTTGCAGTTACTTCCCCAGAATCTATTCTCATGCTGTCCCCTTGTTAAGCAGGTTCCTGTTTCCCAACTATATAGTTTTCATGGTAACTTGCATTCGGCTACAGAACTGGGTTTATTGTCTTAAGCCCAGTGGCTATCCCAAACTTCTGACTATGATCAGCCTGGTTCAAGGACGGATTCATCTTCTAAATCAGTCCAACTGTAGCCACTGAGGCTGATCTGAAGGACCTGTATTTGAGCTACCAGAAAATCTAACCTGCCATTCCTGCTAGACATGAACAAAGAAGTCTGTAACCCCAGAAGACACTGGTAGCCATCTTGGAACCACAAATGAAAGAGACTGCCCAAGAATGAATATAAACTGAAGAAGTAGAATGAAAAAATGGTAAGAGAAAAACTAGATTCTGGGCAGGTTTGGGTTGAAAACAATCTAATCTTAGACTTTCTGTAAGTCAAGGAATTTCCTTTGCCTTTAGTCTGATTAAATTGGACCTTCAGTTACTTGCACCAGAATGATTCCTTCCAGCTTCGTGACATGCAGTTTGTCTTTTAAAGGAGGTAACTGCAGGAAAAAGCAAATACTGTGTGTGTATATACACGTCTGACTCTTCAACCAAAGAGCAAGCTCTTTGGAGGCTGTAACTTTTTATTGCACACATTTGTATCTGTAGCTAACTTAACACTGTGCCCTGCACATAGTAGGGGGCAAGTAGTAGTAAGTGCTTAAAATAGGCTTGTTTAGTTGAATTGGTTAGCAAGTCAGAGAAGGGATTGTGCAAGAAGTAGAGTGAATCAGAGTAAATTCTGCTTGCTTTTCTTGGCTGACTGGCCAATTTGAATCCATCTGTTGTCATTTGTCAAGGTGCCAGGGGAAAAGGAATGAAGCAATATGGTTCTTGAGTCCAAGAGTCCTGTCTCTTAAATGGAGAAAGTTGGAGTTTTCTGCTGAAACACAGTGAAAATGTCATAGTCTTTAGTTAGCATAAACCCTAAGAAAACTCATGTGACCTACGTTTTCACGATGCCAAGTCTCTGGATAAAAATTAAAATGTGTGGTCAACACGCTCCTCAAAATCTATGCATGTGGCATCACATCAACAAATATCCAATTACTTAACTGGACTTCTCACTGTCTAGCCAGGGTTGTTTATGTCATTGAAAGTGATGGCAGCAAGTATGGCACTGTGGCGCTAAATGACACCAGTGCCTTATGATTCTGAGAGGGAGATAAGCATAAACACAGGCAAATCACATGAGTGTTTCAGGTACATTTCAAGGCAGAAAGAGGAAATAACCATAGAAATAGGGACGCTGCCTCTGTTTTCCGACTCCTTCCCTGTCTTCTCCTCCACTCCCCTATTTGACATACAATATCTCTTATTTATTTATATTAATTTTCTTTCCACGTCCCAGAATGTGAGCTCCAGGAAGGCAAGGATTTCTCTCTATTTTTGTTCACTGCTCTTTCTGTGAACAAAATAGACTCTGGCGAATGCTAAATGCTCAATAAACATTTGATGAACAAATGAGATGGCCTGAAGGATGGCAATATGCTAAGCAATTCATAAATCAAAAACTAAGACGGCCTGGTGAAAAAAATACTTTTTTTCTAAATTAAATTAAAAGACGCAGTGACTTAATGAGTACTGGCTGGCTGAACTGCAATCTTTGTGATAACAAATAATTTGTTTAACTTTCTATCCCTTGGGTTCTCCACCCAGAAAACTGGAGATAACAGTGCCAGTCCCATATTCTTCAAAAACTTTTAAGTGTCCCAAAAGAGGCAATAGCTGTAAAGGTGTTAGGTTAAAGATGCAATGGAGGAGCTTAGCAAGGATGGGCTTTCATGAAATTAAACAATTATCTCAGTTGCCCATTGACTTATTAAACTGGCAAAATTCATTTATCAGCTTTTGTTCCTATACATACTTGCAACCATACGTTAATCAGTTTTCTATATTCCTATTTATACCAAAGTATTAAAGTTATTGTAACTTTAATTAATCATTTCCAAACAAAACTGCAATTTCATACACTTCAAATTTTCCTTTAAAGCCATAAACTTTTTAATGCTAAAAATAGACATACCTACCGAATGCAAACTAACTGACATTTATTTTATTGTTTTGGAAACAATTTTAAATAGTGAAATGGCATTTCTCCAGGGTAATTACCCTTCCTCCCGATTCGTTAATAGCAAAACAGTCTGTCTGTTATGGGAATTCTATTTATCCTCTTCCCATTTTCTCCTTTAAGCTAAATTCTATTTTCCGGGGTCTCCTTACCAATCCTCAAAAAGAGACCCTGTACCTTTAATAGCACAGACCTGGTGAGAGGTTTCTTTCCAAACTTGTTCCCTGGCTTCCAAGTGACGAAACCAGCTGTAATTTGAGAGCAAAGAGATCCTCAGGATATCATTAGCCAAAGGAAAAGCTCCGCATTCCCACCCAGTCCAGGAGTTGAAATAGTATCAGAGGGCAAGAACCTTTCTCTCCAGCTACAGGCTCCATTTCCCAAGGAGCGAGGGGTAACTCAGAGAGCCAGAGTAGGGCAACGGAGCCAGCCAGCGTCCAGCCAGAGAGCTGCAGCAGGGGTTCCCCACCCGTGCCGGGATCCCGTCTGGAAGGAGCCGGCTGAGTTCCAGCCACCCGAGCGAGCGCAGGAGCTCAGAGCGAGGGTGCATCCTGGGCTGCGGGCGCGGCGGCTGCTACCCAGGCTCTGGTGCCGCAGCCACATGAAGCCAGTTGGGGAGGGGGTGCCAGGGTGCAGCGAGGCTACTGGGACTGAGGCTGACGCCGTCTCAGGGAGGCGCTGACTCCCTAGGGGACCCCCTTCCTCGCGCCTGGGCGAAAAGTCTTCTCCTAGGGGTCCCCGGTCATCCTGAATATCCAGGATGGTGTTCATGAAGTTCCTCTGGATGGGTTTTCTGTGCCACCTGTGTCAGGGCTATTTCGATGGCCCTCTCTATCCAGAGATGTCCAATGGGTCTCTGCACCACTACTTTGTGCCCGACGGGGATTACGAGGAGAACGATGACCCCGAGAAGTGCCAGCTGCTCTTCAGGGTGAGTG
Source organism: Tursiops truncatus (assembly GCF_011762595.2). Taxonomy (NCBI): domain Eukaryota; kingdom Metazoa; phylum Chordata; class Mammalia; order Artiodactyla; family Delphinidae; genus Tursiops; species Tursiops truncatus. Next base: position 77,627,093 of record NC_047041.1, read on the forward strand.
ACCAACGGCGCTGCTCTCAAGGGGAGGGGAGCCCAGCCAGCAGTCTGCTGAGCCTCACCCTGCGGGAGGAATTCACCGTGCTGGGCCGCCAGGTGGAGGACGCGGGACGCGTGCTGGAGGGCATCAGTAAGAGCATCTCCTACGACCTAGACGGGGAGCAGAGCTACGGCAAGTATCTGCGGCGGGAGTCCCACCAGATCGGGGATGCCTACTCCAACTCGGACAAGTCTCTCACTGAGCTGGAAAGCAAGTTCAAGCAGGGCCAGGAACAGGACAGCCGGCAAGAGAGCAGGCTCAACGAGGACTTCTTGGGGATGCTGGTCCACACCAGGTCCCTGCTGAAGGAAACGCTCGACATCTCCGTGGGGCTCAGGGACAAATACGAGCTGCTGGCCCTCACCATCAGAAGCCACGGGACCCGGCTAGGTCGGCTGAAAAACGATTATCTTAAAGTGTAGGTGGAAGGGCAAACTTCCAGGGAGAGGGAATCACATCAGACCCGTGGTGGAAGGTGGGGGACAGAGACGGGGCTTTTTCCCATATACTTATTACTTTCTATAACCAGATTTGCACTTGGAGAGTGATCTGATGTGATCTTAACAAGAAAGAAGTGAGAGTTGAGTGGTTTTAGTTTTGTACACTATTTATGTGATCGCTATTGATTTGTCACCTGGAAAGAAGAATTTAAAACCATGTCTCCTGCCTTTCCTAGAAGGGCTTTATATCTCTGCAGAGACACCTGTTTCAGCCACCTCTGAAAGGACACAGTTTACGCAGTAGGGACTGTTTAATCTTCCTCATCCTGAAGATTATGTGAAAATACCCAGGGAGCATGTGCACAGCTCCTTTCTGCCTTCAGCCTTCTCTCCTGGGCTCTGAAAGCTGTCAAAGTCGCCTGTTTTTCAGAGGAGGTCAGAGGTGCTTCTCAGCATGCCTGGCAGAGGATGGAAGTTGCCGGTTTCTTCTCCTTTTCCTTCTTATTTATTAACCATGGTCTTTAGTTGTTTTCTTTTTGGTTTTGGATTTGGGTTTTTTGGTTTGTTTTTTCTTAAGTATTGGCTAGAAACTATATGCAAATCACCTTTTGCAGGGAGATGTCCGCTGTGCCTCTGTGGGTATGTGTAAGTTAAAGGGGTCACATTCAAGAAGTCTAAGGTTTGTGGTGATTATGCACTCCTGTGATATGCTGATTTGCTGTGTCTCTCATTGTGTGTCTGTGTCATCAGCACTGCAGTCCACTACAAAGAAGTAGGTAGATTGCCTTGACACCCCCCCAAATGCCTGTGATTTAGGTTACCAGTGTATTCTTTCTCATTTAAGGGTTTTGCTTCTGTTTGCTTATTGAAAATTTGTACTTCAAGTAGAGGGAATTTTAATTCTCATAACTCCTTAACTAAGTTTTATTATTCAGCCAATAAATATGTTCTCATATAATACCTGCTTATCTTCTAATTTATATTCATAACTTTCATACTGCAAAGAGGAGCCAGTACAAAAGAGAAGAGAAGGCTGGGATTGAAGCCAGTTTACTTAGAGTATATGATAAAGAAGACAGAGGGACCACTACGTATTTGACAATCCTCCCTTCCCTGGCCACCCTTACCATCCTCAAAAGGAAAAAATAAAATCTAGGCTGTGCCAAAACTTGATCTCTGCTGGTCTGCCTAAAAACTCCAAGTTTCTCTGGTTTTCCCCTAGAATTAATTGGAAAAGTGTACGGCAAGGCTCAGAGCTTATATGCCCTCAGAATGCAGAGGGAAGGCTCCATTCTAAGCTGTAAGAATCACAGTGATGTCTAATAACTTTGAAGACAGGTCTACGTTATTTCATTAATGATTTTTAAAATGGAAATGCACTTTATTTCATACCTTTTCCCAGCCAATCCTCACCCTTCCCTTAAATATGCTTTCCTTTCATTCATATGCACACACACACACACACACACACACTGGGAAATAAGTGTTCATAATCTATTCTCCAACAGGGCGCAATTTTTTCTCTCCCATGCATGAGGAATCCAGTTTTCTATCCCTCTGAAGTGTTCAACATCCTCCTATGACAATAGGGGAAACTGAGGTCCAGAAAGTGACTGATCCTCAGTTAGTTCTAACAGCACCAAGTCTCCTAGATCTAAGTATGGGACTTTCCCACACTGCTCTTTTCAAAGATGCTGAGAGATGAGAGGGAGTGGCTTGAGGCCTGAGGCTTTGCATAACTCTTTCATTGTTTAAAATAAAAAGGAACAAAATATGGAATAATACTTCAAATAATCATTTGTCATTTCTTTTAGCCGCCTCTAGTGTATGGGGAGAAGACTGGTGTGTGGGAAAAAGGTAAAGATCTTTTAAGAGGGTTTCTATCTTTATTCCATGAAAGATGAGGAAAAAAGTAACAGCAGAGGCAAAGGAGATGATATTTGGTACCTAAATGATTGTAGTTTGTAGTCACAACCTTTCCTATCTCAAAACTTTCATATCACTCACTTCACAGCAATCACATCTAATCCACAGACGTATTAAATGTCATCTCCTTAATTTTCCCAGTTGTAATAAAAGGATATTAGACTCATGATACAATGGAAAACTGATTTCCTCTTGATGCTAATTTCAATCAGTTGGGAATGACTACATACAGTAGTACATCAAAAAGGATTTAAATGACACAGATGTAAAGATTGCTGTACCCAATTAGAGATATCTTCCATGCGTGCAGGAAGGCGAGTGGTGACACATCTGCTACAAATTTGGAAACCCAAAAATAGATAATGTCTGAGGTTCTTTCCAGTGCTGACATTCTATGATTCCTACAAAACCAGAATGAAATTATCTGACATTGAATCATCCATTCAAGGCCAGATGTAATGCCAGTAATCTCACAGAGTCTTATGTAAATGGCCCCAGAGGGCAAATTGGAATTCCCAGGTGGGGAAAGCAAGCCATCCTGGACTATCAACCCAGAGGCTAGTATCACAAGGAGTTTCCAAATCCTCTTATGACGGGGAGCCAGCCCCACGCAGATCTTTCCTCTCTGCTTCCTTATTATTCTTACTAAGACTTTATTACTCACACAGTGACAAATTCTTTTTTTTAAGTAGTGATTCTTTATTTTTTAGACCATGAAATATTTTAAGAATCTGAAGAAAACTATATACTTTCTTCCCTGAGAAATCTACTTACAAGAACATTCAATGTAGGATAGTCTTTCTTTAATAAATATTTGTTGATCACTCAATATGTGTCAGGCACTAGGTTAGGTTGTGGGTAATTCTGAGATATTACAAAGTGTTGGGACACCAACTAACTGAAAGTTTTAAAAAACCTCTTAGGGCTTTTTTTTATTTGGAGTAGGAGACATTTATTATTATTATTATTATTGTCATTGTTATTATTGTTAACAACAACAACAAAATATCCAACTTTTTTGAGAACTCAACTCAGCATTATTGGTTAGAGCCTGTGCTAAGAACTTTGCCAGGGTATTTCCCTTAATTCTAACAACAAACTGTGTGAGGAAAGGATTATATAAAAGGAATTAACATATGCCAAGGGCTTAGAATAGTACCTGACACAGAGTGAATCCTCAATAAATGTTAGTTGTTGCTTTACTGTATTTATTATTATCATTATTTTTATAACTGAGGCCCAGAAAGCCTAGGTAATTTTCCCAAGGTTAAAACAGTGATGTCTTATTTGCTTCACTATTCTCTCACTTTTTAAGCTGATGATTATCTAGTGGGATATATGATCAAATAAAAGAAGAATGTGGAGGGTAAGGGTCCAGTGGAGCTGCCAGCTGTCCACTCCAAACATTGTCCCTTCTAGGCCAGGCAGCCTACAGTCTACAGCAGTTCAGATGCCTGAGAGCTGTCAGTCAGAAGCTGAGTGGCTCCACTGGTAACAGAATTCCTCACTGATACTTTCTCCATGTAATGCATTGGTGCAGTATCCTCACACTCTCAATCTGACCATGTGAAAACTGCTATATACCTACTTTGAAGAATTCCATAGATATCTGTCCATCTATAGTCTGCCGATAAAAGACACCAGGCCACGTTAGCCTCTGCAAAAACCAAAGCCACACTCGGAGAAGCTGGCAGGTGTGGGTGTGTTATGCATGGCAGTACGGAGAGGCTGTTCCACAGTTTATATACATTCATTGTCTTTTAAACTCTCACTTACAATTCTGCTAAGGAAACAGACAAAAAACTTTCTTAGAGAAGCCTTGAAACTTCAATTATAAACTATTTAACAAGTAATAAAAGCATCCATGAAAACTACTAAAGATATGAAATCTCCCTGAAGGGTAGGGACAAATTTCCTTGGGACATTTTTCAGAGTATGATTATTAAAATCTTCTTGATAAAGAATAATACTAGGGTGTGAAATATGAATGGTAAATGTGGTTTATAAATGTTTTAATATAAAAGGAAAAACAACTGGAGACATAAAAATCTTGGTTAGAAATAGAATACAGAAATACATAACAATCATTCACCAGTATAGAGAATGAGATTCTGCAAATCATCTTAGTAATTTTGGAATCAGGGTGGTCCTTAGGAATACTATTTCCAGAATCAGAATCCCCAAGGATATGTTATTTATCAGACTTTTTTTCTTTTTTTGCGGTACGCAGGCCTCTCACTGTTGTGGCCTCTCCCGTTGCGGAGCACAGGCTCTGGACGCACAGGCTCAGCGGCCATGGCTCACGGCCCCAGCCGCTCTGTGGCATGTGGGATCTTCCCGGACCAGGGCACGAACCCGTGTCCCCTGCATCGGCAGGCTGACTCTCAACCACTGCGCCACCAGGGAAGCCCTATCAGACATTTTTTAAGTGCCACCATATGAGGTAACTAGGATAGAAATAGTATAGTCGGCTCTCTGTATCTGCGAGTTCCACATCCCTGGATTCAACCAACCTCGGATAGGAAATATTTGAAAGAAAAAATATTCCAGAAAGTTCCAAGAAGCAAAACAAAAAGCAAAAATAGTGCACTGGCAACTATTTACATAGCATTTATGTTGTATTAGGTATTAGTAGTATAGAGATGATTTAAAGTATATGGGAGGATGTGAGTATATTATATGCAAATACTAAGCCACTTTTTATAAGGGACTTGAGCATCCCTGAATTTGGATATCCACGGGGGTCCTGGAACCAATCAACTTCAGATACAGAGGGACAACTGTGTTCAGGCATGTGAGGAAACTGACACCTATAAACTGATGTGAGCTTGGCACACTGTGGATTTGTATGTACAAGGTCCAGCAAGAGCCTAAACTAGAATTGTCTGGACAATGTAAAACAGTGTAAATCAAATAAGGATTTTGTATAACCACATATTCAAGGGATAAAGGAGTTTCATTGTTGTTGTTATTATTGTTGTTGTTTTGCTTTTTAAATAACTTTTTTTCTAGTTATATAAGCCATACCTGCTGAATTCTAATAACGTGGCAAACAACAGAACATAAAGAAAACAAAATCGTTCATATTCTCAAACTCTCCCTGCCATACACTCACTATTTGCATTTCGGTGTGCATTCTTGTAGTGCTTTACACACATATCTATGTATTGTATTTTTTTTTAGAAAAAATGATATTATAATAATGCATTGTTTTGTAGCCAATGTGAAGTTTAAGGTTAAATAGGCTCAATTGCATAAATCTTTTAAAAATGCTTAGATCTATCCACCATGCTTCAGGAGGTGGAAGTTCTGGATTCAGATCTTGGCCCAACACATGTTAGCTATGCAACTTTGAAGAAGTCCCTTCAATGTTCTGAAATTCAGTCACTTTGCTTGCAAAATGAAGACAATAATAGCTAATATTTACGGAACAGGCACAGCTCAAAGTGTTTTCCATACATTACCTTATAAAATCCTCACGGGGTCATATTTCAGGTAGATGTTATAGTTTCTGAACTTTTTGTATAATGACACTGAGACACAAAGAGGTTAAGGTCTTGCAGCTAAACACGAGTGGAGTCAAGATTCAAAAGCAGGCAATCTGACTTCTCTATTGCCCTCGTAACCACTAATGATGCTTTTCCTTTCTGGAAGCAGGAGACTGGACACATGATTTCTTAACTCTCTGCCTATTCCAGGATCTATGACATGTGGCCTGTGAAATGAACATTTTCTTTATATGATTACCTTAACCAAAAAAAGTTAAACCCAATTTCTCTCAGAGAACTTTTTTCTCTGCTTGATTTTATTGGGCCAAGTATCTCCTTATACCTGTGTCACTCTGTGATTCTTTGCCTAAGAACAACTGGTTTCTCTCTAAATATGACATTTTTCCAATCAGTTTCACATGTACTATCACTTTCTATCATAACACGTCTTATGATAGCAGAGTAAATCAGAGAAAGAAAGAGCTTGGGGTCAGAGAGGAGAACTGAGACTAGGTAGTATAGGAACTAGATGGTTATCACAAGAAATTTGGATATTATTCTAATTTCAATGCACTTGAAGTCTAAGGAGAGCATCTATTTAGATATTAATTAATGTAATATTAGATAATATTTGGGTATTATTCAAATTTCAATGATCTAATTTCCTTTTGGATATTATTCAAATTTCAATGCATTTGGAGGTCTAAGGTGAGGAGTAGTATGATATGATTTACACTAAAGAGACCACGTTGGGAGGAGATTATATGTGGGGCAGCAAGAGTGGAAGCAGGAAAGCCACTTGGATAGGTGGCTACAAGGTCATGCTGGTGAGAGATGACGAAGGCTTGGGCTAAGGTGCTAATGGGAAAGACAGCAGGAACTGGCCTTGATCCTCTACCAATATGTCTCATTATTGCTTTTGCCGCAGAAGAGTGTGTGTCATTATTCCCAACCTTCTTCTGCATTGATCCAATTTCCCAACTCTTGGTTCCACTTCTCTTCCTCCCCTTTCGGATGTGACTCTAGCATTGGCTCCCTCAGGTTCTTGACCACCTTCCCCTACCAAAAGGTGGCTGGATATGTATGAATGGCTACCTCAGGCAATATACGGACCCCAGCTGACCCCTCCCACTCAAAGCTCCAACTCTGGCCCACCAGCCCAAGCCCTGTCTACCCTACTTTTTAGGCTGGAATGGACAGACCTGTAAAGGTGGAGATTTGCATTCAAACCACAGGCATGACTCACACGATTGCCTATTACACAAAGATAACTGTGATCTCACTAAAGTTTAGACATCTCCCCTTTACTAATGAGCTCAGGCATCACCACTGCCTCTCTATTTATTCTGCATTTTTCTTCACAGGAGTTTTAAGACAGATAAGCTATATCTAAATACATAACTTTTCTTTTGAGGCTTTCAAATGACTTCAGAATTTGTCATTGCCTCGTACTCGATAAGGGCACAGAGCATCCTATTTTGACTCTCACAGTGTTTACTCGTATGGCTTGTACATTTCACCATGTCTCATTTTTGCCTTTCCACGAAAAACAGAAGACATTTTGTGTGTCAATAGCTTGCTGTTTACAGAGCAGAACCTGACAGCTATGATTAATGAGGGAGAGCCTCCGTGCTTTGGGATTGGCAGTAATGGCTTGCATTTTCCAGTTGTGAAAAGTTTCCTCCTGCAGGAGTTAAGGAAATGTGTTTCCTGAATGTCTTTTCTTGCTTTGATCTTTGCCCGACTCTAAATGCAGGCACTCCGCTCAACTTTCAAAATGTATGCTTTGCTGGCAATCCCACTGAGTCAACCACTAACATTTTCCACATGATTCGACTACAGATTAAATTATAAAGAGCAGAAAATCTAGTGGGTTCGCTCTGCTCTGAGGTACATTTTTGCCTACCCTTCAAGTGTCTGTTTTCTCCTGCCCTGATTTCCCCTCCCCCTTGCCTTAGCAAAGCTCTTTCTCTCCTGTTTCCTCCTTTGCTCTCCATCTCTCCCTCTCCTTTTGCTATTAGGAGCATGGGAAGTAGAGGCAGAATTCGGATTCACATCATGACTCTGCAATTTATTAGCTGCAGAAACTAAGCAAATCGTTTAACCTCTCAGAGCCTCCGTTTCCTCCTTTGTACAGTGGGAATCATGACACACAGTTTGCAGGGTTCTTGTGAGGACTTGATATGCCATTGTATGAAGAGGACTTACTATAATACTGAGCCCAGGTGCATGCCACTATAACCATGCTGTCTGGCCATGGGTAGCTCATCGAAGACCCTCCTTTAAGAAGGGACACCTTATGTGTTCTTAGGGTAAAATGAAAAAGATGTATTTCAAATAAGGCTTAGACATTGTATGTATGTGTCATGAACCTGTATGAACCTCCCCATTCTAGGCAGGCATCTCAGAAGCCAAAGACGTGTTTGTTCCCATTCATGTAAGAGAAGCTCCTTTGCATGTATGTGTGTATACCTCAAACATTCCTGCCTATCTAGGCCAAGAGAATGAATGCTATTGCAGGAAATAACAGTTAGCAAACTCGCTTACCTTTCCTTTCCAAATGTTAACAGTGCCTTTGCTTCTTGCCTTGAGCACGGGAACGATGCACATGAAAGAAACTCGGGAACTGCAGTGCTTGGGCAGCTACAGTGAGAGAACTCGCAAACCTTGGCAACAGGGCTACCACGTGAGAGAGAATAAGAATATTAATTCCGAATATTTACTGAGCACTAACTACATATTTGGTCCTGGTACCCTGGGCAAGTCCAGTTTCAGGCCTGTCAGACTAAAACCAGAGCCCATTTGTGGTGATCTCAATATGGAAAGCATTAGGGTGAGAGCATGATTTTCTTTATGTAAACCCACACTCTTGCTGTGGGATTTACTGGCCTTAACTGCCTGGTAGTCCTCTATCGCAGCGGTCCCCAACCTCTTTGGCACCAGGACCCGGTTTCGTGGAAGACAGTTTTTCCACTGGTGGGGCGGGGGGAAGGCGGGATGGTTCAGGCCGTAATGCGAGCGAAGGGGATCAGCAGGGGATGCTCCGCTCTCTCTCCCACCCACCGCTCACCTCCTGCAGTGTGGCCCAGTTCTTAAGAGGGCTTGGGGACCCCTACTCTATAGTCTCCAGGTCATGAGCTTGCCAGGGCTGGTAGATTGTACTGATCTAAGCCCTGTTTCAGCTCGGACATATGCGGTCTTCACTAAGAGGACCCGGGGACATTTGCATGCAGCTTGCAGACTTCCTGAAGTGAGAATTTCTGAAGTTAATAATTCTCTAGCTTGCCTGCCTCTCCCCCATGCACTCTCTACCTGCGCTGCAATGGAAGAGGCCCTGGATCCGTTGAACACCGACTCAGGATAGGGCATGGTGATCCCTGCAGATACACTCAGAGAAGACCTGGATCTACATCCTCTTCAGTATAAAAGCAGACCGTGTGGCCCAGTGAACACTAATCTGTGCATATATTTAGCAGTAAATCTAAGGAATAAATAGGCAACAGTTCTTTTCTAATTCTAGAAGCATTCTGTTCACTTGGGAAACTTCAGAAATAGAACAATTTTTAACTGGCTCAAACAAAAACTCATTCAGGCTCAGAAACTGGCAAAGGCCATACTAATGATAAATACTTATCCCATAATCACATTTTCCACAGCCCCTCTAATTTCCAAGAGTTTTGTCATAAAAAGAATTGCAGTGAAAAATCTGGACTGCCAGTTCGCAATAATGATGTAATAGTACCAGGATGTCAGGGTTTTCAGGGCTCTCCCATTTACTCTGTAAAACTTTGACCATTACCAAAGCCACCACTTTGCCTTTCATTCATTGTTAAACAACTATTTTTCAGAGGGGCTATTCATTCATTTTTCTGTTCATTCAACAAATATTTATTGAATACCTACTATGTGCAATTACTTTACTAGATTCAGAGCATAATACTTGTAATAATAATGATAATAATAAAAATAAAACAATAGACAATGTTTTTACACTCCTTACTATGTGCCCAGCACACTATTTTGAGCATATCACATTTATTTAACACAGGTAAACCTTGCAATAACCCTTCAGAAGGTTTGCTTGTAAATTGCTCAATGACCTTTCTAGAAGGTCACCAATGCCAATGCCAACCCCTCTTCTTGCCTCTTCCCTGATCCCCAACCTTGCCAGAGTCCCCTCTCTGGCTACCAGCCTCTCCTGATCTGACCCCTCCTACCTTCTAATGGAATGCTAATTCTGGGAGGATTGAGCAGTCTTTAAATCAGGAGTTCAGGAATATTTGGAGAAAGTTCTTCCTCAGTGATCCAGGGAGTTAAATAAAACAAACTTTAGATTATCTGAGAAAGAAATGTTAGAGAAAGAAAGTTAGCAGGAGAAGACCTTGACCCCAAGCTCAAGTTTTCGGGATTGAGCCAGCCAACCTGATCATGAAACCCAAGATTTCAACATTATGTTAACCTCTGTCAGGCTAAAATAGAAATAGAACCGTACTTGTAATTACATCCCTAGATACAGTTTTGGCCCTGAGAGCTACACAGTCTGAGAACATCAGAGCTAGAAATAACCTTCACAAATGGAGAATCTGAGGTCCAAACAAGTGAAGAAGTTTATTCCAGGTCATATAAACTCATGGTATTAAGGCCAGGATGTCACAGAATCACAACCCGAGGGGCCAAGTTCATCCCATTTACCTGGTCCGTCGTCAGCTGCCTGAATTTCTTATATTATAATATGGCAGCCCTGCCAAGTGATAATACAGCCCACATGCTTGCACTCCTCAAATTGTGGTGCATTCCTTTGTCTCTGGAGGAGTGCATTCAATTGTCAGAGAGTTCCAACTCTTAGAAAGTTCTTCTGTAGTTTGAACTTAAATCTCTCCTCATGGAGCTTCCACCATTCAGGGACCCACAGCCTCATTTATCCCTTTTCCATATCAATTTAATCAACAACCCGGCAGCTCCTCTGGCCAGGCTCCATAGCCTCCAACCTTTCCTTCTGTAGCATAATAACCAAGGTCTCCTTGCTCTACTTTATGACCAGCAAGCAATGATTTACAGTGGTTAAAAGCATGGGCTTTGCAAACCGACAAACCTCTGGGTTGAATCTCAGTTTTACATTTACAACACAAACATCCAAGGGCAGTTTATTTATTCTGACCATAACCTGGGTTCTTTTACGTGAACTGGTGATGATGATATCCACAACATAGGATTGTTGGGGTGAATAAATGAAATAACATGAATAAAATTCCAAGCACTACACCTAGCACTTCGTAAGAATTCAACAAATAGATCTGAATGGATGAATGAACAAACCCCAGGTTGGGTCTTTGTATAAATTCAGCATTGTTAAGGGAGCTGTATAGAAAGAATTGCAAATCTGGGGAAGACCCTGTTGGGGAGAAGGCCAAAGGAGGAATGAAGGGGAGAGGCCCGAATGATTACCCCAAAGCTGCCACGGCTTACGACTGGTGAGCTTTCCGTGCAGGACATCCTCAGCTCTTCTCTCACAAGTTCACCAACCACGTGATAAGCCGTGTAGTTCATGCTCATGGCTGTGCTCAGTAAGGGGACAAGAGGAGTCTTGAATTCAAATCTTTTTCAGCTAATTCTGGACTTTCTCATAAACGTCTGACCACATGCTAATTTGAAAGTCCAAACACTAAGTTATTTTGGGAATGGGAGAAAAGGTACTTTCTATCGTATCCCTCCCCACCCCCTTACCAGCTACAAAAACAGCTGAACAGACTTTCCTAACTCTTTCCCAAAACTTTCATGTTTGGGCTGAGCTCAGCCCTGGAAGGTCTCACTCTCAAGAGAAAGACCTGAGAAAGTCATTAAAGGCAAATGAAAGCCCTGGAATTTCTATACACAAGGAAGATGGGAATTCAGTTGGCTTTCTCTCCCAGGTGATCCATCTCTCAGTAACAGGAAGATGAAACCAAAGCAAACTGTCTCAAGGATAATATCATTTTTTTTTTTTTTTTTTGCAGTATGCGGGCCTCTTACTCTTGTGGCCGCTCCCGTTGCGGAGCACAGGCTCCGGACGCGCAGGCTCAGTGGCCATGGCTCACGAGCCCAGCCGCTCCGCGGCATGTGGGATCTTCCTGGACCGGGGCACGAACCCGTGTCCCCTGCATCGGCAGGCGGACTCTCAACCACTGCGCCACCAGGGAAGCCCAAGGATAATATCTTTTAAAGCATATAAACTTCAACAGAGTGTTAAGAAGGGGCTCTTGGGCACAGACTGCCTTGCATTGAATCATGGCTCTTCCTTTGTCATCTGGGTTATCTGTGGCGAATGACTACACCCCCTGGGCCTGTTTCCTTCTCTATAAATGGATATTATGGTCCTTATCTCCTAGTATTTTGAAGAGAACCAAATGAGAGACTCCAGCTTGGTATATGGTCTGGCATGTATGTTACACTATTTCATTAAGTTTAAAAGGACAAAGAGCAAGCAGTCTTCGTCCCATGAACACGATGGGATCAAAATGATTAACACCTAGAGTCCACACTCTTTTTTTTTTAACATCTTTATTGGAGTATAATTGCCTTACAATGTTGTGTTCGTTTCTGCTGTGTAATAAAGGTAGAGTCCACACTCTTTTTCCTGTCCCTTACCTGTTTGGCCCCTCCTCTCCTCCTATCTCCTTCCTGGCTCTTGGCAAAAGGAAAAAACCACACTGACACATGATCCACCCCATTTCCCAACACAAACGTTTTGAAGGAGGAAGAACCACATGCATTAGGGGGATAGAGTGTGACATGAAAGGAAAGGGATAGAAGCCAGGGATGCTGATCTGCATCCTACAGTGCACGGGACAACCCCCACGACAAAGAATTATCTGGCCTGCAGTGTCAGTAGTGCCAAGGTCGAGAAACCCTGGTCTATAATATGTAAGACATAAGGCAGCAGGGAGACAATAGGGATGTGATAGTTAGATTGAGGATCTTGAATATCAGGTTAAAATTCTTCCCAGACGTAATGGGTGTATTATAGAATTCAAGGCACAAAGAAAGTACAAATTTCGGAATATTTGTATTACAAAGGTTTGTCTAACATATTAGCACTCAGAGATACTAGAGACTTTCAGGCATCCTGATGCAAATTCACATATTTTATATAGTATCATGGTTATAATGCCCTAACATCTGGCTGAAAAGTGAAAGCATCTATCAAGAGGCTAATTTTATCTCCTTGGCTTCAAAAGACAACTGGATTTCTGGCCCTTCCATTGATTAGGGCTTCCTCTACACTCTGGCAAGACAATTAAAAGGGATGAGCGATGTTGATTTTTCTAAATAATAGTTTGGCATGATGTAGACAAAACATCTGGTTGATTGGCACTTTCATTTTGCACTTGGTGGTTTTGATATGGAGGAAACATAATCATTGTTGGATGTTGGCTAGTCATCATTGTAAACCTAGCTGATGGCAGGGTACTCAACTGGTCCTAAAATAAAGAATTGTAGGTATGAATCTTCAACCTGAAAGACCATTGCTTATAAGAAAGAGGAGCTCTAGAGTTGAAAAGGAAGAACTCAAGCATAACCCTCATTTATGTCGCCCTGTGATTGCTCATCTCCAAATACACTCTCAATGTACTCCTGGGAAGTTTGTGTAATCCACCAAAGCATTAGATCAAGCCATGTTCCCTGGACAAGGAATATATCTGCCTGGAGAACAGGGCTCCTTTTTCTTCATGCACAAGTTACTGTCTGCTCACAAACTCAAGTGAATGCATCCACCCAGAAGGGGAACATTGTATTTTTGTTTGCTTTTTAGTTTCTTTTTTATTCATCTACCAAGAGGTGACACCTTGTTCTAATTCATCTAAAGGAACAATATAAACCAGTGAAGAATGTGGTCCCTTTTTCCTGCTTTTCCAGTTCTTACATATCTTTCCAAGCCCAGCTCATACTACCTCCCTAAAGCCTTCTCTAGGGTTCCTGTCGATGGTGATATAATGCATAACAACTGTGATTAATAAAGACTACCTGGATCACTGTGTCAGGTAGGATATTAAAGGTTTATCAATATAAGGAGAAAGAATTCTATGATCTATTAACAGCACCTTTTAAAATTACAAGATGGGGAGGAGGTAATATGTAAATCAAGTATTTTCTTTCTTCCTCCTTTCCTGACATTTACTGACATTATCATTCATTTTGGTACCCATTATAGACATTAATATAACAATAGTGAGCAACAGTAGATATTATCCCTGCATTCTCAGAGCTTAAAGTCTAGTGGAAAGTATCACTAATCAAATAATCATTTACCTTCTGATGAATTAGAGACAGTCCCAATTCTTTGCTGCTTCCTTCATCAGGAGGTGGCATTTTACGTTCCTCCCCTTGAATCTGGATGGCAATGTGACTTGCTTTGACTAATAGAATGTGGTGTAAGTGACACTGTGCCAGTTTTGGGCCCAAACTTTAAAAGGCCAAGAGCAGCTTCCACTCTTTCCCCCTGGAATCTAGCTACAAAGGTGTGAAGAACATTGGGCTAGACTACTGCATGAAGGAGCCCACATGGAGAGAGACCAGGGAAGGTGAGAGGCCATGATGGACATGACAGGGCCAACTGAGCCCCCAACTGAATGCAGCCACATGAATGACCTCATCACAGAATATGGAATAGAAAAACCACCCAGCTGAACACAGTCAACCAAAAGAATTGCACAAAATTTAAATTGTCATCATTTTAAGCCAAGAAACATGGAGGTCATTTGTTATGCAGCAATAGCTAGCTAAAACACATCATATCTGAGATAGACTTCCACCACATTCTTTTTCTATCACATTACCCTGTTTTCTTTATAGCTCTTATCACTGCCTAAAATTATTCCATTCAGGTTTCTGTTGTCTGTCTCCCCCAGCAAGAGAAAACTGTGAGAGCAGGGACCTTGTCTATACTGTTTCCTGTGATAACTTCTGTGCCTAAAACAATGCCTGACACAGAGCAGAATGTTCAGTAAGCGTTGTAGATTAAATGAATAGATGGACAGTTGCAACTATGATAGATGAGATAACTGAGAAGTAGATGTTGCTAAAACAGTTTGTAATAAGGGAATTAGACCTGGACAGGGAAGTCAAGGATGAGATTTGTTCTGATAAAACCTTCACATGATTTGTTCAGGAGGAGAGTGGGAGAGGAGCTATTTTCTTTCTAGTTACTGTTCAATTAATCATTCTCTTATAAGTGACATTATCACTTTAAACTTCTCATGGTGGCAGAGCATAGAAATTTTTTCAAAATATTTTTAGAGCAACCTTCTGAGGATTCAGATATTAAATAGGTAAGTAATCTCCTGAATTATATAAAAAATTTAATTTTACAAAAACTGCTCAAGAAAAGATGTGGAATCTTCTCTAGTCCTCTGCTAGAAATCTGAATGAAAGGGAAAATTCTTCTTCCTCAATTTGAGAAAGTACCTCTTTCTAAATGTGAGGAAATTTTGAGGTATATTTTGTGTTTCCTAAGTGTAGAGTCCATTTGAGAAAATTTACAGGAAGAAAGAAAGAGTTCTTAAAGAAGAGAATCAGTGAGAGAGAAACATGGAAAGATCTTTTTTCTCCTTCTTCCTGGAAAATGTTTCCTTGCTGGGAAAAAGGAAATCAGAAGAACTCTGGAGTTGCATGAACCAAAAACCAGAATGCTGTAGACACATAGTTCCAGGGCTGTGAGTGAGTTGGTGAGTAAGCAGCTGAGACCCTTCCTTCAAAGCCAAAAGATGAAGATAAGAAAAGATCAGAAAGAGAAAAGGATAAAAATGAAAACAGTTAGGAAATGATGGAGCTGATAGCAATTTTGCTATGTGTGTAAAATATATATGGAGTGTGTGGTAGAATTAAACCTATTTTCTTCCTTATAGTTGTATGTATTTTATAAATGTTAGTTTTATACACACACACATATACATGCATGCATATCTATAAATATATACATGTATCTTGAGTTTCTATCTGTTTTTAAATTTTTTTAAGTACTGTTTTGATCTTTGTTTAAAGCTTGGTTTGGGTTGTTTTAATGGAAAAAGATAAACAGCATGAAAGGAAGAGAAATTCATGGTTATAAGACTCTGAGATTAGTTTGAAAAGAAAAATACTATCAATTCAGTGCACAGAAAGACAACGAGATCCAGATCAACAGGTAAACAGAGACTCTGGCTTTATTTGGACCATTGTCTGAATCTTTGATCCACCACTTACAATCTCTAGAAACTGAGAGCACTACTTAACCTTTTATCTCTAAAGGACAGGTTCTTTCAATGTTTTGAGGTATTTATGCATGAAATAATATGATGTCTGAGACTGGGTTTAAAATAATCTAATAGGAAAGGTCATGAGGTGGGAGGGGATGTGGGTAGAGGTGAAATAAAATTGGCCATGAGTTAGCAGTCTTTGAAACTGGATATAGATGACTTTTTTGTTCTATTCTCCTTACTTGAGTATATGTTTGAAATGTCTATAATATAAAATTTTAATGTCAGGAAAAAAAATAAATAAAGGACAAGTTCTTTCTATTCAGTTCAAGAAATATTCTATGCTTGAAGAACCCTCTATGCTAGGTTCTGACACTACAGCAGGGAGCAAGAGAGCTAGCTGTTGCCCTCATGGAGTTTAGATTTTAACCAGAGAAAGAGACATCTGGAAAGTAAATTATAAATGATCTGGGAATCTCCTCAAAAATCTTTAAGAAAAGTTCCCTTGTAATGTAGTTGAGAGGATTTTGTAAAATAATACTTATAAGGTTTCCAGGATCGTGCTTGTCACATCATAGACATTCAATAATTTTGAGTTCCAAGTCCCTGGGCCTTGAAGCAAACAGAAAGTAGACAACCAATATCTTCCAGATTTGAAAGGTTGATGGGAGCAAAGATCATAGTTGCCTATTGTTCACCATAGTTCTAATGCTTAGATTGGATTAATGAATGACTGAATTGATACCTCTTAAAGCTTAAATACAAAATACATTATGTAAGTGTGTAGCTTTGCAGCACTGCCTGTTCTTTGAAAGCCAGACAGTGTCTCACTTACCTTTTCCAAGTCCATGGTGAGTAGCACAATGTTGAAGAAATGATAGGGGCTTCCCTGGTGGCGCACTGGTTGAGAGTCCACCTGCCGATGCGGGGGACACGGGTTCGTGCCCTGGTCCAGGAGGATCCCACATGCCGCGGAGCGGCTGGGCCCGTGAGCCATGGCCGCTGAGCCTGAGCGTCTGGAGCCTGTGCTCCACAATGGGAGAGGCCACAACAGTGAGAGGCCTGCGTACCACAAAAAAAAAAAAAAGAAATGATAGAAAGCGTAGACCAATGGGAAAACACTGGACTGGTAGGAGAAATAGTTCTCTCTCTGCCAGTTCTCACCTGTGAATCATTTCATCTCTAAATACTAGCATCCTTACTTTCAAGTAGGTTTTGAAATCTTTGCTTCCCTCACAAAATAGTGAAATGAGATAATATAAGGGAAAGTGCTCCGAAAACTACAAGACACTACACAAATATAGAGGAGTGTTATTATTAAGACACTTTCATGCTCTAATCCCCTGCAGTCTGGCTTCATCTAACCATCTCTTTATTGAGATTCATTTCTCAAAAATTACCCAGAAAGTTGGCTTTAGCAGTCTTTCAGAGTTAATTATATTTGGGATGACAACTTGTACTGATTTGGATATCTAAACCAGGGTATGTGTTAAAAAAGAAATAGAACAGTTGGACACTCTCTTTCTGTTGTACATTCTCTCCCTGTAGAAAAGCCATGTGAAGCCAGTTTATCAGGAGGTACCTTGATCAGCCAAGAACTGGCTGTCTTGCAGTCAACTCTGGTGACTGGAATGTTTAATGACACCAGCATGTCTGCTTCCAGGATAAGGATGCATCTGCCTGTGAGAAATGGATGTTTATACCATCTAATCAGAGCACTCTCCCCTCTGGCTTGTGTCTCTCTGCTTCTCTTTGCTGGTCAAAATCCCTTCTGAAATGACACATTCTTTCCTTAGATAAGGTAATTCCTTCAATCAAGTTTCAGTCCTGTCTTACTGGCCTGAAAGGCACTCTCTCTTCTTTACGTAGCTTTGACCATCTCTGATGGATCAAACCTGAAGTGTTCATGTTATAGTTTAATTCTCACGTGGCCATCTTATTTCATTTTGTGTGTGTTTTTAGAGGGCACTTCATTGTTGCCCCATTTATCACCAACAATAATGACCTTCTAATACACCTTCAAACTAAACGGCCCCTTTTTGGTCCTCCTTCTCCGTCCTCCTTCTCCTTCCTCTCTAAGCAATGTGACAAAGTCCACCTTGCCTGCACTAGGAATTTCCCAGCATCATCCCTTTTCTCAATAGTACCCAGCTTCTTTGGGAGGAATTAGCTTCCCCCCATTGGTTTTGAAGTTGATAGAAGGGTAATTCCTGGCTTGCAAATGCACACCTCCAATTATGGACCAGACTCTGGTTCAGCCATGATAGGTCTGTGACCAAATCTCAGCTAATCAGATGATTTGGGAACTTTGAGGGGCAATTACTCTCATCACGGGGAGGATGAAGTGGCAATGACTACAACATCACCAGCATGCAAGATTCTTGGTCTTGCTGGAGATATTTGTTAAATGGTCCAATCTTCCTGCATTTTTTCGGCCTCTGGATTGATAAATATATTATACACATATTTTTATATAATGTATACAGTATATAATATATAACATTATTATTACATAATACATTTATATATTATATTATATTATACATTGGTTCCTATTGTTCCTGAGCCTAGTCTACTTACTACCATTTTATTGCATTTAAGGACATTTTCAATAAAAATCTTGAGTTTGAGGTCTTGGCTAGGTAATCCCTTTGCATGAGAAGTCAGGTTTCTCTGACATAACACCATGGCCAGCTATGGGATTAATCAAAACCACAAGCTCAAGCACATTGACTATTTCAATATTGTACTCAGTTTTTCATATTGAACTATCTCATTAGCTACAAGACAAACCAATGAAATTCTTAATACATAGAAGAGAACAATAAAAGACTAACTTTCTACATGCCCCCTATTCTCTAGTCCTTCAGTAATAGTATTTAAATTGTTTCAAGGGGCTTCCCTGGTGGCGCAGTGGTTGAGAGTCCGACTGCCGATGCAGGGGACACAGGTTCATGCCCCGGTCCGGGAAGGTCCCACATGCCGCGGAGCGGCTGGGTCCGTGAGCCATGGCCGCTGAGCCTGCGCGTCCGGAGCCTGTGCTCCGCAACGGGAGAGGCCACAACAGTGAGAGGCCCGCGTACCACCAAAAAAAAAAAAAAAAAAAAAAAAAAAAAAAAAAAAAAAAAAAAAAAGTTTCAAGGATAATAACATTTATGCATCACTACCCGTGATTTTCTCAAAATTTTTAATCTATATTCTAAAAGGCATAAACAAGGATCTGTATAGTCAGAGCCATTTTTATAAACTTTTGATGTTTATTTTGTTGTATACCTCACAAAAATGAATATCTGGAGATAAGGACAAATGTACAATGATAAGTGTACATTTAAGTCATCCGTGGTCGTATGAATTTTGCTTATATGGCTATTTGCTTATATGAGTGCTGTATATGGCCAGATATAATAATTCTGTGTTCTATGACCCCTGAACACTTCCACTAAATCCTTTTGCTTAAAGTAGACAGAGAGATTTGTATTGCTTGCTACCAAGGAGCTTTTAGTCTCCTCGTGTAAAATGAATACAGCAAAATGGTCTCTCTTCACCTCCCCCAGCACACTGCCTTGTATATAATAGGTTCTCAATAAAGTCCACATAATTGAACTATTATGTGTTATTCAGCAACTATAGTTGAATTGAATTGAATTGCCCTGAATCAAATCAAATTGAAATGAATGGACAGGCTTTTTCTCAGACCCACAGTAACTATAAAACTAGATTATTTGACCACCATTCAGAAAATTGTGCTCACAGGAATCTTGACAGATAAGGTTTCAGGAACCCCTTATTTAAACACTTCTCAGACAAATTACGTGTCGCACTACATTACTAGGATTTCTGGCAAGGATTTCCAAGTAAAATGTTTTTCCAAAGCAACTACCTGTGTTTGTAGGTGGTGTGTCATCGTGAAGTGGCCATAACAGACTGCAGTGCAGTTTGGGGCTCTGGTTTAACCACAGACTCTGACTCAACGGCAACACTGGTTTGCAGAATCAAATGGAGTAATGTATGCTGAATAGGAATTGCAGATAACAGCACATGGATTGGGTTTTTTCCTCCTGAAGCTCAGAAAAAAAAAAGTTTTCTCTCTCTGTTACTGGGTTTCTATAGTACGTCCCTTATCCAGCGTTAGATCAATGCTATTTGGCAGTTGTGCAAAAGATTGTTAAAGAAAAATGAGAGATCAAAGTTATGCTCATGGGGAACACTTCTTCTTAAGCAACCTATTCAATAGGACACTTTTTAAAATAATAAGAATAGACTTTGATTTTTTTAAAAAGTGGTCCATATTTATGTGGCTCAAAAGTTTACCAAAACAAGACTATATGCTAACTTTGTCAACCAGTATTTTTACTTTTTCCTGAAAATGAACCTCTCTCCCTGGAGAGAACCATCATTGGAAACCACCAGATCTTGCTGACCACAGAGATCTGGATTTCATCAATGAGGCCACGGAACTCACTAAACACCACCACACACTTATACTGGGTGCATATATGCCATGCAGAACATACCATCTCAACAGTTTTTCACTTTTGAACCAGTGTGTCTTTCCCAAGCTTTTCAGAACACTCAAACCTATACTTTCTTCAAAGTGATCCTTGAATACCCTGGATGAAACCTCTACCGAAGGAGACCAGACACTCAAGGCACACATGCTTCATCTTTCATCGCTGATTGTGATCAGGGAGGGAGGATTTGGAGGCAATAATATGGCCCAGTTGGAAGAACTTAAGAGAAATGGTTTAGAGCAAATCAGATCAAATAATTTTGCCACTAAGAAAAATATAAAAAACAGTTTGATCAGCTTCACTAAAAAATAAAAAATTAGCCTTGGTGAGGACAGAACCTTTTCCCACTCAGTTATGTTGGGGAGAATTTATCTAAGGGAAGAAATAATGAGGCCCATTCTATATCATGCATGATGTTAACCCAGGTAGAATGTCAAACTCAAATCCCTGAAGTACAAATGATGTAATAGAAAGACCACCGCAAATTGGTTATCCATATAGCGAAAAATAAAATTGGATTTCTGCCTGCCCCATAAAAATCAATTCCAGATGGATTAGAGAACTAAATGTCAAAAGTAAAGATTTTAGTGGGAAGTATAAGTGAATTTCTTTCTGACCTCAATGTAGAAAGGATTTCTTAAAATACAAAATGTGCTGATGTAAGTGAAAAAATGGATGAATTTAACTATATTAAAATTAAGGCCACTTGCTAATCAGAAGACACATTAAAGAAAGTGAAAATACATGTTATGAACTGGAAGAAGATATTTTCAACATGTATAACCAATAAAAAATTGATAACAACATATAAAAAACTTTTGGAAATCATAAGGAAAGGACAAGTAACACACTAACAAATTGTCAAAGGCATGAGCACACACCTCGAGGTTAAGGAAATGTGTGTTGCCAATATACACACAGAGAAAGATCTAGTATCATCAGATATCTGGAAATCACAACATAAGATGCCATTTTAGACCCTTTTGATTGGCAAAATAATAATAGTAGTAATAATTTTTGACAAGTGCCAAGTGTTGAAAAGAATTTAGATAATAAGTTCGAGAGGTACATATTAACTCTCTGAGACCAATCCACTGCAGGCTGATCTCCCAGAAAAAAGGATGACTTCCTGCAAAACTTCATAGAAACCAGCATTGGTCAAATACTTAAGGTGACATCAATCCCAGTTAACCTCAAGGCTTAGACCCCAGCACACTGATGATGCCCCATGATGGACTGGTGCTTCTGTGAACATGAATACTCTTGCCAGGTGACAAATTCTTCCATTCACTCACATCATCATACAGCTGCAACTGATAGATTGGGACCCTGACCTCCCGATCACTGCAAGGGAAAGGCTAATGGTACCCTCTACTGAGAAGACTCAACTAGCAAGATAGGGCTGGACTAAAAGTTTTGCTATTTTATTCTGGAATCTGATCACATTGGCAGAGGAGCTGGAGCACCCTTAACCATAGAGATTAAAAGCCCCACAACCCAAGAACCAGGGTCTTCTATAGTCCAACATCTGGTTATGCCAAATAACTGTAATCTATCCCATAATGGGTGAGCAAAGGGTAGTTTCAAGCAGTATTCTAGTTCTTATATTGAATTGTGGTGAGTCCTCAAGTGTTTATTGTATTATTGAAAATAAATGAATAATTATAAACAAACAACAAAACAAATGCAACCATTCATGAGCCAGTGATGAGAGTGCTTCGTAGCTAAAGACTATGATTAATCCAATCCTGTGCTCCTGGGTCTAAAATAGAAGGAAAAAATGGTTTTAAAGCTTTACCTTAGATGGTTTACCTACTTTCTCTAAAATCTTAATAAGAATTTGTAATGTAGCTATTTTTGTATCCATATTTCATACAAAGTGAGAGGATCAGAGAGGATAAGTGAAGAGTCCAACACCAAATATCTAATAAAAGTAAGTATCAGATTTGGACTTAAGTCTACCTGATTATATATTAGTTTGATTAAGCTGCAGTGATACTAGTCCCCAGACTTTCAGTGGCTTAACACAATAGAAGCCTCCCATTCACATAAGTGTCCCAGGAGCATCAGTTGAGTCAGTGGGGCAGCTCTCCTTTATGTGGTCATCAATGGACTAAACCTCTCTGTCTTGTGGCTCTATAACCCTTTAAATCTTCATCATCGTGTACAGGAAAGAACATGAAAGAACAGATTGGGGAAGTCGTATAGGCCAGCTTTAGAAGGATACTCATTATTCCTATTCAAACTGTGTTAGCAAAAATGAAGTCACATGAGCACACTTAACTGTGAGGGGGGCTGGGAAATGTGGGAAGAGTGAATTTGGGTGGACAGATGGCAACTTCCACCACAGGCTCCAGATCTCATGCTCTTTCCAATCTTTCCAATGTAACAGGTTGCTTCCCTTGAAGACAATGGCAGGCCATGAGCCACAAGTTCTGTGATGCTAGGGCACATGTGCTCCCTGAACAAATGTATTCATTTTACTAGAGTATAAAAGAAACATATCCCAAGCGAAGCTGTGTGAGGTGCTTCCTCTTTATGCTTAAATCCATGGATTTAAGCATAAATGCCTGTATAATGCATATTAAACAACTGCATTATACATAGAGTTGGCCATCCTTCAGTTGGTAACTATAGGAGAGAAACTGCACTGACTAATGTAGTGGGTATGTGTGCATTGGCATGAATACAAGGAAGTAATGAAAAATGTAAACAATCATAATGTTGAAAATCAGTATATGTTGGTTGTCATCCAAGACCATTTTTTGGGGCTTTACTTCATAAAATATAACATATTTTAAATTTGTTTTTAATTTTGGCTAGTCCATTAGAGACCGATATATTAAAGAATTACCAATATTATTTATAGGTTCTTCAGAATTAGGACTTGTAAAAAAGAGAGAGTTTTTCAAACAAAATTAAAAATTTCTATAGAGTGTGCCTAAGTTATTAGAAGGCAGTAGCAGATATTCTCTAAGTAAGCATGTATATGTCATACTAACTCAATCAGTTATCTGCTTTCATGCTTTTCTAAATAAGAGTAGCCATTTATTAAGCACATACTGTGTGCTAATAGCTTTATATACATTAGATCATTTAACTACAATAATGCTATCAGGTCGTTGTTAGGATTCCCAGTTTTCAGATGAAGACACTGAACTTGGTTTAACTGCTTAAGGTCACACAGCTAGGAAGGAGTAGATCAGAATTAGAATGTAGATCTCTCTGATTCCAACACCCTTCTTCTACCCCATCATGATCAGTAGCCAGAAGACCAGCTCAGAGTCAATAATGTTATTCACAAGGTGTCAAAAAGAATGATGATTTCCTTATTTTGATTAGAGTGTTTCTACTGGGAAGGCTACAGCTGGTACTATATATGGTAAGTTTAAGTGATATCCTTGCATCTTGCCTCTCAGGATGGTTCCAATTAGCCACCCAATTCTGACCCACTCAGACATAGGGTGCCAGACAGCTGAACTGAGGATAGAAGAGATTAAGATGTTCTCTTGGTTTAGTCATTTTGGAAGCAATGCTTATCCCTAGGATCCCACCAACTAAGAATTTTAAGATGGAGCATTTTTATCCAAGACAGGATATTTCCAGGGCACTGAAATTATATCCTGAAGGTATAATACTTTCCCTAGTAGCATGGCTGCTCTTGACTGGAAATCCCAGTTTCACATATACTAAGTAATATGAAATTGAATGAACTTTTCCCATTTCCTTAGAATTGACTCTTGGGAGCCTCTGCTGATGACAAAGAAGTGACAAGTACCCCACATTTTAAAAAGAGCAAAAAACAAAGGTGAGCCAAATTCTCTCCAAGGCTTATTTAGAAGCAGTAGATCTGGCTCTTCCAAACCCAACCATATCTCAGCTACCTGAGTCATCTTCCTCTCTTCCCTGCCACAACAACCAGCCTAAATAAAAAGACAGAGAGCTAGCGGTGTGTGGGAGTAGAGAGTCATTGACTCCCCAGCTCCAGCTTCTTTTGGAGAAAGAAAAGGTGCCTCCTAACTTTACCCCACCCCAAAGCTAATGAGGAGGGCACATAGAAGACAATCTGAGAGCCTGAGGGTGTCCACAGCAACATGAAATTGTTATCTCATTCCCTGGTTGGACCTTTGCTTAGGCAATAATCATGCTAATCTGCCTATTTGAGCAAGGCAAAGGGACTGGAGAGAGATGGCAGTATGGAGAGAGGGACTTCAACGGTGAGATTTGGCAAAGGTGTGTGAAATTTCCAAGGTTAAGTGGGCATGTCAAAAGGTGGTTGAACAGGAAATATCTTGCTGGTAACACACCCAAGAGGGCTGGGCACCCAGTGAGATATCAAGAGCATCAAGAAGCTGTGGGATAAACGGCCAGGAGCACACGGTGCATGGGTTCAAAACAGTTAAGCTAGAAAGAATCCCATAATAAAAAACTAGGCAGTAAGGAAAGCTCAAAGGGGCCTCTTGTACCCCACAATAGAGTCGGCATGTTTGCCTTACAGGGGCATCAGCAGCCAGTCCATCTTAGCCAGCGACTCAGAGATTGCCCAGAGACATGGAGAATTGCTGAGACCTGCTCAGTTAGCGATGCTTGTACTATTCCGTCTTTTTCCATACTAGAGAGAACAAGAAAAGGAAGATAAAGAAGAGAGAGATCTAACAGGTGCCCCAGCCCTAAATCAAGCTGAAGTTGGATGTAGAAGAGTAGAACATAAGCAGTAAATTGAATATGACATTGAAGCTTTAAATTCAACTAGACTGGATTGGACTTCTTTGTACCTAAAATTTATTGGAAACCTGTGGGGTCTGTTTAAAATTGTTTAGATTATTCGATTTCATTAGATTGTTTGCAAATGGTCACTCCCTCCCCCTTGACCTCCTCCATAGACTGGAAGATAATGGCATGAATCCTGCATTCATGTTGGGCTCAGCTATGGCACCTGCTTTGGCATATGGATTGTTGGCAAGAACTCAAATAGCACTACATGGATTGGCTGGCCCTTTTGCACTCTGCTTTTTTCCATGAGAAGAACATGTCTCAGGTGGTCACTGGTCCAAAGAGGATGGGAGACCCATGGAGAGGACATGAACCCAACTCATGAACTACAGCCAAGCCCAGTCTAGAACTGCTGTAGCCCAACCAACTGGCACAATGTGAGAAATAAAAGGATGGATATGGGCTTCCCTGGTGGCGCAGTGGTTGAGAGTCCGCCTGCTGATGCAGGGGACACGGGTTCGTGCCCCAGTCCGGGAAGATCCCACATGCCGTGGAGGGGCTGGGCCCATGAGCCATGGCCGCTAAGCCTGCACGTCCAGAGCCTGTGCTCTGCAACGGGAGAGGCCACAACAGTGAGAGGCCACAACAGTGAGAGGCCCACCCACTGCAAAAAAAAAAAAAAAAAAGGATGGATATGAATTAATGTAGCCATTCCACCATATTTATAGGCATTAGGTTGTTTACCTTCTCAAATTTTTTAAATTCAGAGAGTGCTGCAATAAATATCTCTTTGAATATGTCATTTTACATATGAAAATTATTTCTATATGCTAGAAAACTAAAGAGGAATTTCTGAGCCAAAGACATTGCACACTAGAACTTTGTTATATACTGCTTAAATTCCCTGGAAAGCTGTTAGAGCTCTTCATATCATCACTATTTACATTCCCACCCACTGGACCTAGGAGGGCCTGTTTCTCCATGCCCTCCTAAAGACAGGCCTTAACAATCTTTTCCGATTTTACCAAGCCGAGAGGAAAAAACAAAGTCTCATTTTTTTCAATATCAATGGTTGAAGATAGTAAGGCATTACTCCATGTGCTCATAGGGAAAGTTTTCCACAATCCAAGTGAAAAAGCAAGTTGTAGAACTACGTATATAGTATAATCTCATTTCTTATATACATGTATGAACTTATACATGTCTCTTGTATAAATGTATGTATGTATGTAACTGTGTGTGTAGGCATACCTTTATGTAAATCTATATAAACATTAAAAATCTGGAAAAGTATTCTCCAAACTGTTACCATGATTCTCTCTGGCAAATTAATTTGGGGACAAGAGAGTAAGGAGAGAACTTCAGTCCTGTACTTTATATAGTTCCATGTTGTTTAAAATTTTATGATCATGTAAGATTTTATAAGAAAAGAAAGTGAAACAGATAAAAATATTTCCTTAAATATAAAACAAAGATCTTCATTATCCAGAATTATACAGCCATAATCTCCATTAATGATTTCTTTTATTTCCAAACTCACTAAGAAATCAATAAATTAGTATACTCATATGACATGTCACAATTCTTTTGTGCCTGGTATTTATCATTAATGTTTTTTAACTTAGTAATATATCAAATATGGTAAGTTATAATAAAAATATTTGGAATGTTAGTGTACTATAAAACAAATGAATTCCAGATTTCCATTTGTATTTCAGTCTCAGAGCTCTGTGTTTATTAATTTTTTTAAAGCCATTAATGGGCCAGCCCAACCCTTTTAAGTAATTTATTAGAAGAGTAAAGCCTTTCCATTGAGATGTTTTTATAGCTCTAGTCTATCTGTCTAAAAACATCTCAAAGTTAAAACTCACTCCTACGTTTGCAAATCAAGGACACATGTCTGGATGAAGCATTTTTAGTGACTCTTTATACTCAAGATGACATTCTCTGAAGTAGGAAAAAATAGAGTATTTTGAGAAATTGAAATTTGGCTAGACAAATAATGAACCCACAAATCATTGTTTCCCAAATGTTTTATATAAATGGTGTGTTAACTCTCGTTTCCCACTGTTCAAATCATGTAGTGAGTGAGGAGTTACCCTCTTTCTGCCAAAAATGCCATCAGAGCCTTGTGAGCTAATTGGAAAAATGATCATGAAAGAAAAACAAAGAATGTTATAGAACCCTACAAAGCTAAGAAAAAATTTAAAGTATTGTAAATACATCTGGATAAGAAAGGAATGTGAGATTTAGGATCTAGTGTTAAGGGAACAAAAGACACTTAATATACTTTCTCAAGTGCAAGTCTGCCCACAGATTGCACACACTGGACGAGGTTCTTTAAGACATTTCAGTGTAGTATATATTTTCTTCCAGTCACATTCTAAATTCATCTTCCACAGTATATTATCAAACCCTAAATCCATTTACCCACACATATGTTTAAGTCTTTTGTTGAGGTATCCAAACAGGCTGGAGAGCACTTCATTTGTTAAACAACAAATCAGAAAACAGAACTATCTGTTACTTTGTTGAATTTGATTGCTGGCTTGCAGAAAAAGGTTTATGCAGGAGATACACTCACAAGAAAACAACAAGGAAAGTTCCCTTGGATCCCCCTGGGTCTCCTAGAATTTAGCCACAGAATAAGAAACATGTTCCATCTTTGAGATCACTTGAACCTTTGCCTTAGAAACCCCCTAATTTCAAGGTGAACCTATAGGATTCAGACCCATGTTACAGTGCTGATTTGGGAACCATTTGATAATCTTAGGAAGGCATGTTTATCAGTTTATGTCCTCAAATCCATGGGTATCATTTATTTAGTCCCATTTCCAGCTATTTGTGTTAACCTCAACCACCATCAGTGTGTTACACATCTTTCTAAATGTGACAGTCTTAATTACAAACAGCTGTTTGTAATAATGCATGCTTGACCTAACTGTGCTCAATGTTATAGGCAATCTTGTGTCTTGTGTTCAACAGGTGCTTGAAGGAATGCAATGGTTTGCATAGCTATATCCAAATCTGTAGTGCATGTCACTAGGTCTTGGCAGGGCGGGTACAAAGTAAGACTCTCTGGGAGTAAGATTGGTCCCTTGAAAGAAATATTTTTTTAAACCTCTGTCTTCCAAGACTCCTCAATTTTTCCCTCTCGTGTCTTTCACTCTCATCCAAGAGCAGATGCTGCTCCCTGCCTCCCATCTTCTGCCCTAAATGATTCCCGCTCATCTGTCTAACCTCATCTCCTCCAGTTCTTCCCCTTATCACCATGTGCATCTGCAGTGGCCCGTCTTTTCCTCAAGGGCACCAGACTGACCCTTCTCTCAAACCATTTTCCATTGCTCTTCTCCCTGCCTGGAATGTTCTTATACTCTCCTGTCCTCTGTTCTCTCTGCCTGCAATGTTTTTCATCCTCTCCCAAAGGCTGGCTCTCTCATCATTCGCTTCTTAGCTTGAGCATTTTCTGCATTTAAAAAAATAGCTTTCCCTGACCACCACAACTAATATATTTTCACTCAAATTTCTCTCCACCTCATTTCCCTGTTTAGTATTTTTTACAGCACTTACCACTAACTGGTGAAATTATCTCATTATGAAATTATCTCATTAATTTATTTCCTCCTTATTGTCTATGTTCCTCAGTGGAATAATAGCTCCCTGAGGAGCATCTCGACGTGTTTATGGTGGGCTCTTAAACATGCTTGTTGAAGAAGTGAGTAAATGAATATTGCAATTACTTTTAGTCTCTTCATTGCTACATAGTGATGGGGAGCTCTGGTTTTGAAGTCAGAACTGTATTTGAATTCCAGCCTTGATAATTACCAGCTGAATAAACTTTTGCAAGTTAACAACCTTCTCTGAACTCCAGTTTACTCACCTGTAAAGTAAGAATAATAATGTCTACCTCATTGGGTTTTGTGAAGGTTGAACAAAATAGAGCATCAAACACTGATTAAAGTGTCTGCTCCACAAGAAATGCTCAGTAAACATTAGTGACAAAGTAGTGCTTCTCTCAAAGGATATTTGCATTTGAAAAGATCTCAGGAAGAGACTAAATCTTAATGAGAAGATGCTTGCCTTTCAATCAATGGGATGCCTATTACTAGTGTAGTTTCTTTTGGCAGAAAAGAGATCATGTTAAGAAAGAAAGTTAACTAGCACCCTGCACATCATAGTTTGAAGACAGTGTTTCCAATGGAGAAGAAAGAACTGTCTTTTAGAGGGTGAGACGGGAGGTCAGATATTGGTGAGGAGAAGGTCTTATCCAGCAGCGTTTCCTGGGTGACTTTATCTTAATCAAGTATTGGCCTTGTAGACCCAAAAAATGTCAGTTTCTCGGAGTTGATAACACTAAGTGAGACTGCCTTGCAATGTCCACACTGAAGCATATAAACTAGAGACCAATTTGTTGAATTAGAACAAGAACTCTTAACTTTGAGATGGAAAATATTCCTATTAGCCTAAGCTGTCCATTTTCCCCCTCTATGAAAAAAAAATCTGTGAAAGCCAAATTTTGATATAAAAATATGTTGGTGGGCAAGGAGAACTATTTGTGGGTCTCAAATGTTACTGGATATATGCTGTCAGACACTGATGCATCCATCTGCATTGCCAAATCCTTTGGTGGTGCTGGAGGGGTGCCATCAGCTTTCTTCTTCTAACTCCTGGTTTTTAATGTTTCCTCGCCTTCGATTGTCACTTTCCTTAGATAATCTTAATATCACTTATCTTGCAACTGCTTGGGTCTTACTAATTCAGACAGGTGAGAGTTGGAAGAAATGTTTCAGCCACTCAGTTCTATGCTAATTTCCTAGAATTAATTTTCTATAATTGTATTCTCAAAACATCTTATTGTTAGGGTCTTATTATGCCTTAGTATATATTATGTTTACAATCTATGTCTGTGAGTTCACACATTTGAAAATTGTCAGTGACTGTAGGAGTGATAAGGATTTGCAGACATTGGGACAGTTCAAAAGTATTCCATTTTCGTCCTCCCAATAACACGGTTGGATTGCAGTTCTTTACCTCCTTGAAGGGATGTGTGATGATTGACTTGCTTAACTAATAAAATGAGTGAAAGTGGTATGTGACACTTACAGATAGGAGTCTTTAAATTCCAGGCATAATTAGCCATGCTTACTGTCCCTCTGCTACAGCATCTGGTGATATGCCAGGTAGTAGAGACTTCATCAGCCTTGATCCCCAAGTTCATGGAGAAGATCCCACTGCCCACACATGATGGGCATGTCATGTGTGTGAGAAATACCTCACAGTTGCTTTAAGCCATTCAGCTTTTGCAGTTATTTATTTATGCACCATAACCCAAGCTATCTTCACTAACATAGAAATGAAAATCTCTAGAGTGAACACCTAGATGATATCACTCTTGATGTTATCTGGTTTTTCTTTCCTGCAGAAGTAGTCCAGATTCACCATCTATAAATTAAGATTTTAGATCAGAAGATGTCTAAGGTTCTTCCCAACTTCAATTGTACTTCTCCATTTACTGATGATTTTCCTGAGTGCTACCTTTAGGTTCATGTGCGCATGGATCCATTTGTGTTTCCATTCAGCAGCCTGTTCAGATGAGTTTTCAACACTTTTGTGGTCTGATCCTAGGATATTCTTTTTTGGAGATATTTTGGAGAAAGAACTGTGTTGTTTTTTTGATAGTGTAAAGGAAGATTCCCAGACATATTTTTGCTATTTACAAGAGATTTCTTTCCCAGAGTTTTGAGATAATAGAAACAGAGCTCACTCAACTTTTTTCATAGAAATTGGGAGGTAAAACAAAAAGCTATTGGTGACACTATGAAAAGAAAACATGGCTAAAAAAAAAAAAAAAAAAGGAAAGGAAGAAAAATTACACCTAAAAAAAAAGAAAGAAAACATGACTATCGGCTAAAAAATATTGAGGAGGGAAATAATGGTTCATTGAGCACATGGGAGAAATACTGAAATACTTTGGGAGGAAGAAAACACCCTCATGAAAAGTAAAATATCTGCTATTAGGAATGATTGAGAAAAAGCAACGCTTAAACTAAGTGTATCAACAACCAGTCAATGGACTATGTTTCACAGGTAACAACTCTCTCAGCAGAAGTGATTACTCATCATTAAGATTTATTCAGTTAGCCAAGCAAATGAGAGGGAGAATGCCTCTGCTGAATCTTCCTTATTTCTCACATGTTCATCTTGAATTCCTCACTGAGGATAGTATATGGAATGACTAAATCTCAACTACTAATTCAAAGCCCTTTTTCTCTTCACTATCCCAGGATACAAAATACAGCTGAGAACAAAGTTAGAGCATAAAACACAGCCTTTCCTCCCCTGAGCTCGAATAACAGACTTGTAGCCAAATGGAATTTTACCAAACTTTCTAAAATGAGTAACATTGTGTGAGCACTGTTCCCTTGGGAACTGTATGAAAATGAGATGTCTATCACAAAGGATTCTCCAAGAAAAACCCTCAAAGAAATGGGCATTTGTCTTGACCTATAGACAACTGCAGAAAATTACAAAAACCTAAGAACAGCTTAAACTAAAAAACTT
Organism: Tursiops truncatus; assembly: GCF_011762595.2. Taxonomy (NCBI): domain Eukaryota; kingdom Metazoa; phylum Chordata; class Mammalia; order Artiodactyla; family Delphinidae; genus Tursiops; species Tursiops truncatus. The sequence goes on from NC_047041.1 coordinate 77,658,979, forward strand.
GAATTTTTCCCAAATATGATAATAAAAAACATATGAAAATTTATTGAAAGTCTATTATTCATTCTTTCAACAACATTTATTGATTGTATATAAGGTGCCAAGAACTGTGCTAGATGTTTTCACATGAACTGTATCATTTGGTCAAGAGCTCTGTAAAGTACAGATGAATTTATAGCTGAATGGCTTACCTAAAGTCATGCACCTATAAAGCCTCTTATCCAAGAGATAGTTATTAAGGTTTACTATATTCCAGCACTTTTCTATGCACTAGGGTGCATCAGTAACATTCGGCTGTGGGGGGGGTGTCCAAGAATGGGAGTACAAATTGAGGCTCCTATACTACAAAGCCAAATATTTAAAATATAAATGTTACCTATGCACAATGAGGCCAAACAAACTGAAACATCAGAGTTTGGAGCAGAGAAAGATTTATTGCAGGGCCATGCAAGAAGAATGGGTGGGTCCTGCATACAGCCAGCTGTATGCATCTCCTCCCAAATTCACATTCAGTAATGTTGCATTGGCAGTTTGAATTTGGCCGTGGTGGGAGAATTTACACCATGGCAAATGGAAAACACTACAAATTGGTTCATTGTTGTTGTTGCTGCTGTTGTTTTCAGAGAGCCTCTTGTTAAACATTGACCAACATACCACTGCTTGTGACAACCTAACTGTTGAATAAAATATGTTCTATCCCCCAACCTTGAAAAATATACCTTCAAAATAATCTAGGAGGCCAAGTTTGAATTTATAATTCCCAGATTCCTGTTGTTCTGCACCAGATTTTGACGGGGAAGGGAGAGCCAGCCCATAGACTCTAGCCCTCGGCCGGCAACCTGAGGCCACAGCTCTGTCCACTTCTCATCAATCTCAAGTTTCACCCTTCACTGGGAGGAAGATCATGTGGACACTCCACATGTAAGCTCATCTATCTGTACACCACACACACATGCAGAGCTGCCCCTGGACCACCCCTTGGGCCTAGGGTTTTTCACATCAGGGGTGCTGTACAACCTCAGTGGCCTAGCAGAAGAGAAGAGAATGGTTACAGACCCTGGTAGCAGACACAAGTCTTTGCAGGTCTGAAATGTCAGGGTCTGGGTTCACAGAGCATCATCTAGAATGGAGGGATGGTACAGGCTCCAGGTGGGTCCCCTGGTCCCATGTGAAGTCATCTATGGGGAGTGGTATGGATGGAGAGGGGCCAGAGTAGAGCCCCCTAAAACACAGGGCACAGCATAGAGTCCTCTATTGTTTGTTCTAAGAATGATACTAAATACAGAAGTCTCAAAGTCCTCATGGAGCTCATATTTCACTAAGAGGACATATACTAGTTTAAATATCAAATATTTAAATATTTTTAAAAAAATTATTTTCAAGATCAAATTGGTTATATTACCACCCCTCTTTAAGATTAGTAGTGACTATTAATCATAAGATTAATGGTGACTATTTATGGACAGATCATTTTTTCAGAAATTACTAAGTTCTTGGAGACTGACTAAAAATTCAGAGCTTGGCTATTGATTTTAGTTCACAAAATGATTACCAATATTTACTTTTCATCACAGTATTTGTTATGATGTCTGAGGAAGGACTCAGGACAGCTTCCCACTCAATATAAGTGTTCCTTCTACCTACCTGAATGAGTCCTTTTGCAGATTCTGGGCTGGGCTTGCTCCTTGCTCATGGGTCCCATCACCCTAGATAATGAAAGTATTTTTGTTATTTACCTGAAAATTAGAAACTTGTGGGCACAGAGAGCTAGTTTTTCAGTGCTTACCAGCATACCACTGGGTTACACATATGTATGGTAAATACTTCAGTGTAGACTAAAAAAAATTTTTAACAGCTATTACTTTTGGGAAAAGTAATTCAAAAGAAAGAGAAGGAAGGCTTTTCATTGATTGTATTTCCATATTTTTCTGAATAATAATATGAGGTCAGTGGGATTATGGGTCATTTTGGTTTTCTTCTTTATAGAGAAGTATGTATAAATTATAGTCTTTTTAATATCATTAATTTTTGTGTGTGTGTTTTCAACCTTTATGAAATGACTAAAATTTAAACAGAAAGAATGCTACTATCTATTGACTGTATAGGAAGTATCATGTGCAAATCCTGTTAGTTTTTCCTCCTTCAAAAGTGGAAATGGTGTAAACAGCAGAATCTTTCCATAGGCACTAGATTTCACTGAAACTAAAGAGTCCTGCCAGTTAGCAATGTTTTCTTAAGCCCAAGTCACCCTCTTTAGCATCACCAGATGCTACATATGATACAGGTATGTTGCCACTGGAGTCTCCAGGCTCCAGTGGCTTTCCTCCTCTGGAAACACCGCCCACCTTCAAATCTGCAAGTGAGATCTTGCTCAGTCTCATCAAATTCTGCCACTTGGACGACACCAAAGAAGCCTTTCACGTAATCAAGACCATCTTTCATTTGTGCATGCTCACTGAAATGAGGGCATCATTCATTCTATTTCTGTTTAAAATAAAAACGGAGTTACAATGTGTTTCTAATGTCTAACTCATTGGCTGTACTTAAGTTCAATTAGCTGTACTTAACATGGAATTAACTTTTAAAATAAATTTTTCTTCAGCCTAAACCTAAAAGAAACACATGGGCAAAATATCAACATTTCTGGCTCTGGTACGGATGTCACCTCTTGCGCGTTTTGTGACCTTCTGTAGTCCATGAACCTCTACAGTCTCATTTTCTCTATCTGAAACCCAGAATTTTAACATTGTTTGCCACTGCCAGGATAGTACACTGAGAGACCACATATGAAAGCAAGCTGAAAACTGTAAAGGGTTAATACAGATAGAAGAGAGGCCTCAGGGAAACGCTTATTTTTTATTTTTGTTTCAATCTTAAAGAGGCTTCTCACAGTCAAGAGTAGGATTTGTCTGTTTGCTTTCAATGTGGGAATTAATTCTTTATGTGCAGGTGTTTAAACTTTAACCTTAACAGGTTTGTTTATTGTTGTCGTTTTGTTTTCTTTCACTCTTCTGTTAGAAACCGTGTTCATGCAACCCAGTTTTTCAACAATGTTCTGAAGGCTGGAACAGAATTTACCTAATTTATTCCAGTAATTGTTACTAAAGCACAAAGTGTGAAATAAAAGTCAGTGGAGTGTATGGACACCAAGGGGGGAAAGCGGCAGGGGGCGGCGGTGGTGGTGTGATGAATTGGGAGATTAGGATTGACATGTATAAACTGATGTGTAGACAATGGATCACTAATAAGAACCTGCTGTATAAAAAAGTAAATTAAATTAAGTTAAATTTTAAAAAGTCAGTGGAGTGTATTTCTACACTATTATGTCATCTTAATGTTTAAAATATAATTAACTGATTGCTTCTGGCATACCTATCATCTCAGTTACTGTGGGTTTAAAGTGCTGGCAACACTGATGGAGGACCCCCATGTCCACACACCTTCTCCTCCCATATGTGGGAAACAAAACCTGCCTGATTTTCACTGGATTCCTGCGTGTCAGTCTTTTGACCTGGAAACTTGGGGGAGGGAAGAAGGAAGATGGAGGAGGAGACCACTGATGAAAGGACACAGTTTAAATTTTACTGTGAAAGAGCTGACAGGGCATCATTAATGGAGGGGATGCTGCAGTTCTGGAAGGAGGGAGTTATCCTGGGCAGGAGACCTTAGAAGAGGCCACGGAGAGTGGATCTGCATTTTCTCTCTCTCTCTCTCTCTCCCTCCCTCCCTCTCTCTCTCCCTCCCTCCCTCCCTCCCTCTCTCCCTCCCTCCCTCCCTCTCTCCCTCCCTCCCTCCCTCCCTGTCTCCCTCCCTCCCTGTCTCCCTCCCTCTCTCTCTCTTTCTCTCTCCTTCTCTCTCTCCTTCTCTCTCTCCTCTCTCTCTCCTTGTCTCTCTCTCTCTCCTTCTCTCTCTCATTAACTCTTTTGTGGCTGCCTGTCTGAGTCTCACAGCTGTGGAGTCCTTCAGGCAAGAATCAACAAGTTGTGGGCTGAGGCTGTTTGGGTGTCTTCCTGGGAAGGGTGGTGTTTGGTGAGAGGAGGGCAGAGGGCTCATAGGTCACTTTCCTGGACTTCAGTTGCCACCTGCACACTTTCTTTTAATGGAATCTGGACCCCCGTTAAGAACTAGGACCTGAGACTTGCCCACCAGCCCTCCCCCTGCACGGGGCACGCACCTACTGAAGGCCCGGCAGCCAGGCTCTGGGTCCCTGGCAGGCTGCCCACCCTGGTCTTTCCCTTTTGTTGCCCTAAGGGCTGTGTGTTGGGAGTCAAGTCACTTGGCAACCAGGTGCCTGCAGAAAAGCCCCATGCCCTCTGGCCACTACTGTTCACTCCAGCCAAAGCGGCAGAGAAAGGAGGGCATCCGGCTCAGGGGGGGCCATCCCAGCCTTCCTACTAGCCCCTGAGAACTAGTCAAGCTCCCTCCAAAGAGACTCATATGGAATATTCTATGGGCACGGAGGTACCACCTCATCTCTGCTCAGGTGGGAGCTAGTAGCTCCTCCCTGTTAAATGTGCATCTCAATGTCTTTTCTCCAAGTGCGTTTTTCAACAATAAAGCTATTGCCGAGAACAGGTGGGACAGGAGTAACGGAGTTCCTTCACTTGCTGCTGCTGGCGCAGGGGCAGGAGATAAGACAGGTGAGAACTGTTCTGCTTTTACCAGGAAAGATTCTAACTACTGCAATGCATTGCAGTGAGTCCTGGGGTTTTGTGGTTTTAGGCACTAGTAGAAGTTAAAGTATTTTCTCTTTCTAACTCCTTCTCCTCTAGGCCATAAAAGCTCTTCACTTTTTTTTTTTTTTTTTTTTTTTAAATCTCCAAGCTCCCGTCAGGAGTTGCTACACCTTCAGATTGGGACATCCTTCCTCATTTGCAAACCTCAGCTGTGTCTGGGGGCAGGGCAGCGGTGGTGCTGCCAGGAACAGGAAGAAAGGCTTCCAAGTCAGAGCAGTACATCAGACGTAGGGAAACTGGGGGCAGATACATCTGGAAGGTGACGGGCATCAGGAGGCTACCTGCCCAAAGGACATTGAAGATCAAAGCTGCTGTTTTCTTTCCTTGGTAAATTTTGCATGACTTGGCACACAACGCACATCTGAGAACAGGTATAACTGAGCTCAACTTTCCCTTATTTTGAAGGGCTTGTGGATTCGGGTCTACGGATTGGGGGTGGGGTGGGGGGAGTATCCGATTGGAAATCCAGTCACATGCATCTCACGGCCATGTGGGCTGAGATGGGGATGGTCCATCCGGCATTAGGAATAGGCTTGATTTTGGAATGCAGTGGATCTGATTGCTTCTTGGCAGCTTCCTTTTCCCAATTATGTTTGGCTTAGTCTCGTAGTCAAATTACTTTGCAGTCCCTAAGCTGATCCAGGAAGCATACAGCGGGCACAGAGAGGATACTGTCTAAAAAGTAGACTGGGTGAAGGGGGAGGGGGGGTTCTGGCTGGAAACTGGAAATGTTCACTAACTAATCCACCACCCAGCCCAAAGAAAGTGACTGTATATTACACCTTGGCCCTTTGTTAAGCCCCCAAACTGAATGTAACATGCTTTTTTAGAATATTGGTCAATTAAGGCTCTTGTGCCCTCTTTCAATTATTTTGCTTCCTGAATATAGCTCAAGAAGACATAGGACAGGTATTTTGAATTGATTTTATTTGAAAACATAGAATTTCTCATAATGAATATATGTTCTGTTGCAAAGATTTAGAAACCTTCTTAAAATCTAGACCCAGCACTCTGCTTTACCTTGGTAAACAAATGAATTGATAATTTGAGTTTCAATCTGAATGTAGTAATGCCACCAGACTGAAGCTAAAATTTTCCTTTTTATAATTTAGGAAGGAAGTGTTTGCATAAAATGTGATACCTTAAAAAAAATCTGGTACTTTAAATAAGGGAGCAGTCAGAAGGGTAAACCTACTCAAGAGAATGGTCCAGTTTTACTAATGGCTTCATAGAATTCATTATTCCCATGAGAGTATATTCATGAATTATTAAGTAACTCAGCCACTTATTAAATCAAGGTAGAGAAAAAAAAGCAATAACTTCTAAAAGTTAAAAGGACTTAGGTAGCAAATGTAATGAGTAGAGTATGTATGTATTCAAACCATATTAAAGTTCACACACTACAAATGCAGTTTGGTCAACTTCTACCTTACCAAGTGGAAACTGAGTTTTATGATTTAAAGGTTGTGTATAAAGGAATAATAATATTTTAAGCCTTTATGGTGTAATGTCTGAAAACTTCTTCCTGTCCTCTCCTTTCAATGATGAAATGTCGGATGGTGAGGTCAATCAACAACCAATAATCATGAGAGTTAGCTACTATTTTAACAGTACCTTTTTGGTAAATTGAAGTTATTGCCTGGAAAATTATTCAACCACAGATTCTCCATGAGGTAGTCCTGTGTAGTGGTCACAATTTCTATTTCCTCTGCCTTCAAATCAGTTTCTTTACCTCTTGAAGCTTAAGATCATCTGTAAAAGGGAAGTGATGGAACGGATCTCACAGTGTTTTCTGGAGGATTAAATAAGGTTTGTGCAGTCGAAAGCATCATTAGAGCAGCTAGAACATAAAAAGCGCTAAATACATGGTTTTGTGATACACCTCGCACACCTACTCATATGATTTGCATGTTTCTTGCATTTTGATCATTTTTTTGATCCTAATACCTAAAAGCAGGAGGTCAAACACAGAGAATCCTGTTCTATGACAGCAAGTCTGATGACTTACCAGAGGAAGAGAAAATAGATATTAACAGATCCTGACATTTGATAACATGAGTCCACTCTGTCTGGTCTTCCATTATAAAAATCAGTCCAAAAATGACGGCCTTTTATTTTGGAGGGTGAGTAATCTAGCAGATGAATCAGCCTTCTCAGGTGCATATTATTAATCTCCAGCAATTTTAATTTTAAATATAGTAACTATGTAGTTTCTACATCAACTTCCTGAGAATCCTAACTAAAACCTCTGATTCAAATTAGCTGTAATTCGCATTTGAGGAATTTTTGCACTCTTTTGTATAGAACCAGAAGTTGTTCACTTTCTATGTGTGTACTGGACTGGCAAATCCAGGTTTGGGGCAACCTCTCCCTCTAGCCAGCAGTATGTGCTTGGACAAATCATACCCAACATCTCTGAGCTTCCACTTTCCTTGCATAAAAATAGAGGGCACTTAACCCAGTGATATTGAAGACTGTTTCTTTCCAGCTCTGAGATTTCTAGTTCTAAGTTTCTTTTATTTCCAAGATCAATACATAAGATAACTTTCAGAGCTACTTTCTTGATTTTCCAAACCAGCTGACAAAATTTGAGTTTATAAAATTTTAAAGATGACAAAAATCACACCCATGGCTTAAGTAAGATGATCTCTGAAACAATTTAGTTGTGCAAAACAGGAGTGCCAAACACACTTCCATAACTCTGAAGGGGAAAAATATGTGAGTTAGGAAGGAAAACAACAAAAACAGCAACACATACACATCAAGTGATGGGATGAAGTTAAAAGAAATCTGTCCCATCAGATAGTAATCCCCCCGACCTGAATCCAAGGTCTATTTTCCAGGACAGGTAAAACTACTTCCTCCCACAAAAGTCAAGCTGATATTTCATAAACTAAATTATACTTGTGAATAAGAAGCAGAATAGTTAAGTATAAAATAAATAAACATTTTCATTTTATAGGACCTCTTTAATTCAGCAAAAAGGTCACACTGAGATAGATATAAAGAGAGAGAGATACAGATATAGATATATATACATACATATCTAGGAGCATCAAACTTTTTCTTTTTTTCTCTTTTCTTCAGAGAAACACAATAGTTTATCAAATAACTAAATGGTCATTATGCTTCAACAGGGCTCAGGTTTTTTTTAACATCTTTATGGAGTATAATTGCTTTACAATGGTGTGTTAGTTTCTGCTGTATAACAAAGTGAATCCGCTATATTTACACCTATATCCCCATATCCCCTCCCTCTTGCATCTCCCTCTCAGCCTCGCTACCCCACCCCTCTAGGTGGACACAAAGCTCTGAGCTGATCTCCATAACAGGGCTCAATTTTAACAAGTCAAATTGAAAAACAGATTTCAACAAATCACACACACGTACAAGCCTATTCATTTTCATGAAGAATCTGTTTTCAAGTTCTGATGATCCTTGATGGTTTCTCCCTGTTTAAATTTTCAGCCCATTTGCCCCAATACAGTTTTAAATAAATCAAGAAAAGTTGAAGAGGGAAACTGTTTTCCCATTGCTCCCTGCTTTTGTTTGGATGACCATTCACATTTGTCATGAAGTTGAGAAAGGAATTGTGAAGTGTAGAAGTAACCCACCAAGTTCCTTCATAGATACCCAAACAATTTAACTTCAGCAACACCCAGGTCTTTCCAGTTCTTCCACCCTCTCCCAGGTGCCTCAGGCAGCCTCCATCAACCACCCTCCTGATGTGGCCACTGCTCTCGAAATACCCTCCTCAGAACAGCCATTTCAGGAGGGCGGGGGGGAAGAGTCTCAGGTTCCCCTAATACCTGGGAATGCACTTTCCCTCTCCAGTTCAAATTTGCTAAGCAGAAGAAGAAAAATAAAGAAAAAAAAGAGAGAAAGCCTAAAAAGGAAGGTTGGATTGTAACTAGTGTCTGTTAGTGCAGATACATCTATCGGTGTGATCAGTTCAACAGTTAGTGTGACTTGGCACAGTGCCAAGTTAAGTACAGAACAGTATTTATTGTGGTAGGGGATGCACCCTTCAAACAATGTATCCATTCAGAATTCAATGTGTTATGACCCAGCAATCCCACAACTGGGCATATACCCTGAGAAAACCATAATTCAAAAAGAGTCTTGTACCACAATGTTCATTGCAGCACTATTTACAATGGCCAGGACATGGAAGCAACCTAAGTGTCCATCAACAGATGAATGGATAAAGGAGATGTGGCACATATATACAATGGAATATTACTCAGCCATAAAAAGAAACGAAATTGAGTTATTTGTAGTAAGGTGGATGGACCTAGAGTCTGTCATACAGAGTGAAGTAAGTCAGAAAGAGAAAAACAAATACCATATGCTAACACATATATATGGAATTAAAAAAAAATAAAAATGGTTCTGAAGAACCTAGGGGCAGGACAGGAATGAAAAAACAGACGTAGAGAATGGACTTGAGGACAAGGGGAGGGGGAAGGGTAAGCTAGGATGAAGTGAGAGAGTGGCATGGACATATATACACTAACAAATATAAAATAGATAGCTAGTGGGAAGCAGCCGCATAGCACAGGGAGATCAGCTCGGTGCTTTGTGACCACCTAGAGGGGTGGGATAGGGAGGGTGGGAGGGAGATGCAAGAGGGAGGGGGTATGGGGATATATGTATATGTATAGCTGATTCGCTTTGTAAAGCAGAAACTAACACACCATTGTAAAGCAATTATACCCCAATAAAAATGTTTAAAAAAAATTCAATGTGTGAAATTTATAAAAACCCTTTCTACCAAGACATTTTCAAGCTCATTAATAAACACTTTATTGACAATGAGTTAAGCTTAGAATATACACTGATACACATGAAAGTTTAACGATAAAAATAAGAAGGTTTTTTTCCTTAATTGTCTTACTCCTTGGGAGAACTTAAGATGGTATCATCTGTATTCTGGTATTCCCCAACCTCTTTCTCCTGCTGTTTACTTGGGTAATTGCCATAGATTTTTCACTGGGCAGGGATGTTTCCAGTTAATTTGGGATAATATAACCAGACCCTTAAATAGCATACAACACATAAGAACAAAAAGAATAAACATAGTAAACTTTTCTCTAGCTCAGAGGTTGGCAAATATTTTCTGTAAAAGGGCAAATATTATATTTTTTGGCTCTGCAGGCTGTATACATTCCCTGTCACATGTTCTTGTTTTATTTTTTCAAACTTTATGAGAATGTAAAAACTACTCTTACCTCATGAGCTGTACAAAAACTTCTGGCCCACAGGCGGTACTTTGCCTGTCCTTGATCAAGTTATGTAAGTCATGCTTTTACTTCAGTAGATACAATCTTACTTAAATACAGAATAGAGTTCTATTTTTCCTCCTCATATGTAAAGCTAGAGTTATCATTCAAATATATATTAAATATCTTCTATGTGTCTGCTGCACTAGAGGATACAAAGATCACCATGAAGTTTCAGACCTCAAAAAAAAGTGAGATAATTATGAAAGTAAACAAAAAATAAGGAAGACTGGGCACAAATGGCATTGATAGTTGTCTGAAAGGCTCCAAAATGCCTCCTTAAAGATGTCTATATGAGTAAGTTTTAAAGGGTGTGATCAATGCTGCTGAATGCATATTAACTCTATCTTATTCTCCTTCCTCACTAATAAAACATTGATTTCTGCAGAGCAAGCATGTGACTAGTAAACAGCTATGTTTCCCAGCTTCCCTTGTAGCTAAGGTTAGATTGTGATATAATTCTGGTCAATGAAATATACTTGGAAGTTGCTAGATGGCGAAATGTTTTAAAATGAGGTAGACTTAGCTGCCACATGACGTTTTTCCTTTTCCCTTCTTCCTCTCTGGAATGTAGATGTGGTATCGGTGATGCAGCAGTCATTTTGCAAACATGAGGCAAGAAGTAGAAGGAGAAAATCTACCAGTAGCCTGGGCTTCCCATGGTTCTGTGAAATCACATTACCATCACTGGACAGTCATGTTAGGACTTCTTTTCACACAAGAAAAATAAACTCCTTGCTTATTTAAGCCTTTATTTGTCAGATCATCTGGATACAGATAGGTTGGCTCTATCTGTTTGTGAAAGGTCATCCCTTTCACAAAAAAGTTTGTGAAAGGTCATCCCAAGCAATGGGGGCAGAATGAGCTGAGGAACTGAGATTTGAAAGTATGGAGGTTGAACGATAGAAAATATTTAGTTTGGCTGGAGCCAGTGTACTTGGGCATCAGTTAAAATAGCACAGGTATGATTATTACACTTTCAATTTGTGGAGTATTTTTCTCCCTTAAAACATTTCCAGAGCTTTTATGCAAACATAAAAGTGCCTGTGTCTTTGGTTCTGAACTTATGATCTAAAATTACTGTGAGAAAAACAAGGAATTCTTTTCATCTGGATCCTGACTCAGCACGTTTATCTTGTTTACTTTCAGTCACTGTGTTTCTGTTTACAGCTCATGAAATACTCTCATCAGAACAAAGGTCCTAGCGTTGATAAGTGAAACCACAAACTCAAGCAAATAGCAGAAGCCAGAGTCCATTTGAATTGAAGTCAAGTTCAGAGCCGATCTTCCTGAGAGTCCTTTTAACATTGATTTGTCATAGCAGGTAGCTGACAAGATTTACCCTCAAGGACCAGAAACATGCACTGTGCCATCCAAAAGGCAGAAGCGCTGGATGGGGCTCATTTGATGCGAATCCTCTGGCAGGATGGTGTAGAGTCTGTCTACCCCGCTGTGTGGCTGAGGGACAACTGTCAGTGTCCCGACTGCTACCTGGATTCTGCAAAAGCACGGAAACTTCTCATCGAAGCTCTTGATGTGAACATCGGTATCAAAGGCTTGACGTTTGACAGGAAAAAGGTAACTATCTCTAAATTATCTCTGCCTTCTCTCTCAACTTAAATGAAGGAACTAGTCTCCAATAATTTACATAATGAATTATATTTTATTAGATCATATTTTATAAATAAAGCCGTGATTGCATAGTCCTTGGTGCGAAGTCCACATGCTTACTAAATGGAAGCTTCTGCTATTATTACTATTTTTATTACTACTGCTATTATTTTAATAAAATGTACAGTGTTGCTCATTATTCCTTCAGTGAGTGGCAGCCTTGAAGACACAATCAAACTATGTCTGTAATAAAAGGAATGCCCCTGGGCTTCAGTTTGCTCATCTAGAAATGAGGGATACTAACAAAATTTGTTCCTAGAGATGATGTGAAGATTCAATGAGCTAATATGAGTAAAACTCTTAGCATGTGGCTGGCATATGGTGAGCGCTCAAAAACTTGTATTGATGAATATTTTTAGTCAAATTCGTGAGTAAATGTGTAAGGCTTTGTATGGGATTCCTGAGAGCATAGCTCTCAAAACCACAAACTAGATGTGGCCTCACCCTGTGTTTCTCTCTTCCAAATTTGCTAAGATAGTTATCAGAAGAGCAAGTGTGACCAGCAAGGTCATCCTCTCCCACTCTTGTCTCCATCTCAAATTAAGGACTTTACCCCCAGGGTTCAGTGCTTGCTAGCTGTGGGACCTTAGACATGTTATTTCCTCTTACTTTGCTCACCTGAAAAATGTGAGTATTAGTTATCGCTTCTCCCTCAAGTTGTATGAGGACTAAGTGGGTTATGTTTATAGCGCTCATTGTACAGTATACACTCAAAATGGTGTTATTCTTACTATTATTATCTGCCTCATCATCCTCATTACTATTTCTGACACTCTTGGCAGGAATATTAATTGATCTCTAACCATCACAGAAAGTTTAGGGACCACAGGTTTTCAGAATATAGAACAAGAACTCAGATCTAGCCAGGTTTATATTTCTTTGTGATATTTAAAGGGCCTCAGATCTCAGCTGTATCCCCTTGGCTTTCAGTTTCCTTGTTTTCCAAAAGCTTATTCTATGCCTGTGAGTATATAAGTTAAAAAACAGAAAGAAAAAAGAGCAAGAGCTCATTCGATTCCCTGATAACCTTAAATAACATTCAGAAACAGCAAGAGTGGAGAACCAAAGTACATAGAAGCATAATAAACGTTTAAGTGATATTTGCTTCCTGTATTATAAGGTTCATATCACGTGGCCAAACGACCACTACAGTGAATATGAAGCTGATTGGCTGAAGAAAAGATGCTTTTCACAGCAGGCCAGAGAAAAGCTCCAGAGAGAATTATTTTTGCCAGGTAACCTTGCTATGGTCTTCAATGTCCTTTAAAACTTGTCTGGTAAGAAATTTGCTCAGAAGCAAATTAAAACCCTTGTGCTTTGGTTAAAGTATTATTGTAATTTATGTGGAACGTTTAATGATTTACCAACACAGATCATGTAGGTAGAGATGGAAAGAAACATAGAGGAGTTCTAGACATTCTAAAGAGAAAGAAAGAAAAGAAATGCAGCAAATATTTATCCTTGTCATCTAACACAAAAACTGGCACACCGTAGATATCCATAAGTGTTCCCTGCAAAGCAGCAGGATGAACCAGAGGCAGACTTGCCCTTAAGAATTTTATCTAAGGCCAGAACCACACAGAATCAATAAGGCAGAAATTCCTAACCTGGCATCAGATAAAACTATGTGATCTATGAACCTCATGAAATGATATACACAACATTGACAACACTGAGTGTGCATGTGAGCATGTGTGTGTGTGTGTGTGTGTGTGTGTGTGTGTGTGTATGTGTGTCAGGCTTGTGCACAGCAAATTGCTTGGGGAGAGTTTATATGAATCCCAAGGGAATCTGTGAACACAGAAACGTTCAGAAAATCTCCAGTAAAAAGATTCGGTGGAAAAGGAAGACTTTATTCTTTGTTGGTTTTTTTAAAATTTGCTTTCAGTCTTTTTTCTTTTTTTATTGAAGTATAGTTGATTTACAATGTTGTGTTAATTTCTGCTGTACAGCAAAGTGATTCAGTTATACATATATATATATATATATATATATATATATATACATTCTTCTTTATATTCTTTTCCATTATGGTTTATCACAGGATATTGAATATAGTTCCCTGTGCTATACAGAAGGGCCTTGTTGCTTATCCATCCTATATAGAATAGTTTGCATCTGCTAACCCCAAACTCACTCCATCCTTCCTCCACTTCCCCTTTGGCAACTATGAGTCTGTTCTCTATGAAGAAGACTTAATTTTTGATCTGAGAGACAAAGTAAATACTTAATATAGATAAAAAGTTATTTTTTAAATACGATTTTTGGAGATACACAGTAATACAGCTCAAACAGAGGTGCTGGGGAGAAGTGGGAAGTATTAATACTTTACTCTCTGTGTATTTTGAAGATTTGTGTCATAAGATGATGTGGGTCAAAGGCCCACAAATTCATGTTTTCAAATTCTGAAAACATGCTGATTCATATGTATTTACTAGAACCTTGACTTCTACAAACACACTAACAAGCCAACTTTCCCTGAACATTCTTTTCTGCTGTTTACCAGATATATTGGACCACTGTCCCTTTGGGCAACTGACCAGCCTTGTTGGATTTTATACACACCTCTTCTGGGATTTCTGGGTCATACACCAAGATAGAGATTTTACCTTACTCCTTTTGAATCTGAAATTCTCAAACATGTGTGGTAACTGCATGGTTTTCAATGTTAGACTTACAGCAGTTTACTGGGTGTGGAGATGTTACTAAATAGCCAACTTGAACCCCACAGCTTCACCTTGTCCCATGGTTATCAATAGGGTACGACGTGGTCCCCTTCCTGTTCGAGCATAGTCCAGTCTTATCAAGAGCTAGCTTCCTCCATTCTCTTAATCTCAACATTCTGACACCTGACAATGTTTTGCTCTAGTGCTTTCTGTCTAAACCACCAGGAATCCATTTTCCTCTTTATCTAGTCCAGCTAGCTGGTGGAATCCAGATGGATATCAAGGGAAAGATGTTTTTCCTGCCTTCCCCCCAGTGAGTGCTTTGCTAGATTCTTCAAAGAGTCTTCAATTACAAAACTGAGTGGCAACTGTCTGGGTCAAATAGCAATATCACAAGTATATTATTATTTTTTATTTATTTTAGATTTCTTCTGGTACTCAAAATATTTTTCCTTAACTCTGCCCTGATTTTGTAATCCCGTTGGATTTTACTCTAATTTCCTTCGAGTTCTTCTTTTGATTATTTTCAGGGAATAAAAGCCAACTTTTTATTATTACAGCTTATGCTTTTAAGCATTGTGAAAGTATATGGCCACCCCCTCCATTAATATTTCTTGACGGGTTCAGTTTTATAGCTTACATTTCTCAGTACTATCAGGCAGTAGCAGGATGGAAATGATACTACATTCAGTTACACAGTGGAAAAAACTAGTCACACTGACAGGCTGCAATCATGAATAATATAAGGAGGACTGGCTGCTAGTTAGACAACGGAAACTATTTTAATGGTTTAAAACAAGATCAGATTTTGAAAATATATTCTCAAGCTGTGCAATTGGTAGGTGAAAGAAGAAATTAATGGACCATTTTTGAAATATCGCTTCTATGGCTTTTTGCCTGTAGAATTTGACACCTTATTTCCCTGCCATTGCATATTTTCAAACATTCATACTCAGAACAAGTAAACAAACTCAGTTACATTTGTCAAAGAATTTTGTTTTTAGTCCTCAGTGGCAATGTTTCCTCTACTGCTCTTTCCTTAGAGTGAGGAAACACTTTTAAAATCTGGCGTCAAGATGAAGATCACTTTTCCTTGATCTTTGCTTGGCACTAGATGTTGAACTCAAAAATGAAAAAAACATCAGCCAGAAAAAACTCTTGTCATGGGACAGCCACAGCTGGAAAGAAGGCATGGGTAACGATCATTCCGTCATAAATTTCTATTCAACTGCACGTATATCGCACACCTATCTCGTGTGGGAAGCTGTAAGGAAATACCAGGTTTTAAAAAGACATGGATTCTGCCCTAGAGGATTTATCCAGTCGAGGAGGGGACACTAGGCATGGAAACAAATAAGTATAGTACATCATTTTAAGTACATGAAAGTGTGCATAGAAGGTTAATTAGAATGTAGAAGGACTCTGAAGAAATACTTGAAATACTAATACTTGAGCTGGGTT
Source organism: Tursiops truncatus (assembly GCF_011762595.2). Classification (NCBI taxonomy): domain Eukaryota; kingdom Metazoa; phylum Chordata; class Mammalia; order Artiodactyla; family Delphinidae; genus Tursiops; species Tursiops truncatus. Next base: position 77,674,792 of record NC_047041.1, read on the forward strand.
TTGAAGGATCTGTCAGACAAAGATAGAAGGAAAGGAAATTCTCAACAGAGAAAAGGGCATGGAGAAAATCAGAGAAGCATAAAAGGGCAGGGTAGGTGCGGGAAACTGCAATTAGTTTAAAATATGGGTGAAGTTAAACTTGTTAGGCAACAAGGAAGGAAGTGGCTTAAGTACCCTACTAAGAAGCTCAGCCCTAAACCCTTAGGCAAGGAAGTTTGCCCAGCACAGAGGTCAAGTATGTTTCCTTCCATTAGTTTCCCAGGCTGATTCTCTTCCTAAAATTCCAGAGAAATGAGTTTAAGGTCTTTATAAGTTTAAGAAGATTGCTTTACTTATTTTCTTTAGGATGCATTTTATATTTTCAGAGTTGTATCTTTCTGATTTTTACCAAATGCATGTAATTTCGTAAATGCCTACAAGGTTGTGAATGTCTTCTTAGCTTCCTTTGTCTCTTGATGCATTCTCTCCCCCTCCAGTGTACCCCTTTGGTTCTTGGTTTGTACTTATCTTACTAAAGATGGTGAAGTGATCAGTTCTGTGTTGTAGAAAGGTCTTGGGCATGGTCATCTGTGCTGGATGGATTGGCGTGGGTAGTGCCTGGGAGCAAGGTAACCATAGCATGGCCTAGAAATTGTCCTGTAAGAGCCATTAAGAACTTAAACTAGGGAAGTAGCAGAGAGGATGGGGGTAGAATTTGTACTCAAGAGAAACATATCATTGACCTGGAGGACAGGAGGTTGCTGGCCCTCTAATCTCTACCAATTTAAAACCAGACTGTTGAAGCCTTGCATGTGAGTGTTTCCAGATAGGTGGATGAAATGGAAGACTTTAATAAAACATTGGAAATATGAAGATTTTTAAATGTAATTGTTTTTTAACCTCCATGTGAAACTGACATAATTATACACTCATTTTTTGTGACTAACTTCATGATGCAAAATTCCCAAAATAAAATTGATAAGACTAAAATGGGGAAAAAAATCAATACATAGCATGATCTTATATATATATGAACCTAAATATCTGTTCTTCTTATTAACACTCAGAGGCAGAATGAATGCTTGTTTTCCTATCTATCTCCTTGAACTGGTACTGAAATGTTTGTATATTATTCTCTGACATCAGTAGTATTTGTCATTGCAAATTGAGATTTAAAATGTGGTAATTTGAAGAAAATCTTTTGTTCTATGGAAGCAGTCTGCTCAGTTTTCTCAGCAGTGCAGGGAGTGAGTACACTGCACTGTCAGAAAAGGATATTTCCCCTTGTTTCAATATGCTCCACTTTAGCAGAGCAAGTCTTCACCTGTGTACGTTATCAGACTACAACCCTTCGGTACATAGCTATGACTCCCTCCTTTGTTTCAAAAGGAATATGCCACAAGAGGAGTGAAAAATCTCAAGGAGATATAAGGTCCCTCTAAGATCTCTGTGCCTTGCACATGGTGACAAAAACAACCGAAAAAACAGAGCTCCCCCTTTCTTACAGAGGGCATGTGTTTCCTTGAAGATGAAGCTTTCTATTATAGTGCAAAGAACAGAATTGGTTTGGTACCCAGGCTACTTTTACAGAAACTTTCCAAAAGAGAAAAAATCACTATCTTTTAAAAAAAATTGACAAGTAATGTACACAATAAACATGCCTAACTCCCATGTAATATTTCACCCATGTCCCTAAGCTTTGCCCCATCCTTCCCCCTTTCTTAAACCCCTACAGGTAGGAATCTGCAGTGCATGTCGCGGATGGGTGAGGGCATTTTTTTCACATATTACTTGGTAATTATAAAAAGGACTGGGAGTTTGTTTGTTTCAAGCTGCCTTAGAACGTTCCAATTGTATCAGAACTGCCAGGTCAGAATGGCTTCAGAAGAGCTCTGTTAAATCAGTTGCATTAGAGCAATCAATTCACCATGTTATGTACCAAAATACATTCCCTTCCCAAGAAAGACCTTATAAAAATTCCTTCCCTGAGGTCATCCAGGCTCACATTGTCTGATGCACAGGTGGGAGAATGGTTCAAAGTCTTCGTAAGTTTAAGAAGATAGTCTCTATTCTACTTTGCCTGCCATATGTGAAATGAACCTACTGACTTTCAGAGAAATGTCTTTGGGGTTTTGATGAAACGAATACAGGTATCTTAAATGCTTGTGAGTTTACAAATGCATATTTTGCTTCACTTTTTCTCTGTGCCATAGTGATGTCTTCCAACGTGTCTTGTTCTTTTCTGAATTACATATCATTTATCCCACTCAGTTTCTGCATTGTACTTGGTAAATGTGGGCGTAATATGTAAAGGGTCTAATATCCCTCCATGGGCTGTGAGTCAGTGAGTTCAAGATGGGAGATTCAAGATTCCAAGACTGGGAAGTACCCTGCAGTGCTGTGTACCCAGCAGAGGCCCCAAATCTGCGGGTTGTTCCCACAGCCATCTGCCTAGTTTTTGATTCCACTTGTAAACTCTAGGTCAGATCCTTTTTCTTTTGCCTTTTCTCATCTCCATCCATACCTCCAATTAGAAAATACATAACCACATACTCAGAGATAAGTATTGGGTTGATCAAAAAGTTTGTTCGGATTTTTGTAAGATGTTATGGAAAACCCGAACGAAATTTTTGTCCAACCGAATATTAAAGATGTCTATTTTACAACTAGATACATTACAGAAATACTGGGGAAAAAAGGCCTGTGTACTATATCTATTACTTTTTTAAATTTTTAGGTAATAAACATTATATTCTTTTTAAAAAATCATTTTTTATTACTCAACAACTTCATAAAACAAAGAATCGTGTCATCATCCAATGTTAGTGCGAAATAGTATTTTGAAAAGCTGGTGTCTTCAAAAGCTGATATCTTTAAAAGACTTGAAAAAGTTTGAGGATATTTTTGAGAATCTAAAACAAATCCATTTTAAGGAAGAATTATTACGTTGTATTCCCTTTTCATATTTTTTCAGTATACTTACCACATCAAAAATTAAGAAAAATATACTAACTTTTTTATTCTTGGAAAAGTAATTTTCTAGAGTTACACTAAAGTAAATTTATTTCTTTTCCTTCCTTTTTCTTCTCAAACAGGGTAGAGTGGGCTTTTTTCAGTGAGTGAAGAACTTCCATTTCTCACAAACAAGACTTACTTCTTCTTGCAGCCCAGGAATAAGTTTTATAACATTGGCAATTGGACTGCAAATTTAGGATTGATAAATTTAGAAAATTCCAAAGTGTGGCAATTTCAAGAAGTAAAGTTGGATTGCTTTATATGCTAGCTTCACTTTTACCAAACCTACACATAAGTTATAAACAATTATTCTCACTTCTGGTTCTACTTTGTTCTTCAAGATGACAGAACACAGCAGAACAACTATAGTTTTGGGATAGTAGATATCTTCATCTTACTTAAATTTCTTCCTTAAGATTCCAGTCCCAAACTTTCAAATATGCCCATGGAAAAAATTGATTTTTAATTTCTTTTTAAAGTTTTCTATCCCTGTAGGAAAAATTTGATTTTTAAAAAGAATCTTGATGTTGCTATTTACCCATTCTGTGTATTTGCCTAATATCTAGCTGAGCAAATTAGGTAAATAATTTTTAATCACTGCTCCATTGAATGAATTCTCTAACTTTATTCTTTTCCTCAAAATTCCGCATATTTCTCAATCTGTAACTTTGCTCTTAATCAAAAGAGCAGTGTAGCACTGAAATTAAAAGTGCTCTTGAACTTAGGTCTTTCTAGGTCTGTGATCTTGAGCAATGTACTTAACCTGTCTACGCCCCTAAATCTTTAACTGCATGATGGTACCTACTTATCACCTTGAGTAGCGCCATGTTGAAAGAAAAACAATGTCTCACTTTACATATTAACTCACTTCATCTTCACAAGTTTCCCTTGAAAGCAGTTGTAAATAACTACAGAGAACAGCCTTGAGAGGCTTCTTGAACAGTATGTGTTTACTGTTCAATGAAACATATGAAACGAAAAAACGTAGAATCCTATTAGTAAAATTCTTTCTCCTTTTTTCCATTAGCTGTCAAGCTTCCATGCACATCGTCTGTTTGCCCAGAGAAGACTGACATTCAAAAGGTTTTAGGGGGAAAAGGTTGTATAGGTTGTCCTTCTTGCCAACAACTTAGTTGAAGCCTTTTATTATCTCACACTTGAATCCTCTGTGTTCACTCCCAGCTTGCACAACTCTGCAGGGTAATCTTCCCGATGCCCACCATCATCTTTCTTCCCCCCTGGCTCTGGTGTTTCACTGCAGCACAATAAAGTCCAAAGTCTTCCCTGGGACTTTCTAATCATCCCACAATGTAGTGCCCCCTCAGCAAGCATGTGGATTCTTCCTTTTGTCCAAACTCCTAGTTTCTCAGATCACTTATTCTATTCTTTCTGTCTGGCCAAACTTCACCTTTCCATCTTGCAAGGTGTAACTCACATCCCAAAGAAGCCCTTTACCAACCTACCCTATATTTATATTTATATTTATCCCCAAGTCAAACTACAAAATAGAGACCAGAAAGAAAGCAAGCCCAGGAAATGGACATAATTTCACTGGTAACACTAAAATGCAAAGCTATAATGTAACAATGGAAGCATATATATTTTTCTAAAAGAATTTTGTTAGAATTTGTTAGGAGAAGAAGTGAAAGAATGTGGTCTGCTAGGAAAGCGCTTCCCCCCGTGAAACAACACAGTGTTTTGAAAGGAGAACAGCTTTGGAGTCAGCAGAGGGGCTTTGACTTTCTGCTCTGTGAACCTGACCTAGTGTCATAAATGATCTGACTCTCACTTTTTCCATATGTAAAAGAGGCAATGCCTCTCAGCTCCAGGATGTGAAGAATAAATGGAAAAATGTAAGTACTTTGCCTGCCACACTGTGGATGCTCAAACCCTGTTAGGTCCTTTCCCTCCCCTTCTCCTTCTACTTAGAGAGCCATGAACATAGCAGAGGCATAGTAAAGAGCATTCAGGTAAGGGCAGGAGAGAGAAACAACAGTGGCATGATCACCTCTTATGCGTGAGTTCCCCTTACTTGACGAACAATCATGTTATAATCCGATTAAACACTTGAGAGTGACTCAGAGGTGAATTATTGCCATGAAAAGGATTTTAGTTATTCAGACATTGGTTTGAGTTCTGGGCCAAATTTTTGCCTACCTGACAGATAGTTTCCTTTAAATAATACTAAGGAAGGCAATGAAAAGACTGGTCAACTATGACCCTAATTCCAATCAGTGTTGTAAAAATGTTTACTGAAGCTGGGATGATCAGGAAACTTGGGGAAAAGTGGTGAGTTATCTACTAGTTAGTCAAGGATCACTACAGATGAAAATACCAGCACTCAGTAGATATATTTCATGTACAAACCTAGATACTTGGATGAAAAAAATTCCAGACCCATCTAAATACAGTCTCATCACCATATAGAAAACAGACAATATGAATAAGGAAGATAGAGGAAAGGTATCTAAAGAGAACAATTGCTCATGCAAGGAGGAAGCAGAGTCTCTCAACTCTAACTTCACTGAGACATGATGGAAGTTTCTAGCCCAGAATAAATTGGTCAAGCACAATATATGATGGACAAACAAAAAGGAGATTTATAAAGTGATTTACTTGGAGCAATAAGAAAAAATGAAGAAAACCAGAGAAAAGGTGAATCCTCTGATGGGAGCAGATGGTCCTGTTTCACACACACAGTTTTTCCCATCTCAGTTGATGGGAACTCCATCTCTCAGGCAGCAGGACCACCCTAGACTCCTCATTATCCCTTATACCACACACCCAATGTGTCAAGAAAATCTACTAGCCCTATTACCAAAACAATCCAGAATCCATCCACATCTCACTACCTCCACCACCAACCCTCCATCTGAACTACCAACAGCATACGCCCTCTTCCTCCCCTCCCTCTTCCCCTACTCCTTTCCCAGTCTTCCTTCTTCATATTTTTAAAGCATTGCTATCTGCCAGGCACAGAGCTCAATGCTTGATGTGTATTACTCTATTTAATCCTAGCAACAACTTTACAAAGGCAACATCACTGTAACCAGTTTACACATGAGGAAAATAAGGCTGATAAAAGTAAGTAACTAGCCCAAAATCAAAGAGGCAAAGAAGTAACAGAGCCAAGATTTGACTGAAGAACATCTGCTTTACTGAATGCCTTTCTGTCATCCACCTCTTCTCTGTGCTTGCAGCAATTGGTGCCGGCTACTCTTCTTGTGTCGCTGCAATTATTGCACTGAAGGGTCAATGTCGGTGTATTTGACTGTCATCCCCACTAGACAATTGGAATCCAGTGAAATAGCTAATATTAATAACAGGTACCATTTATTGAACATCTTCCATGCATTATATTTATTCAGCAAGTACTTAATGAGTGTCAGCTATGTACCAGCCGCTGTTCTAGGAACTGGGAATGCATCGATGAACAAAACAGAGGTAGACTTTATCTGTAAGGAGTTTACATTTTGGTAGAGAAAGAGATCGTGAAATTTACCAATTTATCTACATTACATCAAGTGACCATAAGGACTTGGACACAGGCAGGTTGGTCGATGTGGCGATGGGGTGTATGGAAGTCTCTTCTGAGTCCTAATTTTTTACTGAAATAGGAAGCAAAGTTATCAGCTAAGCATGAATAGGAGGAGGAAGCGTGGGAAGTTTGAGGACAGGGAACGTGAGAAACAGTCAGCTAGGGGAGCACGAGATAGAGTTAACTATAGACTAACGGATGTGCAATAACATCACTCATCATGGTATGTTTTCCTCCAGCCATGTTCAGCTGCTCTGGGTCAAGTGCAGATTTAATTAAGTATACAATGTCAAGTTCTTTCGAGGTATCATCTCATTTAAATTTCCCAACAACCCTGCGGGTTGTTTAACTCTGTATTTTCCAGATGAAGAAATTGAACTGAGAGAATGCATCACTTTCTGAAGGTCACGTAGACGGAAGTATCAGAATTCAGATTTGAATCCACATCTGTCACCTTCAAACCTTGAGTGATGAATTTTGACACAAAGTCCCTATCACATTGGACCCGCATCCTCAACTCTGTATGTGCTTAGTATGTTCTCAGTGAACTAGCTTCAGAAACCTGGCTGAGGAGGAATTCGTACACATTCTGGTTGACCGAAAAGTTAGTATGCGTCAACAGACTTGAGACTGCCAAAAAAAGTTAATTAGATTTAGGCGGCCTGAATAAAAATGTAGTAGCGAGCCCACCGTGCCGGCACGCCTGTAGTATTATGTCTGATCTGAGATGCCCAGGCTGCTGTGGGACATCAGCAAACTTGAAAGCATCACCCAGAGGAGAGCAGAGAGAGTAGTGCAGGGTTTGGGAGCCATAAAACATGAAAAATATAGGAGAGAAAGAGACTATTTAGCCTTGGAAAGAAAAACTCAGCTCAGGGCCTGTCTTTATACACATCTCCAAGACTGCCATATTCTGCGTGATTCTGGAGCACAGAATTAGTGCCTAAAAGAAGGTGACAGACGTAGATGTGCCTCTGCATAAGGAAGAAGATAGTGTTGATTGGAGCCGTCTGGAACCAGGATAGGCTGTGCCGTAGAGAGATGTGTGCTCTGGAATTAAAAGCCATCGAGAGGGTGTTCTATAACCTTTTGAGAGATGTCAGAGGGGATAGTCACAACAAGGACAGAGGGTAAAACTGAATTTTCTGTTAGTCCTGCCGATTCCAATGGAGTCTGAGATAATAATCTCCCTTATCAACATCCTTTGGTGCTTGTTATCCTTTGACAAATTTTTTTCAGAATATCCAGAGTCTAGCTCTTCGTGTGGGTATCCCAGCCCTGACATGTATTAGCTGTGTGACGTTGCCTAACTTAGGTATGATCCTGATGCCTGTCTAATCTATAAAGGGGGAATAATACAGAACCTCTATTATGGGGTTGTTGTCAGGATTACAGGCATCACTCCATGTAAAGTGCTCAGAAGGGTGCCTGGAATTATAAATGCCCAATAAGTGTTCACTCTCATTTTTTCAAGTGTTTTTCACACACTCCCCTTTAGTGCTGCTTCATTATTTCATGAGTTCTTGTTTTTTCCAACTAAATCGTCACTCTTGTCATATATCTATTATATATATGGGGCTGAGCATATATATATTACCGGGTACTTAATAGTTCAAAACAAAAATGTGTTTCTCTTCTTTCAAGCAACGTACACTTGTTTAGAAGCATCTTTTGTACATTCTCAGGGAGACTTTTCAAATTTGGGGGGATTATCACCTACAGGAGAGGTTTTATGGATTTCTCCATCTTTTAAAATACTAAAGTGTGCTCAGACACTACTTTTTCAGGGGTTGCTTCTTGTTTCCAGTCATCATTAGGAAATAAACAAAGATTTGTTTAGGATACAGAACATAGCAGTTTTCTGAAAATCTACTGGGTGCAAGCCCTGGGCTATATACCAGGGGGAGGAAGAGTAAGGGGGCAACAGTGGTGAGGAAATAAAGATAAGCAACAGGATCTCTATAGTTTGCAAGGACCGTACAGTCCAGTGGCAGAGGGAAAAAGATAAGGACCTGCCTGACCCACACTTGCTTGCTTTTTCCCTTCATCTGCGACATCCACCTCTTTGTCTCGTGGGTCCTAGCTTCAGTGACTTTGAGTTCCTCCAACAAGCTAAGAGATCACCCCTCTTCCTACTGTCTTTCCTTTTTAGACACTTTCCCTGCCCTTTGCGAGACTGGCTTCTCTCACCTCTCAGGATGTGGCTTAAAAAGCTTCTTTTCAGTTACAGCTTTCTTATCCGCCATGTCTAAGCAAATAAGTTCTCCATCCCACTCCCAATGATTATTTGTCAATATACCCCATTCGTTACGCCCACAGCACTTACTACAACGTTTATTTTTATGTATTTATTTGCTTGCTTGGTTGTTTATTCACTTTTTCATCCCAAAGGCAACAATCACATCTATCTTTTTTTTTTTTTTTTTTTTGCGGTACGCGGGCCTCTCACTGCTGTGGCCTCTCCCATTGCGGAGCACAGGCTCCGGACGCGCAGGCCCAGCGGCCATGGCTCACGGGCTCAGCCGCTCCGCGGCATGTGGGATCCTCCCGGACCGGGGCACGAACCCGTGTCCCCTGCATCGGCAGGCGGACTCTCAACCACTGCGCCACCAGGGAAGCCCCACATCTATTTTTATTCACCAATGCAACCTCTTTCGCATAGCCAGACTTTCAGCAAATACGTGTGCAGTAAGTGAAAGATCCTTTCGGCCTAAGGTGGTGAGCACAGGGGCTGAGGTGTGCACTGGTGCTGGGGATCACAGAAGATCGCCATCTAACCCAGTCTTGGAGATCCTGAAGGTGGGCATTGCAGAGGCTGTCACTGCCCCATCAGACCTCCTCAGCACTCTTCCCATACTTGCCAACAGCTTGCTATTGCGAGATTGCCAAGCTCCTGGAGGGTTCTCTCTGCCTGAGGGAGCATGCTTGACCAACACACAGGGAAGGCCAGAAAGACCAAGGAGTGAACACCCAGAAGCAGCTCTCAACCAATAAGGGGTAGGTGTGGGTGGCCTCTGCATCTCAACTTCCTTGCCCCTGGGTGGGACAACTCTGTATCTGAGTATAGTCTACAGTGTTGCCATGAGGTCCAGCAGTGCTGAGCCCCAGCTGCAAAAGAAGTAACCCGTTCATTAAAACACCTTCCAGAGGCCCCCTTCCCTTTCTCACTTCCCCACCTCCTATTGGTGCCTCCAGGGAGACCTCCTTAGTAAATTGCTTGCATTCAAATCCTCATCTCAAGGTCAGCTTCTGGAAGATCTCAATCTAAAAAAGGACAAGTGACCAGAATCTTGAAAGGCATGTCGAGTTCACTAGGCAAGAGGTAAAAGAATTTCCAAAGAGGGCAGGATTTCCTTAGTGCAGAGAAGAGAATCAGGGTCCCAAAATCTGGGGGTCAGATTTTGATTATGGCTGGGCCCCTGCAAGATATTTATAGGAAAAGACAGTAAGCAATCAGCTGATCATCAGCACATGAGATGAGCTGTTTCAGAGCCAACAGCACAGTTCCGTGCAGGTAGACAGAAGGTCCTAAACTCTTGAAATAACACATTGCAACCCTGCATGCCGTACTCATGAATCTTTAACTGAAGAGCTTCTTTGTGTCTTTTCCTTTTTTGAAATACAACTCAGGATCCAGGAATGTGAGGCTTAATCCTGAAAAGGAAGCCTTGTACAAATGGTGTCTTGAAAGCCAGCATGTAGCCTGTTCATAAATTTTATGATGTGTGAAGCACATGTTCAAGGAAGCATTTATTAGTAAGTCCGTAAGTTAAATTAGAAAGGGTGGTTCATGCCTTAACTATTCCGTCATTTTCCACACTGTTTATGTTTCCAGACCCAAGTGTGAAATTTAAATTTTCTTTTAATGTATTCACCTAAAAAATGATTTACTCTAGGCCAGCATGTTTTCTTACGGTCCCCAGTAGTGGTGTTTTGCAGTTGTGGGGAGACAGGGAAAATGCTTCTAAATAACTTTTTCAATGTCAAAGTTTCTGCACAGAAATCATAGAATGATCTTACTGGTGGATTTATTAAGAAGATGTAGTTTATTTCTCCCGGAAGATTGGAGTATTTTATATCGGGGATGTTTTGATGAATTTGGAAACTGGCTAGTCATAGTGCTGTCTCTGAAAGTCACAACTGGCATAACTGAGTCTGTGAGTGGCTCGTATTAGGAAACAGATCCTGTGATGGGTTGCGGCCCTTGGTCACTGACTTTTTCAAAGCTCCTGCCAAGGCACACCAAAATAGGAGCTATAGTTGGAAAACTATAAACTCTGTAGAACGTAAAAGGTATTGTGACCAACCCCTGATTGTAAAATCCTATGAACTTGAAATTATGTATAGTACAGACTATGCTATGTATGATATGAACAGCCTCATACTGAGTTTCATACTGAGTCTTTGTGTGAATATGGTTAATTTTACACATGTAAAGAGTAACAAATTTATTCAAAGAATCTAACTCATTTTGTCATTTTAAAACAAAGAATATCTGGTGTGTATGTGCGTGTGTGTTTGAGAGCATGTGTTTGTGTGTGTGTGTGTTATTCTCTAATGGGAAAATGACTCATGTAGGAACAAAAATTCATTAAAATATGCTATAATTATATATAGATGTATATAGTGTGTGCCCTTAGCAGAGCCTTCTTGAATCCACAAAATGCTCAAAATACAAAAGTTTTGAAAATATTTACATCTTGTGAAAGTGTTTTTTCCATCTCTATTTATTACATTTCCCTGCTACACAGTCACCAAAACTCTCTGGAAAGTGATAAAGGCCTTAAGTAAAACCAGACTGGCATGGATCACTGACATATACTGGCATAAATTTAAAAAACGAAGCTAGCTGATTTTTAAGCCTTGGTTCATTTCACAAAAACAATGAATAACAATGCTGTCAAAGAGCTGTGCCTAGTCATAAAGCCTTTTCTGCATTTAAAATCCTGACTGGGAGCCAAGGTTTATCTTTAAACACTCATGCTTGAACATGTCCAGACAGAGTGTTCCTAATTGTAACTTGCCCTGCTTTCTTTTTCATCTAGAAAGTAGATTTCCTTTGTAAGGGATAGAATAAGCCGTGGACATTCAGACATAGGACTTAAGAATACATGTAACAACAGTATTTCAAGGCATTAAATGTTTATTTTCTGTGTAGTTGTTGAAATTACAGACTTTGGAATTAGTCACCTGAATTGGCCTAACTAGCTCTGCAAATCATTAGCTGAAAGACTTGGATCTCTGTTCCCTTCTCTGTAACATGGGAATACTGAAAGCATCTATCGCATATATTTATTATGGACATTAAAAGAAATAAGGTATGGAGAGCACCTAGCACTGTACCTGACACCTAGAAAGTATTCAGCAAATATTAACTATTATATTATTATTATTAGTCTACTATGTGCCAGGCACTGTACCAAGCTCCTTGCATAATCTCATTGCATGGTCAACATATGACCTGCAAGGTAAATATAAGTATGGTTATTTTATAACCGTACTTATCTGGAGGATCAGAGAAAAAATAAGGAAACAAACTGGTAAGAAGCAAGACAATGACTCAAACCCAGGCCTCTTTAGCTCCATGTTCTTTATTCTGTTCATGTCCTGTTTCATACAGTACCAGTGATATGCGGCTACTTAAGTTTAAATTTAAATCAGTTTGAATTAAATGAAGGAAAAAATTTAGTTCCTTCGTTCCACTAGCCATATGCCAAGTCTCGATAGGCACATGTTATTAGTAGCTATGATACTGGATGGTACAGAGAGAGAATATTTCCTTCATCTGTTCTATTTGACAATATTGCAGTCTAGACCATACTATCTCTCCAGGCTGGTTTGCTCTCAATAGGACAACAAATTTTTTCTTTTAAATATTATAACAAAGGCTCATCAATTAATGACTTAACCCTTTGTAATAAAGACAACACATTGCTATAGATGGCCATGTAGATTGTAGCTAATCCATCTAACAGTCTACACAGGAATGAAAAATTTGCCCTTGGCCAGATCATCACAGTGCCCAAGAACTAGGAGAATCCTCCGCTGTAGTCTAGATGATCTTTTTATTCAATAATAAGAACCCATGGGGATGGGAAATCCTAAAGCCAATGTGAAAATGCAAGATGAGTCTCCACCTCTCATCTACCTCTAATACTCTATGGACCTATAACTTTCATTTGGGGCTCAACAAGCTTAAAGCTGTTTTCAATATTTTTTAAGTTTCTGGGTGTAGTCTACTTAGGTGTAAGCTTTGGAAAGAGGAGATAGTGATTTATTATGTCGTTAACAATGATATTCTGCCCAGGAAATTTTTCTCTTCACTGGAAGCCAAATGACTTTTCTAGCGTGGTAGCCAATAAGTAATATTGATGATATTTATCACCTTCTTTTCACAGACCTTTTTGATTAGTATCAGATATTACAATCTGGAGACTGTAAATGCGAAGGGCAAATGGGAGTGGCAAAGCAAACAACCATATAATCCAATATTCAAAACAAAGTCAAATAGATTGCCTCTTTGAACAAAAGCTCTTTCATATAAAGCCAACTCTTGTTAGAGAGCAGAGTGGTGCAGCAGAACCGCGCTGGGCCCATAAAACCAACTTTGACTTCAGAAGAAATAGTTGAGGCATGAGGGACAGACCTGAGGAACTTCATGCATATAAAAGAGCAGCTGGCATCGTAGAAGGAGACTTAGGTAAGGGATCAGAAGATCTGATATCTCCATGGTATCCTGAACGTACTTCAACTATAGCATCTACCATATTATGTTTTAATTGTCAGTTTCCGTGTCCAAGTCTCCCATAGACTATGAGTTCCTGAAAACCTACTGCCTATCACTGTGTCTCACGACATGGTAAAATATGTATTTTACACCATCCACCCTCCAAAAAAAATTATGATTATATCCCAAACCCTTCACACCCCATTGTTATCGCTTTAGCCAACTTGCTCTGGCCCATGTGCTGAGCTGCTTCTCTTTGCCAAGCTGACTTGGTTTAATAGTAAATTCTAAGGTCTTTCTCTAAAAGCACTTGATAAGAAACACTGAAAAAAAAAGGAACAGGAACGGCTATAGTTCTTTCAGTTACGGTTAGTCCCACAAAGAGAAGAGTTAAAACAAAAATTAGGAACCAGTGGCTGAATATAAACTTGACTTCCTGAGAAGATACAGTAAGTCACCTGGAATGTATTCAATACTGAAGAATATTAACATTGTCCAAAATAATGAATGCAACCACTAGGGAGGACTCATTTAGAGTTTGCAATTTAGGCCCTGAAAATTCTGCCTCATTATGCATTATGCAATATTATGCAAACTTTGGCAATATATGTGTTTATAATCTGATTAGTTCTCCCCCCCTCTCCCCGCCCCGACACACACCTGCTCATCTCTGTGAATGTCCTCATGCAACTCGCTGATGGGAGATCAGGAAGTGGCTTCCTGCACCTGTAAGTATCTTTGCTACTACTAAACCAACATCTGACTCCTGAGAAATCCTTGGTTCTGCAGAAACAGCCATGCTGACATCAAAGAAGAAATGATTCCCAATCTACAACTACTACAATGGAACACTGACCCAATCTTTTGTCTTAAATTGGAGGCTCTGGGGTTGTTTTCTGTAACATGACATATATTTCCCAGTTAGAAAAGGGAGGCATTGCACAGGATGATTTTGAGATCATAAGACCTCATTCTGTCACTTGTTAGGAAGGCTTGCCTTCCTAAGGTAAATTCTTTCCCCCAAAATGAAGAAATCAAGTGGATTAGCTAGAGTGGTCTTTGCTGAATGCAATTGTTAATATCTGAGTTATTTTCCTTGGCAAAACTATGTTTCCTCCATGTTCTACTTCCTTTGAGAGAGCCTGGTTTGTAAGCAAATTATTTTCTACATTTGTTTTCCTTTCTGTTTTTTCAAGTAAACATTTTTATGAGCCATAAATCATGAGGAATCAGAAAACAAAGAAAGGCATTTGACTTTATCTCATGTGGCATTGTCACCAAAGTGTTTGTGCGTGCCATGAGCACAGCTTTCATCTTTTCCTCCCCATGGACAGCTTTTGCTGACTCCTGTGAACAAGTTGACCCTAGAGCAAGCTTCTTATCAGGTAAAACAAGAGGAAGAAGGAGCAATTCCTACCATGGCAAACACTTCTCACCCCGACCCCCAGGGATAGGCATACGCTGTTCTAGCACATGATTCTGATTTTATCTCTATTTGGAATTGAACAATATAACTTAGCTGTTAAAATACACACTATTTCAAGGCTATTTCTAAGCAATGTCCAGGCAAAGAAGCCCTAAGGACCTACGTATCAAGAGCCATCACAAGCTAAACAACATTCTCTTGGCAAATGTGCTATAGTGAATACCTGTCATGGGTCTTCCACAGCTGTAGGCAGAAAGCATAGAGTAGACTGGCTTGGGTCCAGGGAAGAAGAGCTGGTAACTTAGGCATTTCTAATATGACTGAAATTTAATCAATTCCATGATAGAACAAAGGTCAGCTTCCATGAACTAGTCCCTTCTCTGAGGTTCTCATTGTATGTTAAAAACAGTGCAATCCCATCTGGTTTCTTCTTTTTCTTAATTCACAGAATGTCAGTACTGGGGCTCAGAGTTCCAGCTACCTACTCTGGATTTTGAAGATGTTTTAAAAGATGATGAACATGCATACAGGTGGCTCTCCAGGCTCAAGAAAGTCGGCATAGTGCGACTCACAGGAGCATCTGACAAACGAGGAGAAGTTTTAAAACTTGGGAAAAGGATTGGTTTCCTTTATCTCACATTTTATGGGTAAGTCACCCAATAGCTGGTGTTCTGCCATCATATATAGGGTTTGATATACTTTCCAGACAGGGACTCTTTTGATTGATGACATAGAAATTTCCACAATGTCTTGACAGGAAGTCAGATGAGAATCTAAAAGTGGAATTTCTCTGAGAATGACGTCAGACGCCAAAGACAGGATAGTTAAAGGTTGAGGATTAGTTTGCTAGGGCCGCACAACAGAATACCGTAGACTGGGTGGCTTAAACAATACAAGTTTATTTCCTCACAGTTCTGAAGGCCAGAAGTCCAAGATCAAGGTGCTGGCAGGGTTGGTTCTTGGGGAGCGCTCTCTTCCTGACTTGCAGTTGGCCACTTTCTCACTGTATCTTCACATGGCCTTTCCTCAGGGTACCAGCACTCCTGGTATCTCTTCCTCTTCTTATAAGGACACCAGTCCTACTGGATTAGGGCCCTGCCCTTAAGATTTCATGTAATCGGGAACTCCCTGGCAGTCCAGTGGTTAGGACTCCACGCTCTCACTGGAGAGGGCCTGGGTTCAATCCCTGTTCAAAAAAAAAAAAAAAAAAAAGATGTCATTTAACCCTAATCACCTCCTTAAAGGCCCTTTCTCCGAATGTAGTCACATTGAAGGTTAGTGTTTCATCATATGAATTTGGGGAGGACACAATTCAGTCCATACCAAGTGGGATAGAAGACTGTTTCTCTAAGGCTTTTTAAAAATATTCAGCTTTACAAATGTGAACGTTCATTAAAGTTTTACCTCCCAAGAGTTGGCACAAAATTAGGTTGGGCCCTGGGGAAATGAAACCAGCCACCAGATGTTTTAAATAAAGCTAACATGCAGAAAATTAAGTCTACGCACTTTAACAAGTAACAGGAAATACAATTGATTTTAACTTTGGAACAAGAGGCTGTTTGCATAAGAATTGCCTGGGAGGTAACATTAATTACGGATAAAGAAAACACTAGCAACAGGAAACACTACCTGGAAGTGGGGGTATGACTGTATTTCTAATCTTTAGGGTGAGCCTGTCATTTGCGATGGAGACACTTATTCTTGGGCTCAGAGTAGAGGGCACTAAAAGTGAAAAGGACCTGCAAAATGCAAAGTTTGCAAACTGGTAGCACACGGGCAGTATTCAGATGTGTTTTGTTTGGCTCACATGATATTGAAAAAAAATGGGATCAACACTTAAAAACTGGAAGATTTTACATTAAATATGGAGCTGACTTTTCTTGAAAAATCAAATGTAGCAACAACTGAGCTTAAACCCCTGCTTGCCAGCAACCTGCTGGAGGTAAGAAAAGGCTGAGCCCGGAAGACAGCATATTCTCACTCTCCAATTTCACGAATTCTGCCCCCAACTCCCACCTCAGACCTGCAAGAGACCTGCTAGCCTTTGACTTTGCCCTTAGGTTTGTTAATCTAGAGTAAGACCTCATCTGTAGGTAAACAGAAGGTCAAAAATATTCAGTCACTTGCCTTCAATGATTTGAGCATGTTTATTCATGGTAGAAGACTCTATCATGTTTAGGCTTGGATGACCCAGTCCCCACCCCCATCCCAAGAACAAACTTTTACCATTAGCGAGTTTGTGTCATACAAAATTTTTATCTCCCCTACATCTGTAAGAATTTAAGCTGCTTTAACAGATTACAGCAGCAACAACAGACAAAGGAAAGAGGAAGAGTTTTGAAATTATTAAGAGCCCCAACTGTATTATTTTCTCTCTATTTTTCACAACTTTCTGGAATAGATATTATCCCTGAGTTCACTAATGAGGAAGCTGAAGCCCAGAGAATTAAAGTATAAACCCAAGTTTCCACAGATAGTAAACAAGGAACCAGAGTTGGAATCTGTGTCTGTCCCATCCCTGGGCTTTCTAATCTACCTCACTATCAATCATAGTATGAAGGAAGCACATTGAAAAGATGCCTTAGGGCACTGGAGGTAAACAGAACACTTCAAATATCTTCTAAGTTCTTTTTACTTCATTTTTATTTGCTGACAACAGACTTTTTGCACTGAGGCCAACACATTTCACAGTTTCATTACAGTGGCCAAATTTGGGGCTCTTTGTTATGGCTCCCTAATTTCCACCCCCATCCATCGCATTAAGGGTCAGATTCTTAGTCCTGATTTATAACTTGTGTTTTATTTTGTTTTGTTGTTACAAATCCTAAGAAAAGGCTTAATAATTTGGCCACTGATCTAATATTGTGAAATTTGTTGGAATGAATACTAAAGGTTTGTCGTCAAAACAAATCAGACTTCCTACTACTCTTCCATTCCCTTTGTCCCAGATCTTTGCATCTGACCACAGAGTTTACCTACACAATTTCACCTTCAGCAGTTGATCACATTTCTTCCCTAAATCTCTCAAACTATACTACACTCCAGAAAATGCCTTTCTTTCCACCTTACTGCTTCTTCCACCAATAATTGCCAAGATCTCTTTTTTTAATTTTTAATTTTTTTTTTTTTTTTTGGTAATTTCGAATTCCCTACCTCAAGAACTTAACGAAGAGAACAGTTTTGTTGTTGTTGTTGTTGTAGTAGCTTTGATTTTGTTTATTTGCTTACTTGTTTGGGGGGATTTTGTCAACAGAATGAGAAAAGTGAATATTTTCCCCGAAGTTACTTGCCTTTTCTATACTGAAGTCAGGGTAACATGAGATTTTTAAAAAAGGGAGATATTTAGGACAATGTTTCTCAACCTAGGCTGCACAGTGGAATAACCAATTTAAAAAATACTGACATCTGGGTCCCATCTCCAGAAATTTTTTTTTTTAACAGGACTTGGATTTGGCCTGGGTATCAGGAATTTTAGAAACACTTCAGGAGATGCTCATTTGCAGCAAAGGTCATAAGCCTCTGGTTGAGAGGAAGGGTAGTTCAAGAGAAGGCAGGTCACAGGAGGTGTGGAGCTTGGTTTCTTTACATCCTCTGAACTCTCACAATTATGTAGACTAAATGGCACTTGTCATGTTCTTCTTTGTACTGTGGTAATGCCTGGACGTGACTTTAGAACAGAATCAGTAGCTGCCTTAGACAGGGTCTCTCCCTTTCATATCTTTGTTTCTCCACTGGCCTTACTCTTTTTATTTATTTATTTATTTATTTATTTATTTATTTATTTATTTATTTATTTTTGGCTGTGTTTTATCTTCGTTTCTGTGCGAGGGCTTTCTCTAGTTGCGGCAAGTGGGGGCCACTCTTCATCGCGGTACGCGGGCCTCTCACTGTCGCGGCCTCTCTTGTTGTGGAGCACAGGCTCCAGACGTACAGGCTAAGTAGTTGTGGCTCACGGGCCCAGTTGCTCCACGGCATGTGGGATCTTCCCAGACCAGGGCTCTAATCCGTGTCCCTGCATTGGCAGGCAGATTCTCAACCACTGCGCCACCAGGGAAGCCCTGGCCTTACTCTTGTTTGAAAAATAACTGGTTGGTGATTGAGTGAACAGAAAGAATAAATGAAGGCAATAAATAATGAAGGCAATAATAATAATGCCAGAAATAGGAAAGAGACAGAGAAAGCAAAGTGGGGAATGTTAAAGGTAAACTTTGCTTTCCGGGTAGATTTTTCAAGGAGCCTGGTTTCCGCTCTTGCTTAGCTGCCAAAAACAATAATAACTTGATGCTACTTCACATGTGCTTGCCTTGGGAAACTAACCTAGTACTTTTCCATTCAAATAGGGTTACTAGTTTAGAGAATTTAAACTGTGTGGGTCTAAAGTGAGAATTATAATGTCTATTTTGGGGTTTTGGCTGTCATCTACATTGTTAGATTGTTGGTTGGATAAACAAAAACAGTAGATTCCAGAACTTTCTGTATTTTTAGCATAGGGTAGGCAAGGAATAAATATATAATGAATAAATTCACACCGAGTTTTTAAAAGACTATAAAGCAGCTGACGAATGCAATAATTATTAGAGCATTTCATGTTATAAAATTATGTCCACCTATCAAAATGGCAATAGCTTTGAGGATATATGTTTACATCATTTTCCACAGCTGTATTTTCTCAGATACTTGACAT
Organism: Tursiops truncatus; assembly: GCF_011762595.2. Classification (NCBI taxonomy): domain Eukaryota; kingdom Metazoa; phylum Chordata; class Mammalia; order Artiodactyla; family Delphinidae; genus Tursiops; species Tursiops truncatus. The sequence continues at coordinate 77,694,161 of NC_047041.1, forward strand.
TTTTTGACAGTGCATCATCTAGGCAATATTTTTTCATGCAGCCATATGAAATGCTCAGTAACCTTACTGCCTTAATGATGAAATCTTTCCTGGGAGAAAAGAATAAGAGTTGGTAAAGAAACCCCCATTGTCAATTTTGTCAAATACATATACATGTGGAGCAGTATGTAAAAAGATGACCTTTTCAGGAGGATTTAAACCTTTGACTTGGAACAATGTAGTTTTTACAGAATGAGGCCAAAAGCCTCATCCCATGTCCCTGACCACACCCCACCCTCACAAAAGGAATGAAAATAGCTTTCTGGATCATTTCTTTCTTTATTGAACAAAATATCTGAATTTTATGACATAATTTAACCCAATGGGAAATAGTCATTGTAAACTACACTCCACTGCCATCTTCAATGACTGAATGCAAGTTAGAATAATGCATTCGACAATGCATCCCACAGAGTAAATCTTAAAGAAAGTACAGTCACTGTCAATGAAAGAGAATGTCCTGGTCAGTGGTATTGTCGTCTTACTCATCCATACAACAACCATTCCTTGAATACTTTACCACATGCAAGGCACCATGCCAGGCATTTTGTTCTGAACTAGATCTGGGTTTCTACTTTACGCAAAACTATCTTTGGTGATTGCTGTATATGGGTGAATATAAAGAGTTGAGTTGACTTCATCTAGATAATCTGGAACAATAAATATTCCATAAAACCAAGGAACAAACTGTAAAGTACCCCTGGACTTTTGGCATTATAAATGAGGGAACAAGATAGTCAATACATGCCAACAGTAATTAAAAGGTAGCACATAGCTCAAGGGTGATACTCTCCCAGCCTGGTGAAAGCAAGGTGAAGATGGGGTGATATTCAGCTATCAATATGGCAGCTAGAGAGAATGAAGCCAGACTCCTCGAACTTACACAGGCTACCACTGTATAAACAGGTGTGACATTACTACATACACATTTGATTACGACTATATAATTCTATACTTCTCCTCTCCATCTCCAGCTAGCCCAACTTAGATGCAAACCATTTTTTTTTTTTTTTTTTTTTTTTGCGGTATGCGGGCCTCTCACCGTTGTGGCCTCTCCCGTTGCGGAGCACAGGCTCCGGACGCGCAGGCTCAGCGGCCATGGCTCACGGGCCCAGCCGCTCCGCAGCATGTGGGATCCTCCCGGACCGGGGCACGAACCCGTGTCCCCTGCAGTGGCAGGCGGACTCTCAACCACTGCGCCACCAGGGAAGCCCTAGATGCAAACCATTTTATCCACCAAAGAGAGTTGGTGGGGAACAACTACAGCCATAGCTCCTTTCTCACGTTGCTCAGGTTGCTTTCCTCCCTTCCAACTTAACACCTTCTTTCTTGCATGCATCTCCCTCGCTTTTCCATCTCCTTTATCCTGTCTACAAACAACATGTTCCAAGTCCTCCTCTGATTTTGGCTGCTTTTTGGCCTTTCGTGCCCTAATTGCTTGACCTATTAATCTTTCTCCTCCTGTGTTCCAACCACCATCCCTGCTACATCCTCCCTTGATCTGGTAGCCTCTGCAGTTTTAAGGGAGAGAACCCCTCTCCCAGCCTCAGCTCTGTGAGATCACTACCAGCGCCACATCCCCATGCCCAGGCATTACAAGAAAACAAAATAAGTACTTTACTACTCATCCTAGGAGCCAGTTTTGCATTCTGAACCGCCCATCCAGAAAGAGGGGTGGAAATTCCCTTCTCTCCCATATATTCCTAATATCTAGTTAGGCAATTTCTGTTTCTTGTGGAAGATTCCACTTTTAGGGATAATGCATACAGTGTGAAAGAAAATAAACTACTGTGTTGTAAGATATCACTACTGTTAGTTTGCTGGGTTGTAGTAATATTTGCTAGTCATCATATTTTGAGACTGTAATTAAGACAACAATGAGAAGTTCACATGCTCTTCCCTAAAAAGGCAAAAGCATAACCTGAGAATTTCTTCTCTAATTAGTTGGACAACTAAATTAACTGGTGTGGTCAGGGTATTACTATTTATATATACTTGTGTGTGTGTGTGTGTGTGTGCGTGTGTGTGTGTGTGTGTGTGTGTTAGACACAGAGATGGGGTGGGAGAGGAGGGTTCGACATCGTATTTTTTAGTGTTTACCATTAATATTGTGTATTAACTAGTTACCTTTCTTGTGACTACTAGCCAGGATAACCTTTGAAAATAAGGCATGTGTATCTCATTGCCATTGCCACCGTCATATTGAGCTCTTTGCAGGCAGAAACAGTGGCCTGCTCAATACTAGCTTGGTGTCCCACACACACTTATCTCTCAGGAAACGTTAATGAAAGGGAATGTATGCTATGATATTGAGAAATTCCATTTGATCAAGACATCAAAAATTCTTTCCTAGCATTGTCGACATTTATCAGTCCTTAGAAAATTAACCTCATGAACAACTCATCAGAAAGTCAAGAGGAAGAAAAATACAAATTTCAACCTTAGCTAACAAAACTCCTCTTTTCCAGATCAGAGCCCAGAAGTTCAGTTCTTTCTTCTTCCTTCTTCTTTCTAAGAATATTTTATTTTCTAGCACAAGCAAGATGCAGTAACACATGTAACAAGGATTAGACTAAGAAGAATAATCAGGTGAAAATTTAAAAATATATTTTTCTGAAACACTAACATCAGGAATAAAATAAAGATGATGAAAGACAATGAGGAATAGGTGTAAAAGCAAAGAAATTTATGAATCTTGGTGGTAGTCAAATTTTATCTTGTGGAGACAGCATGAAAGCTATGTAAATGCTAAATTAAACTTATAAGGCCACAAATTGTAGTGGAAAATAAATAAATACTTTGAAACACTTCCTTCCATAAAGTTTAGGGAAGAATTGAGGACCCAATGCCCCAGAGCATCTGTATTGCCTTACTACCCAGAGAGCTGCCCATGGGACCAGTAGGGAAGCAGAGCTTAATCATGGCTTCACCACCAGCTATTTGTAGGTGAGAAGTTGGTCTAAACTTTTAGTTTCCCAGAGTTCTATGATTCTCCTCTACTGAGGCCTTGTTTCTCTTTCTAAAGGAGTGTTTTAATACCTATCATGCCCTTTGAGGCCTTTGGATGAAAATTTGCTGGAAAAAATCTAAAAATGCTACTATTACTGCTGAGTTTTGCATCTGCATGAGTACCTTGCGTGCAGGCTTCATGAGATGAATAAAATAATGTCAAACAGCAAATGTTTCTATTGGGCTGTTTGTCAAATGCACCAGCCAAGCCAGTTAAAAATTAACATTATTGAAATAGCCTCTGGGGAGAACAAACATATCTCCTTTCCAGCATTCACTGGATTTCTGCTAGCATTTCTGTAAGCCAGCCCAGCAGCACTTCACACATTAGCTTGTATTAGAGATTGAGGATGTATGAGTGAAAAATATGATTATTCTTTGGCATCTGGCCCCTTAGAAATTGCTCCTACCATTAGTACTTCCTCCAAATCTGACTTTGAAACAGCTACTTGCTTGATATACATGTTACTAGAAAACATTTGTGAAGTGTGGGGACTGAAGAGGGGAAGAAAAAACAAGTTTACCCATTTTGCTGAAGTTTCTAGCCAAGCAATTGCTTGAGAAAACCACACAGCCCTTCTTGAATAAAAATGGCTATAAAATAAAAACTAACCTAGAAGCAATTCAGACTTGGGAAGAAAACTTGTCTGAGTTCTGAATTGAGTTGTAATTTCATCCTACTTTGTGAAAAATCTACCCTGAAATTTCTTAATGAGCTGTTTTAGATTTAGTACTGATCACAGTATTTGAGGATTGGGTTGGGGGAGCTTTAAAACGTGTATTCTCCTGAGTATTAGGGTTTCCCAAGCAGAGTAACAAGCTGTGTTCTTTCGGCCATTGTGAATCCCAGTTTACGTTATCAGCCAAGAGCCAGTCTCTGGAGTTCCGTTTGTTATCTTGGGTTTCACGGTAAAGTAGCTGCCAACCAAAAACACTTGAGTATGAGGTCATCTCATGAATGAAAGGAAAAATAATTTCTGTATCTCATGCTCCTCTAGAAATCACTTGAGGAAATTTACAGGCTACCCTACTAAGGCAGTTGCTTTTCCACAAGCCCTCTGATCCCCATTACCTCTTTGGTTATACTCTGTGCAGCCAAGACAGGCAGCTGCTGTTATTGAGATGGGAGAAAATAATTTTCTATTAAGCACTTTTTATGTGCTAAGTATTGAGCTCCATGCTTTACCATCATGATCTTGAATCTTGACGATTTTGATAAGAATCATTATCCCCATTTTAAAAGTAAAGAAACTGAGGCAGAAGAATCAGCTGCAAACTGTGGTTTACTTGACTCAACAGTCTGTAATCTTTCCTTTACAACACACCACTGCGGTGGTTTGTTGATATTAACATTTTCCCATAATCCCTAATGCCATAATAATTGTTGACTATCAAATGTGTCTTCAACTCATACTGCTAGTCCAGATGCAAGGGTATAATTTGACAGGATTATGTGGAAAGTTCTCAAACTAAACCATAATGACAGTACCAGACTATTCATTCCCTTCCCCTCTATTAAATTCAAATTATAGCCAACTGTTTATGCAAAGGGAAAATGACAGTTGACAAACAGATCACTTGTCACAAGAGAAGATAAAGTTTGTATTTATTTTTCTTTTTTTAAAATTTTTTAAATTTTATTTTATTTATTTTTTTATACAGCACGTTCTTATTAATTTTAGTCATCAATTTTATATACATCAGTGTATACATGTCAATTCCAATCACCCAATATATCACACCACCACCACAACCACCCCGCCACTTTCTCCCCTCAGTGTCCATATGTTTGTTCTCTAGATCTGTGTCTCAATTTCTGCCCTGCAAACCGGTTCATCTGTACCATTTTTCTAGGTTCCACATATAGGCGTTAAAATATTTGTTTTTCTCTTTCTGACATGCTTCACTCTGTATGACAGTCTCTAGATCCATCCATGTCTCAACAAATGACCCAATTTCGTTCCTTTTTATGGCTGACTAATATTCCATTGTATATATGTACCACATCTTCTTTATCCATTCGTCTGTCGATGGGCATTTAGGTTGCTTCCATGACCTGGCTATTGTAAATAGTGCTGCAATGAACATTGGGGTGCATGTCTCTTTTTGAATTATGGTTTTCTCTGGGTATATGCACAGTAGTGGGATTGCTGGATCATATGGTAATTCTATTTTTAGTTTTTTAAGGAACCTCCATACTGTTCTCCATAGTGGCTGTATCAATTTACATTCCCACCAACAGTGCAAGAGGGTTTCCTCTTCTCCACACCCTCTCCAGCATTTGTTGTTTGTAGATTTTTCTGATGATGCCCATTCTAACTGGTGTGAGGTGATACCTCATTGTAGTTTTGATTCCACAGGCTGCAGGATTGTAGTTTTTCTTGCTTCTAAAGTTTATATTTTAATGTTTCACATTAATAATCTAAACTAGCATCCAATTCTTGTTCTGATGAAATAAATTAAGCACAGTTTTCCTTTCACCCCCCGAAAAACTATTAAATATGGTAAATGTGGAAATCTTATAGTTTTGTTTGGTTTTTTTTGCAATGTACTACATTCTAAGTTTTTCCTAATGAAGGCCTTTGGAACTTTGGAGCAAATTGCTGTAACATTTTTCTTTATGTTTTTAGAGGCAGCTGCCATCTTTCTATCATTACCTGTCTTCATTTTTATTGTTGGGGGTATTATTAACCTTTAAAAATAAATTTTCAAAAAATACTTCTCATGGTAGAATATAGATACAGAAAAATCACATAAAACAAATGTATAGCTTAAAGAATTACTAAGGCAAACACCCTTAAATACCATTTAAGGTCAAGAAATGGTCAAGAAATGGAACATTGCCAGCCCCTCTACAGCCCATCCACAAGTCCTAACCAATCACAAACCTCTCTTTTCTCCCCACATGTAATAGCGCCCCTGAACTTTAAGGTATTCACTATCATATTCACTTACATGGTTTTCTAGTTTAAAGTATTAGCACCCAAGTGTGACTTCCTTAGCACTACAGTTTGGTTTCCCAACTTTTTAGTTTTCTGATATATTTTTCCTTACCTACAATCAGTTCTATTTGTAAACATAAATTTATTAATCAGCACCAGTGCTATGTCAATGTATTTCTATTCACTTCGCTTGCCTGAAGCCCATTCTCTCATAAATTCCTCAGGAAGAACTCATGGGACCAATACTCTCTGAATTCTTGCATATTGAAAGCAACTTAAGACCTTTATACTTGAAAATCAGCTTGGCTAAATATCAAATTCTTGTCTCACAGCATCTCTAAGATGTCAGTATGGTTTTATTGGTAATCTAATTTTCTTTTCCTTATAAATAATTTGATATTTTTACCTAGATTCTCAAAAGATTTTATTTTCTTTAAAGACCAATAATTTTATAGACTATTTCTTCATGTTGGTTGCTCTGGGGTAACTTTTTCAGGGAGTATATGGGTTGATCTTTCAGTGTGCAGTTTCAAAGCTCATTTTTTTAATTTCAAGAATTCTTTTGAGTTGTAGATTTTAGTATTTGTTCTGTTCTTTACTTTGAGTTTCTTCTCTTGAGGACACCTATTATGTATATATTAAACCATCTTTGCCTATCCTCTTAATTTGTTACTTTCTCTCAAATGTTCTTACCTTTTTTAAAAATTTTTTAAATTGAAGTATAGCTGATTTAGAATGTTGTGTTAATTTCTGCTATACAGCAAAGTGACTCAGTAATACACATATATACTTTTTTATATTCTTTTCCATTATGGTTTATCCCAGATATTGAATATAGTTTCCTGTCCTATACAGTAGGACCTCATTGTTAATCCATTCTATATGTAATAGTTTGCATCTCCTTACCCCAAACTTCCAATCCATCCTTCCTCCAACCCCCTCCCCCTTGGCAGCCACAAGTCTCTTCTCATGATCATGGTATCTTCCCTGCCAGGTAATTATACAAGTCTGTTCTCTATGTCTGTGACTCTGTTTCTGTTTCATATATAAGTTCATTTCTGCCATATTTCAGAATCCACATATAAGTGATATCATACGGTATTTGTCTTTCTCTTTCTGACTTACTTTACTTAGTATGATAATCTCTAGTTGCATCCATGTTGCTGCAAATGGCACTATTTTTTTCTTTTTTATGGCTGAATAGTATTCCATTGTATATATGTACCACATCTTCTTTATCCATTCATCTGTCAGTGGACATTAAGGTTGTTTCCATGTCTTGGCTATTGTGAACAGTGCCAACATGAACATAGGGGGGCATGTAACTTTTTGAATTATAGTTTGGTCCGGATATATGCCCAGGAGTGGGATTGCTGGATCATATGGTAATTCTACTTTTAGTTTTCTAAGAAACCTCCATACTGTTTTCCATAGTGGCTGCACCAGTGTACATTCCCACCAACAGTGTAGGAGGGCTCCCTTTTCTCCACACCCTCTCCAGCATTTATTGTTTGTAGATTTTCTGATGATGCCCATTCTGACTGGCATGAGGTGATACCTCATTGTAGTTTTGATTTGCATTTCTCTAATAATTAAGGGTGTTCAGCAGCTTTTCATGTGCCTCTTGGCCATCTGTACATCTTTTTTGGAGAAATGTCTATTTAGGCCTCTGCCCATTTTCTGATTGGGTTGTTTGCTTTTTTGTTGTTGAATTGCATGAGTCATTTGTATAATTTGGAAATTAAGCCCTTGTGGGTCATGATTTGAAAATATTATTTCCCATTCCGTAGGTTGCCTTTTTGTTTCATTTATGGTTTCCTTTGCTGTGCAAAAGCTTGTAAGTTTGATTAGGTCCCATTTCTTTATTTTTGTTTTTATTTCTATTGCCTTGGAAGACTGACCTAAGAAAACATTGATATGATTTATGTCAGAGAATGTTTTCCCTATGATCTCTTCTAGGAGTTTTATGGTGTCATATCTTATGTCATTTTGAGTTTATTTTTGTGTATGGTGTGAGGATGTATTGTAACTTCATTGATTTACATACTCCTGTTCAACTTCCCCAGCACCACTTGCTTTGAGTCTTTCTCCCATTTTATATTCTTCCCTCCTTTGTTGAAGATTAATTGACCGTAGGAGTGTGGGTTTATTTCGGGGCTCTCTGTTCTGTAAAATTTATGCATATGTATGTTTCTGTGACAATACCACATTGTTTTGATTACTGTAGCTTTGTAGTATTGTCTGAGTGTAGGAGGGTTTTGCCTCCTGCTTTGTTATTTTTCCTTAGGATTGCTTTGGCAATTCTGGGTCTTTTATAGTTCCATATAAATTTTAGGATAATTTATTCTAGTTCTGTGAAAAATATAATGGGTAATTTGATACAGATCTCTCTTTTTTTTAACATCTCTATTGGAGTATAATTACTTTAAAATGGTGTGTTAGTTTCTGCTGTATAACAAAGTGAATCAGCTATATATATATACATATACCCCCATATCCCCTCCCACTTGCATCTCTGTCCCACCCTCCCTATCCCACCCTCTAGGTGGTCACAAAGCACCAAGCTAATCTCCCACTGTAATGCTGCTGCTCCCCACTAACTATCTATTTTCCATTTTCCAGTGTACATATGTTCATGTCACTCTCACTTCATCCTAGCTTACCCTTCCCCCTCCCCGTGTCCTCAAGGCCATTCTCTACGTCTGTGTCTTTATTTGTGTCCTGCCTCTAGGTTCTTCAGAACCATTTATTTTTTATAATCTATATATATGTGTTAGCATACAGTATTTATTTTTCTCTTTCTGACTTACTTCACTCTGTATGACAGACTCTAGGTCCATCCACCTCACTACAAATAACTCAGCTTTGTTTCTATTTATGGCTGAGTAATATTCCATTGTATATATGTGCATCTTCTTTATCCATTCATCTGTCGATGGACACAAAGGTTGTTTCCATGTCCTGTCTACTGTAAATAGTGCTGCAATGAACATTGTGATACATGACTCTTTTTGAATTATGGTTTTCTCACGGTATATACCCAGTAATGGGATTGCTGGGTTGTATGGTAGTTCTATTTTTAGTTTTTTAAGGAACCTCCATACTGTTCTGCATAGTGGCTGTATCAGTTTACATTCCCACCAACAGTGCAGCAAGGTTCCCTTTTCTCCACACCCTCTCCAGCATTTATTGTTTATAGACATTTTGAGGATGGCCATCCTGACTGGTATGAGGTGATACCTCATTGTAGTTTTAATTTGCATTTCTCTAATGATTGGTGGTGTTGAGCATATTTTCATGTGTTTGTTGGCAATCTGTATATCTTCTTGACAGAAATGTTTATTTAGGTCTTCTGCCCATTTTAGGATTGCGTTGCTGGTTTGTTTGATATTGAGCTGCATGAGCTGCCTATATATTTTGGTGACTAATCCTTTGTCAGTTCCTTCGTTTGCAAATATTATTTCCCATTCTGAGGGTTGTCTTTTCATCTTGTTTATGGTATCCTTTGCTGTGCAAAAGCTTTTACGTTTCATTAGGTCCCATTTCTTTATTTTTGCTTTTATTTCCATTACTCTAGGAGGTGGGTCAAAAAGGATCTTGTTGTGATTTATGTAATAGAGTGTTCTGCCTATGTTTTCCTCTGAGAGTCTGATAGTGTCTGGCCTTACATTTAGGTCTTTAATAAATTTTGAGTTTATTTTTCTGTATGGTGTTAAAGAGTGTTCTAATTTCATTCTTTTACATGTAGCTGTCCAATTTTTCCAGCACCACTTATTGAAGAGGCTGTCTTTTCTCCATTGTATACTCTTGCCTCCCTTATCTAAGATAAGGTGACCATATGTGTGTGGGTTTATCTCTGGGCTTTCTATCCTGTTCCATTGATCTATACTTCTGTTTTTGTGCCAGTACTGTACTGTATTGATTACTGTAGCTTTGTAGTATAGTCTAAAGTCTGGGAGCCTGATTCCTCCAGCTCCATTTTTCTTTCTCAAAGTTGCTTTAGCTATTCAGTGTCTTTTGTGTTTCCATACAAACTGTAAAATTTTTTGTTCTAGCTCTGTGAAAAATGCCATTGGTAGTTTGATAGGGATTGCATTGACTCTGTAGATTGCTTTGAGTAGTATAGTCATTTTCACATTGTTGATTTTTCCAATCCAAGAACATGGTATATCTCTCCATCTGTTTGTGTTATCTTTGATTTCTTTCATCAGTGTCTTATAGTTTTCAGAGTACAGGTCTTTTACCTCCTTAGGTAGGTTTATTCCTAAGTATTTTGTTCTTTTTGTTGCAATGGTAAATGGTAGTGTTTCCTTAATTTCTCTTTCAGAATTTTCATCATTAGTGTTTAGGAATGGAAGAGAGTTCTGTGCATTAATTTTGTATCCTGTTACTTTACCAAATTCATTGAGTAGCTCTAGTAGTTCTCTGGTAGCATTTTTAGGATTCTCTATGTATAGTATTATGTCATCTGCAAAGAGTGACACTTTTGCTTCTTCTTTTCCAATTTGGATTCCTTTTATTTCTTTTTCTTCTCTGGTTGCTGTCTCTAAAACTTCCAAACCTATGTTGAATAATAATGGTGAGAGTGAGCAACCTTGTCTTGCTCCTGGTCTTAGTGGAAATGTTTTCAGTTTTTTACCATTAAGAACGATGTTGGCTATGGGTTTGTCATATATGGTCTTTATTACATTGAGGTAAGTTCCCCCTATGCCTACTTTCTGGAGGGTTTTTATCATAAATGGGTGTTGAACTTTGTCAAAAGCTTTTTCTACATCTATTGAGAAGATCATATGTTTTTTACCCTTCAATTTGCTAATATGGTTTATCACATTGATTGATTTGTGTATATTGAAGAATTCTTGCATTCCTGGGATATACCCCACTTGATTATGCTGTATGATCCTTTTAATGGGCTGTTGGATTCTCTTTGCTAGTATTTTGTGGAGGATTTTAGCATCTATATTCATCAGTGATATTGGTCTGTAGTTTTCTTTTTTTGTGACATCTTTGTCTGGCTTTGGTATCAGGGTGATGGTGGCCTCGTAGAATGAGTTTGGGAGTGTTCCTCCCTCTGCTATATTTTGGAAGAGTTTGAGAAGGATAGGTGTTAGCTCTTCTCTAAATGTTTGATAGAATTCGTCTGTGCAGCCTCTGGTCCTGGGCTTTTGTTTGTTGGAAGATTTTTAATCACAGTTTCAATTTCAGTGCTTGTGATTCGTCTGTTTATATTTTCTATTTCTTCTGGGTTCAGTCTCAGAAGGTTGTGTTTTTCTGCGAATTTGTCCATTTCTTCCAGGCTGTCCATTTTATTGGCATATCATTTCTTATAGTAATCTCTCATGATTCTTTGTATTTCTGCAGTGTCAGTTGTTATTTCACCTTTTTCGTGTCTAATTCTATTGATTTGAGTCTTCTCCCTTTTTTTGTTGATAAGTCTGGCTAATGGTTTATCAATTTCATTTATCTTCTTAAAGAACTACCTTTTAGTTTTATTGATCTTTAGTATGGTTTCCTTCATTTCTTTTTCATTTATTTCGATCTGGTCTTTATGATTTCTTTCCTTCTGCTACTTTGGATTTTTTCTGTTCTTCTTTCTCTATTTGCTTTAGGTGTAAGTTTAGGTTGTTTATTTGAGGTGTTTCTTCTTTCTTTAGGTAAAATTTTATTGCTATAAACTTCCCTCTTAGACTGCTTTTGCAGCATCCCATGGGTTTTGTGACATCATGTTTTCATTGTCATTTGTTTCTAGGTATTTTTTGATTTCCTCTTCGATTTCTTCAGTGATCTCTTGGTTATTTAGTAACGTATTTTTTAGCTTCTGTGTGTGTATTTTTTCCTCTAATTCATATCTAATCTTATAGTGTTGTGGTCAGAAAAGACAATTGATATGATTTCAATTTTCTTAAGTTTACCAAGACTTGATTTGTGACCCAAGATATGATCTATCCTGGAGAATGTTCCATGAGCACTTGAGAAGAAAGTTTATTCTGTTGTTTTGGGATGGAATGTCTTATAAATATCAATTAAGTGCATCTTGTTTAATGTGTCATTTAAAGCTTGTGTTTCCTTATTTATTTTCATTTTGAATGATCTGTCCATTGGTGAACATGGGGTGTTAAAGTCCCCTACTCTTATTGTGTTACTGTAGATTTCCCCTTTTATGGCTGTTAGTATTTGCCTTATGTAGTGAGGTGCTCCTATGTTGGGTGCATAAATATTTACAATTGTTATATCTTCTTCTTGGATTGATCCCTTGATCATTATGTAGTGTCCTTCTTTGTCTCTTGTAATACTCTTTCTTTTCAGGTAGACTGCCTATTTCCTCTTCATTTGTTTGGTCTGGTGGGTTTTTACCTTGCTCCTTCATCTGCTGTTTGTTTCTCTGTCTTCTCATTTTGCTTAACTTACTGTGTTTGGGTCTACTTTTGGCAGGTTGCAGGTTTGTAGTTCCCATTGTTTTTGGTGTCTGCCCTCAGTGGGTAAGGTTGGTTCAGTGGGTTGTGTAGGCTTCCTGGTGGAGGGGACTAGTTAGTGCCTGTGTTCTGGTGAATGAGGCTGGATCTTGTCTTTCTGGTGGGCAGGACTGTCCCCGGTGGTGTGTTTTGTGGTGTCTGTGAACTTAGTATGATTTTAGGCAGCCTCTCTGCTAATGGGTCAGGTTGTGTTCCTGTCTTGCTAGTTGTTTGGCATGGGGTGTCCAGCACTGTAGCTTGCTGATGGTTGATTGGAGCTGGGTCTTTGCATTGAGATGGAGATCTCTGGGAGAGCTCTTGCCGATTGATATTACATGGGGCTGGGAGGTCTCTGGTGATCCAATGTCCTGGAGTCTGCTCTCCCACCTCAGAGGTTCAGACCTGACACCTGGCTGGAGCACCAAGACCCTCTCAGCCACAGGGCTCAGAACAAAAGTGAGGGAAAAAAAGAAAGAAAAAATAATAAAATAAATAAAGTTATTAAAATTAAAAATTATATAATTAAAATTGTAAAAATGAAAAAGTAAGTTTAAAAAGAGAGCAACCAAACCAATAAACAAATCCATCAATGATAACAAGTGCTAGAAACTATACTAAAAGAAACAGACAGACATAACCTTAGGACAAATGGTAAAAGCAAACCTACACAGACAAAATCACACAAAGAAGCATACAGATACACATTCACAAAAAGAGAAAAAGGAAAAATATATACATATATATATATATATATATATATATATATATAAAAGGAAGAGAGCAACCAAATCAATAAATAAATCTACCCATGATAATAAGCTCTAAATACTAAACTAAGATAAACATAAAACCAGAAACAAATTAGATGCAGAAAGCAAACCCCAAGTCTACAGTTGCTCCCAAAGTCCACCACCTCAATTTTGGGATGATTTGTTGTCTGTTCAGGTATTCCACAGTTGTAGGGTACCTCAAGTTGATTGTAGAGATTTAATCCCCTGCTTCTGAGGCTGCTGGGAGAGATTTCCCTCTCTCTTCTTTGTTCGCACAGCTCTGGAAGTTCAGCTTTGGATTTGGCCCTGCCTCTGCATGTAGGTCGCCCTCTGGCATATCTTCTTCGCCCAGACAGGAGAAGGTTAAAGGACCACCTGATTTGGGGGCTCTGGCTTACTCAGGCCAGTGGGGAGGGAAGGGTACAGAATGCGGGGCGAGCCTGCGGCAGCAGAGGCCAACATGATATTGCAACAGCGTGAGGCGCGCTGTGTGTTCTCCCAGGGAAGTTGTCCCTGAATCACGGGACCCTGGCAGGGGTGGGCTGCACAGGCTCCCAGGTGGGGAGGTGTGCATAGTGACCTGTGCTTGCACACAGGATTCTTGGTGGCTGCAGCAGAAACCTTCGCGTTTCATGCCCGTCTCTGGTGTCCGCGCTGATAGCAGCATCTCGCACCCATCACTGGAGCTCGTTTAGGCAGTGCTCTGCCTTCTGTGGGCACTCGGGGAAGGAATGCCCTCACCTCACACACCCCAAAACAATGGTCTCTTGACCCTTAGGCGGTTCCAGACGTTTTCTCGGACTCCCTCCCAGCTAGCTGTGGCACACGAGCCCCCTTCAGGCTGTGTTCACGCAGCCAACCCCAGTCCTCTCCCTGGGATCTGACCTCCAAAGCCCGAACCTCAGCTCCCAGCCCCTGCCCACCCCGGCAGGTGAGCAGACAAGCCTCTCGGGCTGGTGAGTGCTGGTCAGCACCGATCCTCTGTGGAGGAATCTCTCCACTTTGCCCTCTGCACCCCCATTGCTGTGCTCTCCTCCATGGTTCTGAAGCTTCCCTCCCACCCACCCCCTGTCTCTGCTAGTGAAGGGGCTTCCTCGTGTGTAGAAACTTTTCTTCCTTCATAGCTCCCTCCCAGATGTGCAGGTCCCGTCCCTATTCTTTTGTGTCTGTTTTTTCTTTTGCCCCACCCAGGTACGTGGGGAGTTTCTTGCCTTTTGGGAAGTCTGAGGTCTTCAGCCAGCGTTCAGTAGGTGTTCTGTAGGAGCTGTTCCACGTGTAGATGTATTTTTGATGTATTTTTGGAGGGGAAGGTGATCACATCTTACTCCTCAGGCCACCTTGAAGGTCCCCTATCTCTTTCTCTTTTTTTTTTTTTGACATTTAAATTTTCCTCCCTTTCATCCTGTAGTCATCCAAAGGCATTATTTGTTATGCTTATTTGATCTTGTATTTCTTCTAATTTAGTTTTCATTTTCTAATTATTTTTAATTTTTTTTTCTTTTCTGAGTATGTCATCCCATTTTTGAGTTTCTGCTTCTTATGTAAGTTATTCTTTCATATATTGTACCAAAGTCTTCTGGATTCATTAGAAGTAGCTATAAGTAGAAAATAGAAGTTAGAAACAGAAAAAAATATATTTTTCATCTTTTAGGGGCATATCCTTCTATCAATGATGTATTTTCTGTAGGTGTGCTATTTCACTATTTTTTCTTTCTCTTTTATAAATTAACTATGAGACTAAAACTTAATCATTTGTATGTTGCTTATCTTTATATAAAATGTGTTTTCTTAACTATTAAAGGGAGATGTGATTCAGAAACCTTTTATAAGTTATGGTTTTAAGCTATATTTCAAAATTATGGGCAATAACATTCTAAGACCTCCCAGTCCTTCTCCTTTACTTTCATCTAGACGTTTTTCCTTTGTCCCTGTAATGCTCAACATAGGATCTTTTTCTCAGAAGGAAGCTTTATCATGGAAGGGAATTTAGTAAGATTTTAGAGTTCATGGTGCTCAGACTATTCCAACTCCTTACTATAGACCTCTTGTATTCAGCTATAGTGGAATGTCAAAATCCCCTCCCAGATTTAATTACCATTCTCAAGTTGCCCTACTGCACTTTCCAGTGAATATCTGTCAGTAATTTGGGAATTTTTCTGGTCCATCAGACATCTAGTTGCTTCCCTCTGCTTCCTCCTACACAGTTGCTTTGGAAGGCCCATCTCTATACTCACTCATTTTGGGGGTTCATGGAAATAACTTGTCACCTAATTTTAATTAGATATTGTCACTGAGTTTTGGGGTTTGTACTCTAGATGTCTTGCAGAGAGAATTCAGAGAGATTAAAAACTTTGTCACCACCAACATTCCAGAATCCTCCTTGTTTACTTCATATCTTTATGTTTTATGGAGCTGTTCAGTTCCCTGCTGTAATGAGATTTTTTTTTTTTGTAAGACTCTACAGGACTATAGGGAAGCAGAAAGTTGAAGAGAAGCCAAGAATAGCCATTGAGCAAATCTTCCTTGCTCATCTCTCACATCCTCTGATAGATCATATTCTTTCCCTCCACTAGGCCTTCTCACAAGGTATTTTTTTCTGCCTGCAATGTCCTTTAGCCTTCTAAGTAAATCCTACTCAATCTTCAGTTCTCCACCTGACTGTCACATCTTTACTCTCATAACACCTTGTACGTTAGCTTTGGAAGATAAATCACACTAATATGTCTTCTGCATAGACTGTAAGTTCCATGAAGTGCAAGTACCATGACTATTCTATTCACTTCTGCATCCTCAGTTCCTGGCCCATTGTATGTGTCTAATAAATGATAATGGAAAAATAAATATCTGGATGTCTGATGAGTGACTGCATCTAGCAAGTCACATGTGGAAGCATCACAACTATAGTTAGAAATAATAAGCAATATGTATTCCTTTAGATGGTTAACTATAAATTTTTTTGGTTTATTTTAGCTAGGAGAGTGTTTTCCATGTTAAAACTTAAAAAATAAAAATAAGATATGAACATTATGTTTTTGATACAATGGGATAAGTAATGATGTTCAAAAAGGCATTCTTTCTTATATCTGACAATAAGAGTTTGCAGCAGGTCAACATTGGAGGTTGTAGCTGCTGGGAACAATAAATCCAGGTTGCAGGTTTAGAACATCTTTTCATAAAATAGTACTTCAAAAAAGAAAAAGATTACAAATAAATTCAGCATGATTTTCCAAGTGTGAGCCACTAACCAAAAGAGTATAAAATCTATCACCCAGGTTATAAAGAAAAAATCTAGTGAAAACAAAATTTCAGCATTCCATAAATACTGAAGGATTCAAATTTGTCACAAAACACTATTAATATCATGAAATGCCATGGTATCTATGACTGGCCATCTAGATTAGGGTGAATCTAGTAAATTAGCATTCAAACCAATTCCATGAAATACAGTGCTACCTTAACATCATGATTTTAATGTACAGAAGATTTTGACAAAATTCTTGAATAGATGAGGAAAAATAGGGAAAGTTCTAATTAAATGTTGAGAATGACATGAATAGCTCAGTAAAAATACTTAGGCTTGTTTAATAACATCTTTGGCAAAAGCAGTATTATTTGTACAGTGACAATTACCTGCCCCAAGTACAATTACAAGCAAGTCTACACCATCAGATTTAGATGCTACACTGAGCCTGCTTCTTCCTCTTTAGAACAATCTGGTCCTGCACCTCTATTGCATGACAGCTCCTGATAATCTGCTTGAGTTGTTTCCTTTCTTAGAACAACCTAAGAATATGTCACTAATAAGAGGTGCATGTAAGTACACCCTAATCTCACTAAGGCTCCACAAGCGGACTTTTTAAAAATGCTTTCTACACAGGCCAATGGATCATACTTGCATTTATTTCTGCTATGTTTCATTGGAGGTTTGGATTTGAGAAGGATAAGTGAAAGCTTAGAGTCATAGAAGCCTTCCTGGCATGACTCATTTCTATAAGGAGGTAGAAAGGTAAATCAAATGACATTTCTAAGATTTTTCCAGACTTATGCTATAACTATTAAGAGAAGGTTTTATGATTGGAACTGGTAAACTACTTTCCTGGGATTTATCATTATGTGTGAGCATAGACTTTTAGGCTATACATCCCATACCGTGCCTAAGACACTTTAGGGCTATAAAATGTTTACCATCCCCTGCCAGTTAGCTCAGAGGGCTGGAGAACTGCTTTGAAGAAGTCAAGTCACAAGCCCCATCCCTGTAGAAGCCAGTTAGTGTCAAAGAAAAGATCTGTTCCCTGCCTAAAGCTTGCACCTTGAATCTCAGCCAGCTCTTGGCCACAGCAAAACTCAGTTCATTTACCCTTGATCGTAGGAGGAACCAGGAAAGAGAATGTAGATGGATCAAAGCAAAACGATCATCACTCTTGGACAGAAAATCTAAATAAAGTCATTTCCTCCTGACAGTGTCGACAGCATCATCTTCTTAGAAGACATTATATATTCTATAATTTGATGAAATTACTCTTTTTGTACCTAAATCCCTTCCTATATGTAGATTGTTCTTGGAATGCTGATGTTGACAATAATCTGAATCTGTATTATATATGGACCATGGAGTGACACGAACTTCATAGAGAACATGTATTTCTTGGCTATAGTCACAACAATATAATGGATTGCCTGACTCATACTTGAGTTGCAGCAGGCTATACATACCCTTTTCTCCTTTCACTATGACTCTTTCCAGTTTATGCCCACATATGGATGGCTCTTTAATTTTAATGAAAGTTATACCAGGCTTTCCACCCCAAATTTAAATGAGAAAAAAAAAAAAAAAACAGAGCAAAATAGCTAGTTTCATTCTCAGTCCCAGAGAATGGGGAAAAAGCCCAATCTTTTCATTTCAGAGTCCTCTGCCTCAAATACATCTCTCAGACATTCACATTTCTCCTTCCCTTATTTAATTCAGGTTTCTATGAAAAATTTCAGCTCTTTCTAGATATTTCCCAAAGCATCATTTCCACCATGATGTTCTCCTGACCCCAAGCCTTATCTCCTTGCCTTGCTTTATTTTCTTTATAGCACTTACCTCTATCTGATATTAGATTTGGTGATTACTTGTTTGTCCTTTTTGTTCCCTACTATATTACTAATGCTAAAACAATACCTGGAATAGAATAGGTTTTTTCAATATATATTTATTGAAAATGACTTAATATGAACATAAATTAACAAATAGACATTATAACAGCAATAAAATGGTATGCATGTATAGTGACATCTTTTCAAATCAGCTTTGGTTTATTTTGAGACACAGCTTCCTTCCAATTACCCATTGTTTCAATCTTCCAAGGAAAAGCCTTACAAAATCTGAATAACGGTTGCTTCTCTTGCCACAGAGTTGCAAGTAATCTCTAGTTATTTTTTTAATTAACTTTTTATAACGTTTAAGTCAAGCTATTCTCTGGTAATAGAGGTAAAATTGACATAACATAAAATTAACCATTTTAACATGTGCATTTCTCTGTCATTTAGTACATTGGCAATGTTTGAAACCATTACCTCTATTTAATTTTAATCCATTTTCATCAATGATGTTACTTTTTAGAAAACTTATTATTCATCTTGGAGTGGTAGAAAACTAACCCATTACATAGCAAAATGGTAAATAAAGGAAAGAATCAAGCATTTATCTCATCATCCCTATTTAAGCTATTATATGGGGTAAACAAATAGTAGATGAGGGAAAATGAATCTTTTTAAAAGTATTCCAACTGATAAATAAAAAAGAAATTATTAATTTGGTATTTCACTATTTGGAATCCCCAGTGAATTAGTGGGTCTAGCTATTGAGCACGAGCAACAAATATCACAAAAAGAAAGACATCTAGATATTCTGTGCCTTGTAATAAAAGAACACAATCACATCTACAGTTTTGTCCAAGAGAGAAGAGAGAGTCTGCCCAAGCCTCTGCATTTAGCTGCCAATTTTCCAGAAACACAGAGGACAGGGAACATGTTGAAGTACGCCATGAGTATACAATCTGCAAAGTCCAGGCTGTGAGGAACTCTATAGGGCAAATTCACTAATTTCTTCAAATAATAAATTGTAAGAAGTATAGGCTGGAAGAGAAACATATAGATTAAGAGACTTAAAAGACATAACAATTGTTTTTAATGGGCAAGATTAAACATAGTGTCTTAGGATACATGTTCAGGGAATAAAAATGTAAAGAAATGCAAAGAAATGATAAATATAGAAGTCACAGTCATGGTTATTCTAGAGAAGAAAGGATGGTGACTGGGACAGGGCATATGTTTGAGCTTAAAGTTCTGTTTCTTGATCTGAGTGAAGTTACAAGAGTGTAATTAAAACTTCATTAAGTTCTCCCTAAGATCAGGAATAAGACAGAATGCTGTTTTTTACCACTTATATTCAACATTGTACTAGAAGTTTCGACAAGAGCAATTAGGCAAAAAATAGAAATAAAGGCATCCAAATGATAAAAGAAGAAGTAAATCTATCTCTTTTCTCAGATGGCATGATCCTGTATGTAAAAAACCCAAAAGAATGCACAAAAAAGTTACTGGAGCTAATAAATGAATGCAACAAAGTTGGAGGATACAAGATCCATGCAGAAAAGTCAGTTGTTATATGTATATCAGCAATGAACAATCTGAAAAGGAAATTAAGAAAACAATTCCATTTACAGTAGCATCTAGAAGAATAAAATACTTATGAATAAATTTAACCAAGGAGGTGAAAGACTTGTAAAATGAAAACTACAAAATGTTGCTGAATGAAATTAAAGATCTAATAAATGGAAGGACATCCTATATTCATGAATTATAAGACATAATATAGTTAAAGATATCAATACTAACCAAAGTGGGCTACAGAGTCAATGCAGTCCTTGCCAAAATTCCAATGGCCTTTTGGCATAAATGGAAAACCCAATCCTCAAATTGATAGGAAATTGCAAGGGGTTCAGAATAGCCAAAACAATATTGAAAAGAATAAAGTTGGAGGACTTACCCTTCCTGATTTTAAAACTTACTACAAATCAACAGTAATCAAAATATTGTGGTACTGGGATAAGGATAGACATATAGACTAATGGAATATAAGTGAAAGTGCAGAAATAAACCCGTACATCTATAGCTGATTGATTTTTAACAAGGGTGCTGAAACCATTCAATGGGGAAAGAATACTCTCTTCAACAAATGGTACTAGGACAACTGTATACCCACATGCAAAAGAATGAACTGGGACCTCTTACTCACACCACTTATAAAAAAGTAATTCCAAGTGGATCAATTATAGAGCTAAAATCATTAAATTCTTAAGAGAAAACATAGGGGTAAATATTCATGACCTTGAATTAGGCAGTGGATTCATACATATAACACCAAAAACAGCAACAAATATAAATTAATAGGACTTCATCAAAATTAAAAACTTTGAACATCAAAGGACATTCCAAGAAAATGAAAAGACAACCTACAGAAGAGGCAAAAATATTTGCAAATCATGTATCTAAGGGTCTAGTATCTCAGATATATAAAGAACTCTTACAACTTAACAAAAAAAAGAGAGACAATTTTAAAATGGGAAAAATACTTGAATACATTTCTTTAAAGTAGATATACAAATGCCCAACAAGCACAAATGCTCAACATCTTTAGTCATTAGGTTCTCACAAATCAAACCCACAAGCTACCACTTCACACCGACTAAGATGGCTATAAATAATTTTAAAAAAACAACAGACAACAAGTGTAGTGAGGATGTGGAGAAATTGGAACCCTCACACATTGCTGGTGAGAATGTAAAATGGTTCAGCTGTTGTGGCAAACAATTTGGTGTTTCCTCAAAAAGTTAAAGATATAATTATGACATAATCCCATAATTCCACTCCTAAGTATTACCCCCCCAAAAAAATTTGAGAACAGTTATTCAAATAAATGCATGTTCTTGAACATGTTCACATGTTCAAACCAGCAATATTCACAATAACCAAAGAGTAGCAACAGCGCAAATGTCCATCAAATGATGAATGGATAGAAACATTGTGGTATATCCATACAATAGGACATTATTCAACCATAAAAGAGAATGAAGTACTGATACATGCTACAACATGGATGAATCTCAAAAATATTATGTTAAGTCAAAGAAGCCAGACACAAGAAGTCACATATTGTATGATTCTATTTACATTAAATAGCCAAAAGAGGTAAATCCACAGAGATAGAAAGCAGATTGTTGTTTGCCAGAGACTGGAAAGAGGACAGAATGGGAAGAAACTGCTTAATGGGTAAGAGGTTTTAGTTTGGAGTGATGGAAGTGTTTTGAAACTAGATAGGAAGAGGTGTTGGTTACCCACATTGTAAATGTTCTAAATGCTTCTGAAGTGTTCACTTTAAAGTGGTTCCTTTTATGTTCTGTAAATTTTGCCTCAATGAATCATTTTTTTCAACTGCATTAAGCTACTAAAAAACATAACCTACACACATATACACCTCTTTATAAATTCTGCACTCTCTTTTGGAGAGGAGAAGAGAAATGAGGAGATGCTGATTCTGAAACGGTTACTTTGGACAAAGAAAGGTCAGACTCTTTTCCTGACTCATAGTCATTATGGTAATTATTTCATAAAATGAAGTTTCCATTTGCCCCATGTCTCAAGTTCATTCTCACACATTTCCTCTGACTTAGTGACAGCCTGTTTAAACACGTTTCTTGTATTTTACAGACACACTTGGCAAGTGCAAGACAAAATCGACGCAAACAATGTGGCTTACACAACTGGGAAGCTAAGCTTTCACACTGATTATCCAGCCCTCCATCATCCACCTGGGGTAAGGTGAGCTTCAACATATTTTCCACAAGGCAGGCCAAGGACTAATATCCTCCTACATTTTGAGCCTAGAAGATTATATGTTTCACTAGCTAATTTGTCTTATGTAGATCTTTCTCCAAACACAATCCAAACTCAGAAAATCTCTGTATTTAAATCCTGAATAGCCTCATATTCCCAAGGAATAGAAGATTTTCATGTTTTTGTTTTGTTTTGTTTTGTTTTGGGTTTTTTTAACATTTCTTCATTTCTCCCTGGAAATAACTATTGGCATTTGTTGCTTTGCCAAGACATTTTACCACAGTGGTACATCTTGAGGTCTTTTTGAACATTTACCATTCCCAAGAGAGTTAAAAGAGAAAATAAAACCAGGGAACACAATGTAGAGTTTTTCCCACAAAGTCACATGGCCACCATTCATATCAGTTAGCTATTGCTGCAAACCCCCCCCCCCAAAAAAAAACCCACTCCATAACTTCACAGCTTAAAAGAACAGCCATTTACTTAGCTCATGTCTTTACAATTTGGGCTATGTTCAGCTGGGTAGTTCTGTGGTTGCTAAGTCTGCTAGGGACTGGTTGACCTAGGTGGTAGCTGAGATGACTTGCCCCTGCTCCATTTGATCTGTCATCCTCTCCCCTCAATCAGCAGAATGTCATCTCTGCCATGTTTTATTGGTCAAAGCAGGTCATGAGTTTAGCCCAGATTCAAGGGGTGAGGAAATAGAGGCCACCTTTTATGGGAGAAGCTGCAAAGATGTACTACAAAGGAGTATGAATACAAGAAGCAGAATAACCCTGTCTGGTTGTGGAAATCATCTACTCTCCCAGCTATCAGATACTTCATTGAGCAGGGAGATGTTCACCATGGAACCACAAATCCTCCAGATTTTCTGGAAGCCTCCTCTTCCACTACATTGTTACAAAATTACCATTTTACTAAACCAGCTACATTTTTACAAAAGCATCATTTTGTTAAACCAAGAAATAAATGGTCAGGAAACTACCTTTGAAAAGATATTTTGTTCCTATTTTTAGAGCTAAATGAGACTAAATGAAATAGCCACACAGAAATTTATATCTTCAACAGTAAATGGAAATTTGGGGCAGTTCCCTAGCTAATGAAGGTGAAATGGGGGAAAATCAAAATTTCTGTGTTTTTCATCATATTGACTGGACACATTTTCCCTGTGCCTTTGTTACCCATTGTCCTCATCAGTATTAACTAAGCTAGTCTAGTATTTGACTTCACATATTTTATTTTGCTGATTGTAAAACACCACATGATTTCTCTGAACTAAATGACGACAGTGAAGTTGACCCACAATAGTCACCTTTTTGGGTAGGGATTGAGGGGAAGGCACACAATGTGATTTCTTTTAAACGTGGTCCAGAAATTTTCTAAAACCCTGAGGGTTAAAAGCCAAACTAATCAGCTCAGTTCATCTGCCAAAGACAGGTTGGAGAAGTTAAATGGAATAAAGTTTTAAAAATTAGACTAGAAAACTAGATTCTATTTGAATTTTTAAATTGTCTGCTTTTTATGAGTTTATGTTTGTTTCTGGGTTAAAATTGAAAGCCTATGGAAAAGTAATTAAAAGACTTCATAAATGTCCCTGAAGTATAAGGCTTGACATTTTCATAGCATTTTTTTTTTTCTGCATTTTATATTCTTTCAAAGCATTTTTACTTATATTGCTTTATTTGATGCCTCTTAGAATTCCTTTAAGGTAGACAGGAGACATCATGTCTTTTTATGTTAAATGATGAAATGGTACCCAGCATGGTTAAATACTTTCACAGGGTGACATCTGATTAATAGGGAACTTGAACTTGAAACCAGGCCTCCATCAAGTTTTTCACCACACCATAGGGATCTTGAGTTGGACTTTCTAATTACCATAATTTCTATAAAATGTTGATTATTTATAGACATTGTCATATATTACAAACTCTCAAAATACAGGAATTGAATCATACTTCCATAAATTTCAAGACTTAACCCAGCACCTTACATGTAATAGAGACTTAATAAATATTCCAAAAAGAGGTTTAAAAATGCCACAAAATTGTACCAATCTCTACCAGCAAGTGCAATATCCAAATCTAAGTGATCTGATAGGAGATTTTTAAATAAAAAATGATTCCTGAAATGTCTAGATTCTGGTAAAAATAATGAATAAAATGTAGCCACCTGCTTGTGCTATTGTTTAAATTTCCATTTTGAATTACTCAGGGATTAAACCAAAGTTTGCGCTCTCTTATAACAAATAAAATAAATCAATGCTCTTTTCAGTACAGATGAAATGATCTGGATAATGAGTTACCTGTTGAGAGTTCAGTTTGATCAATTTCAATCACGTGGGGGAGGATAAGGAGACATCTTTAATGAAACACAGATGTTGCTTCCTTCACTGTCTTTGTCTGGGCCAAAAGTCACATGCTGCCATAAAGTAACATTTAAAAAGAAAATATTTTTGGTTCTGAATGACTTACATGACATCAAATTTGGTTTTATACACATCAGGCGTATATTTACCTTTTGAATTCATGATGAAAGTATTGTCTGGCTCCATCGTCTTTTTTCTTTCATAAGATGGCATTAAAATGTAAATGTACAAAAGAAGATTATTAGTTGGCCTTGCCACATGTAAAAGACATCAGCTGACCTTTTTTTTTTTAAGATTTGTATTTGCAATATTCTGTGACTTCATTATGGCAGAGTATAAAAGGATTTAAAGAACACTCAGATCCTCCCAAAGACAAAGTTATGCTATTGCTTTGCCTTCTTGGAGTTTGGAAGACTTGAGTTTGATATTTCCATTTCATCTTCTTTTTAATTATGCTGTTTCACCCCTCATTACCCTGGCGATGAGATAATTCTCTACAATGACTTGGTCAGCTTATGCACATATTTTTTCAAGCTTAAAAAAAATGGCATAAGTTTAAGGACTGAACCATTATTCATTTAGATCAGTTATCTCCTAATAGCAGAAAATAAGGTATTATCAACCTGTAATGGAAGTTTAAGTTTACAAAACACATAAACACACACACCACATAATACCAAATTAGTAAGAGTACTATAAAGGGACTTCTCCTATTACAGGAAAGGAACTTGCTGTATGAGGACTTTGAAGCAAATAGGCTGAGGTTTGAACATTAGCTTTGCCATGTATTAGCAGAGTTCTTACCAGCTGGCCAGTGTTTACACCTGACTCTCAGTTTCTTCATCTATATAATGGAGATGAAATTACCGAATTCTAAGGACTGTTGTGAGGAATTAATAAATATGCATTATAACATCATAATTTAAGATCAAGTATGTATAAAATTTTAAATATTGAGAAATTTTGTGTGGACTCGGGAGGAGGCAGAATTTGTGTTCTAGATCTGCACTATCCAATATAGTAGTCACTAGTCATCTATGATTGTTTACATTGTAATTTAAGCTAACTAAGTCACACTAACCACATTTCAAGTGCACAGTAGTTGTATAGGACTAGGGACTACTATATTGGGCAGCACGGAAGAACATTTCCATCAACACAGAAAGTTCTAATGGACAGCACTGCCCTAGCCATCTACGGAGATAACCAAGCCAAATAGATATTTTCCCCCCTTATACTGATATCCCCCTAGTCTGAGTATTTGATCATATTTGCCTCTTCCTTTCTACAAGAACTGTCAGACACTGGCTTTTATTTTTATTTTATTCAGTAAAGAGGAAGTTTTAGTTTATAGTATTAGTTTCTTTAAGCTGAATAGTGTTAATTTCTTTAAGCAGAAAAATTACTGTCTAAATTTAGGTATTAAAAATTTAGGTATTCAGGGCTTCACTGGTGGCGCAGTGGTTGAGAGTCCGCCTGCCGATGCAGGGGACACGGGTTCGTGCCCCGGTCTGGGAAGATCCCACATGCCGCAGAGCGGCTGGGCCCATGAGCCGTGGCCGCTGAGCCTGCGCGTCCGGAGCCTGTGCTCCGCAACAGGAGAGGCCACAACAGTGAGAGGCCCGCGTACCGCAAAAAAAAAAAAAAAAAAGTATTCAAAATCACCCACCCATGCTGACTTACCAAAAAGAATCATATAACCGAGGAAAACAAATCAACTCCATTCAGAAGAATATTGTTAAAATATTACTACATTTAGTTTTTCAAAATGAAATAATGTTAAACATTTTTCCCTAACTCTTAGTAAAAGTAACTAACATTCCTTTTGGTTTCTCATTCCCAGTGTACCTTGGGCTTATTCATCCTCATAGCCACATCCTTCCTCATTCCCTTATCATTATGCTTGAACTACTGCATTAGATTCTCAAGTAGTTACTCTCTCACTAGTTCCCCCCCCCTTAAAAAATGTATCTCTTGTCAACACCACTAGACTAATAATTTCCAACTCAGTCTTGACTACATTACTTCCATATTCAAAAGATTTTAACAATTCCCCTCTGTGCACAAGAAAGTCCAATATCTTTCATCTGACATTCCAGACTCTCCTGATGAAATCCTAGATTACCTTTCCAGCTGGATCTACTATTCCCAGTTGTGACCCTCTACCACAGCCAAACTTTTTGAGACCCAGTGAAGTATGCATTTTTGCATACCCATCAACACTGCCACCTGATTAGCTCTTGCCATTCCATTCTATGTATCCAAAATTTTATCCATCCTCCTTTGCCCATGTTAAATCCCACCTCCTCTGTAAAGTCAACACAGAGTGCCCACTCAAAAGATCACTGCTCTTGTGATCTGTGCCTTTTGTTTACTAATGAACATTATATGCCTGTGCCCTTGTCTTCAACTATAACAATGTTTGAACTATAAATTATTGATTACAAGCAACTTTTTCTCCCTAACCTCTTTCTCTGTTGTCACCAAAGAGACAGATATAAAAGGTTTGCTGATTTTAATTCAGTAACTTTTATGAATCTTTTCTTAAAACTGTCAAAAATGTTAAGTGCATACCATTTTAAAACATAGTTCTCTGTTTCTTTTCATAGGTTCAGCTTCTGCACTGCATAAAGCAAACAGTCACTGGGGGTGATTCAGAAATTGTAGATGGATTTAACGTATGCCAAAAGCTCAAGGAAAAAAATCCTTGGGCATTCCAGATTCTGTCCTCCACCTTTGTGGACTTTACAGACATTGGAGTGGATTACTGCGATTTCTCTGTACAATCGAAACACAAAATTATAGAGTAAGTACTGTTTCTAAATTTGTCAGAGCAGTAAAACTGTTGACAGCAAAGGCTTCATTAACCTAAAGCTTAAACAACAGAAAAATTCAGTTAACTCACGAACTTTAGTTTTTATTAACTGTTTACTCCAGTTCTTGAATGAAAGAGGAAAAAAGAACACTATCACCATTAAAAAAATTCTTTATCAAATTCCCTGTTCTTAATCAATATAAGAAGAGTAAATAAGACTTCATGTATACTTCATTTTAAAAATATAAGTTCTACAGAGTTATAATCAGTGTGATTGTATGCTAATCAGGACCCTTTCAGAAGTGAAAAAAATATAACTCAAATTAGGTAGGTCCAGGAGTTTTAAAATATCATCTGATATTGATCTCTTTTTTTCCTTCACCTCTTAGCCAACATATCTTCTGTGTTCGCTTCATTTTCAAAGATAATCAATAGAAGCTCCAAGTTTTCATTGTTATTAGAGCTGATAATCACAGCACACAGAAAACACTTACTTCCCAATAGCTAACACAAAGATGTAGATTCGCTGCTCAACATGTGTTCAAGTCTATACTGGAAGCAATCACCATGGCTAGGAAGTCAGAGAATTTTGACTGGCTGTCCCTGGATCACATGTTCACCTCTGGAGTAAGGTCAGGCTCACCTGAACTACAAGGGCTGAGAATGAAACAGTGACATCTCCTCAGACTGATGCCAAAAACTCTTATGTTCCCTACACAGAATGTTTTGTGTGCTTTTTTCATTTAACATTATTTCACAATAATTTTTCAAGTATCTACAAGGACCACACATTTATTCTCTTATATGAGAATTATCCTACATTGTGTTTCTAGGACATGTTTTATTTAATCCAACCTCAGTTAATGAATGCTGGGGTGTTTTCCAATTTTATAACTGAGTTTGTATTCTTCTTTTAGGAGAAATAACCAAATAATATGAAAATAAACTCATTTAATAAATAATCAAATCCCCAGTATACTAACTCAGCTTTATTATATACACATATGATCTTCATTTATTCATTCAACAAATATTTTCTGAAGCCAGTCACTCTTCTTGGTGCTTGGGATACATCAGTGGACAAAACAAAGATTCCTGCCTTCATGTAGCTTACTTTCTAATAGGGGAGGGGAGAATTAGGAATTTTAAAATACATGAGTAAATTGCAATGAATATTAAAATATTTTAAGTGCTTAAGAAAAAAGGAAAAGTAAGGCAGGATAGGGGAATCTGTAGAGCCAAAGACTTAGGGAGGATAAAATTTGTATCATTAAATAGTGTGTCAAGGATAAGCTTTACTGAGTAGGTGATATTTCAGCAAAAATTTAAAGAAGTGAGGGAGTTTTTCCAGAAGATGAGCAGCTAGAGAAAAGTTCCTAGGATAACCCTAAGAAGATGCTGGGTATGTTCAAGGGACAGCAATGAGGCCAATGGGGGGATGGTATTACAAAAGGAGGCCAGCTGGGGGTAAGTTTATATAGAGCCTTACTAGTCATCGTAATAACATTAGCTTTAATTCTTAGTGAAAAAAGGGCTTGCTGGAAGATTTTGACCAAAAGAGAGACATCTATATTTATATAAAGTCATTTACATTTTAAGTGGATCACCATGGCTGCTGTGCTGAATATAGTGTACAAGAGCAAGGGCAGCAGCAGGAAGACCAGCTTGGAAGCTCCTACACGACCAGAGGTCAGAGATGAGGGTAACTTGAACATGAGTGGTCCAGGTGGCGATAGCAGCAGTATGGAGAAGGGTCTGCTTGGGGATATATTTTGCATATCAAAACAGCATATTTTCATGACAAATTGAATGATGGTGTGAGAGAAAGACACATGTGAAAAATAAATCCTAGTTCATAATAACATACCCTGAGAGGTAGGTCATTGAGGTGGGAAGAAGATAAAATAGCTCCTGAGATTCCCAGTTTTAACAGGACAGATTTCACTGTTTAAAAGTTAACTTAGAGGGCAAACAGCAGAAGCAAGAAGAACTACAGTCCTGCAGCTTGTGAAACAAAAACCACATTCACAGAAAGATAGACCAAATGAAAAGGCAGACAATTATGTACCAGACGAAGGAACAAGGTAAAACCCCAGAAAAACAACTAAAGTAAGTGGAGATAGGCAAACTTCCAGAAGAATTCAGAATAATGATAGTGAAGATGATCCAGGACCTCAGAAAAAGAATGGAGGCAAAGATCGAGAAGATGCAAGAAATGTTTAACAAAGACCTTCAAGAATTAAAGAACAAAGACCTAGAAAAATTAAAGAACAAACAGAGATGAACAATAAAATAACTGCAATGAAAAATACACCAGAAGGAATCAATAGCAGAATAACTGAGGCAGAACAACAGATAAGTGACCTGGAAGACAGAATTATGGAATCCACTGTTGCAAAACAGAAAAAAAAAAATGAATGAAAAGAAATGAAGACACCATAAGGGACCTCTGGGACAACATTAAACACACCAACATTCACATTATAGGGGTTTCAGAAGGAGAACAGAGAGAGAAAGGACCTGAGAAAATATTTGAAGAGATTGTAGTCAATAACTTCCCTAACATGGGAAAGGAAATAGCCACCCAAATCCAGGAAGCACAGAGTCCCAGGCAGGAAAACCCAAGGAGAAACACGCTGAGATACATAGTAAACAAATTGAAAAAATTAAAGACAAAGAAAAATTATTAAATGCAAAAAGGGAAAAATGACAAATAACATACAAGGGAACTCCCATAAGGTTAACAGCTAATTTTTCAGCAGAAACTCTACAAGCCAGAGGGAGTGGCACATATATTTAAAGTGATGAAAGGAAAGAACGTACAACAAACATTACTCTATCCATCAAGGAACTCATTCAGATTCGATGGAGAAATCAAAAGCTTTACAGACAAGCAAAAGCTAAGAGAATTCAGCACCACCAAACCAGCTCTACAACAAATGCTAAAGGAACTTTTCTAAGTGGGAAACACAAGACAAAAAAAGGACCTACAAAAACAAAAACAAAACAATTAAGAAAATGGTCATAGGAACAGAGATATCAATAATTACCTTAAATGTGAATGCATTAAATGCTCCAACCAAAAGACACAGGCTAGCTGAATGGATACCAAAACAAGAGACATATATATGCTGTCTACAAGAGACCCACTTCAGACCTAGGGACACATACACACTGAAAGTGAGGGGGTGGAAAAAGATATTCAATGCAAATGGAAATCAAAAGAAAGCTGGAATAGCAACACTCATATCAGTTAAAATCGACTTTAAAATAAAGAATGTTACATGAGACAAGGAAGGACATTACATAATGTCAATGGATCAATCCAAGAAGAAGACATAACAATTCTAAGTATATATGCACCCAACACAGGAGCACCTCACTACATAAGGCAAATGTTAACAGCTATAAAAGAGGAAATCAACAGTAACACAATAATAGTGGGGGACTTTTAACACCTCACTTACACCAATGGCCAGATGATCCAGACACAAAATTAATAAGGAAACACAAGCTTTAAATGACACAATAGAACAGATATATTTAATTGATATTTATGGGACATTCCATCCAAAAACAGCAGATTACACTTTCTTCACAATTCCACATGGCACATTCTCCAGTATGGGTCACTTCTTGGGTCACAAATCAAACCTCGGTAAATTTAAGAAAATTGACATCATATCAAGCATATTTTCTGACAATGACACTAAGAGATTAGAAATCAATTACAGGGAAAAAACGTTAAAAACACAAACACATGGAGGCTAAACAACACGTTACTAAATAACAAAGAGACCAGTGAAAAAATCAAAGAGAAAATCAAAAAATACCTAGAGACAAATGACAATGAAAATACGACGATTCAAAACCTCTGGGATGCATCAAAAGCAGTTCTAACAGGGAAGTTTATAGCAAGAGCAGAAATCAATGAAATAGAAACAAAGAAAACAATGGAAAAGATCAATAAAACTAAAAGCTGGTTCTTTGAGAAGATAAACAAAATTGATAAAACATTAGCCAGACTCATCAAGAAAAAGAGGGTGAGGACTGGGCTTCCCTGGTGGTGCAGTGGTTCAGAGTCCGCCTGCCAATGCAGGGGACACAGGTTCGTGCCCTGGTGCGGGAAGATCCCACATGCCGTGGAGCGGCTGGGCCCATGAGCCATGGCCGCTGAGCCTGCACGTCCGGAGCCTGTGCTCCACAACAGGAGAGGCCACAGCAGTGAGAGGCCCGCGTACAAAAAAAAAAAAAAAAAAAAAAAGAGGGAGAGGACTCAAATCAATAAATTTAGGAATGAAAAAGGAGAAGTTACAACGGACACCACAGAAATACAAAGCATCCTAAGAGACTACTACAATCAACTCTATGCCAATAAAATGGACAACCTGGAAGAACTGGACAAATTCTTAGAAAGGTATAACCTTACAAGACTGAAACAGGAAGAAAGAGAAAATAGGAACACACCAATCACAAGTAATGAAATTGAAACTGTGATTAAAAATCTTCCAACAAACAAAAGCCCCAGACCAGATATCTTCACAGGAGAATTCTATCACACATTTAGAAAAGAGCTAACACCAATCCTTCTCAAACTCTTCCAAAAAATTGCCGAGGAAGGAACACTCCCAAATTCATTCTATGAGGCCACCATCACCCTCATACCAAAACCAGGCAAAGATACTACAAAAAAAGAAAATTACAGACCAATATCACTCATAAATATACATGCAAAAATCCTCAACAAAATACTAGCAAACAGAATCCAACAACACATTAAAAGAATCATACACCATAACCAAGTGGAATTTATCCCATGGATGCAAGGATTCTTCAATATACGCAAATCAATCAATGTGATACACCATATTAACAACTTGAAGAATAAAAACCATATGATCATCTCAATAGGTGCAATAAAAGCTTTTGACAAAATTCAACACCCATTTATGATAAAAACTCTCCAGAAAGTGGGCAAACCATGGGAACCTGCCTCAACATAATAAAGGCCATATTTGACAAACCCACAGCAAACACCATTCTCAATTGTGAAAAACTGAAAGCATTTCTCTAGATCAGGAAGAAGACAAGGATGTTCACTCTTGTCACTATTATTCAACAGAGTTTTGGAAGTCCTAGCCATGGCAATCAGAGAAAAAAAAGAAATAAAGGATACAAATTGGAAAAGAAGAAGTAAAACTGTCACTGTTGCAGGTGACATGATACTACACATCGATAATCCTAAAGGTGCCACCAGAAAACCACTACAGCTAATCAATGAATTTGGTAAATTTGCAGGATACAAAATTAATGCACAGAAATCTCTTGCAATCCTATACACTAACAATGAAAGATCAGAGGGAGAAATTAAGGAAACAATCCCATTCACCATTGCAAAAAAAGAATAAAATACCTAGGAATAAACTTACCTATTAAGGTAAAAGACCTGTACTCAGAAAACTATAAGACACTGATGAAAGAAATCAAAGATGATACAAACCAATGGAGAGATATACCATGTTCTTGGATTGGAAAAAACAATATTGTGAAAATGATTATACTACCCAAAGCAATCTACAGATCCAATGCAATCCCTATCAAATTACCAATGGCATTTTTTTACAGAATTCAAACAAAAAATCTTAAAATTTGTATGGAGACACAGATGACCGGAATAGCCAAAGCAGTTTTTAGGGAAATAAATGGAGCTGGAGGAATCAGACTCCCTGACTTCAGACTTTACTACAAAGCTGCAGTAATCAAGACATTATGGTACTGGCACAAAAACAGAAACATGGATCCATGGAACAGGATAGTAACCCAAGAGATAAACCCACGCACCTATGCTCAACTAAACTATGACAAAGGAGGCAAGGAAATATAATGGAGAAAAGAGAGTCTCTTCAATAAGTGGTGCTGGGAAAACTGGACAGCTACATGTAAAAGAATGAAATTGGAACACTCCCTAACACCATACACAAAAATAAGCTCAAAATGGATTAAAGACCAAAATGTAAGACCAGACACTATAAAACTCTTAGAGGAAAACATAGGAAGAACACTCTTTGACATAAATCACAGCAAGTTCTTTTCTGACCCACCCACTGGAGTAATGGGAATAAAAACAAAAATAAACAAATGAAACTTAAAAGCTTTTGCACAGAGTGAAGTAAGTCAGAAAGAGAAAAACAAATATATATTAAAGCATATATGTGGAATCTAAATAAATGGTACAGCTGAACTAGTCTGAAATGCAGAAATGAGACACAGATGTAGAGAACAAACGTATGGACAAAAAGAGGGAAAAGCAGGGGGGTGGGTGGTGGTGGTGGGATGAATTGCGGTTTGGGATTGACATACATACACTAATATGTATAAGATGAATAACTAATAAGAACCTGCTTTATAAAAAATAAAATATAATAAAATTCAAGAAAAAAAGAGAAAATGAATGGTAAGATTGTAGATTTAATCATGACCTTATCAATAATGACATTAAATATAAATGGGCTAAATACAACAATTTAAAAAAAAGGTACCTTAAAACCCTATGACAAATTACCATTTTGTTGTGACACAATATGGGTGCAGACTCTTCAGGGCTAGAGAACAGAGGCAAAAAAACAAAAACGAAAAGAAAACAACACTTAGCTATTGAGTGATTTTTTTTTTTAACAGCTTTACTGGAGTATAATTGCATTACAATGGTGTATTAGTTTCTGCTTTATTACAAAGTGAATCAGCTATACATATACATATATCCCCGTATCCGCTCCCACTTGTGTCTCCCTCCCTCCCTCCCTATCCCACCCCTCTATATGGTGACAAAGCACCAAGTTTATCTACCTGTACTATGCAGCTGCTTTCCACTAGCTATCTATTTTACATTTGGTAGTATATATAAGTCCGTGCCACTCTCTCACTTCATCCCAGCTTACCCTTCCCCCTTCTCCTGTCCTCAAGTCCATTGTCTATGTCTGAATCTTTATTCCTGTCCTGACCCTAGGTTTCTCAGAAACTTTTTTTTTTTTAGATTCCATATATATGTGTTAGCATATGGTGTTTGTTTTTCTCTTTCTGACTTACTTCACTCTGTATGACAGACTTTAGATCCATCCACCTCACTACAAATAACTCAATTTTGTTTCTTTTTATGGCTGACTAATATTCCATTGTATATATGGCCACATCTTCTTTATCCATTCATCTGTCAGTGGACACTTAGGTTGCTTCCATGTCCTGGCTATTGTAAATAGAACTGCAATGAACATTGTGGTACATGACTCTTTTTGAATTATGGTTTTCTCAGGGTATATGCCCAGTAGTGGGATTGCTGGGTCGTATGGTAGTTCTAGTTTTAGTTTTCTAAGGAACCTCCATACTGTTCTCCACAGTGGCTATATCAATTTACATTCCCACCAACAGCGCAAGAGGGTTCCCTTTTCTCCACACCTGCTCCAGCGTTTATTGTTTGTAGATTTTTTGATGATGGCCATTCTAACTGGTGTGAGGTGATACCTCACTGTAGTTTTGATTTGCATTTCTCTAATGATTTGTGATGTTGAGCATCCTCTCATATGTTTGTGGGCAATCCGTATATCTTCTTTGGAGAAAAGTCTATTTAGGTCTTCCACCCATTTGTGGATTGGGTTGTTTGTTTTTTCGATATTGAGCTGCCTTAGCTTCTTGCATATCTTGGAGATTAATCGTTTGTCAGTTGCTTCATTTGCAAATATTTTCTCCCATTCTGATGCCTGTCTTTTCATCTTCTTTATGGTTTCCTTTGCTGTGCAAAAGCTTTGAAGTTTCATTAGGTCCCATTTGTTTATTTTTATTTTCATTCCCATTTCTCTAGGAGGTGGTTCCAAAAGGATCTTGCTGTGATTTATGTCATAGAGTGTTCTGCCTATGTTTTCCTCTAACAGTTTTACAGTGTCTAGCCTTAAATTTAGGTCTTTCATCCATTTTGAGTGTATTTTTCTGTACGGTGTAGGGAATGTTCTAATTTCATTCTTTTACATGTGGCTGTCCAGTTTTCCCAGCACCACTTATTAAAGAGGCTGTCTTTTCTCCATTGTATATTCTTGCCTGCTTTATCAAAAATAAGGTGACCATATGTACATGGGTTTATCTCTGGGCTTTCTATCCTGTTCCATTGATCTATATTTCTGTTTTTGTGCCAGTACCATACTGTCATGATGACTGTAGCTTTGTACTATAGTCTGAAGTCAGGGAGCCTGATTCCTCCAGCTCTGTTTTTCTTTTTCAATATTGCTTTGTCTATTCAGGGTCTTTTGTGTTTCCATACAAATTGTGAAATTTTTTGTTCTAGTTCTGTGAAAAATGTCATTGGTAGTTTGATAGGGATTGTATTGAATCTGTAGATTGCTTTGGGTAGTATAGTCATTTTCACAACTTTGATTCTTCCAATCCAAGAATATGGTATATCTCTCCATCTGTTTGTACCATCTTTAATTTCTTTCATCAGTGTCTTATAGTTTTCTGCATACAGGTCTTTTGTCTCCTTAGGTAGGTTTATTCCAGTTATTTTATTCTTTTGGTTGCAATGGTAAATGGGAGTGTTTTCTTAATTTCTCTTTCAGATTTTTCATCATTAGTGTATAGGAATGCAAGAGATTTCTGTGCATTAATTTTGTAGCCTGCTACTTTTCCAAATTCATTGATTACCTCTACTAGTTTTCTGGTACCATCTTTAGGATTTTCTATGTATGGTATCTTGTCATCTGCAAACAAACAGTGACAACTTTACTTCTTCTTTTCCAGTTTAGATTCCTTTTATTTCTTTTTCTTCTCTGATTGCTGTCACTAAAACTTCCAAACCTATGTTGAATAATAACGGTGAGAGTGGGCAACCTTGTCTTGTTCCTGATCTTAGTGGAAATGGTTTCAGTTTTTCACCATTGAGAATGATGTTGGCTGTGAGTTTGTCATATATGGCCTTTATTATGTTGAGGTAAGTTCTTCTATGCCTACTTGCTGGAGGGGTTTTATCATAAATGGGTATTGAATTTTGTCAAAAGATTTTTCTCCCTCTATTGAGATGATCATATGGTTTTTCTCCTTCAGTTTGTTAATATGGTTTATCACATTGATTGATTTGCATATATTGAAGAATCCTTGCATTCCTGGGATAAACCCCACTTGATCATGGTGTATGATCCTTTTAATGTGCTGTTGGATTCTGTTTGCGAGTATTTTGTTGAGGAGTTTTGCATCTATGTTCATCAGTGATATTGGCCTGTAGTTTTCTTTCTTTGTGACATCCTTGTCTGGTGTTGGTATCAGGGTGATGGTGGCCTCATAGAATGAGTGTGGGAGTGTTCCTCCCTCTGCTATATTTTGGAAGAGTTTGAGAAGAATAGGTGTTAGCTCGTCTCTAAATGTTTGATAGCGTTCGCCTGTGAAGCCATCTGGTCCTTGGCTTTGTGTGTTGGAAGATTTTTAATCACAGTCTCAATTTCACTGCTTGTGATTGGTTTGTTTATATTTTCTATTTCTTCCTGGTTCAGTCCCTGAAAGTTGTGCTTTTCTAAGAATTTGTCCATTTCTTCCAGGCTGTCCATTTTACTGGCATACAATTGCTTGTACTAATCTCTCATGATCCTTTGTATTTCTGCAGTGTCAGTTATTACTTCTCCTTTTTCATTTCTAATTCTATTGATTTGAGTCTTCTCCCTTTTTTTCTTGATGAGTCTGCCTAATGGTTTATCAATTTTGTTTATCTTCTCAAATAACCAGCTTTTAGTTTTATCGAACTTTGCTACTGTTTTCTTCATTTCTTTTTCATTTCTTTCCAATCTGATTTTTATGATTTCTTTCCTTCTGCTAACTTTGGGGGTTTTTTTGTTCTTCTTTCTCTAATTGCTTTAGATGTAAGGTTAGGTTGTTAATTTGAGATGTTTCTTGTTTCTTGTGGTAGGATTGTATTGCTATAAACTTCCCTCTTACAACTGCTTTTGCTGCATCCCATGGGTTTTGGGTCGTCATGTTTTCATTGTCATTTGTTTCTAGGTATTCTTTGATTTCCTCTTTGATTTCTTCAGTGATCTCTTGGTTATTTAGTAGTGTATTGTTTAGTCTCCATGTGTTTGTATATTTTACAGATTTTTTTCCTGTAATTGATATCTAGTCTCATAGCGTTGTGGTCGGAAATGATACTTGATATGATTTCAATTTTCTTAAATTTACCAAGGCTTGATTTGTGACCCAAGTTATGATCTATCCTGGAGAATGGTCCTTGAGCACTTGAAAAGAAAGTGTATGCTGTTATTTTGGGATGGAATGTCTTATAAATGTCAATTAAGTGCATCTTGTTTAATGTATCATTTAAAGCTGGTTTCCTTATTTATTTTCATTTTAGATGATCTGTCCATTTGTAAATGTGGGGTGTTAAAGTCCCCTACTATGATTCTGTTACTGTCAATTTCCCCTTTTGTGGCTATTAGCATTTGCCTTATATATTGAGGTGCTCCTATATTGGGTGCATAAATATTTACAATTATTATATCTTCTTCTTGGATTGATCCCTTGATCATTATGTAGTGTCCTTCTTTGTCTCTTGCAATAGTCTTTATTTTAAAGTCTACTTTGTCTGATATGAGAATTGCTACTCCAGCTTTCTTTTGATTTCCATTTGCATGGAATATCTTTTTTCATCCCCTCACTTTCAGTCTGTATGTGTCCCTAGGTCTGAAGTGGGTCTCCTATAGACAGCATATATAGAGGCCTTGTTTTTGTATCCATTCAGCCAGTCTATGACTTTTGGTTGCAGCATTTAATCCATTTACATTTAAGGTAATTATCAATATGTATGTTCCTAGTACCATTTTCTTAATTGTTTTGTGTTTGTTATTGTAGGTCTTTTCCTTCTCTTGTGTTTCCTTCCTAGAGAAGTTCCTTTAGCATTTGTTGTAAAGCTGGTTTGGTGGTGCTGAATTCTCTTAGCTTTTGCTTCTCTGTAAATGTATTAATTTCTCTGTCAAATCTGAATGAGATCCTTGCCAGGTGGAGTAACCTTTGTTGTAGGTTTTCCCTTTCATCACTTTAAATATGTCCTGCCACTCCCTTCAGGCTTGCAGAGTTTCTGCTGAAGGATCAGCTGTTAACCTGATGGGGATTCCCTTGTAGGTTATTTGTTGTTTTACCCTTGCTGCTTCTAGTATTTTTTCTTTGTATTTAATTTTTGATAGTTTGATTAATATGTGTCTTGGTGTGTTTCTGCTTGGATTTATCCTTTATTTGACTCTCTGTGATTTCCAGACTTAACTATTTCCCTTCCCATATTAGGGTAGTTTTCAACTATAATCTCTTCAAATATTTTCTCAATCCTTTTCTTTTTCTCTTCTTCTTCTGGGACCCCTATAATTCGAATGTTGGCAAGTTTAATGTTGTCCCAGAGGTCTCTGAGACCTCAATTTTTTTATTCTCAATTTTTTTATTCTTTTGTCTTTATTCTGCTCTGCAGTAGTTATTTCCCCTATTTTATCTTCCAGGTCAGTCATCCGTTTTTCTGCCTCAGTTATTCTGCTACTCTTTCCTTCTAGAGAATTTTTAATTTCATTTATTGTGTTGTTCATCATTGTTTGTTTGCTCTTTAGTTCTTCTAGGTCCTTGTTAAACGTTTTTTGTATTTTCTCCATTCTATTTCCAAGATTTTGGATCATCTTTATTATCAATACTCTGAATTCTTTTTCAGGTAGACTGCCTATTTCCTCTTCATTTGTTTGGTCTGGTGGCTTTTTACCTTGCTCCTTCATCTGTTGTGTGTTTCTTTGTCTTCTCATTTTGCTTAACTTACTGTGTTTGTGGTCTCCTTTTTGCAGGCTGCAGGTTCATAGCTCCTGTTGTTTGTGGTGTCTGCCCCCAGTGGCTAAGGTTGGTTCAGTGGGTTCTGTAGGCTTCCTGGTGGAAGGGACTAGTGCCTGTGTTCTGGTGGTTGAGGCTGGATTTGTCTTTCTGGTGGGCAAGTCCACATCCAGTGGTGTGTTTTGGGGTGTCTGTGACCTTATTATGATTTTAGGCAGCCTCACTGCTAATGGGTGAGGTTGTGTTCCTGTCTTTCTATTTTTTTGGCATAGGATATTCAGCACTGTAGCTTGCTGTTTGTTGAGTGGAGCTGGGTCTTAGTGTTGAGATGGAGATCTCTGGGAGAGCTTTCACCATTTGATATTACGTGGAGCCAGGAGGTCTCTAGTGGACCAATGTCCTGACCTCAGCTCTCCCACCTTCTCGGCTCAGAAGAAAAGGAAGAAAAAAAGAAAGAAAGATTGGAATAAAATAAATAAAATAAAATAATTATTAAAAATAAAATAATTAAAAAGTAATAAAAAAGAAAAAAAAAGAAGGAAAGAAGAGAGCAACCAAATGAAAAAACAAATATACCAATGATAACAAGTGCTAAAAACTATACTAAAAAAAAAAAAATGGACAGACAGAAGCCTAGGACAAATGGTCAAATCAAAGCTATAAGACAAAATCACACACAGAAGCATACACATACACACTCACGAAAAGAGAAAAAGGAAAAAAATATATATATATTGTTGCTCCCAAAGTCCACTGCCTCAATTTGGGATGATTCGTTGTGTATTCAGGTATTCCACAGATGCAGGGTACAGCAAGTTGATTGTGGAGATTTAATCCACTGCTCCTGAGGCTGATGGCAGAGATTTCCCTTTCTCTTCTTTGTTCGCACAGCTCCCGGGGTTCAGCTTTGGATTTGGACCCGCCTCTGCGTGTAGGTCGCCTGAGGGCGTCTGTTCTTTGCTCAGATAGGACGGGGTTAAAGGAGCTGCTGATTCAGGGGCTCTGGCTCACTCAGGCCGGAGGGAGGGAGGGGCACGGAGTGCTGGGCGA
Organism: Tursiops truncatus; assembly: GCF_011762595.2. Classification (NCBI taxonomy): domain Eukaryota; kingdom Metazoa; phylum Chordata; class Mammalia; order Artiodactyla; family Delphinidae; genus Tursiops; species Tursiops truncatus. Next base: position 77,734,312 of record NC_047041.1, read on the forward strand.
GTCTGCGGCGGCAGAGGCCAGAGTGACGTTGCACCAGCCTGAGGCGCGCCGTGTGTTCTCCCGGGGAAGCTGTCCCTGGATCACGGGACCCTGGCAGTGGTGGGCTGCACAGGCTCCCGGGATGGGCGGTGTGGATAGTGACCTGTGCTCACACACAGGCTTCTTGTTGGTGGCAGCAGCAGCCTTAGCGTCTCATGCCCGTCTCTGGGGTCCATGCTTTTAGCCGCGGCTCGCGCCCGTCTCTGGAGCTCCTTTAAGCAGCGCTCTGAATCCCCTCTCCTCGCGCACCAGGAAACAAAGAGGAAAGAAAAAGTCTCTTCCCTCTTAGGCAGGTGCAGACTTTTCCCCGGACTCCCTCCTGGCTAGCCGTGGTGCACTAACCCCCTGCAGGCTGTGTTCACGCCGCCAACCCCAGTCCTCTCCCTGCGCTCCGACAGAAGCCCGAGCCTCAGCTTCCAACCCCGCCCGCCCTGGCGGGTGAGCAGACAAGCCTCTCCGGCTGGTGAGTGCCGGTTGGCCCTGATCCTCTGTACGGGAATCTCTCGGCTTTGCCCTCCGCACCCGTTGCTATGCTCTCCTCCGCGGCTCCAAAGCTTTCCCCCTCCGCCACCCGCAGTCTCCACCCGGTAAGGGGCTTCCTAGTGTGTGGAAACCTTTCCTCCTTCACGGCTCCCTCCCACTGGTGCACGTCCCTATTCTTTTGTCTCTGTTCTTCCTTTTTTCTTTTGCCCTACCCAGGTACGTGGGGAGTTTCTTGCCTTTTGGGAGGTCTGAGGTCTTCTGCCAGCGTTCAGTAGGTGTTCTGTAGGAGTTGTTCCACGTATAGATGTATTTCTGATGTATCTGTGTGGAGGAAGGTGATCTCCACGTCTTACTCTTCCGCCATCTTGAAGGTCTCCTTGAGTGAGATTAACAATATCTATCATCATAATTTGCTTTTGTTATTTTTTGCAATAACATTCTAGAATTTGGCCGTTATCAAGGTCTCAGGGATATCCATAAAGAATATCAAGTGGTTAACATTAATTCACTTAAAATGTATTTTTAACAACAGGAGATGAAACAAAGAGAGTTTTCAGTTAATCAAGGGCCTCGGTCCCCTGAGTGTTTGGGTTAATTTTCCTGGTGGTTAAATCTTTTAAGTCTTTTGAGATGCTTATGTCCTATCTAATACAAAAAGATCTTGGAGGCTGCTGAGAAAGTTAAGTATCATGCAGTACAATAAAAAACAAAGTAACTAGGACGAAAATAATAGTGAGATTAAGCTATAGTGTTGCATCCTACTGGTTACAAATTCAGTCACATGAACACAACGCCTCTTGTTATCTGTGAGTTGTTGGTCAAGTGACTTATTCTTGCTAAGCCACGAAAAGGAGTAATTCTCAGTAAAAAAAAAAAAGTGATATTAATACTTACCACATAATAATTGTAGTGGGAATTATAGAGATAATATACAGACAGCCCTGTCAAAGTGTCTGGATCAGAAAGGGCAGAATAAATTTTAGCTAGCCATAGTTTTCATAATCCAACACATTTACTGGTGATAGATTTTAATTTCAGCTCTGAGTTTCTAAAGACCAAAGCAAGGAGGGAACATAATCCATTTGCAAGATTTGAGATGCTTTTAAAGTCTGAAATAAATTTTTCTTGCATAAAATGTGATGTGGTGGGCAAGACCATAGTGATATTCTCACAACAAATTCACATCACCTCTCTCAATGAGAAATAATATTTTAACTAACGAGGCGTGTCCACAGCATCCACCTGGATTGTAGGAGATGATTCTACAGTCTTTCCCTTGGGTTCTTTTATTGGCATCACTGATGATGTTTTGCTTTTACTAATTTGCAGTCATCATGTTGCTTGTTTCTGTTTAAATGCTTGTCCTTTATGCATAGCTAATACATAGCTGGTTATTCCTCATCTTTGGGGGCTTTTTACCCTTCCTCAGCATATAATCCTGCATCAAGACCTTCCTTTCATTCTGTTTTTGCACACAGAATATCCTGCTTACTAAGATTCAATTTTGCATTTTAGGTTGATCTTCAAGATGCCAGCCACTCATCTCCTCTAACATTCTTCAATCCTCAGGATAACATCTTCTCTAGACCTCATAACTAAATTTACTTTCTATTTCTCCTCAGGTCATTACTGAGAATGCTAAATAACAAATTTGTTTCTTATTTTCTCATATAGAAAGTAGATACCAGGTGAAAAGAGACAGAGGCTGTGTTACACACACGTACACACACAGAGAAATTGCTTCTTTTTGCCCACATGTGTGAACTCTGGGAAATGAAAACTTAATACAATGTACCATGGGACACACAATCCTGATTTCATGAGATTAATGAATCACGAAGTTCCTTTCAAAGATATGTGAGGATACATACATGGACTCCAAAAGAGAGAGCTCATAACTAGAATAACCATTCCCATGCAAGAATTACGGTGTTAGTGGAAAAAAAAAAAAAAAAACATCACCAGAGTGGCTGGGATGGAAGACCCCAAGAAGTTTCAAAGACGTGACATACTTGTCAGTATCATGGAGGATGACACAAAGGGTGTCATTGGTATATGTACAGAAAATAATGCAGGGGGAGAGGAGGGAATGTGGGTCAGGAGCAGTCAGGCTAGAATTTTAAAGATAAGATGAAAAGGCAAAATGCCCTCAGAAACTGTGAAAGGGGTCTGAAACCAGCAGTATGAACACTAATGGGGCAATTGAAAGGCCAAGCACTGTCCTTTGTACCCCTCAAACCCAGAGGTCCACAGTCTCTTCTGCTGACTGTCCTCTTCCTTGATTCTTTGTTCATAAAGCCACAACCTGCAGGCCAGAGAGCATCCTTTATCTATGTGGAGAAGATGGGGCAACAGGGGAGGGCCCTTCACTGCCTATTCAGTCATATTTGTATTTTATCAATATATATAAATTCAATTTCTAAGAGCCTTTTTTGAAAACCTGTTCCTTTCTTACATTCTTTCCCTATATGGTTCAATAGGTAGTTTTCAGTCACTGTTCAATAAGCAAAGAGTTGCTGCTAGTCACTATTTCTTAGAGTTTATCATTACATTTGCCATTGGCTCAGAGGATTGACTATTAATCTGAGGTACAAAGCACAGGGGCCCAGATAGCCATACTTTGTATACCACAGGCCATTGCATCCTTCCTCCCATAACCTAGCTTGTTGATAATGGTTCACTCTGTGTGAGCAGCCAGCTAAGTGTAATCTAGACCCCAAATTAGTGTCACCAACCCCTGGAACATGTGACAGTCTGTTCGGTTTGACCCATCAGTCAGCTGTTGGTTCACATTACCACCTCCTAAGCTGGCCCAGGAGTAATTCTTGGCACTTTGTCACCATCCTTGCCCACCTTCAGTTTTTATCCATCACTCCTGTACCTAAAGAAAAGGTAAAGTTGGCTGATGTTTTAGAACTGGAGAAAAGTTCACCTTCCGAATAAGCTTAAAAAAAAATTTGTCTCTTCCTTTTGTCTCTGTGTCTAAATGGTCATGCCTTCCTAATTATAACCAGCAAACTTAAATTTAGAAATAATGTTATCATTTGTTACATTGAAAACAGTATTATGTTACATTGTCATGATCAATATTCTAAGAAAGAATATAGAGATCATAATATTAGGCTCTCTCAAGGTACTAAAAAGACCTTGGTACTCTCTAAAGGTACTGAAAAAATATATACAAAGTTACATATGCAACAGATATTTAATAACTGCCTGTTATATCCAGGATCTATGTTAATTGCTGGGAATACAACGTTAAATGACATTCAGTATCAGTCTTCTAGAAGCCTATACACTAAGATACATAGTATAGATGGAAAGATCCAAAGAATGTGCCTCAGGCTAGACTCTTCTTTCTCTGTGCCTCAGTTTCCCCATCTATAAACTAGGGATTGAAATAGAACAGAGTATTTCCAATTTTTAAAAAACAATTTTTGGGGCTCCCCTGGTGGTACAGTGGTTGAGAGTCCGCCTGCCAATGCAGGGGACATGGGTTCGTGCCGCGGTCCGGGAAGATCCCACGTGCCGCGGAGCGGCTGGGCCCGTGAGCCATGGCCGCTGAGCCTGCGCGTCCAGAGCCTGTGCTCCGCAACGGGAGAGGCCACAACAGTGAGAGGCCCGCATGCCGCAAAAAAAAAAAAAAAAAAAAAAAAAAAAAAAAACAATTTTTTCTTCCCAATATTGTTCCAGTAAAATCATATTTAAAACTTCCATAGATGAAACATATAAAGTGATTGACCTATGAACTGTAACATAAAAATATTTTAATATGTAAAAGCTACTGTTTTAAAGAATAAAGAATGAATTTATTTTCCTAAACAAATTTTAACTGGAATTTCTCAGAAACATTTATTTTAAATTAATTTGAATCAATTCTGGAACTTATGTAGTAAGATTTCAAAAAATTCTTGCTAAATGAATATGTGAAAAAAACAAATGAGTACATTGTACCACAGATAACCTTAATATCTTCTGTACATGTGTTTGGATTCTTTAATATTGTATTTCAGAAATATCTTCCAAGATGAAATGACCCTTACAAATGTAAATAGGTATTTCATGACTTCTATATTTTAACTTTTTCTCTTTGAAAAATAGATTAGACGATAAAGGCCAAGTGGTTCGCATCAACTTCAATAATGCAACTAGAGACACAATATTTGATGTACCTGTTGAAAGAATTCAGCCTTTTTATGCTGCTCTGAAGGAGTTTGTTGACCTCATGAATTGTAAAGAATTCAAGTTTACTTTCAAGATGAATCCAGGTCAGTGAACACATTTTCTCAGACAACTGAAAGAATGGATTTTCTTCAACCTTAACCATTTAGCACAATATCTAGAGCAGTGTTTCTCAAACATGGCATGTGGAACACTAACAACAGAGTCTTGGTGAGCAGCCAGCTTGCTTAAATAGCAGACTCCTGGCCCCTACCCTTCCTCTAAATTGACTCTCCAGACTTTAAAATACTCATAAGTCCCTAGGTAATCCTTAAGCACACCAAAATTTAATAACCTCTAACCTAAAGAATAAATATTGAAAGACAAGCTACAGACCAAATAAAATCTCATGTCTGATATGAAGACTGATGACTTGTATTTTCTATTTTGATAGCCAATCAATATAAACTGAAACCTGTACTTAATTTTCCTATCTTGGTAAATAAATAAAATTATCTCCATGAGTCTCACTCTAAAGTACATGAGTAGGATTTACTCATTACGCTTATCTGATCTGGCAAACATGGTGCTACCTGAAATAAAGTAGTACTTGAAGTATTCCAGCCACTTGGATAAAGGAGCAGAAAGCACTATGGTTTGTCTGGACCATCTCTACTCAATAAAGTGACATCAAACTTGAGGCTTTTGATATTTAAAATAAAAAGCATAATTTCTCCCTCCTATTGATTGGGCCAAGTGGAAGATACTTTACGTGTGTGATTATTTTTTGAACTGATCTTTGGTATAATAAGGTAATACTAGAAATCTCCATAAGTCCGCTGCTATGAAGTCAACACCAAGTTGAGTTTAAGAGCAGCAACATGTACAATGGAAATACCGTGGGAGAAAAGTACCCCCAAAATAGGAGTTGGAATTCAACCTTCACCATTCAATGGCAGTGTATCTCCTGGCAAGTGCCTCAACTGCTCAGAGCTTCAGTTTTCTCATGTATGAAAATAGGAGATAATACTCTCCTTTCAAGATTTTTATGAGGCATAGAAATTATGTACATAAAATACTAGGAACATGAAAGACAAACCAAGAATGTCACTACCCTTATAATTGTTTGAAGCTGTTAAAGTAGAAATAAATACTTCTTAAGTCAGGAGGAGAAAAACAAATACCATATGATACCACTTATATGTGGAATCTAAACTATGACACAAATGAAACAGACTGACAGACATAGAGAACAGCCTTGTGGTTGTCAATGGGGAGAAGGTTGGGGAAAGGGATGGACTGGACATTTGGGGTTAGCAGATGAAAGCTATTATATATAGAATGGATGAACAACAAGGTCCTACTATATATCACGGGGAATTATATTCAATATCCTGTAATAAACCATAATGGAAAAGAATATAAAAAAGAATGTATATATAACTGAATCACTCTGCTGTACAGCAGAAATTAACACAATATTATAAATCAACTATACTTCAATTTAAAAAAAAACACTTCTGAGTAAGAGATAAGTAACCATTAGGAAGAACAATTCAAAGGTTTTATACAGAGATAATACTTTAAGTAAGAATTATAAAAGTGTCTACAAGGGCCCCCCAAGCTATGTAGTTCAAATGTCAAAAGGTCTAAAGCAGTCTCCATTCCGTGGGCCTGATTTGTGTGAAAAAGCAAATGTGCAGTTTCATGTAAAGAAATAAACATATTGCGTCTTGATGTGAACCAAGTAGCAATGCTGTTTTGCAGTTTACATTTTCTAGCTCAGAAAATCATTTACACATAGAATTATATTCATATTGAACAAAATCTTTTGTCTAGGTGATGTGATTACCTTTGATAACTGGCGCTTACTTCATGGCCGACGGAGCTATGAAGCAGGAACTGAGATATCCCGCCATCTAGAAGGAGCTTATGCCGACTGGGATGTGGTCATGTCAAGGCTTCGTATCTTAAGGCAGAGTGTCCGGAATAGAAACTGAATCTCCTGTCGATAAGATTCCAGTGAGTGTATTTTATAAGATATGGCAAGGTTATTTGTCTTCACAGGCCATGAGCCATGTCAGTAACACATTAATTTCTTTAACACAAGAGTTCTCTTTTCTTTGTAGTCATATACACTGCCAACTTTTTAGATGTTGTAGCCATGCACTCTCTTTTTCAAATAAAGCATCTCTTCTGTCCAATTGCATGTATGATCTAATTTCTTTTGCACATCTGTGAGAGTATCCAGAATACCTTCAAATAGTTTTGTATCAAAGTCTTTCTTCAAGTAAGGCTTCTTCTAAATAAAGCTTTTGTTTCAAATAAAGGTTGTGTTTCAAATAAACTTGTCTCAAAACATGTTTCTGCTCTGTTGCCTGGAGGGTCTCATTTTTCATGACTACATATGACTGTCTTTAGCATGCTTGGAAAGAGACTTCATATTTTCAAAGATCTCTTTTGTTTACTCTTATTACAGAATTACATGACCCCAATTTCCAGACCTCACCAACTTGGTGATCTCAGCATTTCTTTTAATACCTAAATTATGATACCAAACCCAAGAATATGCCAAATGAAAAGAAAATCTAGTTCCACCCCCCACCAAGTTGCTCTTGCCCCAAAGAAATACTCCCAAGGACTGCCAGCATAGCTTACCCCTGTCCGTGGATCAGTTCTCCTCACTCCTTGCCTTCAACTAATAACTAGAAAAGGTAGAACCAAGATGCATGCAACACTCATAAGTGGACATGATGTTTGTTAACCTCTGGACAGCTTGACTTGCTGGTCTTGGCTTCTTATATGGCCACTGCCTTGCTTCCAGTGATGGAACACAGGTGTCACCACCAGCCATGAAAGTTCCACTCTGGTTGTGCCCAGTCCCTTCCCTACCTCTGCCGAAAAGGGGAGTCTCAGCATTTCCATTTGCTGAAATCCTGGTAGTACATAGATTTTTAGTCCATACATTTTGGGACCTAACCAAGCCTCCTATTTCAAAAGTCTTAATCACTGCCACCACTGTAGCGCTCTACCTGTCACCTTAAGACCGAGTGAAAACACTACTTCCATCCATGCTTTAACTTTTGTTTCACACTCATAGTGTGCCCAAGGCACTGGGAGTCTGGATCAAAAGTGTCTTAGGCCTATGTCAGCACACCCCTCTATTTTCTGAACTCTGGTAGTAAGTCCATGTTGCCTGCCCAGGCTCCTCTTTCTCTTGGAACACTGCCCCTTTCTGGGGCCTTCTTTGTCCTTTCCCATCATCTGGTCTTGCCTGGGGCTACTATAGTACACCACACATGTTTGATTCCTCTATACTTCAAATGAAATGGGTTGTGTTCTCAGTCTCACCTCTCCTAAGAGACTCCTAGAATGAAAACAGGTTAAGTTCAATGGGGGCATGGCTTGATTTGAAGAGGCTGCATTCAATAACTGAAAACAAATAAGTTTCTGGACTAACCCTAGCTCCATCCATTTACAGCACCTAAACCACAAACACTTGCAACACTAAAGTGACTTGTTAGACTTTTATTCATTTGACAGATATTTAATCACATACCTGGTATATATCAGGCACGGTGCTAGACTAAGGACATAGAAGGACTTGGGATGTGCCTGCTTATAGTCTGGTAGAGGAACAGATAAGGATGTAGATGACGATGTGTTATGTTAACAGAACGGTTCATAGGGAGACAACCAATACTGGGGAGGTTAATGAAAGCTTCAGTGTAAATTGAATGAGTGTTAACAGTAGTTTTCCTGGCAAAGATGGGAAAATGACTTTCCAAGTCAAAGGGCAGAAGAAGCACAGAGAATTGAAAGTGATCACAATGCAGGCACTGAGAGAGTAGAGTATAGCAGGGCTGTAAATCCTGGGATTGGATGCCTAGGTTCAAATTGTAATAATGATAATCTGTTAACTATGTGCCTTTGGACAAATGACTTCTTCCCTTAAGCCTCAGATTTCTGTCTATAAATGAGACTAATAATAGTTCTTATCTCATTATATTTTTATGTGGATTAAGTAAATGTTCATGTAGAGCAGTGTTTTCCCAAACTTCTCAGATGATAAGAGTCGTGTGTGTGTATGTGTGTGTGTGTGTGTTTAATACAACTTCCCAGACTCGGTCCCTGAAGACTAGGACTCAGTAGATCTGGGCTAAGAACTAGGAACTGTATTTTGAGCAAAGATCCCAGGTGATAGGCATCAACAGAGAAGTTTGGAAAAAATTAATGTAAAGCATTTAGCATGGCTCTTAGCTGAGGGTAAGCACTCAGTAGATGTTAACTATAATTAGTTATAATAACAGAGGTTGTAGAGGGAGAGGGTAGATAAGGATGGAAAGAGATATATGATGCCAGAGATGGAGATAGGGACCAAGTCATGAAATGTCAAAATGTATGTTGCACTAAAGAGCTGACATGTTATCTTGAAAGCAATGAGGAGCCATTTAAAGGTTTTTAAACAATAAAGTGCCTTGGTCAGATATTCATTTTTTTAAAGATCCGCCTGGCTACATTGTGGAGGAAATTGTAAATGAGCAAGGCTAGAAGCTGTACATCCACTTATGAGGTTATAAATCTACTTACTGTAGGAAGCCAGATGAGAGATTAAGAAAGATTGAATCAGAATGCTGGGAGAGGGAACAGAGAGATAATTAGAAGGCTGAATCTAGAGAACTTGGTGCCTCTCGGCATGTAGAGAATGAATGAGATGTCCAGGATGCCTGCTGTATTTCTAGTTAAGAAAAATGGATTAACAGTGATTCCATGCTTAGGAAGAGAAGCCACAAGAGCAGAAGAAAGCTTGTGGGCAAGACAACGAATCCAGTTTTGAACAGACTGAACTTGAATTGTCCTTGGACTAGTCCATTTGGCAGTTGGCTCTGTATATACCTACAGCTCAGGACAGAGACCTGGATTGGAGATCTGCATGTGGAAAGTATATAAATGATGGATGAAATCATTACTTGTTTTCCTGGAGACATTTAGTGATCATGATCAAGATTACAAGCCTCATGATATGATGATAAACTAATGATATTGGCCTAGTTTGTGGAATCAGTTACACCCTGAACATATCAGCGGTGGCTTACATTCAAAATCAGCTAGACCTCTTACATATCATATTTAGTCACTAGATGACAACATTCCAAACCAGCGCCCCATGGACTGGCTGCTTCCTTCTCTGATGAAAAATTATTTCTGCCCTGGAAAGAAGGGACAAAAGGATTGGATGCCATTGCAACAATTTCTTAAGTATTATATAGGACATGACATATTATGGGCTACGACAACTGGTGCTGACTGAAGATGATTAGGTTTCCTGGATATAATAGTCTAAAGATTTGACTTTCCTCCAAACTCATAATAGATCTGATGCAACTTGGATTAGAATTTACCCCTATTTGGCAGCGCAGACTCTTACTGTCTGTTCTATTTCTCCAATTTGAATTGCAGAATATTAGCTTCTTGGCTGGTTAATCAGAATAACTTCACAGGTCACCAGAATGACATGTCACAAGGTATCTTTGTTGTTCTCTATTTCTCCCCCTAATGGACCATTAAAAGGTAAATAAATGAATTTCATTAGAGGGAATTTATGCAAAAGAAGGAAATCCATGGAAAAGCTGAGTAACACTGAGGGTAATTTCTCTGTTCAGAATTTAAGCTAAGAAACAGGAGACACTTTATGAACAAAAATACCCTTTTATGTTAAATATCATTTTGAGGATAGATTTGAACCAAAAGTTCTTGCAATGAAAATGTGATCTGTTCAGACTAAATGGCTTAGAACATACCTCTGTGTCGCTGCACATACTTTTCCAACTGTCTGGACTATTCTTCCCTACCACCTTTTATGCCAGGAAAACTCGTCTTCCTCCTTTCACCTCTCTTGTGAATCCTTCCCTGATTCTCCAAGTCAGGCTTAAGCACCCTTTCCTCTGGCTCCCAGTGAGCTTTAAATAAATGTTTGTATATTCATCTATTTATTCTATCAATATTCATTAGCACCTACTATGTGCCAGACACTATTCAAGGCATTGGTAACACAGTGGTGAGGAAGACAGACATAAGGGCCCTCGTAGAGCTAATGGTCTAGTGGTAATATCAGGCATTGATCAAGTAATCACAGAGGTAATTAATTACAAATTGTGGTAAACGCTATAGATGAAAAGTCTAAGAAGTTACAAAAGCATAAAATAAGAGAATAGGACTAATTTGAAGGGAGTGGGGCTCAGCCTTCCTTGAGGAATTGACTTTTGAGTTGTTTGATGAAGAATGATATATATAATGGTACTTTTGACATCAACAGAAACTCTTAATCTAACAATAAAGAAAATTTTTATCTCACAACACTTGAAGTCCAGGAATGAGGCAATCTCCCCACATCACATTTCGTCAGTCCCACTCCTCTGTATCTCTCTTGCTTCTGCTTTACTTCATATGTGTGCTTCATCCTCAAGTTGGTAAAATGGCTACAGAAGTTCCAGGCATCACATCAAGACACGGCTGTGTGAAAAGGAATAAAAAGTCTGATATTTTTCTTGGAAGCAGAGAAACATTCCTAGAAAGCTCTCTTTCTTGGAAGCAGAGAAACTTTTCCTAGAACCCCTCCTACAGGCTTCCTCTCATGCCTTCTCAACCACAATTGTGTCAAATACACTCTCCTAAGCTAGTGACTGAAAAAGAAAATGAGATTTCCATGTTTAGCTTAGATGAATCAGGATCTGCCCTTGGACAGGGGAGGTAGTCTCTATCACTGGTGCAGGTGGTTGTGTGGAGAAGAGCAAATAACTAAAACATCAGGATGAAGATTAAGGTTAGATGATGTGTAGGCAACCACCAGTGTCTGCTCTAGATAGGAGAGACTTGTCTAGGTGAAGGAGAAAAACAGGCAAGGAGAGCATAGCAGGCAGACCAAAAAGAGTAAGTGCTCTGATATGGAAGGCAATATGGTACCTCTGAAGAAATAGATGAACGCCATGAGTCTAGAAGCTGAGTAGCCAACCAACAGTGTCCAATAGATTATATACTCTTTAGACAGAGATATTTTCATTAGTATATCCCCAGTGCCTAAGTATGTGGAATAAATGATTGAAGCTAGGGCATACTAGTACTCTCCATTTTACATCCTAGGTCACAACCCCAGAACCTCAGTCATCTAGAAAAACCTCAGTTTTTGTGTCAGGTGGGACCTCATTTCTTTTCCCTCTTCCACTTGTATAACACATTTTATCTATGCACATACCCAGTTTTAGCCTCAGAAGCTTTTTCATTCTCTACCAGGATCAGTCCATTCACCAATTTAAAACAACCCAGCAGGGAACTTTCAGTTTTCAGACCAGCATGCAAGGAGCTTCAAAGCCCTTGCTCTCTTTACAACAAGTAAAAAGTAAAACAAACTGAAAAATCAACAACACTTCCTAGATCCATCAAACAAGTGAGATCACAGGGTAAACTGCTGTGACAAACTCTACAGACAAAAAAGCAAGTACAGAAAATCACAACTTATCAGAGCAGAAACTTCCACAGGACCAGTACCAGGGTAGGAAACCCTAATTTATAATTGACAAATTGCTGGAGGCTCAGAGTAGACATATCTAAGAGGGAAAATCTCTAGGGGACCCCAGTCATAGGGAGGCCTTCACATTTTTGTGAGTTTTATCTTCAGGAGCTTTACAAGTTCTCATAGTGAATATCAGAGAAAAATCCCCTGCTCTTCCAGCAGGGGGAGGGGAAAGGAACCATTTTAAAATGTGCCAGATCATTCTGTTCTTAACAAGGCCTTCCCTCAGGGGAAACTATGTTACCAGAGCCTAATCTGTCGGTGCTATATCAGAGCCTAACCTACCTGAAGGAAGGGAAACACAGAGCTCCAGACCCCTCCAGTCACCCTGTCTCACCTGAGAGAGTGAAACTGAGATGTACTGGTGAAGTTCACAGTCCAGGGGCATAAGTTCACCAAAAGACTGAGACCTAATCATAAGACTAAGGAACACTTTCCTCACTCACCATCTTACCACTACATTATTAAAGGCCTAGTTACTAGTTTCTTTTACCTAGTGTATCATGACCACATTTCAACAGAAAGTTACAAGGCATACTAAAAGACAAAAACACAGTTTTAAGGGACTGATCAAGTATCAGAAACAGAGTCAGATATGGCAGTTGGAATTATCAGACCAGGAATTTTTTAAAGTTATGATTAATATGCTAAGGTCTTTAATGAAAAAAGGAGAAAACTTGCAAGAACAGATGGATAATATAAGCACAGAGATGGAAATTCTAAGAAACAATCAAAAATAAATACTAGAGATAAAAAAACACTATAATGGAAATGAATAATATCTTTGATGGGCTCATTAGTAGAGGGGCCACAGCTGAGGAAAGAATCTCTGAACTTGAGGATATGAAAATAGAAATTTCCAAGATTATTAATCAAAGAATAAAAGGAATGAATAAAAAGAGAACAGAATATCCCAAAACTGTGATACAACTACAAAAGATATAATATATATGTAATGGAAATAGGAGAAAAAAGAGAGAAAGGAATAGAAACAATATTTAAAGCAATAATGACTAAGAATTTTTCCCAAATTAATGTCGGACATCAAACCACAAATCCAGGAAGTTCAAAGAACACCAAGCAGGATAAATATCAAAAAACTACACACAGTCATATCATATTCAAACTTCAGAAAATCAAAGAAAAAGAAAAAATCTTGAAAGAAGCCAGAGGAAGGAAACAACTTACGTATAGAACAGTAAGGATAAGAATTACATGTAACTACTTCTCAGAACCCATGAAAGCAAGAGATTAGGGTGAAATATTTAAGGGGTTGAAAAGAAAAAAAAACACTAAAATTCTACAGAATGCAAAATTTTCTTTCAAAAATTAAGGAGAAATAAAGACTTTCTCAGACAAACAAAATTTGAGGGGATTTGCTGCAAGTAGTCTGCCTTGCAAGGAATGTTAAGAAGTTCTCCAGAGAGAAGGAGAATGATATGTCAGACACTCAGCTTTACAGAAATAAAGGAAGAGCACTGGAGAATGGATAAGTGAAGGTCAAATAAAATATTCCAGCACCTGAAGCAACAGGTAGGTCCTCAAGTATTTGGTTAAATTAATCCCTCAGCCTCTGTCTCTGATGAGAGTCCACTTTTTACTAGATTCTTTTAGTCAGGACCTGAAACAAGTTGATCCAATCATCTTCTCACAAAACATTTTTCTTGAATCTAATATAAGTAGATAGCACTGAGTGCTTTCCATATTGATAATGTTGATACAGGGCTATAGTATTAGCCTGTTGATATCAGCCTCTAGTCATTATATTGTAAAACCAAAGAATCTTACTATCTCTTTCATGGACTTCTAGGTCCAGTGATTTGACTTTGAGAATTACATGAATACCCTGAAAGTGTATGTAAAAGTCTGGGTGTATTTATGTGTGTAGTATGTGTGCACATTTTTCTGAGTCAAAGGATCATAATTTTATCAGATTTTCATAGCTCACTTAGATCCAATGTAAAAATTAAGAAACTATTCTTATAAATTCTCATTATGTCCTTATAAGAAAAAAATATATAATCTCTTAGGCTATTAGTCTTTTACAACTTTTGAAAATACTTTCAATCTATTATCTTATCCCCCCAACAGCTCTCTGAAAAAGGCAGAAACTGTTCTACCTTTTTCCCAGTAGATAATACAGGCTTCTCATCTTATTTAGTATAACACTACATCCAAATGAGATGAGTTTGTGTTCATCTTTACTTTTTCAATACTACCAGTTAACAGAAAAAAAAATCAGTCCCATAGAGAGTTGTTAGTCTTTACCATAGGTAGTTTTGACTATCTTTTTTATTTTTACTAAAGAAACCAATTATTATGTTATTGTTTTGTTATTACAAAACCAAAATGAATTCCTTTGATGAAGGATATAAAAGACCTATACTCGGAAAACTATAAGACTCTGATGAAAGAAACTGAACACAACACAAACAGATGGAATGATATACCATGTTCTTGGACTGAAAGAATTAATATTGTTAAAATGACCATATTACCCAAAGCAATCTACAGAGTCAGTGCAATCCCTATCACAATACCAATGGCATTTTTCACAGAACTAGAACAAATAATTTTAAAATCTGTATGGAAACACAAAAGACTCTGAGTAGCCAAAACAATCTTGAGAAAGAAGAATGAAGCTGGAGGAATCACGCTCCCTGACTTCAGACTGTACTACAAATCTATAGTAATCAAAACATTATGGTACTGGCACAAAAACAGACACATAGATCAATGGAACAGTACAGAGCCCAGAAATAAACCCACACACTTATGCTCAATTAGTCAATGACAAAAGAGGCAAGAATATACAATGGAGAAAAGATAGTCTCTTCAAACTGGACAGCTACATGTAAAAGAATAAATTTTCTTATACCATATACAAAAATAAAATCAAAATGGATTAAATACCTAAATGTAAAACCTGAAACCATAAAACACCTAGAAAAAAACATAGGCAGAACTCTTTGACATAAATTATAGCAATTTTTTGGGATCTGTCTCCTAAGGCAAAGGAAACAAAAGCAAGAATAAACACCTAACTAAACTTCAAAGCTTTTGCACAGCAAAGAAAACCATCGACAAAACGAAAAGGCAAGCTATTGAATGGGAGAAAGCATTTGCAAATGATCTAACAAATAAGGTGTTAATATCCAAAATATATAAACAGCTCATACAACTCAATATCAAAAAAATAAACAACCCAATCAAAAAATGGGCATTTTTCCAAAGAAGACACACAAATGGCTAATAGGCACATGAAAAGATACTCAACATTGCTAATTATTAGAGAAATGCAAATCAAAACAACAATAAGATATCACCTCATACCTCTCAGAATGGCTATCATCAAAAAGACCACAAATAACAGATGTTGGGGAAGATGTGGAGAAAAGGTAACCCTCATACCCTATTGGTGGGTTGTAAATTGGTGCATCCACTGTGGAAAACGTTATGAAGGCTCCTCAAAAAACTAAAAATAGAACTACCATATGACCCAGCAATTCCACTCCTGGGTATATATCTGAAGAAAATGAAAACACTAATTTGAAAAGATACATGCACCCCAAAGTTCATAGCAACATTATTTATAATAGCCAAGATATGGAAGCATCCTAAGTGTCCATCAACAGATGAATGGATAAAAAAGATGTGGTCTATATAGAGAGAGAGACCACATCTAATGCACAGCACTGTGATTATAGATAACAATACTGTATTATTAATATTTACTTGAAAGTTGTTAAAAGATTAGATCATAGATGTTCTCATTACAAAAAGAAATGTTAATTATGTGATGTGATGGAAGCATTAGATAACACTATGGTGTAATCATATTGCAATATATAAGTGTATCAAATCAACATGTTGTACACCTCAAACTTACACAATATGTCCATTATATCTCAATAAAGCTGAAAAATGATGCACAATAAGTATACTGTGGACAGATTTCAAATTTCATTTATGCTAAAACTGTAATTTTTTTTCTAATTCTGTTCTAGTTTTAGTCATTTGAAAAAAGAAACAGATGCAGTTAAAAGATGTTATTAAGAAAAATATTTCTTGCTTAAATACTGTATACTTAATATAAGCATTTAATTAAATATTACAGTAACATTAAATGCCATTTATTTTGAGGAAAAAAAAGTCATTTTTTTCATAGCTTTTGTTATGATACTTTTTCCTGATAATCATCCAAGGTTGATTTTTCAGAAACTGTTTCTCAAGTTTAAACTTTTTTTCCTCCCAGAAATAATGAAATAATTGGCATGACACTCCAATAAGTCCTTAGATTTATAAAACAGAAAATGGTCTTAAATACTATTTAATTAGCTGTTTCCCCAAGTATGGTAATAATAATATTAAAAGTAGATTTGATTATTTTAGCACTTCAGGGATAGACTTTTTAAATTTTTAGTTGTTATATATTTTATACTTATGACTTTCTAATTATCGTGATGATTGGTTTTCCATTTATGGTAATGATATGAAGTTCCTTTTTCAAATTAAACTTAAATAACAATAAAAGAAAAATATTTCTTTTTTTTTAAGTTACTGGAATTGAGATTTTGTTTTTTTGTGTTTTCTTTTTATAAATTTTATTTATGTTATTTTTGGCTGCATTGCGTCTTCGTTCCTGCATACAGGCTTTTCTCTGGTTGCAGCAAGCAGGGGCTACTCTTCATTGTGGTGCACAGGCTTCTCATATCAGTGGCTTCTCTTGTTGCAGAGCACAGGCTCTAGGCGTGCGGGCTTCAGTAGTTGTGGCACGCAGGCTCAGTAGTTGTGGCTCACGGGCTTAGTTGCTCTGCGGCATGTGGGATCTTCCCAGACCAGGGCTCAAACCCATGGCCCCTGCATTTGCAGGTGGATTTTTAACCACTGCGCCACCAGGAAAGCCCAAGAAAAATATTTCTAATAGCACAGGTGATACTATTTTCAAGGTGATACTCCACTGACTGAAGTTGGGAAAATGTGGATCATCTTATGAACAAACAGAAAGAGAGAGGAGAAATTACTTTCCATGGTTATACATAGTGAGTGACAGGGCCAGAATTCAAACACATATTTTGGTTTCCCGTTCAGGTTTCTTTCTTTCTCACATTGTGAGGATTTCAGTTTCACGTGGAATTAGGCTGGCTCCTTGCTGCTTCCAGATTTCTGACCAATGGCTTCACTTTACTTTCCCTGTGAAGTAATCCCAGAATTGATTCACAGACAAAAGTGAAAGGGCACAAAGGTCATTTGGGGGTCTAATAAACATGAGAATCTAAATCAGTGCAAAATTCTCAAATTATGGAGTACATAAGAATCACTGGGAAGCTTGTGTAAAATGCTGACTCCCGATACATCCCCATTTGAATTCAGTGGACCTAGGTCTTGGAGTCTTGATATTTAACAAGCATACCAGGGAACTGGCTGTAGGTGGTCCATGGATGACACTTTAAGAAACACTGTTCTGAACACATGGCCCAAAGGAAGTATTGCAACCCTGACTGAAAAGGCCTCTGGGACTTTGAATAGCCACACATTGTCTGCACTTGTTTCACTGTCCTCTCTCAAAGATTTCTCTTATTTTCCTTTGGTATACCAGTAGCAAAAGAAGTGTCACAGAGAGTCTCCTTACCCTATTCTATGTTAGTAGAGGTCAGCAACTACATCTGTCTGTCAGCCCCAAGAAGTCATATTTCTTCCTCAGCCTCTTGTCTACCACACATTTTCTTTATAAACTGAACATTTCCTTGGAAGCATTTACTATAGCTGCAATACAACGGTTTTCTGAATAACTAATTATTTGGGTTTATTTTTCTCCCTGGACATTGTTATACTCATAATACACAGTATACATGGCACCCAGGAGACACTCAATGAAGGGTTGCTGAATAAACAAGCAGAGTATCACTTTGGGATACAAACTTTTGAAAATGATCCAAATTTCACACTTTGTAGGTAGAAGAGAGGAAAAATTTCCCTTCCTTTTCTTTTTGGAGAAAGTGACATTTCCAAATGTCATACTGTGATATGGCCTGGAAGATATTGGTTATAGACGTTCTCAAATTGTTGAAATCAATATAATGAAAAAACATTTACCATGCATGCAAAAATGGTGTTTTGGCTTGTTTATGTATGATGTAAGCAGCGGCACTGAGCTAAGCTTTACATTCTCTGGAGACCATATGGAAAATATCACTGTCTATGATGCTTGATGAGCCCAAATATTGCTATGGTTTCTCTCCAGGAAATAGCAGTGTGCTGACCCAGCTGCTTGGTGTTCATTATGTATTTAAAGATACAAATCACAAGGTTTGCCTTTTAATACATTTATGCAAAATTAAAGATCTTACCATCTGAGATTTTCTAGGTTAAGTCATATTCAGAGAAACCTAAATCATCGTAAGGAGCTAGGTAGTGAGGAAGCAGGGTACAGAAGATGCAATTCATATAGATATGTTTTCATTTTAAGACATAAATCAAGCATTTCCTTTTTAATACACTTGGGCAAAATTGCAGTCCTAGTTGTTTTGAGTTAAGACATACATAGAGAGATTTAATTCTTGGACCAGTGGTGGGTCAGGGTCAGATGGAAACAGGATGCAATGAATATAAATATGCACATGAAAAGAAACCGTATTTAGTGGTTTGTTTTTCCCCCATACAATTTGCTTTCAAATTTTAGGCAGTGTCTTTGAAATGTGGGATTCAACCAGCATTAAGATGAAACCCTTGTGAAAGCTATCATTTAATGATTTCTGGAAAGTCCTGCACTCTTTCTTGGATACCACTGAAACTATTGGTGGTGATAAATAATGTACCTTCTTTCCCAGGAACCAAAGGAACACCTGATATCAAGTTTACAGAAGTCCACATCTGAAGCCATCACCAAGGTGTTCCCCACTGGGATTATCTGCTGAAGAACCAGGATCCAACTGGAAAGCCTCTTAAATAAGACAATCAAAGATACCATTTGCTTTCCCTTAGCAGCAACCACTAATAATGTAGCTTTTTAAATTAACTTTAAAAAACAATGTGGTATTTAAAAAGAAAAACAGAAAGAGGTATGATTTACTTATCAGTAAGCCAACCAGACTAGATGACCCTTACATCAAAAGCTAATTTTTGGCAAGTTTTATTTTAAATATTTTGGCATATAAAAAATGATTCAGTAAGTATATCCAATTAAAATCGGGAGCCATAGCCAGCATTAGTGACGCTGGATATGAGTCCCATCCTTGGTGATAGGACTGTCCTGAGAGTAACTGCAGCTAATTTACTACTGATTCAAGAGCTTAATAACAAAGCCACTTTATTTATTATGGTATTGCTACTGAAATAGCCAAACAGAAATAAAAGGATGAGTACCTTATTAAGTGATGACAAAACAACTGACTGTCTTTCTGGAAAAATAAAATAGAGTCATCCCTATCCTAATCTTACATCATCCACAAAAATAAATTATAGATGGATAAATGACTTTAATTTTTTAAAAAGAATAAAATCTTGAAAATAAACCTAGGAAACTGCATGCACAATCTGCATTGAAAACCCAGAAGTTATAAAATAGAAATTGTAGCCATTTGACTATGTAGAAAAATTTTTACAAGTTTTTTGTCTGAATAGAAAACCAGCAGGTGTTGTTGCTGGCTTCTTGCCAAATGTCAAACTTGATAGAATCATAGACATAAGAAGGAAATATGGATTCCCAGAATCATCAAGAAAACGTGAGAAACCCTGGCGAGCATGATGACTGTCTTGAGCCGATTGTATAAGAAACAGATCAATGCAGCCTGGGGCCAAAGATGGTCTGAAAAGCAGTGAGAAGATAAATTGGAGAAAATCTTTAAAGTTCTCTTCTTGTTCTCAGGCTGTTACTTTGAAAAAATCATGGCCTGTCCCTTCAACACCCAAATCTACAGCAATAGCACAACCACAGGGGCCAGCTAGGTAAAATCTTGATTTTATGGCAGCTCAGTAGCCATAATGAGATGAAGAATATTGAAAATGGGTACAGTTGCCAGATTCTATCCTTCTACTCTAAAAACCCCAGGATTGGCAATATTACCACCTACAGTGTTGACAACCTCACCACACTATTTTTTCCTAAGAGTTAAAAGAGAAGTTACCTGGTAGAGTGGCACTAAACAAGAACGATCTTATGGTGCTATGTTGTAAGCCCTCTTTCTTCCCCTCTCCTCAAACTCACTGAGGTGGACACAGACTAGGGCCTGACCGGTGGCCCTTCATTAATATTCATTTCCAGTGTAATTGTTACCCCTAGGTCAATGTGATCTCACAAGATAAAATAATAAGTCACATGAAGATATGGTCATTATAAAAGAAAGGCAGCACTAAAGAAACAGCCAGAACAAATGGCTAATAATTTAAAATAAACATGAAAATATATATTTAGGGAGATAAGGAAAGATAGTAGTAATATGAGTAATAATAATATTCATAAAAAGATATTAAGAAAAATAACAGATATGAATAAACACAGTACTTAAAATTGAGACCATAATATATGAGACAAACAGCAGAATGAATTCAGTCAAAAATAAACTAGGGAATTCATCATTAGGACAATTCAATTAAATAGAAATAAAAAGACAATATAGTAAAATTTTTAAATGAAATAGAATGACAAAAATCAGTCCCAATTTAACTGCAATTAGAATAAACAAAAAATGGATTAAGCTCACAAATTAAAAGAAAGGGACAATCAAATGGGAATTTATTTAAATTTTTGAATTTTATTTTATTATTTTATAAAGCAGGTTCTTGTTAGTTACCTATTTTATACATATTAGTGTATACATATAAATCCCAATCTCCCAATTCATCCCACCACCACCACCCCACCACCCCACTTTCCCCTCTTGGTTTCTATATGTTTGTTCTCTACATCTGTGTTTCATTTCTGCCTTGCAAACTGGTACATCTGTACCATTTTTCTAGGTTCCACATATATGCGTTAATATACAATATTTGATTTTCTCTTTCTGACTTGCTTCACTCTGTATGACAGTCTCTAGGTCCATCCACATCTCTACAAATGACCAAATTTTGTTCTTTTATGGCTGAGTAATATTCCATTGTGTATATGTACCACAACTTCTTTATCCATTCATTTGTCAATGGACATTTAGATTGCTTTCATGAGCTGGGTATTGTAAATAGTGCTGCAGTGAATATTGGGGTGCATGTATCTCTTTGAATTATGGTTTTCTCAGAGTATATGCCCAGTAGTGGGATTTCTGGGTCATATGGTAATTCTATTTTTAGTTTTTTAAAGAACCTCCATTCTTCTCTCCATAGTGGCTGTACCAATTTACATTCCCACCAACAGTGCAACAGGGTTCCCTTTTCTGCGCACCCTCTACAGCATTTGTTGTTTGTAGATTTTCTGATGATGCCCATTCTAACTGGTGTGAGGTACTACCTCACTGTACTTTTGATTTGCATTTCTCTAATAATTAGTGATGTTGAGCAGCTTTTCAAGTGCCTCTTGGCCATCTGTATGTGTTTTTTGAAGAAATGTTTTTTTAGGTCTTCTGCCCACTTTTTGATTGGCTTGTTTGTTTTTTTAATATTGAGCTGTATGAGCTGTTTACATGTTTAGGAGATTAATCCTTTGTCCATTGATTCATTCGCAAATATTTTTCCCATTCTGAGCGTTGTCTTTTCATCGTGTTTACAGTTTCCTTTGCTATTCAAAATCTTTTCAGTTTCATTAGGTCCCATTTGTTTGGTGTTTTAAATTCCATTACTCTAGTGGGTGGGTCAAAAAAGATCTTGCTGTGATTTATGTAAAAGTGTTTTCTCCCTATGTTTCTCTCTAAGAGTTTTATAGTGTCCAGTCTTACATTTAGGTCTCTAATCCATTTTGAGTTTATTTCTGTGTATGGTGTTAGGGAGTGTTCCAATTTCATTCTTTTACATGTATCTGTCCATTTTTCCCAGCACCACCTATTGAAGAGACTGTCTTTTCTCCATTGTATATCCTTGCCTCCTTTGTCATAGATTAGTTGACCATAGGTGAGTAGGTTTATCTCTGAGCTTTCTATCTTGTTCCATTGATCAATATTTCTCTTTTTGTGCCAGTACCATATTGTCTTGATTACTGTAGCTTTGTAGTGTAGTCTGAAGTCAAGGAGTCTGATTCCTCCAGCTCCGTTTATTTCCCTAAAGACTTCTTTGGCCTTTTGGGGTCTTTTGTGTCTCTATACAAATTTTAAGATTTTTTGTTCTAGTTCTGTAAAAAATGCCATTGGTATTTTGATAAGGATTGCATTGAGTCTGTAGATTGCTTTGGGTAGTATAATCATTTCACAATATTGATTTTTCCAATCCAAGAACATGGTATATCTCTCCATCAGTTTGTGTCATCTTTGATTTCTTTCATCAGTGTCTTACAGTTTTCTGAGTACAGGTCTTTTATTACCTTCATAGGTAGGTTTATTACTAGGTAATTTATTGTTTCCTTAATTTCTCTTTCTGATCTTTCATTGTTAGTGTATAGGAATGCAAGAGATTTCTGTGCATTAAGTTTGTATCCTACAACTTTACCAGTTTCATTGATTAGCTCTAATAGTTTTCTGCTGGCATCTTTAGGATTATCTATGTATAGTATCATGTCACCTGCAAACAGTGACACTTTTACTTCTTCTTTTCCAATTTGTATTCCTTTTACTTCTTTTTCTTCTCTGATTGCTATGGCTTGGACTTCCAAAACTATGTTGAATAAAGCGACAAGAGTGGACATCCTTGTCTTGTTCCTGATCTTAGAGGAAATGCTTTCAGTTTTTCACCATTGAGAAAGATGTTTGCTGTGGGTTTGCCATATATGGCCTTTATTATGTTGAGGCCGGTTCCCTCTATGGACACTTTCTGGAGAGTTTTTAACATAAATGGATGTTGAATTTTGTCAAAAGCTTTTTATGCATCTATTGAGATGATCATATGGTTTTCATTCTTCAAGTTGTTAATATGGTGTATCACATTGATTGATTTGTGTATATTGAAGAATCCTTTCATCCCTGGGATAAATCCCACTTGATCATGGTGTATGATTCTTTTAATGTGTTGTTGGACTTTAATGTGTTTGCTAGTATTTTGTTGAGGATTTTTGCATGTATATTCATCAGTCATATTGATCTGTAATTTTCTTTTTTTGTAGTATCTTTGCCTGGCTTTGGTATCAGGGTGATGGTGGCCTCATAGAATGAATTTGGGAGTGTTCCTTCCTCTGCAATTTTTTGGAAGAGTTTGAGAAGCATGGGGGTTAGCTCTTCTCTAAATGTTTGATAGAATTCACTTGTGAAGCCATCTGGTCCAGGGTTTTGTTTGTTGGATTTTTTATTTTTTAACATCTTTATTGGAGTATAATTGCTTTACAATGGTGTGTTAGTTTCTGCTTTATAACAAAGTGAATCAGCTATACATACACATATATCCCCATATCCCCTCCCTCTTGCATCTCCCTCCCACCCTCCCTATCCCACTACTCTAGGTGGTCACAAAGCACCAAGCTGATCTCCCTGTGCTATGTGGCTCCTTCCCACTAGCTATCTATTTTACATTTAGTAGTATATATAAGTCCATATATACGTCCATATATAAATCCATAAGTAAGCCACTCTCTCACTTCATCCCATACTAAAGTCCATACATTTAGTAGTATATATAAGTCCATAAGTGAGCCACTCTCTCACTTCATCCCATCTTACCCTTCCCCATGTTGGAAGTTTTTTTTTGTTTGTTTTGTTTTTGCGGTACGCAGGCCTCTCACTGTTGTGGCCTCTCCCATTGCCGAGCACAGGCTCTGGACATGCAGGCTCAGTGGCCATGGCTCATGGGCCCAGCCGCTCTGCGACATGTGGGCTCTTCCTGGACTGGGGCATGAACCCGTGTCCCCTGCATCAGCAGGCAGACTCTCAACCACTGCACCACCAGGAAAGCCCCATGTTGGAAGATTTTTAATCACATTTTCAATTTCATTACTTGTGATGGTCTGATCCTATTTTCTATTTCTTCCTGGTTCAGTCTTGGAAGGTCATACCTTTCTAAGAATTTGTCCATTCTTCTAGGCTGTCCATTTTATTGGCATAGAGTTGCTTGTAGTAGTCTCTTAATGATGCTTTGTATTTCTGTGGTGTCCGTTATAACTTCTGCTTTTTCATTTCTAATTTTATTGATTTGAGTCCTCTCCCTCTTTTTCTTAATGAGTCTGGCTAAAGGTTTCTCAATTTTGTTTATCTTCTCAAGGAACCAGCTTTTAGTTTTATTGATCTTTGCTGTTGTTTTCTTTGTTTCTATTTCATTTATCTCTGCTCTGATCTTAATGATTTCTTTACTTCTACTAACGTTGGATTTCGTTTGTTCTTCTTTCTCTAGTTCCTTTAGGTGTAGTGTTAGATTGTTTATTTGAGATTTTTCTTGCTCCTTGAGGTAAGATTGTATTGCTATAAACTTCATACAGATTTCCTTTTTACTATTCTTGCAACTTTTCAGTAAATTTGAAAGGAGAAAGGAAAGAAGGAAGGAATCTTTGAAATGAAGATAATAATATCTACCTTGTAGATTTAAGTAATATGTGTAAAGTGCTTTGTGCTGTGACTAGGATCTAGAAGATGCTCAATAAATGACAGCTATTTTACAGCCTGAAGCTCTCATAATATACCTATGCAGTGGTTCTAATGGACTTTTGAAAAAGGTTTCTGACAAGTTTACTTCTCTTTAACTTAAAAGGATATTGTAACATACAGGGATATTTGAATTATAGGAATCTTCCAGAGCTTATTAAGTCCATAAAAATGTGTACTCACTCACCATTTTCCCAAATGTTTTAGTGAAAAGATTTCTACTGACAGTCCTTTACATTTATATAATGCATATTCCCAAATACCATCTCACTGGATACTCATAATGACCCTGTGTGTAGTTAAAATTATTGCTCCCATTTTACAGATAAGAATCTAACCAAAAAAAACCTTATGATTATATATTATACGTAAATGATTTACATATAATAAATGGTGGGTGCAATCTCATGTTTCATGACTCTAAATCTAGCATGTTTTCTTCTACTTAGAATTAATGTTACCATATTGTTCAGCATGACAGAATATTATATAACTCAAACAAATTAGTTCCTCTGAGGTGAGTAAAATCTTGCTGAAACAAGACTGGCAGTACCATTTAGAGAAGACAATTTAAAAGGAAACTAGCCTATATAGGAATAAATAAATCTAGCAACAAACATGAAAGATTTAGATAAAAAGCAATGTTAACTTCACTAAAGTGCTTTAAAGACCTGAACACTGTAGAGATACCATGGTCCTGGATATAAAAGTTCAATATTATAAAAATGTCAGTTCTGTTCCAGTTAATAAATTCATAATAAAATGCAATTAGAACCATAATTCCAACTGGATCATCTATAAACTGTGACAAGTTAATTCTAAAATTTATGTAAAGATAAAATGTGTAAGTATAGCCAAGAACATTAAAAATAGTATAAGGGGAGGAAAGGGGATTCTTCCCTACCAGATATCAAAGCAAACTGTGTTGTATTGACAAAAACAATGGTATTGACACAAGAAAAGAAGGCTCTTTCATGGTATAAGATAGATTCCAGAAACATATCTATAATTTTATTTGTGATAAAGGTGACATTTCATATCAATGGGGAAAATATGCTCTTTTCAATAAGTAGCATCAAAAACTATTGGCCATCCACTTTGAAAGCATTAAATTTAGACACCCCCCCCCACCTCACTCTATATACAAAACTAAACTCCAGATACATTATGGGGTTAAGATAAATGCACAAAATATGAACATATAATAAGAACTATAGGAGAATATTTTATAACCATGGAGGAGGAAAGATCTTCCTTGACAAGATAGCCTGGAAAATAGAGGAAAAGATTGGACTTCCCCCAAATGTAAAACGTCTATACAAGAAACATCATCATACAAAAAAACAAAAATCAGATGACGGACTAAAAGCAAATATTTGCAAAATATTTAACAAATGACATTATAGGAAAAATATAAAAAATTGCAAATCATTTCTTAAAAGTTACTAATAAGGAAATGGTAAAAAAGACATGAACAAGCAGCTCACAGAAGAAGAAATGTGATTGGCCAATAAATATATAAACGATACTCTATCTCACTAGTAATTGGGAAATTATAAATTAAACAACAGTGAGATATTTATATCTATCAGATTGGCAGAATATTTTTAAAAGACTAATATCAAATAATGAGTCAGAAGTGAGGAAAAGGATAGTCTTACCCAAAGGAGTCAGAAAGACAAGGCTGGTGAGATGTGGGAGGACAAGCAGAAGTTCTAGATGAGGAAAGATGAATAAAAACAACCACGCCTCCTTTCCTGAAGCAAGGCCAAGATGAAATAGGGATGAAGCCTCAACTTTAAATCAAAGCCAGATTTTTGTATTATGACTTGGAATTTAGCATGGTAATTAGTACACTGAGATGGTATTTTGTGACTTGAATTGACTAGAGAAGGCACAAGAGCTAAATGTGCTCTCATCCAGGGCAGGGGAAGAACTAGCTCCCCAGATAAGGACCAGTGGGAATACAAATAAAATTGCTCTATGATTATCTATGAGTTATGCTTAGTAACCATTGTATACATATATATAAACAATATATGTATTATATGTGTATGAATATATACATATACTAAAAAGATACAACTAAATTGTTCCAGAGGTTTCCTCTGGAGAAGGAAGTGGGAAGGTGGGAATTCTCATAAATGGTACATCTCTTTCAACAGTGGTTCTTAAGCAATTGTTACTAAAGAGCAGCAGTTTAATTCTGTGGCATATAATGAATTGAAAGAAAGAAGGAAGAATGATTCTGAGGCTAAGAAAACCATATCTTATTCAAATAACAAAGAAGGAAAGATTCCATCCTAACTCATGCCCTCATCATTTCTCACCTGAACTGTTGGAATCAGTCGGAACTTGACTCAGTTCTTTACCCTGGTTTCTTATTGGCTGTGTGACATTGGGCAAGTTACTTAGCTTTCCTGAGCCTAAATTTCCTCACTTGTAAACGGAGGTTAATATTGTTATATTTACCTCTTGATATTATTGTGCAGATTAGATATTATGCAAGAAACAAATGACATTACGTTTGAAAATTAGCCCAGTGTCTCAATCCTTATGCTTAATATAAATGTTTAACACTGAATACTTACGATAGTACAAATACTTAATACTTATATTAATATACCATACTTAATGCTCAGTATATGGTAGCTATTGTTACTATAAGAAATTCCTAACTGACCTCCCTACCTCTAATCTCACCACCATCTAGTCTCACTATGACAAAATTTCCTTTCCAAAATAACAGTTACGTCAACTCCCTATTTTAAAATTTTCTGATTTTTCATTACATTCAAGATGAAGTCTAAAATCCTGAATAAACATCCAAGCCACATTTTCTATTCCTTCCCCTACCACCTATGACCCCTATACTCTACGTATAACAATTTCCAATCTCCCAGATATGTCATATGCTTTGGAACCTCTGTGCTTTTGAGTCTGTCCTTCCTTCTCATCCTCTAAGCCTCAGCTTGGACATATCTTCTCCAAGAAGTGCTCCCATTTCTTTCCATACTGTGGGAGATAGTCCTTCTTCATGGCTCCTCTGTATAACCCTTTGTTAAAATCTATTTCATTTTACCTGATATATGTAATCCCCCTTATTGGTGGAGCCATACAAAGTGAGAGAAACGAGCATATACTGAGTACATCTAATGTGAAAAACACTGCTTAGCATTCCACATTATGTTTTTAAATTATCCTTAACAGGTAAGGAAACAGATGCTAAGTAGCTTGCCCATGGTCGTTGGGTGACTCAGGTGGAGAGTTGCTAGAGAAACCCAGTCTTTCTACTCTAAAGTCCAGATTTCAACTCCTTGGCCTTGTACCTCTTGGTGTTCCCAGAACTTGCTACATGATTTAGTAAATACTTTCGTAAGTACTAGGGATGTAATGTACAACATGATAAATATAATTAACATTACTGTGTGTTATATATGAAAGTTGTTAAGAGAGTAAATCCTAAGAGTTCTCATCACAAGGAAATTTTTTTTCTTTTACTTTATGTCTATATGAGATGATGGATGTTTATTAACCTTATTGTGGTAATCATTTCATGATGAATATAAGTCAAATCATTATGCTGTACACCTTAAACTTATACAGTGCTGTTTGTCAACTATATCTCAATAAAATTGTAAGAAAAAAAAGTCAACCCCAAAATGACCTAGATTCAGGGATTATCAAACAATGATTTTCAAAAAGCGATTATGACTATGCTCAAGAGATAAAAGAAAATATGCCTTAATAAATCAAAAATGAGGAAATCTCAAGATATGGACGGAACCTGTGTCCATCAATAGATGAATGGATAAAGAAGATGTGGTATATACATGCAATGGAATACTACTCAACCATAAAAAAGAAAAAATGCCATTTGCAGCAACATGGATGGACTTGGAGGTCATTACACTGAGTGAAATAAGTCAGACAGAGAAAGACAAATACTGTATCATGTCACTTATATGTGGAATCTAAAAACTACAACAAACTACTGAATATAAGAAAAAACAAAGAGTCACAGATATAGAGAACAAACTAATGGTTACCAGGGGAGAGAGGGAAGCGGGGAGGGGAAATATAGGGGTAGGGGAGTAAGAGGTACAAACTACTAGGTATAAAATAAGCTACAAGGATATATTGTACAACATGGGGAATAGAGCCAATATTTTATAATAACTATAAATGAAGTATAACCTATAAAATTTTTGAATCACTATATTGTATAACATATAATAGTGTACAGCAACTATACTTCTGTACTTCAGTAAAAAAAAAAGAGTCTGTACTTCAGTAAAAAAAAATCTTTATTCTTGCAAAAAAAAAAGAAAAGGAGGAAATCTCATCAGAGAAATAGAAAAATTTTAAGTGGAATAGACTGAAATTTTAGAACCAAAATATACAACATCTGAAATAAAATTAGCTGAATGTGCTTATGATCATAATGGTAATAACAAAGAAAATACTCAGTAAACTTAAAGATAAATTAATAGAAATTATGCCAGCTGAAGAAGAGAGAAAAAAAGATTGGCAAAAAATGCACAGAGGGCTTCCCTGGTGGCGCAGTTGTTGAGAGTCCGCCTGCCGATGCAGGGGACGCGGGTTCGTGCCCCGGTCCGGGAAGATCCCACATGCTGCAGAGCGGCTGGGCCCGTGAGCCATGGCCGCTGAGCCTGCGTGTCCAGAGCCTGTGCTCCGCAACGGGAGAGGCCACAACAGTGAGAGGCCCGCGTACCGCAAAAAAAAAAAAAAAAAATGCACAGAGCTTTAGGAACTTGTAGGAAAAACTCAAAATGTCCTAGCATGTGGATAATTTTAATCCAAATGAAGAAAAGAGAGAATGGAGAAGAAAAACCTATTTGAAGAAAGAATACTGAAAAATTCCCAAACATAGTTGAGGATATATGTACTGATCCACAGTTTCAAGAACCTCAGCAAACACTAAACACGATAAGTATGAATAAAATCACATCTAGGCATATAATAGTCAAACACCTGAAGCCAAAGATAAAGAGAAAAAATCGAAAGCAACCAGAGAAAAATATATTTCATAAAAGGAAACAAAGATGCAAATAACCATGAACTTCTTATCAAAAATTATGGGGACCAGAAACTAGTAGAACAACATCTTTAAATTGCTGAAATAAAACTGTCAATCTAGAATTCTATAGCCAATGAACACATTTTTCAACAATGAAAGTGAAAAAAAGCCACCTTTTTATAACATTAACTAAGAGAATTGATTGCTCGCAAATCTACAGTGAAAGAGGTACTACAATAAATTCTTCAGACTAAACAGATTTGATGGCATAGGAAAACACAGTTCTTTAAGAATGAGCAAAAAGCATCCAAAATAGTAAAAACTGAGTAAATTAAAATCCAAGCTTTCTTTCTTAATGTCCTCCAAATACATATAAATACTTAAGGCAAATATTCTTGTGATACTTAATTTTTTGTGTCAACTTGACTGAGCTATGAGATGTCAGGTAACTGGTAAGACAATATCTCTGAGTGAGTCTGTGAAGGTGTTTCTGGAATTTTTAGGACAGTGGAAGTTTTCTGTATGATACGATAGGGGTGGATATATGTCATTATATGTTTGTCAAAACCCATAGAATGTAAAACACCAAGAGTGAACCCTAATGTACACTATGGGCTTTGGGTGACAATGACAAGTCCATGTTAGTTCATCAATTATTACAAATGCACTCTGCGGTGCAGGAGGCTGTGGGTGAGGAGGAATGATCTGTCCTTTCCACTCCATTGTGCTGTGAGCTTAGAACTCTTAAAAATTGTTTACTAATTTAAAAAATAATAAATAAACATAAACTCTAAAAGCACATTTACATGTTCAATACATCTGTCCTCCTCTAGCTATGGGTCTAATGGAAATACAAAAACAGCAGGCTCTAGTATTGTTAAATTCCCAAGATTTTGCTTTTTAATATTTTATTTAAAGAGGTCCTAACTTTGATCCAACCACTTAAATGAAGAAGAATCTGGACTGAATCAGAAACTAAATTTTATTTGGAAAAGTTTTGAACAGTTTCCATCATTTGACTCTTTATAAATGCATCCCTTAACCACTCCCTGATTTTCTATTTGGGGAATTCTAGGTAGAGAAGGTGTTTAGGCTACTGTATGGTCATCAGTGCCTACTGATATAGGAAGAAAGAAGACGGGGAGGAAGAGAAGGACGGGGTGGGGAAGGGAGGGAAGGAGAGAAAGAAGGAAAATGTAGTTTTAGGTACTCTCTTTTTTTTAGGGTTTCCCAGGTGGCGCAGTGGTTGAGAGTCCGCCTGCCGATGCAGGGACGCGGGTTTGTGTCCCGGTCTGGGAGGATCCCACATGCCGCAGAGCGGCTGGGCCCATGGGCCCGTGGGGCCATGGCCGCTGAGCCTGCGTGTCCGGAGCCTGTGCTCCGCAACGGGAGAGGCCCGCGTACTGGAAAAAAATAAAAAAGTACTCTCTATTTATAACTTTGCCCTTGGCTTCTACAACAGATTATAATTTGATAGCCTAAAAATAACCATTTTACTATTGTCGGATCCTGTCCTTATGGAAAAGGGTTTTTTCATAATATTTGGGTTTAGAAAAAATATAGGTCAAATTCCAATTTTGCCAGGTGCCTTATCTGTGCTGTACTGTCAAGAAATCTCTCTGTAGAATCACAGCAAGTGAAACCAGCATATGTTGTATTTAATAGGGTTTATAAAAACTTATTTTGAAGGAAAAAAATAAAGAAAACATAACTCTTAATAGAATCATAATGGAAAGTTTTTTTTAAAATTGATCTTAAATACCACCTAAGAACTATCTGGACCTAATACAAAGGAGAAAGAGATTAGACTAGAGGGCTCCAAATTTAATAAAACAAAACCTACATACAGAAGTGCTGGCAGGCTAGCAAAAAGGGACTTAGTCAACAGTTATGTCCCCATCACAGTAGGCACAATTACAAGCCCCCTAAGCTGGGCTGGCACAAAATGGTACCCTTGATGCAGAGATCTTTTCCATTCCTGCATAAGGGTTTTTCCCTTTCCTTGAGTACCTAAGTTATTCACTAAGCCATTAAAGGAAAGACCCCCAGAGGCTGCCAGAAGGTCTAATACCCCAGCCAAGTTAATTCTACATCTTCCCTGCATACTTCATACCTGCTTCTTTACCCTGTCTCCTAACTCAGTGAAGAACTCCATCATCCATCCCATTGCCCAAGCCCTGGGAGCAATCAATCCATGGCTCTCGCTCTCCCTCAATCTCAGCATCCACTCACTCACCTAAACCCCTTTGATTCTACATTTAAAATGGAGTTAAACTCTGCACACCCTCCTACATTCCCCTTGTCACTTCCCAAGTAGAGGTTCCATCATCTCTCTCCTAGTCTAATACTCTCCTCCCCAGCCTCCCTTGAATCTTGTAGGGATGCCTCCCATCTATTCTGTGGTCGACTTACAACACACAAATCCAGCTCATCCTTAGCTATTATGTAGCCGTATTGCCATAACAGGTCTTTAAGACTGAGTGGTCATTGCATTTCACCGGTTGTTAAATACTGAATATCAGCCTGATTGATAATCCTATCACTCTCTTCCTTAAAACCATTCTCTTATCTAAGATTTATTGCCTTCAGGATATAGTCCAAACTGCTCAGCAATACAAATAAGGCAAGATAATTTCCTAAAATATCAATTTGTTGTTTGTTATTGCCATTTCCGCCTAATGCTTGTTCCAAACAGGTAACCAAGCTTTGTAATTTCTTGCTTTGGGAATTCCCAAGGAAGAAAATTAGAAGCTGAAGTGTTTTGTAAATGTCTAAACCTTTTAAAGAAATTAGATTATGTTAGACTGCCTGGAAGATTAGGGGAAGAGAGAAGTGATAAAGTCACAGGAAACAATTGTAGGACACTGGGGGGGAAGGAGAGAAGTTTATGAACCGTAGGGATCCAAGCCCTACACCTCAACAGTAAAGCAAGAAAGTGGAAAGACCTTGAGAAGGAAAGCAGAACGGCTTAATCTGGGAATCCGGATCCTAGACACTAGAGTTCCCACCTCAACAAAGATTCTCCTGGGTGACGGGAAAGCAGCATACGCGCAGGAACCATGAAGGCTGAAGCAATGGGTTCTCCATGACAACCACTGTGGACAGATGACCGACACCCTAAGAGGCCTCACTAATGGCATGACCCTGCAAACATGGGATGCTTCAAGAATATCTAAAGTGTTGCCTCTCTTATGCCCTCCTAAGGCATCCTACAGTATATTTCCTTTCACTGTTTTTACTCTCAATGCAGTTACTATTTATTTGTCAGCCCAGTGGATGGCAACCTTTCTTTGTAAAGCGCTGAATAGTAAATATTTTAGCCCCAAATCACAATCTATGCAGTCTGTTGCAGCCATTCAATTCTACTAACGTTGCATGAAACAGCCAAAGACAATATAAATAAATAATGGGTGTAACCCTGTTCCAACAGAACTTTACTTACGACAAAAAGTGGTGAGCCAGGTTTGGCCCAGGGCGATTTTTCCAACGCCCCCCCCCCCCCACCGCCCAGTTCAGCATATTAAACTATTAGTTCACTGAAGTCAAAGATGGTATCTTTTTCTAATTCAGCAAAAATTTATTGAGAATTTACCATCAATATCCCTGAAAAGCTGAGCATCGGGGTTTCGTAGTGAATAAGATAAAATCTGTGCTCTAATGCAGCCTAGATTCTAACACATGGGGAGAGAGTAAATAAGCAAAAATCAATAAAATCTGAGAGCAATCAGTCTTGTTGACCAGTGAGGTTCAGCTTCCTGGCCTAGCATTCAGTACCCATAAGGACTGAGAATACTTTTATGCAATGAACACGTTTGGTACTAGGAAGTTTACACTCGACCCTCAGTGCCCCTATCCCTAAGCAGCCAGGGGCCTAAGCTGCTGAGAATTCTAACAGGAAGTGGATCCCCAAGCTGGCCCTAAAGCAGCTGGCTCAATCACTCATCATTTAATGAAGCCACAAGGCAGTATCTGCCTTCAGCCCCCACCAAGAGAGTCGTGAGGACCGGGGGCTGGAGGACAGCCATCCTCAGTGTGGGTGATTCTCCAGAACACTGTGCCACCTGCTGAAATGACAAGGGATAAATGCTTTTATGGTAAGCTGGATAAAGACCCCCAAATTTATCCAGGTCTTAATCCCCTGAACCTGTGAACTTTGCAGATGTGATTAAATGAAGGATTGTGAGATGGGGAGATTATCCTGGATGATCCAAGTGGGCCCAATCTAATCATAAGGGCCCTTCTAAGAGGGGTTCCAGAGGGTCAAAGTAGGGAGCAGAGGTAGGAGAGAGAAAAGGGGAGGGGGTGGAAGGTCAGGAGGGAGATTTGAAGATGTTATGTTGTTGGCCTTGAAGATGGAGTAAGGGGCCAGGAGCCAAGGAGCATAGATAGTCCCTAGAAGCTAGAAAAGGCAAGGAAGTTATTCTCCCCTAGAACCTCCAGAGGAAACTCACCCTCCCTACACCTTGATCTTAGCCCCATAAGACTCATTTCAGACTTCTGACCTTCAGACCTGTGAAATAATAAATCTGTGCTGTTTTAAGCCTGTGGCGATGTGTTAAAGCAGTAATAGGAAATGAATACGGTCCCTCACGCCAGAGCTGGCACAACTCTGAAGACACCTGCAGGTCCTTGGGGTCTTACCGTAGATGACCGGACCCACCACGCCAGCTCTGTGCTTGTGGCCCCTGCTCCGGAGGCAGCTATGCAGAGATGCCCGGGCACCACCAGAGAGGCTGGGCGAAGCGGGGGCCAGCCCAGGATCGTGCTGTGCTCTGCATCTTTCTTCCCCTTTGGGAACGTTCTCCATCTGCTCCAGCAAACCCAGCCCAGCCGAGGCTTCTGCAGGACTATCCTCCCCACTCCTCACCTCCCCATCAGCCTTGACTCACACCAGGCCAGCAGGGCTTCCTGTGTCTTTGATGAGAAAATCCTGTTCTTGGACCCATCTCAGCTGTGCAGCTCAGCTCGCTACAACCAATCCACCAGGAACATCAAACAAGCTGTGTCAATTCCTAAATTTCAGGTACAAGGAAAAGGATCATTTAGGAAGGTGCTGAGAGTACGATCTTTAGTTGGACAGGCCTTGTAACCAAATGGCGTGGCCGAGAAATGTTCCCTACACCTCCACCTAGTCAGCCCCGTCTCTGGAATTACACCTCTTTCTTCAATATAGGCCTTAGTGCACAGCTCTATAGACAGGTGATTGGACTAGATGTGTTTTCTTAGGAACCATCTACCACACCACGATCTGTGACCTACACAGTCAAGTAGGTTTGAAGAGAAGGGTTTCCGTAGTAGACTGAAGCTGCATTCCAGCATCCACCTCACAGCCCTGAGGACCCTCTGCCCTAGAGTTCTTTCCAAGGAGTCCTTCAAGGCCTCTCGAGTTTACAGGTCTGGCTTAGCCAGTAAGGCCAAGGTTGTTTTCACATGGCAGGGCTAGACAAAGAACTCTTATGGTGCCAAGTTCACATCCAATCTTAAATTGATTTCTTTTTTATAAACCTAAACCTGTCCTTGCTTTTATCTCTGCTTAGCTTGATTTAGTCTTTGACTCTTTTATTCCTTTCATTTTAACTCTTTACTGTGTTTCCATTGTCCTTGGTCTACTTTGTGTTTTTATTATTATTTATACTGCTTCCTTATCTTCATTCTTTTTAAGACCTTATCATGATTCAATGTTATTTTATTCTTCTCTCCTGTCTGTTTTCGTCGTAGTTTTAATGTATTCTTTTTGGTTTTCTAGTCAATTTATTTTGTGTTTTATCCTTTCTGGTTTTCTAAGTTACATAATTGGAAAGCATAAGACTGACATCTGCAGGAATAACCCATAGTCCAAGCAAGAAAAGTGGAATCTATTTTCTCCTCCAGGGACCTGCCAATCTGTTCTGTGGGTAATTTCTGAGATGTTAGTAAGAATTACTAGCTGTCTGCTCTCAGTGTGGAAAACTAAAATAAAGTGCAATACAGAGTCTCTCTCTGAGAACCAGGAGCTTGAATCCCCTTCCTGTGGAGATTAACTGTCCATAAGTGGTTAGAATTAAGGGGACAATGAGATGAGAGACTATGACCTTCCCCTGCGGGTGCTGTCAGGAGCTCAGAGTCAACAAAGCGCACTTCTC
Organism: Tursiops truncatus; assembly: GCF_011762595.2. Taxonomy (NCBI): domain Eukaryota; kingdom Metazoa; phylum Chordata; class Mammalia; order Artiodactyla; family Delphinidae; genus Tursiops; species Tursiops truncatus. The sequence goes on from NC_047041.1 coordinate 77,770,372, forward strand.
AGCCTGACTGCCACAAAGGCCTTCTTGGGAAAAGTGAGTCTGATTATTTTTTAATACTTATTGATTGATCAACAAATTGGTTTTATTGCATGACTGGATCTATAAAATAGATTAATTTTAAAACTATATTTAAATTCATTTTAAAAAGTTAACATGACATTCGTCTGTGTGCATGCAACAATTGTTAAATCTTTAAACTGATAATGTGAAACTTAAAAAAATGAACAGAATATTCTAGGAATATGCACCTGGGTCTAATCGTGTGTCACACAATATGCTACTGAACACTTTGTTTTGCATAATCTTAGTTTGAATTTTTTCATAAAATTGTCTGAAAACTTCAAAGTAGCATTTTATGGTTATTAAATTGATAACAGTTTTAACTGACTCTTCTCAGGAGGTCGTTATATATTTAATTTGAAAATACTTTTTTTCTACAGGTGCTAAGGTTCTTAGCAAACTCAGGGCAAAATCTACTAAACAGAGAACGTCAACATTTTATGTTTTATTAAATGTATAAAAGTTCAGCCCAAATGTGACAAAAGGCACTTTATTTTTGCCTCTATTTAAATCATCTTTATTTGATAAATATTTTATTATAAGGCAACCGTTATCAAAAAGCTTGTCTCTGATTCTTTTGAATGTGTCACCAAATTTAGATTCTACAAACTTATAGGCCTTCTTGTTTTTACTCCATTCTGGAACAGAATACAAACATACCCCATTAAAATTTAGAATCTCCTTCAAAAATATTCTTCCCAAAGTCAAGATATTACCAAGCGCCATTCAGTTTCTCCTATGATTTTGTCTTTTATTTGGAGCATTTAGTCCATGGCAAACTCTGTTTCTAATTTTTATCTCCCCAGCACCAGCACTGTAAGATTGCCAACAGCTGTTGCTTCTCCCCTCATCCCCTTAGATGCATGTTTCTCTTGCCTTCTCTGCCTCTCTATCTGGCCACTTAGAAATCAGTGAAGACCTCCAGGGGAAAGGCAATTTAGAATGCTTCACCACCTCCATGGGCTTCCTTTCTCTCTGGGATCTTGGCTCCTTGAGTCCTGACTACTTTAGTAACAATCTGATCCCTTAAAACAGATTTTTATTTTTATTTATTTATTTTTTATTTTTTGGCAGTACGCGGGCCTCTCACTGCTGTGGCCTCTCCCGTTGCGGAGCACAGGCTCCGGACGCGCAGGCTCAGCGGCCATGGCTCGCGGGCCCAGCCGCTCCGCGGCATGTGGGATCTTCCCGGACCGGGGCACGAATCCGCGTCCCCTGCATCGGCAGGCGGACTCTCAACCACTGTGCCACCAGGGAAGCCCCCTTAAAACAGATTTTTAAAACATCTTCCACCCTTTCTAGTATTTTTCTGTAGGGAGTTGGTCTGTTGTAAGCAAACCCAACACAGCCTAAAAGAAATGGACTTAGATCTGGGATAAAGGCATGCATTTCTGATCAGCAGAGATTGAAGACAAGGGAAGTGCTTAAGCACAGGTGGTGAGACAGGAAAGCACACAGTACTGGAGGAGTATATCCTATTACAGCTTAGGTATATGGGTCTGAGCACTGAGACTTCTAGAGGCCCCATGAGAGCATGAGGCCTGTTCAAGTAACACTGAGGCTTTTTTAACAGAAGAGCAGTACTCTTGAAAAGAGAAGAGTCTTTTCAAGGTCAGCTGCCACTATGCTAGGAGCAGTCCCTCAACTAGTCCTCACAACAACTCCAGTTATCAACCCCCTACAACAGATGAGGAACTTGAGATCCAAAATGATATAACTACTTGCCTAGATCACGCAGCTGATAAGCAGTAGAATGGGAATAAAAACTTGGATCTCCAGACTCCAGGTCCAAGACTATTTCCATGACCCCATAGCTGCTCACCTTTAGGAAGGCAACAAGAATTTCAGGTTCTACAAACAAGAGGATTCTATTGTCCCCTCTTTATTCTACAAGTATTACTGAACACTGACCCTGTGTCAGAAGATGGGGAAGAGAAAAGAAGGTAACCTAGTAGAGAACTCAAGGAAACACTAATATTTAGGGTCATGCAAGGAGCCAGAAGTGTTTATAGAATATCAAATCCTCAGTGAGACTAGGTCCAGAGGCAGAGGCAGTGGACAGATGGAGGGACCAGAAAACGAGCCCTGTCACAGGTGCCATGTCCTCCGAGAGCCTGCAACTATGTAGCAGAGCAGACACATATTTCCTTATCACACGGTGATGCAAATCTTTTTTGCAGGGGCGGGGGGTGAGGGGAGGAGAGAAAATATCTAAAGAAGCAAATAAATTAACCCTATGTGTACATGCAACAATTGTTAAATCTTCTTTAAACTGATAATGTGAAACTTTAAAAAAAAATGAACAGACTATTCTAAGAATATGCACCTGGGTCTAATCCTGTGTCACACAGTATGCTACTGAACACTTTGTTTTGCATAATCTTAGTTTGAATTTTTTCATAAAATTGTCTACGAGCTTACAGGGGTAGAAGACCTCTGTACAGATAGAAGACCCACAAAGCCAAATATGTTTACTATCAGACCTTTACAGAAAATGTTTGCCAACTTCTGGCGTATGGTGAGTTCAGCCAATGGGAGGCATTACTGGGAGACTGAAGAGCCAATGAAGGAAAAAGCCAGGGTATTTCTCCATCCTGCTCTGCCTTGGGTATCATCTCAGATGAGTATGCCTCTTCCCCACGGCTCAGGCTCCTGTTGTCAGCCTTCTCTGGCTCCAGGTTCTGAATGGTGATCCTAGCCCTTGGGATCGGGTACCACCTTCTCTCTTTGTCTCTTCCAGCCTGGGGATAGTAATGACTTCTTGTTATTGTTGATCTCTGGGTTGCCTTACTGCCCTCTTAGGCATCATAGCTCTTTCATCACTTGTGTAACCAATTACCTGCATTGTTTCCTATGTTTTAAATATGAACTCAGAGTAGCTTAAGTTATCCTGGTAGATCCTGGTGGTATTGCCCTGGTCTAGTTGGCTGGGATGGTAGGATACTGCTGCCCTCTTCCCAGTCTCGGACAGGGAATGGGGTGAGCATGCAACTGACAACCATGTCCCCTGCTGCTGACCTGCAGGAAGTAACGAGATAAAGAGAGACAGATCAGTGGCAGACACCCTACCTGAGCACCGAGGACATTGGAAAGAAACATCTTCAGCCCGCAGTTGTCTTTCAACCACCTTGACCTTGGTCAGCCCAGCAAGGAGGGATTCAGAGGCCATTTGGTCTAGTATTTCCCCAGGCTAACATTAATGTAGCCTAGTTCTCCATCAGGCTAAGCAAGAAAACAAATCACTCTTTGTCAAGTGCAAAGTTGTCACCTCCTGACACACAAAAGGGAAACAGGCAGACCCTGTGAATTGTCAGTTCACTCATAAATCTCAAGTGTGAAGCTTTTTGTTGGAAAAAGTGTCAAATATTTCTGAATTTATAGCTCATTAAATCGATCTATAGTATGTTTAAATTCATGGAGTTTTTATTTGCAGAATAAATGTGCACTTGCTTCTAGTAATCCTCGCAATAAAAATAAAGTCTGTCCCGAGTTCCTTAGCTATGGGGTAATTGGCGTCAGTCATGAAAACTCAACTCAACCCCCAGAAAGAGAGGTTAGCTACCTTCAGATTTATCTGAGTTCCTTTACTGCCTTGCTTGCACTCAAAATTCTCATATTGAGAGAATTACCTCCGTTTGCAAGGTTTCCTTTCAAGGAACAAAGAACGCTACACAGGCGGCACTTAAAGCTCATAAAATGGAGAATAAAAGACAAAACTGGCCTTTCTGACATTCAGAGGAATAAAGCATGGAAAAAGTAAACATTCTTATGGTTGTCTAAGTGTAATGAACCATGTGGCACCAAATGACCCATATTTGGAGCAATTTCTGAGTAAGAAAATGGAGACTTGCTGAAGCAGATTGAGAGGAAGTGTGTTCCACGATGAAACAAGATCACAGGGCCCTTTGGGTAGACTAGGGTTTCACCCGGTGCCCCCAACTCACGTTTCCATCTAGAGGAGGAAGCCTGCAGATTGCAGTGCCTGGGCCTTCGAGTGTGTTCTTTAGGCAGGACCTCCATCTAGTGGTTTGCCCTGGAAATTGTCCCACAGCCTTGATCTCACACACACCCAAACACACACACACACACACACACACACACACACAATTTCCTTGCACAAACTTGTTGAAAATAGAAAAATAGATTTCTCTCTTGTTGCCTGGAAGGGTTCCCCTTGAACCCACTGGACCCTGTCCCTCCATCCCCAAGAAATGAAGATTTCTTAACCTCTCGATTTTGTCATACCCTGTCCATGCACGGCAATGTCATCCAGTTTACCTCTTTGCACATAGAAGAAAAGTGATTTCTAACGACCTAGAGGAGCAAAGCTGTGAGAGTGTGTATTGTGTTTGTAGTATGTAGTGTGTGTGTGTGTGTGTGTGTGTGTGTGTGTGTGTGTGTGTGTGTTGGGTTGGGGTGTGCCGAGGACAAGTTCAGTTGCGGAACAGAGTGGGCTATGGCAATTGCTAAAGGTGGGGATGTAGGATACAGATCAGTAAGGAAGACAGGAGAAGGAATGAATGAGAATGAATGAATGGGCAATGAGATACAAGTAGATACACAAACACTCAGGGTAGGGTCAGCATGGTGCCTCGCAGGACTGCGAAGCAGAGTGTGGCCAAAAGGCGACCATATTGGACGTATGTGATTCATAGCCCTGAACAAGTGACCTCAGGTTTCCAGAGCCGCCCCCCTCCTACCTGCATGTGACTGTGATCACGTCCTTCTCTGCCTGAGCTTCTGACATTCTATCAGTGTATTTCAAAGATTCTTTGGCCACATACCACTTCGCCGTTCCAAGTGCTATGGACCCTCTTCTTCTATGTGTGTGTGTGTGTGTGTGTGTGTGTATAAAATTTGGTACACAATTTTGATGGTTTCAGGATTCCCCCCCAAACCATCCCAGATCTCTAGGTTCACTCTTCTATAAATAACATGCCTGTGACAATTCTTAGCACTGGTGCAGTTTTCCCTGTTCTTTAGTATTTCCTTACTTCCACCCTTCAGTGTTTTTCAGTGTCTTCTTCGTGTGCTCTCACGTATCATTCAACATCACTGACTCTGTTTTCCCCATCATTGTTTCTACTTGTGTTTCCCATTATTCATTTGTGTCTTTCCCCTCCATTTATGTGCTTCCTTTATTTGACATGCCTCCTTTTAGCCACACGAAAAGCAGAAGTGTTTTTAAAGGAAATCTTTATGCCCACTAAGGGAGAATCAGAAAACACGACATGGGAAAGAAGATGAATGATAGTAGGTGTGGAAGGAGTTCTAAGAAGCCGTGAAGGTGTGAAAATAGAGGGAGAGAAATACAGAAAGGCATCAGATAAAAACCCGTCGATTTTAGGGCAGCAACTTTCAGCTTTTGTGAGTTTATGGCATTTACAAATGCTAGAGTTTTTGGCAGCATAGCTGAGGTGAATGTGTGGCAGAATTTTTTTTTGCAAAGATGACCAAAACCATGTCATTCCACAGACTCTTCTTAAAATGTGACTTCACCCAATGAAAGTGGGTCTACGTCCCCTGCCCTTGAATCTGCGTCGTCTGTGACTCAGAACCAATAGGATGCAATGATAGTAAATCCAAAGCTGGCTCAGAAAAGGTGAGGCTCCCTCTGCCTTGTCCACTGAAGTACCTGCACTAGGGCTGTTAGTCAGTGTGCAAGCAGCCCGACTGTTCTGAAGCTCCCATGCTGTGAGGAAGCCAAACTAGTTCATGTGAAGAGACCACATGGAGAAGCCCCGAGACTTCTCAAGAAGGAGGGATACAAGGACGAGAGATACCTGAGTGGTCCCCAGCCGCTTCAGGCCCCTGTTCCAGCGGCAGCTGCCAAGTGACTGAAACCTAAGGAAAGGCTCCAGAACCATCCAACAGAGCCTTTCCCCAAATCATGAACCCACAGAGACCAAGAGACATCATCAAATAATCGTTGTTTAAAACCACTAACTTTTGGAGTAATTTACTGTACAGCAGCAGGTGGTTGGAAGAGAATGAAAGACGTGGACCAATACTGAACAAGTGAGGAATCATTAGAAGGTGGTCACTGCTACACAACCATCATGCCTCACACTGGCCACAAAAACATGCTCGATTTCTTCCACAGACTCCCCTCAGCAGCGTCCGCTTTGGAAGATACTCAAGCTCCAGTAAATACTCTTTCTTGGACCCTGGCTTGATATTATTAGCCTATATCCTGCCCTACAGGGCCTCTCAGACCAACTCAACTTAGTGTTTCATTTAACGGACATTAACAGGAGAGCAGAAATATTTGCATCAAAATCCAGTGGCTCCTCCAGCCCTCACACCTTGGTTTCAAATACCATTCTTCAGTAAAAGAACAAGGGCTCCTCGGTGGAACGGCCAATTCCAGAGGTGGGGCAGGGGAAATACAAAGTGGGTCTGGAGAATCTTGCAGTGGCAGAAAGTAAATAAGCGCTCAAAAAAAAAACCCAAAAGGGGTGGGGGGGGGGGGAGGCATGTCAAAATTTAGGAGTTTGGGATAACAGATGCACACTACTATATATAAAGTAGATAAACAAGGACCTCCTGTATAGCACAGGGAACTATACTCAATATCTTGTGATAACCTATAAGGGAAAAGAATCTGAAAAAGAATATATATATATATATATATATATATATATATGTATATATGTGTGTGTGTGTGTGTGTGTATAACTGAATCACTTTGCTGTACACTTGAAACATTGTAAATTAACTATACTTCAATTTAAAAAATTTTTAAAAATATTAAAAAAAAAAAACAGAAGTCAAACTGAAAGAGCTTGCAATGGCCAAAGCTGGACCAATTTCATCAAAATAACATAGTATTAGATTATTACCCGAAGTACAAAATACGTATTCATGAATACCCCTCTTATAGATAACAGTTACATAACTATATTATAACTATATTGTTATTAATAACAATAATTGCTTACATATATTACTTACTATGTGGCAGATCCTGTCCTTAAACACTTTTAAATATTAATTATGTTAATCCTTACAGCATCCTGTCAGGTAGATATTATTATCATCATTTTTACAGATGAGGAACCCAAGGTTCATCACATCAATGAACAAATAGAAAAGGATACAATTAGTACCGCACATTGTAGGTACTGGCAGCCATAAGAAACTATCCCTGGGTCCTGGCACCCTAGGCCGTCCAGCCACCCAAGAGCTGGGGGTATTAGCGTACCCTTTCAAGTCATACCAAGTGGCTCTGATATAATTTTTTCAATATCGGCCTAGGACTTAAACCTAGATGTCTCCGTCTAACAACAAAATGCAATCTCTTGAGTTCTCTGCCATACAACCAAAATAGTAAATGCCAACACTGTGATAATACTTATATTGAGATTATATGAAGATGATACAGTTTTACTAAGCTGCAATGTAGAGTCTCAGAAGTTCTATGAAGTCTAGGGCCCTGAGGAAAATGTTGTTAATAATCTGTTAAGTAAAGAGACAGTATATATCTGCCCAAACAAGAGACCCGGAACAACCCACTCAATGTAGAAACACAGAGAAACCTCTCAAGCAGAACCCCGTTGACCTGAACGCTCTGTTCCCAGAATTTTAGCTGAGTTCCACCTCTTGGAGGAGAAACACACAGGGAACAATCTGACTTTTTTTCTCTTGAACTAAAACAACAATCACAACAACATCCAGAGGTCTTCCGGGGCCAGAACAAAGTCAAGGTCCAGCCTCCAGCCCCTCCCACCGCATGCATATTACTGTAGTAGAACAAAGAATAATGGCTCTGTGGGGCAGAGCAGAGAGCAGGACTTGGAGAGGGGTGGGATGCTGGCTACAAAGTACCTGCTTTGTGCTAAGAACTGTGCCAGATATCATCCAGCGTCCTTTATTGTTTCTCATAACAAGCTTTTGAGAAGAGTTTTATTAACACCATTTTACATGTGAACCCAAGGTTCAGAGAGGTAAAATAATTTGCCTTCAGGATTAAAAGTGGGATGTGTTCATCAAAGGCAAAACCCCCTTGGAAAATTGTCCTTCCTCTTCCAGTGATTCCTTCTCAGAACTCTTCCCTTCTTACTTGTAGAAGTTTGAGTTTAGTTTTTTTTTAAAGAAATAATTCTCTTATCACACCACCTACCCCCCATGAACATCCATGATTTGAAATTCCAAACTCTAACAGTTTCTGCCCACACTATGTGGAAGGAAGCGTCAGAAGCACATTTCACAGTGAGCACGAAACGTGGTAAAACTAGACAGGAAAACACCCAGTGATGGCACAATTCTGTTAAGAGCAATGGGGCTGCTTCCTTTACCAGGCAGCAAAGCTTATTTGAGAAGCATACCTATCTATCTATAAAACAAATTAGATTCTATAAAAAAATAATAATAATTTGCCTAAGGTGACACAGCTAAAAAGAGATGAAGAGAGTATTTGAATCCAACCAAGAGTGGCTCCAAAGCCTTTGTTTCTCTTTGTAAAACCACAACCAAGGAAGGGTAGTTAAAGGTACAGGCAGACCCCCAAGCTTGAGGGAAGGCTAATTCCTAAAGACAAAGCCCCAGAAAGGACCTCGTGGCTCTGTGACCAAATGCAGGCCCCAAACTCCATGTTTGAAAGTAAGGGTCAGTCCACAACTGGGTAGTAGATGATAACATCCTCTTAAATTATGGTGGGTAACTCAGCAGGAGATAGCCAATTGGGAGATAATCAGGGAATCATAGAAGGCTAGATTACAGAGGCAGGTTTCCTGTCTCTGGGGAAGTAGAGAATGAGTTTCATTTGCATATCCTCGAGTTCTCCCCTTATAACCTAACACTTTTATTGAGTGCTTACTGTGGGCAGGATACTTTCCTGCTTTTTCTCATTCAATTCTCCTTACCTCCGATTCATAATGAGAAACTGAGAACTAAATTGCTTACCTAACTAACCTAATGTCAGAAAGTCAGGGAAGAGCCAGGTACTGTGTTTCCAGAATCCAAGTTCTTAATCACTAAGAGGAAAAAAACAAGGTTCAAATACTGAGGTTTGATCCATATTATGTAGTCTATTAAGAATATTAAGTTTTATTGCCATTACAATACTGAATTTTATTTTACTCTAGTAATAAATTTTATTAGCATTGAGTTTTATTACCATAGTTTTGAATTTTAGTACAACTACAATACTCGCCTTGTTATTAATACTATATTATATGTATTATTTTAGTACTATTATTTTAGTTTTATGACAATAATTATCATTTTTACAGTTCTAGACTTTATTATTGCTACCATGTTTCATGTTTTAGTAATAGTTTTTTAAAATTTTATTGAAATATAGTTGATTTACAATGTGTTAATTTCTGCTATACAGCAAAGTGATTGAGTTATACATATATATATATATATATATATATTCTTTTTCATATTCTTTTCCACTATGGTTTATCGGAGGATATTGAATATAGTTCCCTGTGCTATACAGTAGGACCTTGTTGTTTATCCATCCTCTACATAGTAGTTTGCATCTGCTAATCCCAAACTCCCAATCCTTCCCTCCCCCACCCTCCTCTTCCTTGGCAACCACGAGTCTGTTCTCTATATCTGTGAATTTATTAATAGTTTTATGGCCTGAGTAGAAATGGAAAATAATGACAATCACGGTATGAAACCAATCTCATGTTTGCATATGCCAAACGAAGAATGAGTAAATCTAGCGCACTGCAAGTTGGTTTACCCAATACGTGTTCAAAAACCTTTCCCATATGCCTTCCTGTACAATAACTGCAGAAAGTGGAGGAAACTACATTTCCCAGAATTCTTTGCAGCTAGGGTACTCATATGACATAGTCTATGAAGAAATACATCCACTCAGTCCTTGGAAAGCAGAAGAGACACAAGGTAGAGTAACATTGTGTAGTCATCACACTCCATGAGACCATATCTGGGGTACTTGGTCCTTCTGGGTAGCTATAATTAAGGTTCTGGCATCTCAGATGATAAGAGCCAGACATCACTGGGAATGGAATTTCTTCTAGATGACTTCATTTTGCAGCCGGGAGTTTCTCCTTGCTATGTTCTTCCAGCTGTGTAACATTAAAACAAGTTTCCTGGCCCTCATGTAAATGTAAGAAACTTATTAATGTCTTATAACAAATCCCATTCCCAGAGTGGATTCTGCTTTTTATTACTAAGATTGTTGACTAACGCACATGCTTCCACTGACTGACAGACTTTTGAAGTGGGAAAGAATATTTATAGGTTACTAAATTTGAACTATCTCTTAATGTGAGAGAACTTTTTAGAGTAATCTTGACATTCAGCCTCCTTTTTATTCCTTCTAGGAAAAGGGGATTCACTTTTGCTGCTTGAAATCCTTCGCAGTACACAATGCTTTCATCTGGCATCCCTAAAATGTCTTCCATAAGAAAATTTTTGAATGTACACATTTAGGATCCCGTGGTTGGTTACATTTGGAGAATAACTGCTAAGTTAAATAGTTGCATAGATTTCTTTACTGCAGAATTTCTCAGAGCCTTTCACATACTAATATTCATAGATAATCTTCAAGAAGTAGTAAACTGTGCAATTATTTTCCAAACATTTAACCAAACATTTTTCTTTTGTGATGAATCTCCAAGAACTGAGGTCACACAAGATGCCTTTTATGATACTTGCCTTAAATTAGTGGGTTACCAGAAGAATAGGAAATTCAGCTTCAAAATAGACCAGTGAAGAGGTTATTTGTAAACCAAACATCATTTGCCCCCCTCAGAGGACATTACAGAAAAGCCACCGACTACCCAATCTTGAGTTCAGTACTTTTTTTCCAAGATCCGCAACTCAAGAAGAACCCTGCTGGAGTGATCTGAGCTGCTGCCTCTGTTCTGGTGTTTCAGGTATCTACTGATACATTACAGATCACTCTGACACTGTTACAAAAATAGTATAGAGGGTTCCTACACACCCATCACCCAGGTTCCCCTAACCTTAATACATGACCACAGCTAAGCTAATGTGGTACAATGCTACTGACTAAACTACAGACACTATTAAACTTTGTCAGTTGACCTACTAATGATCTTTTTCTATCCCAGAATCCTATCCAGGATCCCACGTTATATTTAATTATTATTTCTCCTTAGTCTCTTCCAACCTGTAACAGTGCATCAGCCTTGTCTTTCATGCTCTTCACACCTTTTTGACAAGTACTAGTCAGTTATTTTGTAGAACGTCCCGCAATTTGGTTTTGTCTGATGTTTCCTCATAATTGGAATGAGGTTACCGTCAAACTGTATACATGATATCTGGCTTCTAAGAGGGAAGAGAGAAGCTGACTGTCCTCTTAAAACCTGCCCAGCAACACTTCGCTGCATTCAAAACAAGGCATAGAGCCATCCCAGATTCAAGGAGAGGAGCTGGATGCAAGGAGCTGATTGACCTACAGCAATGGAAGTAATAGATGGTGGCCATCTTTAAAGACCATCTATCACAACAGGGTTTTGAAAAATACTTTAAAAATCCGCTTAACAAGACAACCATGAAACCTGGGAATCTGCCATTATCACACTGAATGTCTTTAATTATCTGAAACCTTTTTAAAATAGGGCTAGTAGTACCTACTCTGCCTACTTCACAGGGTGTCGCAGCCACGGAGCATTGCTGCTAAGATCTTCCTTAAAGAAGAAAAACTTCCAGGAGGAGTACAATTAGCCAGCAACTTCCGGCAGCTGCACCTTGAGCATCTGTGATAGTATTCACGCCAGGGCCACACCCTCCCCAGGCTGCTTCTAGCTAGTGACTGAGTAAGGCAGTGAACTAGAGCCAGACCATTTCTGCTTGTCACAGGATTCCTCCGTGGAGGTCCCCGTCAGCCCATAGAGACCTACTCAGAGCTACACTGCAGTCTGAGGCTCTTCCTATCCAAGCCCTTTCACAGACATTTCCCTCAATAAATCTCTTGCACTTTTCATTTCATCTTAACCTCTGCTTCCAGGAGGCCCTGACTTGACACACACGGTGCTGGGAGGATCGGATGAGATCATGGAGGCAAACATCCTTTGAAAACCATATCATGAGGAACAAGTATCAGGTATTATCTTTAAAAAACTAGTGGGAGCAAATTGTTTTATACAACTCATATTGTTAGCCCATTCACTAATTAATATTGAGGCTCTTTTTGGTTGTTGGTGTTCATTTAAAGAATAATTATATTCTTGTGATAGTCTCAGTTTACAAAAGGGTTGTATTATACCTAACAGGCCCCAGTGTGAGAAGGTAGCTAAATCTGTACTGAATTGAAAGAGACTTTCATCCAAAAGAGACTTTAGTTCTTAAAGGGACGTTTCAGTTATCTGGGATACTCATTCAAGGTGAAAAGCTAGGTGTCTTTCTTTGTTGATCCTCTCCCTGGGACACCACCTTTTCCTGGTAATGGGGGGAGAGATGGCCACCCCAGACTAGGAATCTTGCTGGCTGAAGCCCCCACTAAGAGCTCTGAGATGATGATCATTCCTCCTCTTTTTATTAGAATAACCCACAAAGCAGGAATCCTCTGGAGCCTGCCTCTTCCCTCGATCTACCAAATTTCATCTTGTTCCCATCCAATCCTATCCACACTCGACGGAAGGATTGTCATTCTCCTGTTTGATATCCTTGTTAGCGTAACACTCTTAGGATACAGTTGAAATGCCTTAAGACATTTGGTCTGACCACAGGCTACCACTTGCCCATCTCACCCTGCTCCCTGTAACACACACACACACACACACACACACACACACACACGCACACACATACACCCTCTCTGCTTTAGCCATATTTTATCACCCTTGGAGATGCACATTTTTTTTTCACATCATAACACCCGCCCCCTGAGATTAGGATGCATTTAAAAATCATTCTAGAACAGACAACAGTTGTTAACTAATTGGTTTGGTCTTGCATGCACAAACATGAAAGGCAGCAGCTTCAAAACTGTCAGAATGGGTGTTAGCTTGGAAGAAAATCCCAGAAACAACAGTGGGCCACCTCTTCACCTCTCTGCACCAAATGTTGTGGGAGGTGGTGAATCAGAGGCGTTTAGCAACATTTCCCAAGTGGGACTCAAAAGACAGCTAATTCCATGTACTCACAAACCCAGCTGAAGAGCCCAGCCCCAATGGCGTTCAGCTCAGCCATGAATTCTATCACCGAGGCTCTTGACCATATTGTGTGGAAAAGCTCAACATCGATGCCTCTGAATCAAAAATGCCTTTCAGAAGAATCTAACTCTAGAAGTAAGTTTCAAGGATACTGAAAGCAAATTACTTCACATATATTTTTATTTGCCTATATTTGATAGAGCACTGTATGATAAAATGTATGTCCAGTAAAGAATTTAATACACTCTTTCAAAAAGTATTAAAACCCTAAATGATAAAACTTTATGCCATAGTTCGACTGGCAATGTTTTTTCTCTCAAGGGTATATAAAATAAGGGCACATCTTAAAAATGAATAGTGTCTCAAAGTAGATGAAATACGGTAGAGCCACCTGATTCTCTTGCTTTCCCCAGTCGCTGGGCTTTCACGTGTGTTCCTCTCTTCTTTCCTAGAACACTTTTCTCTCTCTTTGCCGGTTACTCCTACCCATCCTCTGGGTTTCAGCTTAATTATCGCTTCCAAGAAGTCTTCCTTAACTTCCCTACCTCCACCCACAAAATATGTGAGTACCCCTGCTGTGTGTCTCCACAGCACCCCATACTCTGCTCTCATAACTCATAATCATCCTCTAACTGCTTGTATGACTTTCTGTGCCCCCCACAGACTATAAACTCCTTGAAAACAGGGAACTCCTCTGTCTTGTTCACAGGGTACCCCACACAGCTGGCACTCAAGAAAAATTCATTCAGCAAAGAATAAATTATCAAACGAATAAGTGTCTCCATTGCATAGCCCATAAACTCAATCAATGTTTAATGGGGAGCAATGAGGAAACTGAGGCACAGCGAGTAAGAGTCTAGTTAATGATAGAGACAAGACTAAAACGTCTTAAGCTTCCACATAATAGCAGGGATCCCCGACGTTTATTAGGTATTTACTATGTGCCTGGCAGAGTTCTGACCTCTGTGTTTGTATAATTTCACTTAATTCTCATAATCACTCAGGGTTAGGTGATGTTATTCATATATCCCATTTTATGCAAAGGGAAATCGGGGTGCGAAGAGGTAAAATTTCGTAAGATAATAGAGCTAATAATTAGTGCAGCTGAAACACAAACCAAGGCAGACTCCCAAAGTTCTACTCTCAATCGCAACATTAGAGAGCCTGGTAAACTGGGTCGGAATATTTAGCTATAGTAAATACTGTTAGTTACTAGCAGGTGACTTCTTAAGAACATGTTTTCAAGCTCAACCAAGACAAATCTTTTTATCTCAGTGGATATCGGTACCAACCAAAACAGAATTAAGTCTAGCATGGTTGGAAAGTCACTTAAATACAAGTTAGGAGCCCTCAGTTCTTTCTACACAGCCCACTCATCAAGTGGCTATATAAGCCTGAGTGAATCACTTAACTTCTCTGAAACTCAGTTTCTTCCCTACTTACAAAAAACCAGTGGGGTAATGCAAACGAGCTCACAATCTTCTGATGGGGTCTGTCACTTTATCTCAAAGCAATTAACAGTTGTATCAAGTGGGAGAGCTCAACAGTGATTATTATCCTATGCCAACTATTGAATTCGAGGATGTAACTTAAACTCCAGTGTTTGCTCTACAGAATTCAAATAATGTTTGGCAAGGTGAAGGGCTCTTGATCCTGCACCTGAAAGCACAGGTTTTCATATTTCAGCCATGGACTTTTTTTTCCCTTTCTGCTATTAACAGTGTTTGCCTTAGTGGAGAGAGGGAAGTCCAGACTTGTGTTGACAGAGTTTGACTGTTGGGGCAAAGTACATACCTGGAGGGGGAACAGTGTTTAACAAGAAACAAGGCATCAGTCTCCACCTGACTCATTCCGAGCTGGGCCTCCCTCCGCTGTTGCTTTGTTCCAACACTAGATCAGAGGCTCGTGTGGAAACTTGTTGAAGTCAAACACTATCAGAAACTCCAGCCCAGCTATGCTGAGGAGGAAAACAAATTCTCGCCAGATGGGTGTTGGAGCCAAAGCTACTGGGAAGAGCTGGAGACACTTACCAGGGCTCCAGAGAGTAACCGGCCCTCCCTCCTCAGTGTCACAGGGCTGCTGAAACTATTCATATTCATCCAGTCCTTTGGGGAATGCTTCTCAAATAGTCCCTGGAACCCCTTTTCTTTTCTTGGCTTGGTAAGAAGTGAACAGTCATAATAAGTCATCCCCCAGCTTTGCCTCCAAAGCCAGATTCTTATTCCAAGGCAGCCATTATTTTCAGGCTTCGTGATTATACTTCGAGCTAGATAAATTTGGATGAATTTCTCAAGCTCTCAAAGGTTAAGTTTCCTCACCTGTAAAACAAAAATAATGATGCCCACACTTGAGAATTAAATGAGATTA
Source organism: Tursiops truncatus (assembly GCF_011762595.2). Taxonomy (NCBI): domain Eukaryota; kingdom Metazoa; phylum Chordata; class Mammalia; order Artiodactyla; family Delphinidae; genus Tursiops; species Tursiops truncatus. The sequence goes on from NC_047041.1 coordinate 77,785,905, forward strand.
AAAAGTACCCCTAATATACAGTGTGCTTAATAGAGGGAGCACTTTTATGATTCCTTTCATGAAGGGTACCCAAAGGTCAATCATTTTTTTAATTCTCTAAAACCAACCAAACTTGGGAAAGAAGCCCTCCTACTAAAAGATTTTCTAGAAGATTGGTTTTTGGTGACTTACAACTATTCTTCTTCACATAAGTAGGACCAAAACAAAAAAAGAAAAGTTAATAGATAAATGTATATAGAGATAGATAAATTGCATTTCCAATTAAGTATGTATTCATTCAACAAACATTTAAAAGCATCAGACTTTGTGTAGGATAATAACTGCTTCCTTTTTAAAGTGCTTTTAGCTTACAATGTTTGTATTACAAACATTTATTCATTTGAAACCCCAACATACTCTATGAGAATAGACAAGGATTTTTTGATTAAGTATAGTTGATGTACAGTATTATGTAAGTTAAAGTGTACAATATAGTGATTCACAATTTTTAAAGGTTATACTCCATTTATAGTTGTTATAAAATATTGGCTGTATTTTCTGTGTTGTACAACATATCTTTGTAACTTTTTGCGGTACGCGGGCCTCTCACTGTTGTGGCCTCTCCCGTTGCGGAGCACAGGCTCCGGACGCGCAGGCTCAGCGGCCATGGCTCACGGGCCCAGCCGCTCCACGGCATGCAGGATCCTCCCGGACCGGGGCACGAACCCGTGTCCCCTGCATCGGCTGGCGGACTCTCAACCACTGCGCCACCAGGGAAGCTCCTTTTGTAACTTATTTTATACACAGTAGTTTGTACCTCTTACTTCCCTACTCCTATATATTGCCCCTCCCCTCTTCGCTCTCCCCACTGGTAACCATTAGTTTGCTCTCTATATCTGTGACTCTTTCTTTTTTGTTATATTCACTAGTTTGTTGTACTTTTTAGGTTCCACATATAAGTGATATCATACACTGTTTATCTTTCTCTGTCTGACTTGCATGGAAAGATACACCATGTTCTTGCATTGTTGTTAAAATGACCATACTACCCAACGCAAGCTACAGATTCAGTGCAATTCCTATCAAAATACCAATGGCATTTTTCATAGGCAAGGATATTTATTCACCTATTAGAGGTAGGAGTGAAAGTCATAAGATCATAGTCTTTGATATCAGACAGACTTCCGTTTGAGACCTGGATCTGATATCAGCTCTGTATCTCATTGATCAAGTTACCTTTCTGCATTTCATTTTCCTCATCTGTGAAATGGAAATAATATACCTATTTCATAGAGTTATTGTGAGGATTAAATGAAGTAGTACGTGGAGGGTACTTATTACATACACTGTCTAACACACAGCTTAACACACTATCAGTGAGTGTTCATCGTGGTCATTATTATAGTGTTTATTATTGTTCAAGGTCATAGAGTTGAAATAGCAGAATCAGGACTAAAACACTTGTTTGCTAAATTCCAATCCAATATTTTCTACCATACCAATAGTTTCCAAACATTTCAGAGCATCGAAATACCTCTTTAAGAGAACAATATTTTACATAGCTCACGTGTATATAACACAGCAGAGGTGCCCATGTTAGAGTTGGAGGAGGGAAGCTAAAGTGCCTTCCGCCCATCGCTACTTCCCACCACCACAGACAAATGTGTCTCCACACCCCGCCACTGCATTAACTACCAAGTTGGCTGCCTGCAGTCACCATTGCCTGAGAGTCACCAGGGACTCCCAGGGCTAATTAAAGTCCTAGTTAGTTGCTATTTCTGACTTTATTTCAACAGGGAAATCAACAGGGAGAAGTGGCTGGTGGGGTATAATTAGCCCTCCCAGGCCCCTGGACGTTTAAAACCATTAATAATCCCACTTCAATTCCCAGCACCTCTGTGACCTTCTACTTTAACAATGTCCCCTTTCCTCTGCTCCCAGCCATTCACAGGTCCCTCACCCTACAGCCATCCCCTGGTTAAACAGAACATTGCAGACACTCCAGCCTGTGCTCCTCTGGACCCTGAGCCCAGCATGTCTTTCCCACCACAAATCCCTCACCTACCTGAAGTCTTCCATTAGCCCTATCGGAATGAGGTCTCCCTCCTCTGGTTCACATAGCACGTACTTTTTCATTCAGTTATAGTATTTACTTCCTTTGGTCTCATGTTTTCAAAAGTTATTTACCACAGGTCAGTCTTTCCCTCAAGAATGGAAGCAACACAAAAGCAGGGAGCCTGGTTAATCACTTCTGATACCCCTCAGCTTCTACCATTGGGTTTTGGAAAGCACAGATGCACAAAAATATGTTGTGATTTGAGAGCCAAATAATGTCCTAATAAACCTGATCAGGAGAATTATACATAGTATAATATATAATTAATATCATAATATATAGAATGCATCTGTAGTTTGCAAAGAACAATTATAAATAGGTAAATGCTGATAGATACTTATAGTTTATATTTTTATATTTATACTTATAGAAAAATAAATAAATAAAAATTATATATATATACACATATATGTACATACATATATATGTATATATACATATATATATGTATATATATATATATATATATATGTCAGGTTGAATTGTTAAAGAACACAGTATTAGAAATTCCAGGGCCACTGGACACTTTTGGGCCTCCTGAAGCATGAATGGAGAGCACTTTGTCAGAAGCAGGAAGGAACTCATCAAAGCAACCATCATCTTTGGCCTGCCTATGAGTCCACTTGTTTTCCCAGGGTTTTTTTCTCATTTTAATTTACAAACAAGCTGCCTCACATGTTTCCTTTTTTTGCTACTGGAACCTGCTGTCAGCTTTGAGTGTTGGTCTAAACACTGAGGCAGGAAGGGCTAGCCATCAAGGCTGGGCCTTGTTTCCTGGGGCAACGCAGAGGGATCCCAACACCCTGGGCCAACAGTCAGGCTTCATGATGAGCTCCTGCTTCCCTCAGAAGGTCAGGTGGCGCTTCTGGGAGGTACTGGGAAGAGCACAGGGTGTGGAGACTGAAGATTCCATTCAAGTTTCAACCCCATCACTGGCTTCTTTTCTTTTCTTTTTTTCTAACGATTTAATCTTATTTTAGTTTTGGCTGCATTGGGTCTTCGTTGCTGCACGCAGGCCTTCTCTTGTTGTGGCGAGTGGGTGCTACTCTTGGTTGCAGTGCTTGGGCTTCTCCTCGTGGTGGCTTCTCTTGTTGCAGAACATGGGCTCTAGGCGCGTGGACCTCAGTAGTTGTGGCTCGCAGGCTCTAGAGTGCAGGCTCAGTAGTTGTGGCTCATGGGCTTAGTTGCCCCGTGACATGTGGGATCTTCTGGGACCAGGGATCGAACCCATGTCCCCTGCATTGGCAGGCGGATTCCTATCCACTGTGCCACCAGGGAAGTCCCCCTGTCACTGGCTTCTTATATGACCTCGTGCAAGTTGCTTAACCTCTCTGAACCTCTGTTTCTTCATCTATAAACTAAGACCAATGAGATTTAAATGAGTTCTTATGGAAAAGCAAGTATAGAAATATTTTGTAGACTCTGGTCCTCTGGAAAATAAGATGCTATCATTCTCTTATGTCAAACAGCTTTGTCTGCTAAAGGGATGAATGTATCTCTCCTAGAAAGGAAATTGCCAAAGCCCAGTTTGGGGTGAAGGATAAATAATTACTACTAAAAGACAGTGGGAATGGAAGGTCAGATATTAAGTCTCCTCCAAGGACTCACCAAAAATACAAGTGCTTAATGACTGGAAAATATGCTCTTTTGCAAACAGGCTGCTGCTTTCTCCCCATTCTTCCTTAAAACTCTCCCATCTGTTGATGGGTTGGCTCTGAAGATAGAAACGCCAGACAAAAAGGGGGCCTGCCTCTGGGTACCTTTGGAGAGACTAGCGCATTGCTGTTGGCTCCCCTGCCAGAGGTCTGCTTTCAAGTTCATTTGAGAGGCCCTGGACAATGAGACTATGTTACCACCCAACATTTCTTCACTTGCCACATGCAGGCAGGTCTGTGTGCCAGCAGCCGACAGCTGTGTTTACAACTTCCCATCACCCCTGTTAATTAATGGATTCTGGGCCTGTTGCTCACCCTGAATAGACTTCTGCAGCATGGGATGGTGGCAGATCATCCCTGCAGGAGACAGCATCTGGGCACTGGTCTTAATTGGAGGCAGTGCAGGACATGCGTGGGGATGGGTAAAAAATGGCTGAGACAATAGAACGCAAACCTTATGCACAAAGGTCAACCATCCTAATAAAATTCACAGAGGCTCTCAGCTTCAGTTTCCACAACTTTGAAAATTGGCTCCCAATTTACAAAAGTATAGCACATTTCAGATCACATGTCATACAAAGTGTCCCTGAAGATGTGAACTAAAAATTATAACCACTTCCACTGAAATGATCGATTATTCCCTGGATTGTAAGATGTGCCAATAAATCTTATCAGAGGGTGTAAAGAAGCAGCTACCAGGTCCCGTGGCAATTCCAAGGGAGAAAGGGCGTCTGTCTCATTTTCTCAAAAGCCCTGCCTCAACAGAGACTCCAACCTTGGAAAGCTCTAAAATGAAAGCAAGGAGGGGGACTCACCTGGTGGCACAGTGGTTAAGAATCCACCTGCCAATGCAGAGAACATGGGTTCGATGCCTTGTCCAGGAAGATCCCACATGCTGTGGAGCAACTAAGCCCGTGCACCACAACTTCTGAGCTGGCTCTAGAGCCCACGTGCTGCAACTACTGAAGCCCGCGTGCCTAGAGCCCGTGTTCTGCAACAAGAGAAGCCACCGCAGTGAGAAGCCCGCACACCACCACGAAGAGTAACCCCCGCTCGCCGCAACTAGAGAAAGCCCACGTGCAGCAAAGAAGACCCAACGCAGCCAAAAATAAATAAATAAAATATTAAATTACTTTTAAAAAATTAGAAACTAAAAAAATGGAAGCAAGGGAAATTGAACTAGAAAATGGCCTCAGTCTTTAGAGTTTTACTCTAGAGACAAAAATGTCTATTTGTGTGATTGTAATGGCAAATGAATTATATCCTCAAACCAGGTTGTTCTGTGTGACTAGAGTCAAGCATAAATAACATGACAGAACAGACTTGCTATCAAAATACTCATGTTTTAGAAGATCACCATGAATAGAAAAAACTTAGGTTTTCATAGATAAAGAAATTATCCCTGTCTTTTAGAATGTAATAGATCTAAGAGTCTTTGTGATTATCTAATAGAAAAAAAAAAAAAACCTGCAATACCAGGTGCCTAGTAAGCATAATTGAACTCAGGTTTTCCATCATAATTCCGGCTCTATCACCAGCCAGCTGTGTGACCCTTGACTGCTCCCCTCCCCGTATGTCATCACTTTCCTCGTCTGCAAAGTGACAGTAACAACACCTGGCTTGGTTCCTGCATTTCCCAGGGCCGTTGGTTCATAACAGAGGATGGATAGGAAACTGATTGGCAAACGTGCAGGAGGAATATGATGATGACGATTATATTCTGGGGTAGAGTGTTTTAATGTTTTGCTGCTGCTGCTGTTGTTATTGTTGTTGTTGTTGTCGTTTTGCTCCTTACAAAGAGCTTTTACAAGCTCTGTGTTTCAAAATATATTTTTTAAAGTTTGTTCCATTTTGGAATGTTTGGTGGCACGAGGCAGGGATATACTTATGAGTTGTCTCTAAAACATAATTTACAAAGACAGTTAAGGAATACCACCCTTTAAAAATATTGTTTGAAAAGAAGAAAAAAAGGAAATATTAGCCTAATAAAGGAAATATGAATGAACATTTTATAAAGTAGAACAAATACTAAGTGACAGTTTAACTAAAGACATCAGATGGAGTGTGTCTGGGAACGAAACTCAGTACATGGTGTCACACTTGAAAGAACATACAGACAAATACATTGATATATTCCTGGAATAATTTAGACTCTCAACATTCATGTGAGAAATCGCTGTTTTTCTCTGGAGTCACAGAATTTTACTATATGGTATTTCCTTTACAGCTGGGAAACAAAGAAAGAAAAATGTTCTCAAAACCCAGTTATGGATGGCATTATGCCGCTTGAAAGAAGCAAAACACAAAAAGCTACATACAGTATTGTTCCACTTATGTGATATTCTCAAAAATACAAAACTATAGTGACAGAGAGTAGATCAGCGGTCACCAGGGGTTCAGGTTGGGGGTGGGTGAGCCCAGAGAGGGATAGCATGAGAGTTTTTTGGGGTGACTGAACTGTATTGCATCCTGACTCAGATTGTGGTTTACAAATCTATACCTGTATTAAAACTCATAGAACTGTACACCAAAAATAAATCAATTTTATTGTATGATTGTTTAAAAATAAAATGAATAAAAGGGGGAAAAGAGAAAAAATAATCACATCACTGAATCATATGTAGGAGAACACAGGCCTTGTGCTCTGAAATGTCACAGCTGTATTTGTAAACAAGCTTTACCACAGCACTTTCCAACATTAATGGGCACAGAATTCACTTCGGTCTTTAGTTACAATGAAGATGCTCATTCAGTGGGTCTGGAATGGGGCCTGAGTTTTTGCATTTCTATAAAGTTCCCAAGTGATGCTTCTGCACCTATAGATAACACTGTAGAATGTGTAGGCTTTGTAGAATTTAGTACAGGTAGAACAATTGCAGCAAATATATATAGGTGCTGTCATGCTAAACGTCCGCATCACTTACCCGTAGCAGAGATCACTAATCGGTCAAACACATTTTCTTCCTAAGCCCAGATTAGGACCACCAGATAGAGTGTAGTCAAGGGCAAGTGATGCTCAATAAGGACGATTATGTGAGATGAAACCTACTGGTCACCTTGACCTACAGTGCTGAGGCAAGTCCCATCCATCGACATTGCAAAGAATCCACTTAGAAAACCCACTTCCTTTCTCAGGCCTTAATGTCCTGGCTCCAAAACTCTGTGTCCCAGCCAAATTAGCCACAGCTAATTACAGATGTACCGCCCCCCCCCCCCCAGCAGAGATAAACAAGCCTATCTTTCCAATTAGGCTGTAGATGGCTTCGGGGTTAGGGATGTATCATCTACTTCATTTATTTTAGTAACTCCCTTAATGTCACTTTAAGCCTCAGTTTCTTTATCTACAAAATAAAGATAATAATACAATCTCATAAGGTTGTTGTGAGAATTAAGAAGAAATGAATGTGAAGTGCTTAGAACAGCACTATGCCCAGAGTAAGACTCAGTCATTGATAATTGTTATCACTATTCCCCAAGGATGCCCAGGGCTGTGCCACGCCCATGGCAACTGTTCAAAAATACCTGCTATGGGGAAGCCAAGAATGAAGAGTGAAGCGAGCACTGAACTTGGAGCCAGAAGATGGGGGTCACAGCATCAGCCCTGTTGCTCTGCCTGTCTGAACTTTCATTTATCAGGGGTAATGAAAAATGGAATGTTATTTTTGTGATTACCTTCAGTTGTGACATTCTGTATACATGTCTGTATGTATCGATAACATTATATAACACTCCTGGGCTTCATTCCACCATTAAAAAAAAAATCTATATAGTATCCTAAGTATCCACATAAGAGCAAAAGAAAATTCTACTACTTCCAAAA